>NC_086444.1:1241463518-1242195787 GCF_028390025.1 Pseudophryne corroboree | reverse complement strand
AATAACCACAGGAACAGCAGGATGTGAATCAACGTTTTGAGATTTAATCTATCTCGTCACCAGGATACAAAGTAAGTGAAAATCCATACTTAAAAAGAGTGTCCATAACACGTGAGGACGCCAGACAGCATGGGCCCGTTATGCCAACACCCACAGATGACATCACCATACCTCGCCCGTATGATAACTCTACGTTTTGTGAGTACAGTACAAACACCTTTTAACCCTCGATTAAAAGACACTCATAGAAGAACTAATATAAGCTCCACTTTTTGTGAGGGCACCTAGCAATCCCCCACCACCCTAATGAAGCTGTGACATACTACACAATCGGTCCTTTCTGTCCCTCCTCTTTCTCTTTTGTGAGGGACATCGGATCCCACAAGACACCTCCCCACCAGTGTGAGGAGGATCCATCTCTACTGAAGATTACCTAGCACAAATGGACACAATTACAAAGACTCTGGCCTAAAGTGATGACTTCCCATTACCATTAAACCCCACTACTAAGGCCTTGTCGACAAACGGGGTCTTACCAATCCCAAGGAGTGTATTGTATTGCTTCACTAATTGCATAACCCGTGTTGTTATTTTACTCATCACTAAATAGAAACAAATATATTGATCTTAAATGCGCTAAACCGTGAATTGCAGCCCAGGAGAAAACAATTGGTACTTCACAATTATACCACAACAGTCAATTAAAAGAAAATGTTTGAGTCTCACAATGGCGCATATCACTAAAAATAAAGTACTTTCCTCATATATTTCCTTTGGTAGTATTTTCACGTATCAGTGGATGTTGAGATTCTCAATCATAGACCATAGGGATATCCACTTGAAATTTCCAGTTTATGTCTTAATCTCAAAGATAAAGGAAAATAATCTAGTGCAACATTGTCTAATAAATAAAGCAGAGACGTGTGGGTTTTTTGTAGACACACTCACAATATTATAGAATTAAACCAGCGTATCACCACAGTATCGTGGTACAGGATCACAAATTCAGGATTTTACTTCATCCACTTGGCATTTCCCATTTGTGTTTCAATCTCAAAGATAAAAAGAAAGAATCAGGTGCAATATTGTCTAATAGACAAGACAAATAAGTATATTTATTACATCAAACTCACAATGACATAAAATCCAAATAGCATATCACCACACACTAGTGGTACAGGATCACAATAGCTCAGAATTCCACTGCATTACCCGTCTCAGATCGAAAAAGGAATTGGAGGATGATGGCCCGGGTTCCTCACACCTCCTCAGGTAAGTATTGGACAAAAACGAGCTCTCCGTTGGATATTCTCACCAGCAGCTTAAAGCTTTTCGGACGCAAGGTCCTTCCTCAGAAGCATGGTGAGAATATCCAACGGAGAGCAGTTTTTGTCCAATACTTACCTGAGGAGGTGTGAGGAACCCGGGCCATCATCCTCCAATTCCTTTTTCGATCTGAGACGGGTAATGCAGTGGAATTCTGAGCTATTGTGATCCTGTACCACTAGTGTGTGGTGATATGCTATTTGGATTTTATGTCACTGTGAGTTTGATGTAATAAATATACTTATTTGTCTTGTCTATTAGACAATATTGCACCAGATTCTTTCTTTTTATCTTTGAGATTGAAACACAAATGGGAAATGCCAAGTGGATGAAGTAAAATCCTGAATTTGTGATCCTGTACCACGATACTGTGGTGATACGCTGGTTTAATTCTATAATATTGTGAGTGTGTCTAAAAAAAACCCACACGTCTCTGCTTTATTTATTAGACAATGTTGCACTAGATTATTTTCCTTTATCTTTGAGATTAAGACATAAACTGGAAATTTCAAGTGGATATCCCTATGGTCTATGATTGAGAATCTCAACATCCGCTGATACGTGAAAATACTACCAAAGGAAATATATGAGGAAAGTACTTTATTTTTAGTGATATGCGCCATTGTGAGACTCAAACATTTTCTTTTATTTTACTCATCACGTTACATAATACTGTTTACTTTATGCCATTGCTAGATTGTCTGCATATTAGAGGAACAATTGAGGTTGAGCTCAGAAGTTGGATAGACGCCCTCTTGTCAGTGTTTGTGTTGAGTCATATCCTGTTGTATTTCCTCCCTGCAGCCACCCTGGACACAGTAGTTCTTTATTCTCCCTTTTTTCCTATCTTCTCTATAATGGCAGAAAACACGTCACATAATATTCTGGCACTACATAAGCAACTACTACTAATAATAATAATAATAATAATGATGATAACTTTAGAAAACACAAGACTGAGGCATGATGTAAAAACTGTCCTGGTCTCTTAAGGCCCGTACACACTGGGCGATATATCTGCCGTTCTCTTGAACGCCAGATACATCGCTGGTCCATCGGCCTTTGTGTACCAGCGATAGGTCTGTGAACTCCGTCGTTCACAGACCTATCGCGCCGGCTCTGCTGCACAGCCGACAGACAATATATCGTTAGATATATTGTCTCGTCGCTGTGTGTGTATGGCCGACCTCATAGGTCGTTTGTGGTCAGCGTCACCTTGTGTGGGCGGTCCTATGTAAAGTATCCTCCGCGCGGGTACAGCAGCCGCCTGGGTTTGGCGTGGGAGCAGCAGCAGCAGTAACCTGGCTTCGGCGTGGGACAGAGCTGACAGGATGGGAGGTGAGTATCACGATCCACTGCCCAGGTTTTCTGTATCTTCAGGGGCTGCATACATTATGCGGCAGCCGCCTGAGGGAAGTGCGGGAGGGGCTGTTTGTTCTGTGCGGGTGCCGCGGCCAGCACATGGGGGATCACCAGCGCGATTCTCCCAGGGAAAGCACACACAAGCATGAGCCGCGGAGACCCCCCACCCGCCTCCGCTGCTGCCGTCCCCGGACCCCTCCGCCGCACACACCAGCATGAGCTGCGGAGACCCCCAACCCGCCTCCGCTGCTGCCGTACCCCGGACCCCCCTCCGCCGCACACACCAACATGAGCCGCGGAGGCCCCCCCCACCTGCCTCCGCTGCTGCCGGCCCCTCTCCGCCGCACACAACCAGCATGAGCCACGGAGGCTCCCGGCCGCCCGCCACCACGTATCCCGCGGCCATCACTGGAGAGGTATTGAGCATCGCTGTGTAGCGGTGTATTAAATTATTGCCATGGGTTTCCGTGACTTTTGGTTGGTCAGTGTGTATCGTCAGCAGATATATCTGCCAGTGTGTACCCACCTTAACTCTCACAAGCACTTATATCAGGGGTGGCCAACCAGCCAGAGGCAAAGAGCCAGAAAAGATCTGTAGTCGAGAGCAAGAGCCGCTATCGTGCACGCAGCGAAGACGCGTCCGCAAATATGGGGGCATGGCCTAGTTGTCACAAAGCCACACCCCAATTTTGTGTGCACACCTTTAGGTATGACGTTTGTAGAAGTATGACCTTATATCATAACCCATTTTTCGTCATGTTGTACAGCGCCACATACATATAATGCCCCAGTACAATGCCACATACATAATAATGCCCCAGTACAATGCCACATACATATAATGCCCCAGTACAATGCCACATACATATAATGCCCCAGTACAATGCCACATACATATAATGCACCAGTACAATGCCACATACATATAATGCCCCAGTACAATGCCACATACATATAATGCCCCCAGTACAATGCCACATACATATAATGCCCCAGTACAATGCCACATACATATAATGCCCCAGTAAATGCCAATACATATAATGCCCCAGTACAATGCCACATACATATAATGCCCCAGTACAATGCCACATACATATAATGCCCCAGTACAATGCCACATACATATAATGCCCCAGTACAATGCCACATACATATAATGCCCCAGTACAATGCCACATACATATAAAGCCCCAGTACAATGCCACATACATATAATGCCCCAGTACAATGCCACATACATATAATGCCCCAGTACAATGCCACATACATATAATGCCCCAGTACAATGCCACATACATATAATGCCCCAGTACAATGCAACATACATATAAAAATGCTAAAAACGGGTACCTCCACAGTGACGGATACACATGTCCCCCAGTGCCTGCTATGCCCCCAGTGCCAGATATGCCCCTAGTGCCAGATACACATGTCCCGACCGTGCCTGCTATGCCCCCAGTGCCAGATATGCCCCTAGTGCCAGATACACATGTCTCCACAGTGCCTGCTATGCCCCCAGTGCCAGATACACATGTCCCGACCGTGCCTGCTATGCCCCCAGTGCCAGATATGCCCCAGATATGCCCCTAGTTGCCAGATACACATGTCCCCACAGTGCCTGCTATGCCCCCAGTGCCAGATATGCCCCCAGTGCCAAATACACATGTCTGCACAGTGCCTGCTATGCCCCCAGTGCCAGATATGCCCCTAGTGCCAGATACACATGTCCCGACCGTGCCTGCTATGCCCCCAGTGCCAAATATGCCCCCAGTGCCAGATACACATGTCCCCACAGTGCCTGCTATGCCCCCAGTGCCAGATATGCCCCTAGTGCCAGATACACATGTCCCCCAGTGCCTGCTATGCCCCCAGTGCCAGATATGCCCCTAGTGCCTGATACACATGTCCCGACCGTGCCTGCTGTGCCCCCAGTGCCAGATATGCCCCTAGTGCCAGATACACATGTCTCCACAGTGCCTGCTATGCCCCCAGTGCCAGATACACATGTCCCGACCGTGCCTGCTATGCCCCCAGTGCCAGATATGCCCCAGATATGCCCCTAGTGCCAGATACACATGTCCCCCACAGTGCCTGCTATGCCCCCAGTGCCAGATATGCCCCCAGTGCCAAATACACATGTCTGCACAGTGCCTGCTATGCCCCCAGTGCCAAATATGCCCCCAGTGCCAGATACACATGTCCCCCACAGTGCCTGCTATGCCCCCAAGTGCCAGATATGCCCCCAGTGCCAGATACACATGTCCCCACAGTGCCTGCTATACCCCCAGTGCCAGATATGCCCCCAGTGCCAGATACACATGTCCCCACAGTGCCTGCTATGCCCCCAGTGCCAGATATGCCCCCAGTGCCAGATACACATGTCTCCACAGTGCCCCCAGCAGGAGCGGTTCTTGGTGCGGGCAAGCAGTGCCTTCGTCCGGGGCGCTGCGGCCTGGGATCGCAGCCACAGTCACCCCGCAGGCACCGTTGCCTACCCGCACCCCGCTCCCCGGCTGCAGTGGATGCCATGGGCTGTGTGGGCATCTGCTGCAGCCGGTTCCAGGGACAGACACTGGAGGTCAGTATTGACCTCTAGTGTCTGTGCGGCGCTGCTATGGGAGAGACGTCATGACGTTTCTCCCATAGAGAGGAGCCGCGGGCTGCCAGACGGAGCAGCAGCAGCAGTTGGGAAGCTGGAGCGGGGCAGTGGTAGGTATTTTTTTTTAATTTGTGCGTGTGTGTGTTTGTAAGGGGGCACAGCGACAGGGGGCAAAGCAACAGGGGGTACAACTAATGGGGGCAAAGAAAGAGGGGGCACAACTACGGGGGGCAAAGAAACAGGGCACAACTACTGGAGGCAAAGCAACAGGGGGCACAACTACTGGGGGCAAAGCAACAGGGGGCACAGCGACAGGGGGCACAACTACTGGGGGCAAAGCAACAGGGGGCACAGCTACTGGGGGCAAAGCAACAGGGGGCACAGCTACTGGGGGCAAAGCAACAGGGGGCACAGCGACAGGGGGCACAACTACTGGAGGCAAAGCAACAGGGGGCACAACTACTGGGGGCACAGCAATGGGGGCAAATCTACTGGGGACACAGCTACAGGGGGCATATCTACAGGGTGCATAGCTACAGGGGGCATATCTACTGGGGGCACAGCTACAGGGGTAATATCAACAGGGCCAGATACACATGTACCCACAGTGCCTGCTATGCCCCCAGTGACTGATACACATGTCCCCACAGTGCCTGCTATGCCCCCAGTGACTGATACACATATCCCCACAGTGCCTGCTATGCCCCCAGTGCCTGCTATGCCCGCAGTGCCAGATACACATGTCCGACCGTGCCTGCTATGCCCCCAATGCCATATACACATGTCCCCAGTGTCAGATATGCCCCCCAGTGCCAGATACACATGCTCCCACAGTGCCTGCTATGCCCCCAGTGCCAGATATGCCCGCAGTGCCAGATACACATGTCCCCAGTGCCTGCTATGCCCCCAATGCCATATACACATGTCCCCAGTGTCAGATATGCCCCCCAGTGCCAGATACACATGCTCCCACAGTGCCTGCTATGCCCCCAGTGCCAGATATGCCCGCAGTGCCAGATACACATGTCCCCAGTGCCTGCTATGCCCCCAGTGCAGATAAACATGTCCCCACAGTGCCTGCTATGCCCTCAGTGCCAGATTTGCCCCAGTGCCAGATACACATGTCCACACAGTGCCAGCTATGCCCCCAGTGCCAGATACACATGTCCGACCGTGCCTGCTATGCCCCCAATGCCAGATATACATGTCCCCACAGTGTCAGATATGCCCCCCAGTGACAGATACACATGTCCCGACCGTGCCTGCTATGCCCCCAGTGCCAGATATGCCCCTAGTGCCAGATACACATGTCCCGACCATGCCTGCTATGCCCCCAGTGCCAGATATGCCCCTAGTGCCAGATACACATGTCCGACCGTGCCTGCTATGCCCCCAATGCCAGATATACATGTCCCCACAGTGTCAGATATGCCCCCCAGTGACAGATACACATGTCCCGACCGTGCCTGCTATGCCCCCAGTGCCAGATATGCCCCTAGTGCCAGATACACATGTCCCGACCATGCCTGCTATGCCCCCAGTGCCAGATATGCCCCTAGTGCCAGATACACATGTCCCGACCGTGCCTGCTATGCCCCCAGTGCCAGATATGCCTCCAATGCCAGATACACATGTCCCCCAGTCAGAGCTGGATTAAGGGGGGTGCTCTGGGGGTAAGTAACCCTGGGCCCCCCGCGGTGACAGGGCCCTCCCGTCACCCGTCACAGATCGGATCTCTATTACCAATCCGATCTGCGGCGCTGCGGCTCCCTGCTAACACAAGTGACAGGCAGCCAGCCAGACAGAGTTCTGCAGGACAGCAGAGCAAAGCGACGGCTCCGCTGTCCAATGATATATGAAAATGAAGCCTGCGGCTCCGTGACTGGTTGGAGCGCTGGCTGCAGGAAAGAGGGAGGCGGAATCCCGGCCATGCTCATCTTTGCCGGCTCGTGGAGCTGGTAGTATCCAGAGGAGGAGAGCTCTCTCTCCTCATGTTCCTCGTCACAACCTGTCTTTGCCTTAAATCACGCTATACCAGTATGTAATATATTAAAGTTTCAGTATATCCTAAAGAAAATGTAATGCATTGAAGCGTTGATATATTACAAATTGGTATAGCGTGATTTATACCCCTTTTACACTCGCAGAAAAATCCCGGGATATTGCACGTGAACGCGCATCATCCCAGGATTTTTCTCAGTGTGAATGGGTACAGGGACAATTTCCCGGGACGAGTATCCTGGGATTTCAACCCAAGTCTCGATCTGGGTTGAATCCGGGACCATCCCGGGAAGCTGTGCAATGTGAACGGGTATACCGAGTCAAGGCGACCCGGCACCCGTTCTCTGCATAGGAGGAGGCGGTGCTCGGAGAAGATGATCTCCAAGCACCGCCTCCGGGAGACTCAGTGGTGACGTCACCGACCCAGCAATATGACGGGTTGGGCCGCTGAATGTAAAAGGGTCATCCCCAGGAATGACCTCTGCCGCGAGTGTAAAAGGGGTATTATTGAGCTGCGAATACCACCCTAGGCCGGTGTATATAGTATACTTTTTTAAGGAGTGTTTATTGGACTGCATTTGGGAGTTTCGATCATGCTGGAAACAAATACATACAATATCTATATAATGTATTATGATTTTCATTTTACACCTTAGGGCCCCCCTGTTTTAAGTACCCCAGGCCCCCCGAAGCCTTTATCCAGCTCTGCCCCCAGTGCCTGCTATGCCCCTAGTGTCATATATGCCCCCAGTGCCAGATACACATGTTCCCACAGTGCCAGCTATGCCCCCAGTGCCAGATACACATGTCCCCACAGTGCCTGCTATGCCCCCAGTGCCAGATACACATGTTCCCACAGTGCCAGCTATGCCCCCTGTGCCAGATACACATGTCCCCACAGTGCCTGCTATGCCCCCTGTGCCAGATACACATGTACCCACAGTGCCTGCTATGCCCCCAGTGCCAGATATGCCCCCCAGTGCCAGATACACATGTCCCCACAGTGCCTGCTATGCCCCCAGTGTCAGATATACCGCCAGTGCCTGCTATGTTACTATTCCCTGCTATGCTCCAGTGCCAGATACACATGTACCCACACAGCACACCAGATGCACCCCCCCCCCCACCGCGCGCTGCTGCTGCTGCTCACTCTCCGGCGGCGGTGTTTCTCTTCAATTAGGCGCGTCTGTGAGCCAACCAAAGCTTGCAGTCCGGCAGCTAATCAGGAGCCTTAGCTGCTGGTCCGCGAGCTCTGATTGTCTCATGGGCCGGCGCCGAATTGAATGGAGACACCACCGCCAGAGAGGCGTGCGTGTGTCTCGGGCCGGGGGCAGCAGTTGCCAGGAGCCGACCGAGCTGCATGCGGCGGATGAAAGAGCCGCGGGTTGGCCACCGCTGACTTAGTTATATTAGTCTGATAGTGAATAGAATAAAACCCCAAAAAGATAAAAAATGGAACAAGTAATTGTGGACCTTTGTAAAGCCGTGCTGCACTGTGGGCAGATGTAACATATGCAGAGAGATTTAGACTGAAACGGGAGTGTCCAAACCAAAATCCAGCAACTGCGGGCTACATGCAAAAGTGTCCAGTATTTACCCTACATGCAAAGCCAATATATGTGTTTTCTTTAGAGATGAGTGGTTTGGTTTTTCTGAATACAGAACACACCCAAAATTGTGGATTTGAGTTGAACCAAGTCCAGGCTCAGATCACCTTGGAGCTCAGAATCAAACTAAGTCCCAGTTCGGGTCATCATGCCAAGGTCTGCTCGGATCTAAAATGGATGTCATGTAAGTCCCTCCCCAATGATCTCAGGTGCCAGTTCACAATGGAAATGGCTGGAAATTAAGTTTATGGATGCTACTAAAACCATAGAAACAAAACTCAATCCAAATTACATGATTGTAGGTGTTGTTATATTATTTTTAAAAATCCAGATCCAAATCCAAAAACAAAACACTTGAGGGTGGTATGCCAAAACCAAAACAAGACAATCATTTAGAACCCAAACCAAAATGTGGTGGTCTACCCACATCTCAAGTTTTCCTGCCTTGCATTGCAGTATGGTTTGTCCAGGTGCAAATTGACTTTCTCCTTTTTGCTTTACACCTACCTTAGAACCAGGCCACATACAGTATGTGATACAGAATACTACTGTACATTGCAACTAATGCACACTCTTACCACATCGCCAATGTCTCATCTATACAAAGCAGTGGCTCTCAAACTCAGTCCTCAGTACCCCAATGTTAGGATCTCCTGCTCTGTGCTGGCACGTCGCCATGGCAACCGGGAGGCAAGTGTTAGCGAAGTAACCTGAGCGCAGCTGATACTCCGGACCGGGTTTTTACTGTGCAGTGGTTACAGGCTCTGTGCACGGCAGGGGATCCGGCGCTGGTTTTGTGCTCACAGTCTGTGAGGTCTGAGTGGGGCGTGGACAGCACCTGCCTAGCCTGAGAAGATGGCTTATATAGCAGGTGCTGTCCATGCTGAATCTTTGTTTGTTAGTCAGTTCCAGAGAGTTAGCTAGTACTGTGTTACTTTGTATTTACTTGTTGCTTACTGCAAATAGGCCTTGGGATTCGGTACTTCCTTCTGCCAATCCGGACCTAGCAGTAAGACTGGAGTCAGTTGTTTAACCTGCTGGGGTTCTTTTGCTATTCTGTGAACCCAGCAGGTTTGTGACTGTACTCTCAGACCTGCTTGCTTAATCCTCCCTCACTGTGCAGGGCGTCCAGGTGTCAGTTTAGTGGCAGTAAGCTGAACCTGTGCCCTGCAAATGGGGGTTAGGATTGTGGATACTCTCCTTGTGTCTATATTTCTATCTCTGACCAAGGAGTTTATTTCCACACCCGTTGGTAACCCTTTAGGGTTCCTTCTGTTGCTCTTCGCAACATCATTTCGGGTGCTCCACATGTTAAATCACTAAATCTCGCTTCATTGTCCGCTCTATTCCATCTGAGCATTCCTGACACTAGGGAGACACCCAATTCCTGAGCCTTCGGGCTTCTTTGTTCACTTTGTGTTTATTAGTTATTCCATCACCTTCTGTGTATGTTATGTTATACTCCCAAGTCTGTCTGTGAGTTCGTTTGCTTTGCATCCCTCTCTGTTCATACACCAGAATACTCCTGTCAGCACTGGTGTGCGTAACACCCAAACAGTTCATGTTTTCCAGGTCCCCTCAAAGAATCACAAGTGAAAAATTTAGCACAACTGGTGGGTGTTTTACAATGTGTCAGTGAGTAGTGAGAGCATCTGTGCAAGGTAACCTGGAAAACAGAAACTGTTTGTGGTCCTGAGGACCACATCCGAGAACTCCTGATATAAAGAATTATTGTGCTTCTCAAAATGTGTTTTCTGGGATATGGCTATTTATTAACATTTAGATATTTGTTAAATTTTTTGTCTGAAGTGATACATTTACCAATTCAAATATTTTTGTTTCTGAATATTTATTATATGATATTAAAATACTCATTTTATATTAGAATTTACATTTCGTGTGATATATTAAATTATTGAGTGTTGTATAAAAACATCAATGTTATTTTGTGTATAAAAAAGTGAGTGCAAATAAAATAATACTTGTGGTAGTGTATAGCGCTGTGACTTATCTTGTTACTTTTGTATACCTGTGAAGGAAGTGGACATTGTACTTGGTCCTTACCTTGCTGGTAAGGAGTGAACACTATGGCTCGTACATTATTAAATATATAAATGTTATCTTGTGTCAACTATTTAACATTTTTCAAACAACACTTAAGAGTCACATGGGACAACATCTGCTCGTGCCAGTCATTCCAGACCTTTACCTTTCCATGTTTCCACGCTATTCTCCATGGTAGCATTTTCAGCTGTTGTTCTTGTGGAACGTATACGTTAAACATACCAACAGTTGTCAGACAGGGATAAATTTCACAGCCTACACGATCAAATATCACGTTTGCAATGTAAAGACATTCAGGATATATTCCTTCTTCCTTAAAACGGATTGTTCTCTTATTTGGACCAGTGAAGTTTATTTTATTTACAAAGTGTCTCAGCTTTAAAATAAAAGTAGAGAAATTGGTGACAGATTAGTCGGCATTTCTAAAGATAGGAACTATGACCTAAATGGCCAGACCTTTAGCTACAGAGATTGATCTAATCTGCAATTCAGTGTAAATAGTTATGTTTAAAATAAACTTGGAATTATAGTTATACAGCACTAATAACAACAGAGCCCTATTTATTTCCAGATAAGACGCTTGGTACACTTTGCTTTGTCTAAATTCCCTTCTTGGGTCATTACAATAAAGATTGATGTTGTACAGTCATCACCAATTGATGATAAAAGTGATTTTATCATCTTATATTTAATAATTGGAGAGAATATGAGGGGCTGCAAAGACAGCAGGGAGCTGGAGAGACACTAGGGATGTGAGAAAGAGGCAACTGGAGCAGAAGAGACACCTGGTGGCTGGAGACATGTAGACACTGGGGGGTGTATAAACACTGGGGAGCTATGGCGATACAAGGGGAAAGGGCTGGAAAATTAAGGGGGGCTAGAGAGACACAAGGAGGCAGGAGCTGGAGAGACACAAGGGAGCTGGAGAGACCGCTGGAATGGGGAGACACTGTGGATCTGTAAAGACAGAAGTGAGGTGGAGTGACAGTGTGAAGCTAGAGAAATACTGGGTTTTGCAAATACATAAGGCAGATGGAGAGAAACTGGGGAGCTGCAGTGACATAAGGGAGGTGGAGATACAGAAGACAGCTGGAGTGACACAAGAGCTAGAGATACACTAGAGAACTGGAGTGACACACGAGCTAGAGATAAACTAGAGAGCTGGAGAGACACAAGAGCTAGAGATACACTAGAGAGCTGGAGAGACACAAGAGCTAGAGATACACTAGAGAACTGGAGTGACACAAGAGCTAGAGATACACTAGAGAGCTGGAGGGACAGAAGAGCTAGATATACACTAGAGAGCTGGAGGGACAGAAGAGCTAGAGATACACTAGGGAGCTGGAGGGACATAAGAGCTAGAGATACACTAGAGAGCTGGAGTGACAGAAGAGCTAGAGATACACTAGAGAGCTGGAGTGACAGAAGAGCTAGAGATACACTAGAGAGCTGGAGGGACAGAAGAGCTAGACATACACTAGAGAGCTGGAGAGACACAAGAGCTAGAGATACACTAGAGAGCTGGAGAGACACTAGAGCTAGAGATACACTAGAGAGCTGGAGAGACACAAGAGCTAGAGATACACTAGAGAGCTGGAGGGACAGAAGAGCTAGAGATACACTAGGGAGCTGGAGGGACAGAAGAGCTAGAGATACACTAGGGAGCTGGAGGGACAGAAGAGCTAGAGATACACTAGGGAGCTGGAGGGACATAAGAGCTAGAGATACACTAGAGAGCTGGAGGGACAGAAGAGCTAGAGATACACTAGGGAGCTGGAGGGACATAAGAGCTAGAGATACACTAGAGAGCTGGAGTGACACAAGAGCTAGAGATACACTAGAGAGCTGGAGAGACACAAGAGCTAGAGATACACTAGAAAGCTGGAGAGACACAAGAGCTAGAGATACACTAGGGAGCTGGAGAGACACAAGAGCTAGAGATACACTAGAAAGCTGGAGAGACACAAGAGCTAGAGATACACTAGGGAGCTGGAGAGACACAAGAGCTAGAGATACACTAGAAAGCTGGAGAGACACAAGAGCTAGAGATACACTAGGGAGCTGGAGAGACACAAGAGCTAGAGATACACTAGAGAGCTGGAGAGACACTAGAGCTAGAGATACACTAGAGAGCTGGAGAGACACAAGAGCTAGAGATACACTAGAGAGCTGGAGAGACACAAGAGCTAGAGATACACTAGAGAGCTGGAGAGACACAAGAGCTAGAGATACACTAGAGAGCTGGAGAGACACAAGAGCTAGAGATACACTAGGGAGCTGGAGTAACAGAAGAGCTAGAGATACACTAGGGAGCTGGAGTGACAGAAGAGCTAGATATACACTAGAGAGCTGGAGGGACAGAAGAGCTAGAGATACACTAGGGAGCTGGGGAGACACAAGAGCTAGAGATACACTAGAGAGCTGGAGAGAAACAAGAGCTAGAGATACACTAGAGAGCTGGAGGGACATAAGAGCTTGAGATACACTAGAGAGCTGGACGGACAGAAGAGCTAGAGATACACTAGGGAGCTGGGGAGACACAAGAGCTAGAGATACACTAGAGAGCTGGAGAGACACAAGAGCTAGAGATACACTAGAGAGCTGGAGAGACACAAGAGCTAGAGATACACTAGAGAGCAGGAGTGACAGAAGAGCTAGAGATACACTAGAGAGCTGGAGAGACACAAAAGCTAGATATACACTAGAGAGCTGGAGAGACACGAGCTAGAGATACACTAGAGAGCTGGAGAGACACAAGAGCTAGAGATAGACTAGAGAGCTGTTAGGCGCGGCGGTCTTCGGCCGTGCCCTGACTGAGCAGCGGTCACGGCCGACGCGCCTCTTTCCTTCCCTGTCCCCCGCACGGCGCCTAGCAATGCCAGGACGCCGTGCGCACGATAGTCGCCGGCTTCCTGGCAACGCAGGACGCCGTGCGTGCAGGGCCGCCGGGTGCATAGCAACAGGGACGCCACAGGTGGACCGCGTTCCCCGTTGCTAAGAATAGTTAATTAGGTTGCTCGTGCAGCAGGGCAGCTGCACAGCAACTAGTAATTAGGGTCTGGGGGCTGGTCCTGCTGGCCCTCCTGTTATTGGCCAGCAGAGACTTTTTATGTGAGCCAGCACACTGCAGCGCCGCCGGTGATAGCTTCTTGTATGCTGTTCCTGCCTTGCAGTACTCTGTTCCTGTCAGCCTTGTTTGGTGGATCTTGCTCCCTGCCCTCTGGTACTTTGGAGGTCCGAAGCTGGTCCTGGGAATCCTTCTAGTCCTTGCGAACCTGTTTCTGTCATTTGGGGTTCTCGCCCGGTTTCGTGAGTAGCGGCTTCTGCCGCGTGTTGCGGCCTATGCCGCTTAGTGTTTACTTCACTGTGAATTGGTGCATTTGCGGAGGTTTCCGCTTTCACTGTCCTCCCCGAAACTCGGCAGTGCCGTGTGGGGTAGTGGACAGTGGTTTCTTTGTAGTTCTTTTCCTTTGACGGTGTGTCGCACATACGTTTAGTTTTTAGGTAGTTTATAGCCCCTAGCATGGTTTCAGTTAGAGGGACCCTTGTTATTACCCTGTCTCAGTTCACGCCTTGTCTCTCTTTAAGACCTGAGGGGGCATCGGAGTTGGGCAGACCTAATCCGCCCTTCAAACGCGGCTGCCATGGGCCCAAGAAACCATAGTCGTTCAGGCGTGAATTGATAACACTGGTAAGACAGCGGAGGTAGGGTGCTAGGGGCTATTTCCTTCCCATTTCCCAATCCCAGCATTCCGTCTTGGTGCTCAGGACTCACTACATAAGATCTCCCCTGTCCTGAGCATCAGGATCGTAACATTATCACCGGCCCACATAAAAAAAAGGGGGTTTAATTTTTTCCGTTGTATTGGTGGGCCTAGAAATTCGGCCTCATGAATCCGGCAGGTTTAGGGCCAAACCCCAGTCAGCTTTTGGTTAACCAAATACAGGAATTAACTCAGATGGTTCAGGACCTTACTCTTCGGGTGAGATCACAGGAAGATCTTTTGCGAGCCTCCTCGAGTATGGTTCCAGAACCAAAGATGCATTTACCTGACTGTTTTTCGGGTAACCGAAAGGATTTTTTTAATTTTAAGGAAGCTTGTAAGCTTTATTTTCGTTTAAGGCCCCGTTCCTCTGGTACTGAGTCTCAGCGGGTCGGGATTGTGATGTCTCTACTTCAGGGTGATCCACAGACCTGGGCGTTTGGGCTAAGAGCGGATGATGCTGCTTTGTTATCAGTAAATGCCTTTTTTAAATCCTTAGGCCTCTTATATGATGACCCAGATAGAGAAGCATCAGCTGAGAGTCACCTGCGTGCCCTTAAGCAAGGCAAAAATCCAGCAGAGGTGTATTGTACTGTGGCTGGAATGACCCGGCCCTGCGCAGTCAGTTTCGCCTCAGTTTGTCGGAAGTTATTAAAGACAGTCTCCTTCAGTACCCCGCTCCTGAGACTCTAGACAAACTCATGGAGCTCGCTATTAAAATTGATCGTCGTCTCCGAGAGCGGAGGGCTGAAAGAGGAACAACTTTTAGGCCTAATCCATGTGTATATACTTTTCCTGAGGACGTCGAGGAGCCCATGCAAATGGGTCTCTCCCAACTGCCCCCAGAGGAAAGAACCAGAAGGTTAAGTTCTGGTCTTTGTTTGTATTGTGGTGGTAAGGGACATATCGCACGTAACTGCCCGAACAAGCCGGGAAACGCTCTGACCAAGTGAATTGTGAGGGGGTTCACTTGGGTCTGCAGTTAATCTCCTCTAATAATTATCTGTTAGTTCCGGTAAAGATTTCCTTTGGCAGCCTCAGTTCGTTGGTGTCGGCCTTTGTCGACAGTGGAGCTGCAGGAAATTTTATGGATTTAGCTTTGGCTAAGGCTTTAGGCGTTCCACAGATACCCTTAGATAAACGTATCACCATGCACGGCTTGGATTGGGGTCCGCTTTCCAATGGGGTTATTACTTACCGCACACCTCCAGTATTGCTGACAGTAGGGGCCCTACATTCAGAAGAAATAGAATTTTACCTTACACATTGTCCGGCAGTTCCAGTAGTTTTGGGTCACCCCTGGCTTGCCTTTCATAATCCCACCATAGATTGGCGGTCTGGGGAGATTTCCCAATGGGGTCCTTTTTGTGTTAAGGAGTGTATTTCCCATCCAGTCTGGGTTGCGGCAGTTACCCCAGAACTTATTCCTTTGGAATATCAGGTTTTTGCTGATGTGTAATCCAAGGGTAATGCGGACGTTCTGCCTCCCCATCTGTCCTATGACTGCGCTATAGATTTAGTTCCCGGGGCCACTTTACCTAAGGGGAGATTATATGCCCTCTCCGGGCCAGAAACCATGGCTATGGATAAATATATCCAGGAAAGCCTGAAAAAAGGCTTCATTAGGCCCTCAAAATCTCCTTTAAGTGCAGGATTCTTTTTTGTTGAGAGAAAAGATGGGTCGCTCAGACCATGTATTGATTTTCGGGCTCTGAATAAAATTTCTGTTAAAAACACCTACCCTTTGCCTTTGATTTCAGTACTTTTTGATCAGTTACGCTCTGCCGTCATCTTCTCAAAAATCGATCTTAGAGGAGCTTACAATCTCATCCGAATAAG
Organism: Pseudophryne corroboree; assembly: GCF_028390025.1. NCBI lineage: Eukaryota > Metazoa > Chordata > Amphibia > Anura > Myobatrachidae > Pseudophryne > Pseudophryne corroboree. Next base: position 1,242,179,222 of record NC_086444.1, on the reverse strand, counting down.
ATCTGGGAATGAGTGGAAGATGGCTTTCAGCACACAGTCGGGTCATTATGAATACCTGGTGATGCCCTTTGGGCTGTCAAATGCTCCTGCGGTATTTCAAGACCTCATCAATGATGTTCTTCGTGACTTTCTTGGAAAGTTTGTTGTCGTTTATTTAGATGACATTTTGATTTATTCTGAGTCTATGGAACAACATATTACCCATGTGCGTCTGGTTCTTCAAAAACTACAGGAGAATCATTTATACGCAAAACTAGAGAAATGTGATTTTCACATCACGGAAGTGTCCTTCTTGGGGTATATTATTTCTCCCCAGGGATTTTTCATGGAACTGAAAAAACTCCAGGCCATCCTTAATTGGGCGCAACCCACAAATTTAAAAGCAATTCAGCGCTTTTTAGGGTTTGCAAACTGTTATAGGCGGTTCATTCATACCTCTTCTGATTTGGTCGCTCCCATAGTAGCATTGACTAAAAAAGGAGCGGACCCTTCCAATTGGTCGCCTGCAGCCGAGTCTGCCTTTCGGGCCTTAAAGCAGGCCTTTGTCTCGGCTCCTGTTCTCAGGCACCCTAACCCGGAGCTCACCTTTATAGTCGAGGTAGATGCCTCAGAGGTTGGAGTGGGGGCTATCCTATCTCAGGAAGATCCGGAGTCTCAGGAATTACACCCTTGTGCCTTCATGTCCAGGAAATTCTCCTCTGCAGAATCCAACTATGACGTTGGTAATCGAGAATTGCTGGATGTTAAATGGGCTTTCGAGGAGTGGAGGCATTGGCTGGAGGGAGCTAGGCATACCATTACAGTGTTTACTGACCATAAGAACCTGCAGTATATTGAGTCAGCTAAACGGCTTAATGCTCGGCAGGCACGTTGGGCATTGTTTTTTACTCATTTCAGGTTTATTATCACCTTCAGGCCCGGTTCCAAGAATACTAAAGCTGATGCCCTGTCACTTTGTTTTCTTCCGGTTCACAATAACCATCCTGCTACTACCCCCATAGTTCCATCATCTGTCATCCGGGCAGGCCTCTCACAGGATTTATTTACACAGTTAGTCCAGCTTCAACAGAAGGCTCCTAAACTTACTCCTGCTGATCGTCTCTTTGTCCCTGAATTTCTGAGAGACACTGTTTTAGCTGAGTTTCATGACAACAAAGTCTCTGGTCATCCAGGTATCACTAAGACCTTGGAGTTAGTCTCTCGCTCGGTGTGGTGGCCTAGTCTTTCTAAAGATGTAAGGGAATTTGTCCATTCCTGTCAGGTTTGTGCACGGCATAAGGTTTCTCGATCATTGCCGATCGGGCAACTCGTACCTTTAGCCGTTCCTCTCAGGCCATGGTCACATATATCCATGTATATCGTGGTGGACCTTCCTCTTTCAGACGGATTTTGAGTCATTTGGGTGGTAGTAGATCGTTTTAGTAAGATGGCTCATTTCATTGCTCTTCCCCGATTACCCTCTGCTCAAGGGTTGGCAGTCTTGTTTCTCCGTCATGTGTTCAGGCTCCATGGGTTGCCCAGGGATATTGTCTCTGATCGGGGTCCGCAATTCATTGCTCGTTTCTGGAAACGTTTTTGTGCCTCATTAAATATGAAACTCTCTTTAACATCTGGGTACCATCTACAATCTAACGGACAAACCGAACGAGTTAACCAGTCATTAAAACAGTATTTACGGTTGTATTCGGCCAAACTCCAGAATGATTGGTCTGAATTTCTTCCTTTAGCCGAATTTGCTTATAATAACTCTTGTCATTCTTCCACCAAGGAGTCCCCATTCTTTTCGGTCTTTGGCTTTCATCCTAGAGCCAACTCTTTTTTTCCTCATTCTCCAGTCTCCTCGTTGACCTTAACCTCCCATCTCAGAACAATTTGGAGAAAGGTGCACCTTGCCTTGAGAAAAGCTGCCTTCCGAGAAAATACATTTTCTGATAGGCTCCGACGTCCTTGCACTTTTAAGGTGGGAGATAAGGTATGGTTGTCAACTCGCAACATCAAGCTCCGACAACCCTCGGCTAGATTGGGACCCAAATTTATTGGACCTTTCCTTATCATTAAGAAGGTCAACCCAGTTGCTTTTCGGCTACGCTTGCTGAGATCTCTCAAAATTGGCAATACTTTTCACTGTTCTCTTTTGAAACAGTATTTTTCTTCGAGGAGATTTCCTCGGAGGACTTCCCAGGGTAGATCTCCGGTGGATGTTCAGGGGCAACAAGAGTTATTGGTGGAGAAGGTTTTACATTCTAAGCTTTCTCGGGGTTGGCTCTATTTTTTGGTCCACTGGGAAGGTTATGGCCCTGAAGAAAGATCTTGGGTGTTGGATAAGGATTTACATGCTCCTAAGCTTAAGAGGATATTCTATCAGGAGTTTCCTCAGAAACCTGGCTCTAGGGGTTCTTTAACCCCTCCTCAAGGGGGGGTACTGTTAGGCGCGCCGGTCTTTGGCCGTGCCCTGACTGAGCAGCGGTCATGGCCGCCGCGCCTCTCTCCTTCCCTGTCCCCCGCACGGCGCCAGGACGCCGTGCCCATGATAGTCGCCGGCTCCCTGGCAACGCAGGACGCCATGCGTGCAGGGCCGCCAGGTGCATAGCAATGGGGACGCCACAGGTGGACCGCGTTCCCCGTTACTAAGAATAGTTAATTAGGTTGCTCGTGCAGCAGGGCAGCTGCACGGCAACTAGTAATTAGGGTCTGGGGGCTGGTCCTGCTGGCCCTCCTGTTATTGGCCAGCAGGGCCTTTTTATGTGAGCCAGCACACTGCAGCGCCGCCGGTGATAGCTTCTTGTATGCTGTTCCTGCCTTGCAGAACTCTGTTCCTGTCAGCCGTGTTTGGTGGATCTTGCTCCCTGCCCTCTGGTACTTTGGAGGTCCGAAGCCGGTCCTGGGAATCCTTCTAGTCCTTGCGAACCTGTTTCTGTCATCTGGGGTTTTCGCCCGGTTTCGTGAGTAGCGGCTTCTGCCGCGTGTTGCGGCCTATGCCGCTTAGTGTTTACTTCACTGTGAATTGGTGCATTTGCGGAGGTTTCCGCTTTCACTGTCCTCCCCGGAACTCGGCGGTGCCGTGTGGGGGAGTGGACAGTGGTTTCTTTGTAGTTCTTTTCCTTTGATGGTGTGCCGCACATATCCATTTCCCAATCCCAGCATTCCGTCTTGGTGCTCAGGACTCACTACATAAGATCTCCCCTGTCCTGAGCATCAGGATCGTAACAAGTGCTGGAGTGACAGAAGACCTAGAGATACACTAGAGAGCTGGAGAGACACAAAAGCTAGAGATACACTAGAGAGCTGGAGAGACACAAGAGCTAGAGATCCACTAGAGAGCTGGAGAGACACAAGAGCTAGAGATACACTAGAGAGCTGGAGAGACACAAGAGCTAGAGATCCACTAGAGAGCTGGAGAGACACAAGAGCTAGAGATACACTAGAGAGCTGGAGAGACACAAGAGCTAGAGATACACTAGAGAGCTGGAGAGACACAAGAGCTAGAGATACACTAGGGAGCTGGAGTGACAGAAGGGAGGTGGAGATACAGAAGACAGCTGGAGCTTGAGAGACAGATAGAGGCTGAAAATGTTGGGACCCTGTCAGGTGTAGAGACTTAAAAGGTGGAAAAAAGATGATGGGGATCTGGAAAGACAGTAGGGGACAGAGCAAGATCTGGAGAGACAGAAGTTGGTGGGCTCAGGTGTGTGTGTGTGTGTGTTTGTTAATACATATATATATATATATATATATATATATATATCTCGATCAATTTACCCTTATATCGCACTGCAATAAGGATATACCTCTCGAAAAACCATCCTGCTAGCAAAGGATTCACATAAATAGCACAAAAAGATTTCTGAGGGCGCAAATACCTAATTATTTAATTAAATTCTCATCCAGCGACCAATTATATCTGTATAAAAATGTATTAATTTATCTCATGCAATTTTGAACAATAACATACAATATATAGTAAGAACAGGTAAGTTACTAGTCCCCTTTATATAAGGGAAAAAGGTATCGAGTTAATGATATTCAGAAGAAATTGATCTTTTATTCAACGCGTTTCGTCCTCAGACTGACTTCATCAGGAGCATATACTGAATATTATAGCAGAATCAGTAAAGATTGTGCTAATGAGTAGCTGATTGACTGTTGGGTTAGATGGATCCACCCACAATGGAAAAGAAAATGGTGTGTGACCACACCAAGTGGTTGCCTGTAGTGATAGAGTCCAGATGAAGCTGGAGTAGTCAGATAGTCCAAGAGGGACTGCAGTCTGAGTTCAGTGTTCCTGTAGGCCACTGAAGGCTAGGAAGTTGGCATTCATACCTGTATGGGGTGTAGGGAGAACCAGAAAACTCTAATATTACATTTGTGAAGCTATAGCAGACATCCAAGCCAGGCCAGAGCCTGTGATATGCCTGCAGAAAGCATTCAAGCAGTGAGACTTTTGTGACTTTATGAGAGATACTTTGTAATGCAGACTGTCATCATACAGAGGGATCAAGCAATGAGGTAGTGCCCTAAATAGAGGCTAGGCTGTTTTTTATTTTCTCTTTGATTTATGCTGATAGTAAAGCACCATTTAATTTATTTACTAGGAAAGCTGAGTGTGGATCCTGATTAAGCATCTAGATTCTGAACAAATGCACCCGTCTACCGAGTTTATTAACCTAGGTCACCACATGTAGCGGAGAATTGGCTTGCAAAACATCTACACAGAGAAGGTGGATTTCAGCATTTTAATAGAAATATGGATGCTAGCTGTACAGGCATAGTGGACACAACAAGTCAATGCTCAGAAAAGTGGTGAGTGGATACAAAGCCTGTTTGAAGTGTTTAAAGTGAAAATTGCATGTGTGCAAAAACAAGATGTTACGTTTGCTACAAGTACAAATGTGTGGAAATTGCAAGTTCTGAGGTATATACTGTGTCCTTGAACAGGAATTTGTGAAATCACAAATATTGAAGAATTTCTGCAAGCAAAATCAGTATTTGAATATGTTGCAGCAGAGAAAGGGTTCATGAAAAAATTGTTTAGCTTGCTGAAAGCTCAAGCGTTGTTGCTTTGTGACGTTAAGACAATCTGTGTCTCATCAAGTGTTATGTGGACATTTTGTCTTGCAAAGGTAGTAAAAGAGAAAGTGCATGTTTTATGCTGGGTATTGTAGTCCCAAGTGAAGAAAAATGTGGAAAATACTTACTATTGAAAACAAAGTGTCAAAGAAATGAAAAAAAAAAGTGGTTGTTGTGTTTATATTGTGCAGAGACTGCATTTGAAAGCAAAGTATTAAAAGTGAAACAAGAGACATTATTCCTATGTATTGTGTTCCAAGAATTATGGGAAATAAAAAGAATTATGCTTATGGAAAAGGCAGATTGCCTGCAACAAATATCCAGTCTAAAGGTGCAAAAGTGGAAAAAACCCTCTATACTAGAATATACAGATGTAGTACCGCTAAGCGTTGCAGTGATGTGTACACACGCGCATTACCTATTCATGGGCACATTAGGTGCACCAGCTACTGTATGCTGCAATGCTGAGCGTGACTACATTTCTACAGTCTAGAAGTGAAACAAGTGTGGTGACAGAAGCTGATATTCAGTATGAATTACTATGGGATGACTGTTTATAGAGAGATGAGAGAGACATCGGGTGTGTCAGTGTATGGTGCTGGCTCTGCCAGGTTTAGACTATGTCAGCATGAAAGAATGTGACCAGATACTGGTATGCATTAACCACTTAACTGAGCATTTATTTCGCCGAAAACCACTCCGAAATTGACGTTTTTTTTATGATGGAATTAAGTGAAGAACATGACTTTAACTCTATCCCAAATGATTTTAGTAAAAAAAAGGAAAAAAAAATAAAAAAAATGTAATATATTTTTTCACAAACATTGAAACATTGATTGGGAACATCGCAACCATCGGAACATCGCGACTAAAGCTGCTTCATTTTGAAAGCCGGGACAGACTGCAGGTATGCAGGAGGGGTCTGGGGGTGGCTTGGGAGGGTTCATTTACTCTCCCCAGCGTCTGCCATTGTCTGCAGCCGCTGGAGGAGGGGGATCCTGCCGTGCTGACCAATCAACAGTGATCGGCAGCACGGCAGACACGGGGAGAATGCAGGGAGGCGGAGGGACCTTCCGGTCCCTGTGACAGCAGCAGTGGAGGGAAGTTTATCTTCCCCGCTGCTAAGACTCTCTATCTGACTGGTCGCATCCTGTGTGACCAGGTCAGATAGAGCACTTGCAGGCATGGTCGCATCCTGTACAACCAGGTCAGATAGAGCACTTGCAGGCATGGTCGCATCCTGTGTGACCAGGTCAGATAGAGCACTTGCAGGCATGGTCGCATCCGGTACAACCAGGTCAGATAGAGCACTTGCAGGCATGGTCGCATCCTGTGTGACCAGGTCAGAAAGAGCACTTGCAGGCATGGTCGCATCCTGTACAACCAGGTCAGATACAGCACTTGCAGGCATGGTCGCATCCTGTACAACCAGGTCAGATAGAGCACTTGCAGACATAGTCGCATCCTGTGTGACCAGGTCAGATAGAGCACTTGCAGGCATGGTCGCATCCTGTACAACCAGGTCAGATACAGCACTTGCAGGCATGGTCGCATCCTGTACAACCAGGTCAGATAGAACACTTGCAGGCATGGTCGCATCCTGTAAACCAGGTCAGATAAAGCACTTGCAGACATGGTGGCATCCTGTACAACCAGGTCAGACAGAGCACTTGCAGGCATGGTCGCATCCTTTGTGACCAGGTCAGATAGAGCACTTGCAGGCATGGTCGCACCCTGTGTGACCAGGTCAGATAGAGCACTTGCAGGCATGGTCGCATCCTGTACAACCAGGTCAGATAGAGCACTTGCAGACATGGTCGCATCCTGTACAACCAGGTCAGATAGAGCACTTGCAGGCATGGTCGGATCATGTGTGACCAGGTCAGATAGAGCACTTGCAGGCATGGTCGCATCCTGTGTGACCAGGTCAGATAGAGCACTTGCAGGCATGGTCGCATCCTGTGTGACCAGGTCAGATAGAGCACTTGCAGGCATGGTCGCATCCTGTACAACCAGGTCAGATAGAGCACTTGCCGGCATGGTCGCATCCTGTGTGACCATGTCAGATAGAGCACTTGCAGGCATTGTCGCATCCTGTACAACCAGGTCAGATAGAGCACTTATAGGCATGGTCGCATCCTTTGTGACCAGGTCAGATAGAGTACTTGCAGGCATGGTCGCATCCTCTACAACCAGGTCAGATAGAGCTCTTGCAGGCATGGTCGCATCCTTTACAACCAGGTCAGATAGAGCACTTGCAGAAATGGTCGCATCCTGTACAACCGGGTCAGATAGAGCACTTGCAGTCATGGTCGCATCCTGTACATCCAGGTCAGATAGAGCACTTGCAGGCATGGTCGCATCCTGTGTGACCAGGTCAGATAGAGCACTTGCAGGCATGGTCGCATCCTGTACAACCAGGTCAGATAGACGACTTGCAGGCATGGTCGCATCCTGTACATCCAGGTCAGATAGAGCACTTTCAGGCATGGTCGCATCCTGTGTGACCAGGTCAGATAGAGCACTTGCAGGCATGGTCGCATCCTGTGTGACCAGGTCAGATAGACCACTTGCAGGCATGGTCGCATCATGTACAACCAGATCAGACAGAGCACTTGCAGGCATGGTCGAATCCTGTACAACCAGGTCAGATAGAGCACTTGCAGGCATGGTTGCATCCTGTGTGACCAGGTCATAGAGCACTTGCAAGCATGGTCGCATCCTGTGTGACCAGGTCAGATAGAGCACTTGCAGGCATGGTCGAATCCTGTGCCAGCAGGTCCGATAGAGCACTTGCAGGCATGGTCGCATCCTGTGTAACCAGGTCAGATAGAGCACTTGCAGGCATGGTCACATCCTGTGTGACCAGGTCAGATAGAGCACTTGCAAGCATGGTAGCATCCTGTGTGACCAGGTCAGATAGACCACTTGCAGGCATGGTCGCATCCTGTACATCCAGGTCAGATAGAGCACTTTCAGGCATGGTCGCATCCTGTGTGACAATGTCAGATAGAGCACTTGCAGGCATGGTCGCATCCTGTGTGACCAGGTCAGATAGAGCACTTGCAGGCATGGTCGCATCCTGTGTGACCATGTCAGATAGAGCACTTGCAGGCATGGTCGCATCCTGTACAACCAGGTCAGATAGAGCACTTTCAGGCATGGTCTCATCCTGTACAACCAGGTCAATTAGAGCACTTGCAGTCATGGTTGCATCCTTTACAACCAGGTCAGATAGAGCACTTGCAGACATGGTCACATCCTGTACAACCAGGTCAGATAGAGCACTTGCAGGCATGGTCGCATCCTGTACAACCAGGTCAAATAGAGCACTTGCAGACATGGTCGCATCCTGTGTGACCAGGTCAGATAGAGCACTTGCAGGCATGGTCGCATCCTGTAAACCAGGTCAGATAGAGCTCTTGCAGGCATGGTCGCATCCTTTACAACTAGGTCAGATAGAGCACTTGCAGACATGGTCGCATCCTGTACAACCAGGTCAGATAGAGCACTTGCAGGCATGGTCACATCCTGTGTGACAATGTCAGATAGAGCACTTGCAGGCATGGTCGCATCCTGTGTGACCAGGTCAGATAGAGCACTTGCAGGCATGGTCGCATCCTGTGTGACCAGGTCAGATAGAGCACTTGCAGGCATGGTCGCATCCTGTGTGACCATGTCAGATAGAGCACTTGCAGGCATGGTCGCATCCTGTACAACCAGGTCAGATAGAGCACTTTCAGGCATGGTCGCATCCTGTACAACCAGGTCAGATAGAGCACTTGCAGGCATGGTCACATCCTGTGTGACCAGGTCAGATAGAGCACTTGCAGGCATGGTCGCATCCTGTGTGACCAGGTCAGATAGAGCACTTGCAGGCATGGTCGCATCCTGTACAACCAGGTCAAATAGAGCACCTGCCGGCATGGTCGCATCCTGTGTGACCATGTCAGATAGAGCACTTGCAGGCATTGTCGCATCCTGTACAACCAGGTCAGATAGAGCACTTATAGGCATGGTCGCATCCTGTGTGACCAGGTCAGATAGAGCACTTGCAGGCATGGTCGCATCCTCTACAACCAGGTCAGATAGAGCTCTTGCAGGCATGGTCGCATCCTTTACAACCAGGTCAGATAGAGCACTTGCAGTCATGGTCACATCCTGTACAACCAGGTCAGATAGAGCTCTTGCAGGCATGGTCGCATCCTTTACAACCAGGTCAGATAGAGCACCTGCAGTCATGGTCACATCCTGTACAACCAGGTCAGATAGAGCACTTGCAGGCATGGTCACATCCTGTGTAACCAGGTCAGATAGAGCACTTGCAGGCATGGTCACATCCTGTACAACCAGGTCAGATAGAGCTCTTGCAGGCATGGTCGCATCCTTTACAACCAGGTCAGATAGAGCACTTGCAGACATGGTCGCATCCTGTACAACCAGGTCAGATAGAGCACTTGCAGGCATGGTCGCATCCTGTGTGACCAGGTCAGATAGAGCACTTGCAGGCATGGTCGAATCCTGTGCCAGCAGGTCCGATAGAGCACTTGCAGGCATGGTCGCATCCTGTGTAACCAGGTCAGATAGAGCACTTGCAGGCATGGTCACATCCTGTGTGACCAGGTCAGATAGAGCACTTGCAAGCATGGTCGCATCCTGTGTGACCAGGTCAGATAGACCACTTGCAGGCATGGTCGCATCCTGTACATCCAGGTCAGATAGAGCACTTTCAGGCATGGTCGCATCCTGTGTGACCAGGTCAGATAGAGCACTTGCAGGCATGGTCGCATCCTGTGTGACCAGTTCAGATAGACCACTTGCAGGCATGGTCGCATCCTGTACAACCAGGTCAGACAGAGCACTTTCAGGTATGGTCAGATCCTGTGTGACCAGGTCAGAAAGACCACTAGCAGGCATGGTCGCATCCTGTACAACCAGGTCAGACAGAGCACTTGCAGGCATGGTCGAATCCTGTACAACCAGGTCAGATAGAGCACTTGCAGGCATGGTTGCATCCTGTGTAACCAGGTCAGATAGAGATCAAAAAGTGAATAAAAATATATTTAGCCAAGCGCTCAGTCACTCCAAATCCACGTGCTGCCAGCAAATTAAGGCTACTCAACCTTAGAAATCAGAAGACAAGAAAATAAAGATATTTTGCAGCGCACATAGACTTGGCAAAAATATTTTTATTATTACTTTATATATAATTATTTATTATTGCTTGCCAGAATTAAATATATTCTAAAAATTCATTCTAAACAACCACCGGCCGGTGTAATTAGATATCTATTTTTAAAAAGAAAACAAAACACTTAACACAGCCTATATAAATTTTCACATATAAATATACTGAATTTTATTCAATGTGAACACTTTGTGTCACCCTTGCCTAAAATAATATCTAAAATAGATACAAAGGTACACAAAGGCTCAGGCAGAAATTAGTATCACTATGTTGCTGTAAAATGTATCACTATTGCACTCTTAGAAGTAAAAGAAAGAGAAAAAGCCTTTTTTCTGAAGCTGATGGTAACAGTTCAACTGAATGGCTTCACACTCTATTAAGACGCAAGAATTTTTTCAGTCCATTTATATCACTGGAAGTCCTTTCAGTGTTTAAAAATACTATATCATCACACATTTAAAATCTTCGGCTGGTTAGTATTGCTAATATCCGTGATTAATTGTTTATAAACCACAGGATATTACAGTGATCCGTTTGAAATCCAGGAGGACCATATAATTAGGTCTAGCAATATAGATTAATTTGTCTGGCCAGACAGTGTGATTACTCTCACCGCACTCTCCCGTTTGTTATGTCCACAGGACTCCTCCCGGCTGCTGGTGCTGGTAACCTTAAGATGCAGTCATCTCTGGAGGATGTAGTCCAAATAAATTGTGGAACGGCTTGGTGGTGAGTGTGTCCACTGGCGATGGTGGGAACGAATATATTGTGAGTATTTTACGCGTTTCTCCGCCTCCCTCCGGGTTCAGCGGCTTCATCAGAAATAAACTCACTGCTCCTTCTTGCTCTTTTTAAACCTCGCGGCTAAATGCCGTGATGACGTTATCCCGTCAATCTAGTTTCCTTATTGCGTGTCAAGTCTCTCTCCGGCTGTGAGCCGCATAGCGATTCCGAGTGTATAGCAACAATTTCAATTATCTATCACACCTGTGATCACCATATTCATTCCTACAGATCGCTATCCTATGGAAGACTTAGACATGATTTTTCTCTATTAATAAGACAATACATAAAACAATTTGTTCCATCAAAAAAACATCTAGAACGAGCGCATAGGAGCCCCAGTTATACAAATAATAAAAAGACATTTTAATTTAAGATATTTACTAAAAAATGTATATATATAATTGTATATAAACCTAAAAAGCAAGCAATGGCTCATTTAAACTTATTCGGAAGACATGTCATCTTGTCCCATAAAATGTATATGGATACCCTTTAATGACTAAACCGCTAATTGAACCTACACGTCCAATCAGTGAAAATAATTAAACTCCAGATGGCATTATTGTAGGGAGCAGAAACAAATATTACATATTAAAACATGCAGCTAATGTATGTGTGCGTATATCGCTTATATAAACAACTAAAAAGATCTCAGACCACAATATTCATAAATCAATACAGATCCAACACACATAGCAGTTAAAAAATAAAAAATTTTTTTAGTAAATTTAGATGTTATATCGTTTATAATACCGAACACTGGTATACATATATATATTCCATACATATACATATCTAAAAAATATATATATATGTATATATAAAGATAAAAAAAATTTAAAGCTAAAAGGGAGAATAGGAGGGTATAGGTAAAAAGATGAGGGAGAAGTGGGAGGAGAAATCCACTTCATATAAACCAATACAGAGGACTCAAGGAGCACACTCATATATTGTTTAACTCAATGGTGTCATTGAGTCCATTTGGCACCATTGAATCTAACTTGAATATCCAGAATGCCTCTCGTCTACATAGACGTCCAAATCTATCGCCCCCTCTATACGTGGTCTTAATATGTTCAATGGCCTGGACTGAGACATTCTTCATATCACGATTCTTGCATAATGCAATATGTTTAGATAAAGGGTGTGTCATGATGCCATTCTGTATATTTCTCTTATGCTCCATATATCTAACATGGAGGGTGCGGGTTGTTCGTCCTATATATTGTTTGCCGCACTTATAGCTTAATAAATAAACCACATATGAAGACTGGCAATTCAGAAATTCGTTAATTACAAATTTTTCTCCGGAGTTAGAGGAAGAAAATTCCGTCACTTTACGTGGGGAGTTGATGCACATAAAACACCTACTGTTCCCACATCTATGATAGCCTGCAGGTTTCTTTGGGAGCCATGTTAGATGATTGTCACCAGTTGGTTCTTTTGCCATTTTGAAGTGGCTATGAACCAGTTTGGATTTGATGTTTTCAGATCTCCTGAAAATAACTTTCCCCTGTGAGTTTATCTCATCCCTCAGCACATCATCCTGTAATAAGATTGAGGTGTTTTTCTTAATAATATCCTTGATTTCTTTTGCACAGCCATTAAACTGGGTGACGAAATTAATGTTCTTTGTATCATAACTCTGTTTTTTCATCAGTTTTGAGTCTCCTGATTGTAGTAACAATTGCCTATCCATTAAATTGACTTCTTCATACGCCTTTCTAGTGATTTTTTCTGGGTAACCCTGCTTGGAGAAAACCTTTAATAGTTGGTGGGCATGTTGTTGATATGTATTTTCTGAAGAACAGTTCCGTTTCATACGTACTAATTGGCCTTTGGGAATATTGTTTTTCCAGGAGTCTAGATGTGAGCTATCATAATTAAGATATTTATTTTTATCCACTGGTTTTCTGTATGTTTCTGTAACCAGTTGGTTTTCTAATACTGAGAGTGTGATATCCAAATAATTAATCTGTGTCAAACTATAAGTGGCAGTGAATTTCAAACCAAAAATATTTTCATTAAGACTAGTGATGAACTGTTGCATAGATTCCAAATCTCCATCCCAAATAATAAATAAATCATCAATAAATCTTACATAGAGGACTAGGCTCGCCCCGTAGTCAGCGCCCCAAACATGTTGATCTTCAAAAGCACCCATGTATAGGTTTGCGTAACTCGGGGCGAACCTAGTCCCCATTGCAGTCCCCCGTGTCTGTAAATAATAACGTGAATTAAACGTGAAATAATTGTGTTCTAAAATAAACTTAATAGACGAGATCAAAAAGTCACATAAGGATTCCGAAAGGTAATCTACCTTTTGAAACTGTTCCTTTATTGTTTTTAATCCCATATCATGGGGTATGTTGGAGTAGAGAGACTCTACATCCAACGTTAACAAATAATAACCTTTTTTCCATGTGATGGCGTTAATTTTATTTAAAAAATGCTTAGTATCTTTAATATGTGACTTTAAATTCTCTACGTGACTTTGTAAATAAAAATCAACATAAGCAGACAAATTATTTGTGAGGGACCCAACACCTGAAATAATAGGACGCCCTGGGGGGTGATGGAGTGTCTTGTGAATTTTGGGTAAATAATAAAAAGTGGGAGTGATAGGATGTTTATTAAACAAAAACCAAAATGTTTCTTTTGATATCACACCCCCAGCAAGAGCACAGTCTAACAGAGCTCCCATATCCTTCTGATATAGGGGGGTGGGGTCTCCTTCTAGACCTCTATAAAATCTCTCATCTCCAAGTTGTCTCAAGGATTCGGAAATATAGTCTGTGGTATTAAGAATAACAATCCCACCCCCCTTATCAGCAGGCTTGATGGTTATAGTTTTATCCTCGTATAGAAGTCTAATTGCCTTCCGTTCACCAGTACTTAAATTATCTTTTATAGGCTTTCTTTCCATACGTTCACACATTTCTCGGAACTGTTGTAGTGTACTCTTATAGAAACATTCTATAAATGGCCCTTTATATTGTAAGGGGTAAAATTCTGATTTGTTTCTAAAACGTCCCTCTCGTTTAATATCATACATTTTAGTAAATTGGCTTTGTGTATTCATTGAACATCCAGACTCCTGTTCTAATTCCTCTAGATTTTTCAAAGCCTCCCTTTCCTCAATATCTAAAATTATCGGGGCTCCCATCTCTCTACCCGATTTTATGGCTTTGAGGGCAAAAAATCTCTTTCTACTGAGATTTCTCACATAACGATTAAGGTCTACAAATAATACAAATAGATTAGGTTTAGTAACCGGGGCAAAGTTTAAACCTCTCTCCAGAAGTTTTACTTCATTGTCTGAAAGTTTCTTAGATGACAGATTGTGGACTCCTTTATTTTCTACTTCTATTTCAAATGGACAGGTCTCTTTTTGCTTGTTTCTCCTTCTTCGTCTCCCTCCTCTATTGCCTCTCCCTGTTCTCTTGACCTTTTTAGGGGTAGTCTCCGATCGTCTCTCATACTTCCCCTTATGGGGTGACGCTTCTCTAAAAAATGCTGCTGAGAGGTTTGAGGTGAGGCTTCCCATTCTTCTTCTGTTTCAGAGGGTGAGCTGTAAAAGCGTCCTCTGAACCTATTTCTCCTAGGAGAATGAAAATCATCAAGAACCTCAAATCTATTCTGTGTTGGTACTTGATATGAGTTAGTTCTCTGATTTGCTGAATTTCTCAGCGCATATCTCTGTCTGGGTCTGTATTGATTGGAATATGTGTTCTGAAACCTATTATTCCTCCCACCATATGAATTATAACCTTTTTGGGGGGCTTGATGGCTCCTATTGGTATGTATCTTTCTTTTTGGGGGGAATTCTTCATAGGTTGATTCCCTCTGATTCTGACCACCTCTATAGTTATAGATTTCTCCTTTATCATAGTCCCGGATGTCTCTATCTAATTTATTTTCTTTTCTTGAGATCAAACTTCTCTCATATGCCTCTATTTTACTATTAACCTTAATATCCCTCTCTCTATATTCCTGACTGCCTTCAGATTTCTTCAATAGGACATGTAGCTTTTCTATCTCTTCCTGTGTAGTCCTTACTTTCTCCTCCCTATATCTCACCAACATTCTCATGAGTTGTCTAGAACAGGACTCAAGAGCCTCATTCCACTCTTTCGTAAACTCTAAATCATTTTGGAAAGTTGATGTCTTTAATATCCTAAGACCTCTCGGTATGATATTTTGATCTAAATATTTTTGTAAGGTAATTTGATCCCACCAGTGTTTGGTTTCCGACATGCACAGGTCCTCCAAAGCATTAAAGAGCCTGTGCATATCGGTCCCCTCACCCCTGGCGGTCAAATTTTGTGTAGGAGCTGTTCCTTTAAGGTATACATTTCTCCTTTCCATCCTTTCGGATAAACATTTCAAAGATGACATGTCTCCAGAACAAGAATCTATACAGAATTAACACGTAGCTTTTATTAAAACCGTTTATCTGTGGCTGGCAGCTCGGCTAGTGAGTAAATACTAATCAAAAAGTGAATAAAAATATATTTAGCCAAGCGCTCAGTCACTCCAAATCCACGTGCTGCCAGCAAATTAAGGCTACTCAACCTTAGAAATCAGAAGACAAGAAAATAAAGATATTTTGCAGCGCACATAGACTTGGCAAAAAGATTTTTATTATTACTTTATATATAATTATTTATTATTGCTTGCCAGAATTAAATATATTCTAAAAATTCATTCTAAACAACCACCGGCCGGTGTAATTAGATATCTATTTTTAAAAAGAAAACAAAACACTTAACACAGCCTATATAAATTTTCACATATAAACATACTGAATTTTATTCAATGTGAACACTTTGTGTCACCCTTGCCTAAAATAATATCTAAAATAGATACAAAGGTACACAAAGGCTCAGGCAGAAATTAGTATCACTATGTTGCTGTAAAATGTATCACTATTGCACTCTTAGAAGTAAAAGAAAGAGAAAAAGCCTTTTTTCTGAAGCTGATGGTAACAGTTCAACTAAATGGCTTCACACTCTATTAAGACGCAAGAATTTTTTCAGTCCATTTATATCACTGGAAGTCCTTTCAGTGTTTAAAAATACTATATCATCACACATTTAAAATCTTCGGCTGGTTAGTATTGCTAATATCCGTGATTAATTGTTTATAAACCACAGGATATTACAGTGATCCGTTTGAAATCCAGAGGACCATATAATTAGGTCTAGCAATATAGATTAATTTGTCTGGCCAGACAGTGTGATTACTCTCACCGCACTCTCCCGTTTGTTATGTCCACAGGACTCCTCCCGGCTGCTGGTGCTGGTAACCTTAAGATGCAGTCATCTCTGGAGGATGTAGTCCAAATAAATTGTGGAACGGCTTGGTGGTGAGTGTGTCCACTGGCGATGGTGGGAACGAATATATTGTGAGTATTTTACGCGTTTCTCCGCCTCCCTCCGGGTTCAGCGGCTTCATCAGAAATAAACTCACTGCTCCTTCTTGCTCTTTTTAAACCTCGCGGCTAAATGCCGTGATGACGTTATCCCGTCAATCTAGTTTCCTTATTGCGTGTCAAGTCTCTCTCCGGCTGTGAGCCGCATAGCGATTCCGAGTGTATAGCAACAATTTCAATTATCTATCACACCTGTGATCACCATATTCATTCCTACAGATCGCAATCCTATGGAAGACTTAGACATGATTTTTCTCTATTAATAAGACAATACATAAAACAATTTGTTCCATCAAAAAAACATCTAGAACGAGCGCATAGGAGCCCCAGTTATACAAATAATAAAAAGACATTTTAATTTAAGATATTTACTAAAAAATGTATATATATAATTGTATATAAACCTAAAAAGCAAGCAATGGCTCATTTAAACTTATCCGGAAGACATGTCATCTTGTCCCATAAAATGTATATGGATACCCTTTAATGACTAAACCGCTAATTGAACCTACACGTCCAATCAGTGAAAATAATTAAACTCCAGATGGCATTATTGTAGGGAGCAGAAACAAATATTACATATTAAAACATGCAGCTAATGTATGTGTGCGTATATCGCTTATATAAACAACTAAAAAGATCTCAGACCACAATATTCATAAATCAATACAGATCCAACACACATAGCAGTTAAAAAATAATTTTTTTTTTTAGTAAATTTAGATGTTATATCGTTTATAATACCGAACACTGGTATACATATATATATTCCATACATATACATATCTAAAAAATATATATATATGTATATATAAAGATAAAAAAAATTTAAAGCTAAAAGGGAGAATAGGAGGGTATAGGTAAAAAGATGAGGGAGAAGTGGGAGGAGAAATCCACTTCATATACACCAATACAGAGGACTCAAGGAGCACACTCATATATTGTTTAACTCAATGGTGTCATTGAGTCCATTTGGCACCATTGAATCTAACTTGAATATCCAGAATGCCTCTCGTCTACATAGACGTCCAAATCTATCGCCCCCTCTATACGTGGTCTTAATATGTTCAATGGCCTGGACTGAGACATTCTTCATATCACGATTCTGGCATAATGCAATATGTTTAGATAAAGGGTGTGTCATGATGCCATTCTGTATATTTCTCTTATGCTCCATATATCTAACATGGAGGGTGCGGGTTATTCGTCCTATATATTGTTTGCCGCACTTACAGCTTAATAAATAAACCACATATGAAGACTGGCAATTCAGAAATTCGTTAATTACAAATTTTTCTCCGGAGTTAGAGGAAGAAAATTCCGTCACTTTACGTGGGGAGTTGATGCACATAAAACACCTACTGTTCCCACATCTATGATAGCCTGCAGGTTTCTTTGGGAGCCATGTTAGATGATTGTCACCAGTTGGTTCTTTTGCCATTTTGAAGTGGCTATGAACCAGTTTGGATTTGATGTTTTCAGATCTCCTGAAAATAACTTTCCCCTGTGAGTTTATCTCATCCCTCAGCACATCATCCTGTAATAAGATTGAGGTGTTTTTCATAATAATATCCTTGATTTCTTTTGCACAGCCATTAAACTGGGTGACGAAATTAATGTTCTTTGTATCATAACTCTGTTTTTTCATCAGTTTTGAGTCTCCTGATTGTAGTAACAATTGCCTATCCATTAAATTGACTTCTTCATACGCCTTTCTAGTGATTTTTTCTGGGTAACCCTGCTTGGAGAAAACCTTTAATAGTTGGTGGGCATGTTGTTGATATGTATTTTCTGAAGAACAGTTCCGTTTCATACGTACTAATTGGCCTTTGGGAATATTGTTTTTCCAGGAGTCTAGATGTGAGCTATCATAATTAAGATATTTATTTTTATCCACTGGTTTTCTGTATGTTTCTGTAACCAGTTGGTTTTCTATTACTGAGAGTGTGATATCCAAATAATTAATCTGTGTCAAACTATAAGTGGCAGTGAATTTCAAACCAAAAATATTTTCATTAAGACTAGTGATGAACTGTTGCATAGATTCCAAATCTCCATCCCAAATAATAAATAAATCATCAATAAATCTTACATAGAGGACTAGGCTCGCCCCGTTGTCAGCGCCCCAAACAGAAAGATACATACCAATAGGAGCCATCAAGCCCCCCAAAAAGGTTATAATTCATATGGTGATAGGAATAATAGGTTTCAGAACACATATTCCAATCAATACAGACCCAGACAGAGATATGCGCTGAGAAATTCAGCAAATCAGAGAACTAACTCATATCAAGTACCAACACAGAATAGATTTGAGGTTCTTGATGATTTTCATTCTCCTAGGAGAAATAGGTTCAGAGGACGCTTTTACAGCGGACCCTCTGAAACAGAAGAAGAATGGGATGCCTCACCTCAAACCTCTCAGCAGCATTTTTTAGAGAAGCGTCACCCCATAAGGGGAAGTATGAGAGACGATCGGAGACTACCCCTAAAAAGGTCAAGAGAACAGGGAGAGGCAATAGAGGAGGGAGACGAAGAAGGAGAAACAAGCAAAAAGAGACCTGTCCATTTGAAATAGAAGTAGAAAATAAAGGAGTCCACAATCTGTCATCTAAGAAACTTTCAGACAATGAAGTAAAACTTCTGGAGAGAGGTTTAAACTTTGCCCCGGTTACTAAACCTAATCTATTTGTATTATTTGTAGACCTTAATCGTTATGTGAGAAATCTCAGTAGAAAGAGATTTTTTGCCCTCAAAGCCATAAAATCGGGTAGAGAGATGAGAGCCCCGATAATTTTAGATATTGAGGAAAGGGAGGCTTTGAAAAATCTAGAGGAATTAGAACAGGAGTCTGGATGTTCAATGAATACACAAAGCCAATTTACTAAAATGTATGATATTAAACGAGAGGGACGTTTTAGAAACAAATCAGAATTTTACCCCTTACAATATAAAGGGCCATTTATAGAATGTTTCTATAAGAGTACACTACAACAGTTCCGAGAAATGTGTGAACGTATGGAAAGAAAGCCTATAAAAGATAATTTAAGTACTGGTGAATGGAAGGCAATTAGACTTCTATACGAGGATAAAACTATAACCATCAAACCTGCTGATAAGGGGGGTGGGATTGTTATTCTTAATACCACAGACTATATTTCCGAATCCTTGAGA
Organism: Pseudophryne corroboree; assembly: GCF_028390025.1. Taxonomy (NCBI): domain Eukaryota; kingdom Metazoa; phylum Chordata; class Amphibia; order Anura; family Myobatrachidae; genus Pseudophryne; species Pseudophryne corroboree. Next base: position 1,242,159,573 of record NC_086444.1, on the reverse strand, counting down.
CAACTTGGAGATGAGAGATTTTATAGAGGTCTAGAAGGAGACCCCACCCCCCTATATCAGAAGGATATGGGAGCTCTGTTAGAATGTGCTCTTGCTGGGGGTGTGATATCCAAAGAAACATTTTGGTTTTTGTTTAATAAACATCCTATCACTCCCACTTTTTATTATTTACCCAAAATTCACAAGACACTCCATCACCCCCCAGGGCGTCCTATTATTTCAGGTGTTGGGTCCCTCACAAATAATTTGTCTGCTTATGTTGATTTTTATTTACAAAGTCACGTAGAGAATTTAAAGTCACATATTGAAGATACTAAGCATTTTTTAAATAAAATTAACTCCATCACATGGAAAAAAGGTTATTATTTGTTAACGTTGGATGTAGAGTCTCTCTACTCCAACATACCCCATGATATGGGATTAAAAACAATAAAGGAACAGTTTCAAAAGGTAGATTACCTTTCGGAATCCTTATGTGACTTTTTGATCTCGTCTATTAAGTTTATTTTAGAACACAATTATTTCACGTTTAATTCACGTTATTATTTACAGACACGGGGGACTGCAATGGGGACTTGGTTCGCCCCGAGTTACGCAAACCTATACATGGGTGCTTTTGAAGATCAACATGTTTGGGGCGCTGACTACGGGGCGAGCCTAGTCCTCTATGTAAGATTTATTGATGATTTATTTATTATTTGGGATGGAGATTTGGAATCTATGCAACAGTTCATCACTAGTCTTAATGAAAATATTTTTGGTTTGAAATTCACTGCCACTTATAGTTTGACACAGATTAATTATTTGGATATCACACTCTCAGTAATAGAAAACCAACTGGTTACAGAAACATACAGAAAACCAGTGGATAAAAATAAATATCTTAATTATGATAGCTCACATCTAGACTCCTGGAAAAACAATATTCCCAAAGGCCAATTAGTACGTATGAAACGGAACTGTTCTTCAGAAAATACATATCAACAACATGCCCACCAACTATTAAAGGTTTTCTCCAAGCAGGGTTACCCAGAAAAAATCACTAGAAAGGCGTATGAAGAAGTCAATTTAATGGATAGGCAATTGTTACTACAATCAGGAGACTCAAAACTGATGAAAAAACAGAGTTATGATACAAAGAACATTAATTTCGTCACCCAGTTTAATGGCTGTGCAAAAGAAATCAAGGATATTATTAAGAAAAACACCTCAATCTTATTACAGGATGATGTGCTGAGGGATGAGATAAACTCACAGGGGAAAGTTATTTTCAGGAGATCTGAAAACATCAAATCCAAACTGGTTCATAGCCACTTCAAAATGGCAAAAGAACCAACTGGTGACAATCATCTAACATGGCTCCCAAAGAAACCTGCAGGCTATCATAGATGTGGGAACAGTAGGTGTTTTATGTGCATCAACTCCCCACGTAAAGTGACGGAATTTTCTTCCTCTAACTCCGGAGAAAAATTTGTAATTAACGAATTTCTGAATTGCCAGTCTTCATATGTGGTTTATTTATTAAGCTGTAAGTGCGGCAAACAATATATAGGACGAACAACCCGCACCCTCCATGTTAGATATATGGAGCATAAGAGAAATATACAGAATGGCATCATGACACACCCTTTATCTAAACATATTGCATTATGCCAGAATCGTGATATGAAGAATGTCTCAGTCCAGGCCATTGAACATATTAAGACCACGTATAGAGGGGGCGATAGATTTGGACGTCTATGTAGACGAGAGGCATTCTGGATATTCAAGTTAGATTCAATGGTGCCAAATGGACTCAATGACACCATTGAGTTAAACAATATATGAGTGTGCTCCTTGAGTCCTCTGTATTGGTTTATATGAAGTGGATTTCTCCTCCCACTTCTCCCTCATCTTTTTACCTATACCCTCCTATTCTCCCTTTTAGCTTTAAATTTTTTTTATCTTTATATATACATATATATATATTTTTTTAGATATGTATATGTATGGAATATATATATGTATACCAGTGTTCGGTATTATAAACGATATAACATCTAAATTTACTAAAAAAAAAAATTATTTTTTAACTGCTATGTGTGTTGGATCTGTATTGATTTATGAATATTGTGGTCTGAGATCTTTTTAGTTGTTTATATAAGCGATATACGCACACATACATTAGCTGCATGTTTTAATATGTAATATTTGTTTCTGCTCCCTACAATAATGCCATCTGGAGTTTAATTATTTTCACTGATTGGACGTGTAGGTTCAATTAGCGGTTTAGTCATTAAAGGGTATCCATATACATTTTATGGGACAAGATGACATGTCTTCCGGATAAGTTTAAATGAGCCATTGCTTGCTTTTTAGGTTTATATACAATTATATATATACATTTTTTAGTAAATATCTTAAATTAAAATGTCTTTTTATTATTTGTATAACTGGGGCTCCTATGCGCTCGTTCTAGATGTTTTTTTGATGGAACAAATTGTTTTATGTATTGTCTTATTAATAGAGAAAAATCATGTCTAAGTCTTCCATAGGATAGCGATCTGTAGGAATGAATATGGTGATCACAGGTGTGATAGATAATTGAAATTGTTGCTATACACTCGGAATCGCTATGCGGCTCACAGCCGGAGAGAGACTTGACACGCAATAAGGAAACTAGATTGACGGGATAACGTCATCACGGCATTTAGCCGCGAGGTTTAAAAAGAGCAAGAAGGAGCAGTGAGTTTATTTCTGATGAAGCCGCTGAACCCGGAGGGAGGCGGAGAAACGCGTAAAATACTCACAATATATTCGTTCCCACCATCGCCAGTGGACACACTCACCACCAAGCCGTTCCACAATTTATTTGGACTACATCCTCCAGAGATGACTGCATCTTAAGGTTACCAGCACCAGCAGCCGGGAGGAGTCCTGTGGACATAACAAACGGGAGAGTGCGGTGAGAGTAATCACACTGTCTGGCCAGACAAATTAATCTATATTGCTAGACCTAATTATATGGTCCTCTGGATTTCAAACGGATCACTGTAATATCCTGTGGTTTATAAACAATTAATCACGGATATTAGCAATACTAACCAGCCAAAGATTTTAAATGTGTGATGATATAGTATTTTTAAACACTGAAAGGACTTCCAGTGATATAAATGGACTGAAAAAATTCTTGCGTCTTAATAGAGTGTGAAGCCATTTAGTTGAACTGTTACCATCAGCTTCAGAAAAAAGGCTTTTTCTCTTTCTTTTACTTCTAAGAGTGCAATAGTGATACATTTTACAGCAACATAGTGATACTAATTTCTGCCTGAGCCTTTGTGTACCTTTGTATCTATTTTAGATATTATTTTAGGCAAGGGTGACACAAAGTGTTCACATTGAATAAAATTCAGTATATTTATATGTGAAAATTTATATAGGCTGTGTTAAGTGTTTTGTTTTCTTTTTAAAAATAGATATCTAATTACACCGGCCGGTGGTTGTTTAGAATGAATTTTTAGAATATATTTAATTCTGGCAAGCAATAATAAATAATTATATATAAAGTAATAATAAAAATCTTTTTGCCAGGTCAGATAGAGCACTTGCAAGCATGGTCGCATCCTGTGTGACCAGGTCAGATAGAGCACTTGCAGGCATGGTCGAATCCTGTGCCAGCAGGTCCGATAGAGCACTTGCAGGCATGGTCGCATCCTGTGTGACCAGGTCAGATAGAGCACTTGCAGGCATGGTCACATCCTGTGTGACCAGGTCAGATAGAGCACTTGCAGGCATGGTCGCATCCTGTACAACCAGGTCAGATAGAGCACTTGCAGGCATGGTCGCATCCTGTACATCCAGGTCAGATAGAGAACTTGCAGGCATTGTCGCATCCTGTACAACCAGGTCAGATAGAGCACTTGCAGGCATTGTCGCATCCTGTACAACCAGGTCAGATAGAGCACTTATAGGCATGGTCGCATCCTGTGTGACCAGGTCAGATAGAGTACTTGCAGGCATGGTCACATCCTGTACAACCAGGTCAGATAGAGCTCTTGCAGGCATGGTCGCATCCTGTACAACCAGGTCAGATAGAGCTCTTGCAGGCATGGTCGCATCCTTTACATCCAAGTCAGATAGAGCACTTGCAGACATGGTCGCATCCTGTACAACCAGGTCAGATAGAGCACTTGCAGGCATGGTCGCATCCTGTGTGACCAGGTCAGATAGAGCACTTGCAGGCATGGTCGCACCCTGTGCCAGCAGGTCCGATAGAGCACTTGCAGGCATGGTCACATCCTGTGTGACCAGGTCAGATAGAGCACTTGCAGGCATGGTCACATCCTGTGTGACCAGGTCAGATAGAGCACTTGCAGGCATGGTCACATCCTGTGTGACCAGGTCAGATAGAGCACTTGCAGGCATGGTCGCATCCTGTACAACCAGGTCAGATAGAGCACTTGCAGGCATGGTCTCATCCTGTACATCCAGGTCAGATAGAGAACTTGCAGGCATTGTCGCATCTTGTACAACCAGGTCAGATAGAGCACTTGCAGGCATTGTCGCATCCTGTACAACCAGGTCAGATAGAGCACTTATAGGCATGGTCGCATCCTGTGTGACCAGGTCAGATAGAGTACTTGCAGGTATGGTCACATCCTGTACAACCAGGTCAGATAGAGCTCTTGCAGGCATGGTCGCATCCTTTACAACCAGGTCAGATAGAGCACTTGCAGACATGGTCGCATCCTGTACAACCAGGTCAGATAGAGCACTTGCAGGCATGGTCGCATCCTGTGTGACCAGGTCAGATAGAGCACTTGCAGGCATGGTCGCATCCTGTACATCCAGGTCAGATAGAGAACTTGCAGACATGGTCACATCCTGTACAACCAGGTCAGATAGAGCACTTGCAGGCATGGTCGCATCCTGTACAACCAGGTCAGATAGAGCACTTGCAGACATGGTCGCATCCTGTGTGACCAGGTCAGATAGAGCACTTGCAGGCATGGTCGCATCCTGTAAACCAGGTCAGATAGAGCTCTTGCAGGCATGGTCGCATCCTTTACAACTAGGTCAGATAGAGCACTTGCAGACATGGTCGCATCCTGTACAACCAGGTCAGATAGAGCACTTGCAGGCATGGTCACATCCTGTGTGACAATGTCAGATAGAGCACTTGCAGGCATGGTCGCATCCTGTGTGACCAGGTCAGATAGAGCACTTGCAGGCATGGTCGCATCCTGTGTGACCAGGTCAGATAGAGCACTTGCAGGCATGGTCGCATCCTGTGTGACCATGTCAGATAGAGCACTTGCAGGCATGGTCGCATCCTGTACAACCAGGTCAGATAGAGCACTTTCAGGCATGGTCGCATCCTGTACAACCTGGTCAGATAGAGCACTTGCAGGCATGGTCACATCCTGTGTGACCAGGTCAGATAGAGCACTTGCAGGCATGGTCGCATCCTGTACAACCAGGTCAGATAGAGCACTTGCAGACATGGTCGCATCCTGTACAACCAGGTCAAATAGAGCACTTGCAGACATGGTCGCATCCTGTACAACCAGGTCAGATAGAGCACTTGCAGGCATGGTCACATCCTGTGTGACCAGGTCAGATAGAGCACTTGCAGGCATGGTCGCATCCTGTTCAACCAGGTCAGATAGAGCACTTGTCGGCATGGTCGCATCCTGTTCAACCAGGTCAGATAGAGCACTTGCCGGCATGGTCGCATCCTGTGTGACCATGTCAGATAGAGCACTTGCAGGCATTGTCGCATCCTGTACAACCAGGTCAGATAGAGCACTTATAGGCATGGTCGTTTTTCTGTGTGACCAGGTCAGATAGAGCACTTGCAGGCATGGTCGCATCCTCTACAACCAGGTCAGATAGAGCTCTTGCAGGCATGGTCGCATCCTTTACAACCAGGTCAGATAGAGCACTTGCAGACATGGTCGCATCCTGTACAACCGGGTCAGATAGAGCACTTGCAGGCATGGTCGCATCCTGTGTGACCAGGTCAGATAGAGCACTTGCAGGCATGGTCGCATCCTGTACAACCAGGTCAGATAGAGCTCTTGCAGGCATGGTCGCATCCTTTACAACCAGGTCAGATAGAGCACTTGCAGACATGGTCGCATCCTGTACAACCAGGTCAGATAGAGCACTTGCAGGCATGGTCACATCCTGTGTGACCAGGTCAGATAGAGCACTTGCAGGCATTGTCGCATCCTGTGTGACCAGGTCAGATAGAGCACTTGCAGGCATGGTCACATCCTGTACAACCAGGTCAGATAGAGCACTTGCAGGCATGGTCGCATCCTGTACAACCAGGTCAGATAGAGCACTTTCAGGCATGGTCGTATCCTGTACAACCAGGTCAGATAGAGCACTTGCAGGCATGGTCGCATCCTGTGTGACCAGGTCAGATAGAGCACTTGCAGGCATGGTCGCATCCTGTTCAACCAGGTCAGATAGAGCACTTGCCGGCATGGTCGCATTCTGTGTGACCATGTCAGATAGAGCACTTGCAGGCATTGTCGCATCCTGTACAACCAGGTCAGATAGAGCACTTATAGGCATGGTCGTTTCCTGACAGGTTTTCCTGGGGGAATTGAAGGGAAATCATATGTAGAATTGGATCGGGTGCTGGTTGTTTTAATGTATGGCCAGCCTAAGTGACAGAAATAAGAAACTGAGAAAGTCAGAAACAATGAGATAAATATAGAATGGGATGCAGTTAAGGAAAAGAATAATTATAAAAACAGAATAAAAACAATAACGACGGGAGAATACGTCCTTGCTCCTAACCACCGAAAGGAAAATCCTGTAGATGGAGGTCAACAATCACCCTTGAAATGGCCCTGAAACCCCCCAGCGTAGCCCGTACCTCTCCTCACCCCTCTTACAATCCAGCATTCTTACAAACTTTAACCCGTATCTGCCTTAGGGATTGCTTGGGTATTTAATCTACTCCTTGCATAAAAATGTACTCTGCCCATCATTTGTAAGATGGTTCTCTGCTCTCTCTCTCTCTCCATATATATATATACTGTATATATATTCATGAATGAAAACCCCACCCTTTATTATGGCGAGATCTGATCTCTGAGAAATGTATTTGTACAGTTTGGCAACGTGTCACTTTGCACCCCAAGCCTGGGAATGGCGGGTGCAGTGGATTAATGTTTATACATATTTTGTTTCATTATTACATAATAAACCTTTTTGGGGTCACATTATCTTATGCATCCCTGTGAAAGCTCATTAGGGGCGGAATGTACTAAAGGAAAAAAACGGTAAAACAAATGAAAAAGGGGGTTTTACTGCATTTTCAAATTTACTAATACCCTACCGCCGCACTTTCACCGTCCAGGGTAAAGCCATCTCTGGATGGCGATACCCTATAGAAGCCTATGGGCTTCTTATCGCTGACCGCCACAACCTGCTGCCCCCACCGCAGATGCCTCCCCCCGGCTTACCTTCCTTCAGGCTGCCCTGGACCCGAAATGTAATTCTCTCCTCAGCCAGAGGTCCTTCCAGCTGCCGGGGGAAAAGGAGGCGCCGGGGGTAGCCTGCTGCTGATTCACTGTGTCATGGCAGTGTGGTGACCCCAGGGAACTGACAGGGACCACCCGCAGACCACCTAAAAGGGACAGGTAACAGGGAGTGTCAGGGAGAGAGCAGAGGTGAGGCAGCTATGAGCTGGGTATACAGGGAGTGTCAGGGAGAGATCAGAGGTGAGGAAGCTGTGAGCTGGGGATACAGGGAGTGTCAGGGAGAGAGCAGAGGTGAGGCAGCTGTGAGCTGTAGATACAGGGAGTGTCAGGGAGAGCGAAGAGGTGAGGCAGCTGTGAGCTGGGAATAAAGGGACTGTTAGGGAGAGAGCAGAGGTGAGGCAGCTGTGAGCTGGGGATACAGGGAGTGTCAGGGAGAAAGCAGAGGTGAGGCAGCTGTGAGCTGGGAATACAGGGAGTGTCAGGGAGAGAGCAGAGGTGAGGCATCTGTGAGCTAGGAATACAGGGAGTGTCAGGGAGAGAGCAGAGGTGAGGCAGCTGTGAGCTGGGGAAACAGGGAGAGAGCAGAGGTGAGGCGGCTGTGAGCTGGGGATACAGGGAGTGTCAGGGAGAGAGCAGAGGTGAGGCAGCTGTGAGCTGTAGATACAGGGATTGTCAGGGAGAGAGCAGAGGTGAGGCAGCTGTGAGCTGGGAATACAGGGAGTGTCAGGGAGAGAGCAGAGGTGAGGCAGCTGTGAGCTGGGAATACAGGGAGTGTCAGGGAGAGAGCAGAGGTGAGGCAGCTGTGAGGTGGGAAAACAGGGAGTGTCAGGGAGAGAGCAGAGGTGAGGAAGCTGTGAGCTGGGGATACAGGGAGTGTCAGTGAGAAAGCAGAGGTGAGGCAACTGTGAGATGGGAATAAAGGGACTGTCAGGGAGAGAGCAGAGGTGAGGTAGCTGTGAGCTGGGGATACAGGGAGTTTCAGGGAGAGAGAGCAGAGGTGAGGCAGCTGTGAGCTGGGGATACAGAGAGTGACAAGGTGAGAGCAGAGGTGAGGCAGCTGTGAGCTGGGAATACAGGGAGTGTCAGGGAGAGAGCAGAGGTGAGACAGCTGTGAGCTGTAGATACAGGAAGTGTCAGGGAGAGAGCAGAGGTGAGGCAGCTGTGAGCTGGGGATACAGGGGATATCAGGGAGAGAGCAGAGGTGAGGCAGCTGTGAGCTGTAGATACAGGGATTGTCAGGGAGAGAGCAGAGGTGAGGCAGCTGTGAGCTGTAGATACAGGGAGTGTCAGGGAGAGAGCTGAGGTGAGGCAGCTGTGAGCTGGGAATACAGGGAGTGTCAGGGAGAGAGCAGAGGTGAGGCAGCTGTGAGGTGGGAATACAGGGAGTGTCAGGGAGAGAGCAGAGGTGAGGAAGCTGTGAGATGGGAATAAAGGGACTGTCAGGGAGAGAGCAGAGGTGAGACAGCTTTGAGCTGGGGATACAGGGAGTTTCAGGGAGAGAGAGCAGAGGTGAGGCAGCTGTGAGCTGGGGATACAGAGAGTGACAAGGTGAGAGCAGAGGTGAGGCAGCTGTGAGCTGGGAATACAGGGAGTGTCAGGGAGAGAGCAGAGGTGAGACAGCTGTGAGCTGTAGATACAGGAAGTGTCAGGGAGAGAGCAGAGGTGAGGCAGCTGTGAGCTGGGGATACAGGGAGTGTCAGGGAGAGAGCAGAGGTGAGGCAGCTGTGAGCTGGGGATACAGAGGATATCAGGGAGAGAGCAGAGGTGAGGCAGCTGTGAGCTGTGAAAACAGGGAGTGTCAGGTAGAGAGCAGAGGAGGAGAGGCAGTTGTGAGCTGGGAATATAGGGAGTATCAGGGAGAGAGCAGAGATGAGTTAGCAGTGACTTGGGAATACAGGGAGTTTCAGGGAGAGAGCAGAATAAGGCAGCTGTGAGCTGGGCATACATGGAGTGTCAGGGAGAGAGCAGAGGTGAGGCAGGTGTGAGCTGGGGATACAGGGAGTGTGAGGGAGAGAGCAAAGGTGAGACAACTGTGAGCTGGGAATACCGGTGTTAGGTGCCGCGGTCCGTGGCGTCGCTCGGTCTGTTTCCGAGCGATGACCGCGGCCGCTGCACCCTCCTGCTCGCCCGCCCGGCGCCTAGCAACTAGGGATGCCAGGCGCGCTGAGCCGCCGGGTCCCTATCAACGCTAGGACGCCGTGCGCGCCGATCCGCCGGGACCATAGCAACGGGGACGCCACAGGCGGGCCGCGTTCCCCGTTGCAGGGATTGAATAATTAGTGTCACACATGTTTCCCTGGTCGTGCAGCAAGACAGCTGCACAACATTTATTGTAATTGGGCTCTGTGCTCTTATTGGAGGGTTCCCTGTTAAATGCTCCTCAGTGCCTCACACAGACGACGGTGATAGCTTCCTGCATGCTGCTCATGTTTGGTGAACGTCTGTTCCTGGTCTGCTGTCCCTTTAGTTCTCCGAGTTCCAGAATCTAGGAGTTAGTCACCTGGTCCCAAGGAGTTCTTCTGGTCCTTGTTACCTGTGGCAGTCGATTGAGATTCTCACTTGGCTTCGTGAGTGGCGGCCATGCCGCGTGTTGCGGCCTAGGCTGCTTTACTATTGTTTTTCTTGTATTGGAGCATTTGCGGAGGTTTTCGCTTCCATAGTCCTCTCCGGTACTCTGCGGTGCCGTGTAGGAGAGTGGACAAGTGGAATATTTTGGTTGTTATTTTCCCTGGCGGTAAGCTGCGCATACTTTTAGTTTCAGGTTAGCCAGTAGCCCCTGGCTTTGTTGTTTAGTTAGAGGGCCCCTTCTTATTACCCTGTCTCAGATCACTCGTTGTCTCTCATTAAGACCTGAGGGGGCATCGGAGTTGGGCAGACGTAATCCGCCCTTCAAACGCGGCTGCCATGTGCCCAAGAAACCATAGTCTCGCAAGAGTGAACTGACAGCACGGGTAAGACAACGGAGGTAGGGTGCCAGGGGCTATTCTCATTCCGTTTCCCCCTTCCCAGCATTACGTCCTGGTACTCAGGTCAGGGGGAGATCTTATACAGTGGGACCTGAGTGTCTGGATCATAACATTATCACCCCCCCCCCCCCCCCCCCCCAAAAAAAAAGGGGTTTAATTTTTTCCATTTTTGCTTTGGGTAGTCTGAAAATTCGGCTTCATGAATCCGGCAGGTTTAGGGCCAAATCCCGGTCAGCTTTTGTTTAACGAAATTCAAGAACTTACTCAGATGGTTCAGGACCTTACTCTTCGGGTGAAATCGCAGGAAGATCTTTTGCAAGCCTCCCCGAGTGTGGTCCCAGAACCAAAAATGCATTTGCCTGACCGTTTTTTGGGTAACCGAAAGGATTTTTTTAATTTTAAGGAAGCTTGTAAGCTTTATTTTCGTTTAAGGCCTCGTTTCTCTGGTACTGAGTCTCAGCGGGTTGGGATTGTTATGTCATTGATCCAGGGTGATCCACAGACCTGGGCATTTGGGTTAAGAACAGATTATCCCACTGTGTTATCAGTAGACGCCTTTTTTAAATCTTTAGGCCTGTTATATGATGACCCAGATAGAGAGGCTTCAGCTGAGAGTCACCTGCGTGCCCTTAAACAAGGTAAAAATCCAGCAGAGATGTATTGTACCGAATTTCGCCTGTCAAAGTCGAAAAATATCGTGATCCACAATGCCTTGCACTAACCCCATACACATGTCCGCTGTGTGTGCACACACTCTCCCGTGCGTGCGTATATTCGCAGTTGCGTAATGGAGCTTCTACGGCCGTGCGCATTGGCGCGTGGTATGCGCATTTATGGTAGAGTTTGTGAGCGTCCAGCGGGCGACTCGATCGCTACATAGTTAACCCAAATAGCGTGTTTTATAGGTAATAGTCCCCTTAATAATGTCTGTGAGTATGTTTAGTGTAAATGGTTCAGGGACTTGGGAATTCCTCTTTTCATGATACAAAGGGTCTGACAAAGGTTGAACAATGGTGTCTAGTATCTAACTGAAGAGTATTTTATTAGAAACATTCCTGTATTGGTTAGGAAGAGATCGGTCGCTCCAGCGTATAGTTTTATGTAAAAGTAGTTTATGGACTTTAAAAGTATTTGCTGTTTTATTACACATGTGGTGGGAGTCCTGAGGATGCCTCCCACCTGAGCAGTTGGAGAGAGACACATCCCCCCATACGAACCCACCTATGACCTTTGGTTATAGTGCAGAGGGACATTCCTGTGTCCAATGAACAATGAGATTGTAGGGCCCTTTGTAGTGTACAGTATGCTGTGTATATAAAGACCCCCATAGCCAGACCAGCTCACTTCTCTCCAAAAGGTTTTCCCCGTGATGACAGAGCTGGTTTCCAGATAGCGCAGGCGATTCATTCCCACGTGTGTAAGTTTTACTCTGTGGCCATTTCGTTACTCTGTAGGTATGCAATTGTTCTTTTGTAGCTAACCTATAAGTGTTTGCCATTTATCCTCTTTCTGCTTATTTGTATTTGCAATCGTTTGCTATTGTGTATATTTCTGTGTAGTTATTCTGTTAGTTATTCATGTTAGGACTGTAGTGTATGAGCTGTAACTGTTTCTTTTCCCTTTCACTTACTTAAATTCGTCTAGTAAAGGTGTTGGAACCTTAGCAAGGAGTGTGTGTTTTATTAGTCATTATAAAGGGTTTCAGAGCATATCAATTGCTCAAACAGCTTTCATACTCACAAAGGTTCATTGTTACACCATTATAGTACCACGGTATTAAGGTTTACAGTGTAAGCATATTCTGTGTTTAAAGTTTATAAGGGTTACTGTCTGTCTGTGTGTACGCTCGCTGTGTGTATTCCGTTCACCTAGCGCAGCGTGTGTACGTAACTTGCGTACCACGTGTGAGGTCTTTGTACGCAAATAGCGTACGAAGTGCGTAGCACGTGCACGTGGTTTAGCGGCCATTACGGCTACACGGTATTAGTAAATAGCTAATGTTAAAAGGTAAATAACTGACTCTATCAACTGGGGGCAAGTCCGATCCACCTCATATCCGCAGTTAGGCGAAAACGCATAGACTTTATCGATCAGCAAAGGGCGGAAAGGTGGTATCTTGTAGTGCTGATCAGATGAGCGTCTGCGTCTGATTCTCTTGGTTTGTAGGGATGCTGGTGGAATCCGAAGAAGGTAAGAACATTAAGCTATTGTCTTTTTAAATCTTGTTTTAATTTTTATTTTGGTGCCAACTGCACACACAGATTTGATTGCTTGTCTTTAAATAGGTTTAAAAGTATTTTTAATCGCTCTGCATAGCTTGATAGTTTTATTTTTAACCCAGACCTAAAATAACATCAAGGGCTTGCATGGTGATTTTTTTCTTTGTGACAAAAGAAGCCGCATGGTATGTCCTCCATTTTGTGTAACCCTCATGGATGTGGAAGGGGGAGGAGCAGCGGCCATTTTGGGAAGGTCAATTTTTATTCTTCTGAATTTCTGATTTTCAGTTGACTCAGGAATAATCAGCCGTCCTTTGTCTAAAATAAATCACCATTTATGAGTTTCCAATGCATTCATTTAATCCATATCATAATCAATTATAAATAGTTTAGATAGAGTTTAATATAAGTTAATAGTAAAATGAATATTTGATTTAGGAAATACACAGATAAAACAAAGTTTTTTTTTTGGTTTTTTTTTGGTTTCTAGGATTCTCTGCTGGTTGTAGGATAGCCATTGAAGTGCAAATTAACCTGTGTAACTGGTTTTTTTTTCTCCAAGCAGTGAAGAGAATCACCCTCACACACAGTCAAGGGCACATTCATATGCAAATTAGAGAAGTGAATGGGTCTAATAGATGTAATAGTGATTAGTACATAGATGTAATATTATATGTGCATGCTTATATCAATGTATGTTATTAGATTAATTTAGAATTTTATTGTATCTGTGTATTTTCACCTATCTACCTTCCTATTTGCAATTTGCATTTGATAACGTGCTGAGAAAAAAAATTGTTGCTATTTTAGTTAAAAGTAAGATTAAACACTTAAAGGGAGTAATTGTAAGGCACACACATAGCCTGGCCTAATTAAAGGTTGATACAGTGTAATTCTGTGTGATGTGCAGTAAGCGATTATAGTTAAATATCGTTTACATTTATAGAAGCATGTTACTTGTGTTACTGCGGACGTATCTAGGCTGTGTACACATGTCTCTCACCGAGTGCGATTAAAGCGTACGTGACGCAAAGGCCTACGCAAGTAGTGTGTATTACGCAACAAGCGTACGGATGCACCCGCTAAATACAAATCACACGATAACATTGTTTTAGTAAGGCGATACGGGAGCAACGCGATAATAGCACAAACTGATTTCAGTCTCCTAAAACTAGTTTAAAAAGATCCTTCTCTTGTTGCAACTCCTCTGGGATTAGGCTGTGTTACCTGAGTGAAAGAAACATTTTCTGTACAGAAAAGTCAAAGAGTATGGGGTATATTTACTAAGGTCCCGATTTTGACCGAGATGCCGTTTTTTTCTTCAAAGTGTCATCTCGGTAATTTACTAAACTCAAATCACGGCAGTGATGAGGGCATTCGTATTTTTTTGGAAGTCCAAGAAAAAAATTACGAATGAATACACCATCGGTCAAAATGCGGCTGTTTAAGTATGAATCTCGGTCATTTACTAAGAAGTGCAAAGCAAAAAAAAAAAAAACACTGCCGAGAAAAATTACAACTCGTAAAAAAGTGCTAAAAAAAAACAGACCTGCTTTTTTAATCCGTGATTGGATAGGCATGCACGGATCCATGAGATCCGTGCATATATATCAGTGGGAAGGGGTGGGAAAGTGATTATTTTCTCCAAAAAAATTGCGTGGGGTCCCCCCCTCCTAAGCATAACCAGCCTCGGGCTCTTTGAGACGATCCTGGTTGCAGAAATATGGGGAAAAAATTGACAGGGGTTCCCCCATATTTAAGCAACCAGCATCGGGCTCTGCGCCTGGTCCTGGTTCCAAAAATATGGGGGACAAAAAGAATAGGGGTCCCCCGTATTTTTAAAACCAGCACCGGGCTCCACTAGCTGGACAGATAATGCCACAGCCGGGGGTCACTTTTATATAGTGCCCTGCGGCCGTGGCATCAAATATCCAACTAGTCACCCCTGGCCGGGGTACCCTGGGGGAGTGGGGACCCCTTCAATCAAGGGGTCCCCCCCAGCCACCCAAGGGCCAGGGGTGAAGCCCGAGGCTGTCCCCCCATCCAATGGGCTGCGGATGGGGGGCTGATAGCCTTTTGTGAAAATGAAAAGATATTGTTTTTAGTAGCAGTACTACAAGTCCCAGCAAGCCTCCCCGCATGCTGGTACTTGGAGAACCACAAGTACCAGCATGCGGCGGAAAAACGGGCCCGCTGGTACCTGTAGTACTACTACTAAAAAAATACCCAAAAAAAGACAAGACACACACACCTTGAAAGTAAAGATTTATTACATACATCCACACAAACATACATACATACATACTTACCTATGGCCCCACGCAGGTCGGTCCTCTTCTCCAGTAGAATCCAAGGGGTACCTGTTGAATAAATTATACTCACCAGATCCAGGGTCCCAGGCTCCTCGTAGAATCCACTTGTAATCCAGGTACTTGATTAAAATAAAAAAACGGAGACCCGAGCCACGCACTGAAAGGGGACCCATGTTTGCACATGGGTCCCCTTTCCCCGACTGCCAGAAACCCACTCTGACTTCTGTCTAAGTGGGTTTCTTCAGCCAATCAGGGAGCGCCACGTTGTAGCACCCTGCTGATCGGCTGTGTGCTCCTGTACTGACTGACAGGCAGCACGCGGCAGTGTTACAATGTAGCGCCTATGCGCTACATTGTAACCAATGGTGGGAACTTTCTGCCCTGCGGTTGACCGAAAGTGACCTCACCGCTGAGCAGAAAGTTCCCACCATTGGTTACAATGTAGCGCATAGGCGCTACATTGTAACACTGCCGCGTGCTGCCTGTCAGTCAGGACAGGAGCACACAGCCGATCAGGAGGGTGCTACAACGTGGCGCTCCCTGATTGGCTGAAGAAACCCACTTAGACAGAAGTCAGAGTGGGTTTCTGGCAGTCGGGGAAAGGGGACCCATGTGCAAACATGGGTCCCCTTTCAGTGCGTGGCTCGGGTCTCCGTTTTTTTTATTTTAATCAAGTACCTGGATTACAAATGGATTCTACGAGGAGCCTGGGACCCTGGTTCTGGTGAGTATAATTTATTCAACAGGTACCCCTTGGATTCTACTGGAGAAGAGGATCGACCTGCGTGGGGCCATAGGTAAGTATGTATGTATGTTTGTGTGGATGTATGTAATAAATCTTTACTTTCAAGGTGTGTGTGTCTTGTCTTTTTTGGGGTATTTTTTTAGTAGTAGTACTACAGGTACCAGCGGGCCCGTTTTTCCGCCGCATGCTGGTACTTGTGGTTCTCCAAGTACCAGCATGCGGGGGAGGCTTGCTGGGACTTGTAGTACTGCTACTAAAAACAATATCTTTTCATTTTCACAAAAGGCTATCAGCCCCCCATCCGCAGCCAATTGGATGGGGGGGGGGACAGCCTCGGGCTTCACCCCTGGCCCTTGGGTGGCTGGGGGGGGGGACCCCTTGATTGAAGGGGTCCCCACTCCCCCAGGGTACCCCGGCCAGGGGTGACTAGTTGGATTTTTGATGCCACGGCCGCAGGGCGCTATATAAAAGTGACCCCCGGCTGTGGCATTATCTGTCCAGCTAGTGGAGCCCGGTGCTGGTTTTAGAAATACGGGGGACCCCTACTCTTTTTGTCCCCCGTATTTTTGGAACCAGGACCAGGCGCAGAGCCCGATGCTGGTTGCTTAAATATGGGGGAACCCCTGTCATTTTTTTCCCCATATTTCTGCAACCAGGGTCGGCTCAAAGAGTCCGAGGCTGGTTATGCTTAGGAGGGGGGACCCCACGCATTTTTTTTCTCCGTTTTACAGTGTTTATTTAAAAAAAAAACCCAGCACGGATCACATAGATCCGGCCGAGATTCATTTTGAAAAAGTCGGCAGTGTTTTGCTAATCACTGCCGTAAAAAAGGTAAAAAAAAACACGAATGACATCGACATCGGAACAAATGAAAATGCAGAATACGACAGTTTAGTAAATTAGTCGTAATAAATTCAAAAAGTTGCAATTTTACACTTTCGATGTCATTCGTGATTGAACTTTGACCTTTTTCCGAAAATTACGAATGTTAGTAAATTTATCCCTATATGAGGTGAAAGATCATGTGTATGCAAAAAGTTTTTTTTTTCTCTTTGGTGAACCATAGAAATCGAGTCTCGTAGGTGTACATCCGCGGAGTGATATCGCGTGGTGGCGTGGGAGGCATCTCGTGTTAAAAATAAAAATTCCGCGCCCAAGAAAGGGTTGGCGACGCAAAAGAGAGCAAATAGTGTTACAGCAGACCAGAAGGTCAGCTAAAGTCAGAAATCCGTAAAAAGTACCTATACGAAGTTATGAAAACCCTGACTTAAGAATGGTCAGAGGTAGTGAAGCGCAACTCCGGGAGTTGGCGCAAGACCCATATAGGCGTGTGTTCATAAAGCTCCGGCTGAAGGTTTCACAGCCCAAACAACCGATTCCGCTGGTCGTAAGGTGTATAAATAATAGTTATTTATACACAGTGCGACTGTACCGCATGAAAGTGTGTGCATTAGTTTGTTACCTTGATACCCACTAAGATTTACTGTGGGATCATAAATGCTACTTGTACATTCTAGCGTGATTTGTGTTTTTTTTTTTTTATTTTAAGGGAGGTTCACTGATCACTCAGGAAATCTCCAGAAACTGATATTTACTGGGAAGGGTAAGTGCTCTGCGGATCACACCCACACGTTCCAGTAAATAGAGGTTCAGGTTGCAGGGGCCCTGGGTTGAGTACGCCAGCGCTAAGGTAGCGTGTGGGCATATTGGTCGACGTGGGCGAGAGTGTGTGAAGGTACTCGGTAAACTTTCACCGTCGCCTTACCTCTGGGAACTTGGTTTTTTGTAAGGGTACGCTGAGAAGGCAACGCCTGCAAATAATGGGGGCCAGTTACTCAAGTAAGGGGCGATCAACCAAGGTTCAGGTTGATAATATTCCGTGCCCAGCCGGGTCAGCGAGGTACATAATGTGTGAGAAATATGGATCACACGCAGAGGTATTATGCAATGAGTGGGAACGAATGACTGTGCATAATGGGGAAAAGTTCCCACGAGTAGGCAGTTTTAGTCCTGAGGTGTTACAAAATTTAAAGAAAAGGATATGTCTAATAACATCTGTAAAACAGAGGATTAGGCATTATGATTGTTTACAGTTATGGCAACGGGAAGGTGAGATACGAGGAGGATTAGCTTACACAGCTGACTCTCACTTTGGTAAGAAAAACATGGCAAATAGAGAACAAATGGCTGCAGAGAATGGCACACTGGTATATGATAATTGTGCACTTAGCAACTGTATTATTGATGATAAGAATAATTGTAACAAATGTAATAATGATAGAAGGAAAACTGATAAATGTACAAATTCTAACCCGTGCAAGTTGCACTACATGTTAAACTTCCCTCAGGATTACAAGCAAGAAAGTGAGCCCAGCACGAGGTCGGCACCTTTTCCAGCAGCCATCATACAAGACATCCAGGTGGACGTGACCCAATCGGTAAAGGCAGTAGTCAAACCCCCTAATG
The DNA here is from genome assembly GCF_028390025.1 of Pseudophryne corroboree. Classification (NCBI taxonomy): domain Eukaryota; kingdom Metazoa; phylum Chordata; class Amphibia; order Anura; family Myobatrachidae; genus Pseudophryne; species Pseudophryne corroboree. Next base: position 1,242,141,384 of record NC_086444.1, on the reverse strand, counting down.
GAGGGTCAGGTGAGGTTGTGTCCACAGGTAAGTACGGTGTTATATATCATGCACAAACAAATGTACCTCATATTGTAGAGCCAACACAAGATGATGTGGTTGAATTTAATCCTGTCAGGGTGATCACAGTCCCAAATGGACAGACTGACGCTCTTGGAATGACTCCCGCCAGGAACAGTGCAATGCACCGTCCCTGGTCCCGGACAGAATTAAGAGCAATTATGTCTGAATTCCCTGATCCTAGGGAAGATCACGTTGCATGTCAGAGGTTTATTAAAGAACTAGGAAACTCCACAGAACCCACCAACAAAGGTTTGCGGACAGTGCTGAGGGCATGTTTGCCCTCCTATGTTGACCTTGCAAAATTTATAACTGATTGTAAGTTAAACGCAGAAGTACCTCATACGGAGGAATACAATCAGGAAAATATTAAGCAAATCAACCTACAGTTAGGAGTATATTTCCCAGCCGTTGTCGAGTGGAACAAAATCTTCTCCATAAGACAAAGAGAAGGGGAAAGTACTTCTGATTATTTCAATCGAGCACTGCAAGAAATGGCTAGAGACACTGGGATCACGGACATTGAGGAAAATGCACAGCATAGAGAGATAGCGGGTAAAGTATTAATGGATGGCTTAAAGGTAGTATTGAGAACCAGGGTACAGACCACCAACCCAAAAAGGAGAAATATCTCGGTGGCTGCATTAAGAAAGTCCGCTGTTGGGCATGATCAAAACATCAGCAAGCACAGGGAGGCACAGGGAGGTAAGAAGCCTCAGATCCCTGTGGGTAAGTCAAAGGTGATAAGAGGGTATAATTGCCAGAGGGAAGGTCATTTTGCACGAAATTGTAGGTTTTGAAGATACACACAAGGTAGATAAACCCCCTAGACAAAAACATGAGCAAAGTCATAACACACGAAATTGTAATCAGGGATCACATATGAAGAATCTTGGGCCGCACCAATAATTTGCAACCAGGATAGTTGGTCATTAGCCTTGTTAGTAAGCCTGAGGTTACAGTCAATATAATTGGGAGGTCATTCCCTGAAGACACAGGGACGGCCGGGTAAGCTTTGTAATTTATCAGTAAATGTTTCTTTTTCCCATCTCTGACGTTCACCAAGACAGCTCCAACGTCACATGACTACTTGGTCTTTTCAGAGGTCTACCCAACCCCAGTATGTCCTACCAGCATCGTTGTGTCCTGGCCAGGCACAAAAGGGTGAAGTGTGGAAATACTGGTGGGGGAGACTGTGCAAAGATACCAATGGATGTGTTGATGTGACAAGCCTGATGGTGAACGGAAGATCTGACAATGTTTTTTATTTTGTTGTGTCTTATGTAACATATATATATTGTTCTCTCTCTCTTTAGTTTTTTCTCATGTTTTCATGTTTTACAGATGGTATGTCACACATCAGCTTGACAAATGGTAATACAAGATTTTATGCTCCTTACAGAAAGATCACTGATTTGGAAAGAATGTTGTATCACAGGAATGTTCGTTTTGGGAAGACTGAGAGACAGCACCTTTGAGATGACATCTGAGCAAGAAGAACAACAAGACTAGAAGACATTGTAACATTTTTCTTTCCCCTCAATTATTTTCTGTACCCCCATTACAACTTTCTCTTTTTCCTCCTGTAAGATGGACTTGCCCCAAGAGACTGCAGTCCGGATTTTCCTGTTGACCCTGTTGTTGACCAGAGCAGTCTGTTTCGGTGAGAGTACCAGTGAGGTCGAGAAAGGATTTGGAATGGGTTCTGAAGATCAGGATGGATTCGTAGAATTCCAATAGCAACACAATCACCGAGCAAAGGCGAGTACCAGAAAACGATCAAGTAGCCATGTTATTGATAGACATTGTGAAGGATTGTTAGATGAAGAGAACTGCATCTGTAGGCATTGTGACAGCATAGTCGAGGATGGGTGCATCAAGAAATGTCAGTCCAGTTTTAATATCCACATGGACCGGCATCCATTGAGTTACTATCACTCCTTAGTGGGTAAAGTGTTAAATCAGACAGACTGTTGGGTGTGCTCTCAAGTACCTCAAGGCCATAGCAAATCAGGACTAGTAGCATTCCCTTTAACGACAGGATAGGTACTTGAGTTAAGTGGTGGGAGGCCGATGGACAAGAGGTTTAATATCTCTAGTCCTCCTAGTTTGAAGCTCCATCAATATCATGTAGATAGGTCCTTAGTATGCTTTAACATTTCCAATCCCCGAAAGCTGGGAAATTGGGAAGTGTCATGGAACAACCAAACCATGACTTTTTCACATAGAGCCGACAGAATGCCCATAGACTAAGAGCTTATACGCCACATAGCTAATAGTGGAAAATATTTCCAGTATAGGTACACTCTAGGAAGTAGGATCATGCGAGTTGGAGAAGTATCACCAGGATACTATGCACATGTCATACAGCCTGATATGTGTACTAGACAGATGAGAGAGTTAGGTATAGGACTGTTATCATGGAAGGTTTGTAATATGGTTATGTCATTTTCCATCCCATATGTACTCCCCGATGACGCATATTTCATATGAGGGAGAAAGGCGTATAGGTTCCTTGCCCCAAACTCAGAGGGATAGTGTTACATTGGAAAAGTGTTGACTGAAGTGAATTTGATATATGACCCATCAATCGAGACAATGTTGTGATAAGATATGATTCCAAGGACCGTTTCATTCACCCGATTCTCCTTTGTTTTCCTCTGAGGTACAAGGACATCCACTTGGAAGAAGAATTTGACGACCTCTTTTATACAGACCAATGATGAACTGTGTCACAGACACCCAATACTTTTAGTGACTTTAACTATCTATTGGAAACCCAATACTTTAGAGACTGTAATTTTATGGACACTTGAAAAGCTTTTGTTCACCACTTACAGCAAAAGCACCGCGAGACATCAGACAACATGTACATCAGACAAGACATCAACAAGACCTCAATCGGCGACTGTATACTAAATCTCACATAGTTATATGACTGCACTTATAACGCTTGTTTCTTATCTTCATCTCTACACCCTCCAGGTAGTATCCCACATAGTCGACAGGTGATTCTCACATATTAGCATCCACATACTCTCCCCCTTCATGTATCATCAACTAATGTGCACCCCATTTGTTGCAACCAAAAGCCAAAAAGAGCTCGGTAGAGTTTGACAGCCCATCCACAGACCCTTAATACGGGATAAAAGGATTCAAATGTATACTTTGCAATACCTCGAAGCTTGATTTAGAACACGTACGGCACGATGATACATGACCCCTCAGACATGGATTTCATACACACATGCTTTTACTATCTAACTAGGTCATACCTTTCCCACCTTCTCCTCTCCTCCCTCTACCCAATCATAAAAAGGTATTTACATGATGACATATATTTTTCTGTTTGAATTGTTTAGAAAGTGGCAGTTATTGGTGACTGCCAAAGGGTGGTCTGTCAAAGTCGAAAAATATCGTGATCCACAATGCCTTGCACTAACCTCATACACATGCCCGCTGCGTGTGCACACACTCTCCCGTGCATGCGCATATTCGCAGTTGCGTAATGGACCTTCTATGGCAGTGCGCATTGGCGCGTGGTATGCGCATTTACGGTAGAGTTTGTGAGCGTCCGGTGGGCGACTCGATCGCTACATAGTTAACCCAAATAGCGTGTTTTATAGGTAATAGTCCCCTTAATAATGTCTGTGAGTATGTTTAGTGTAAATGGTTCAGGGACTTGGGAATTCCTCTTTTTATGAAACAAAAGTCTGACAAAGGTTGAACAGTGGTGTCTAGTATCTAACTGAAGAGTATTTTATTAGAAACATTCCTGTGTTGGTTAGGAAAAGATCGGTCGCTCCAGCGTATAGTTATATGTAAAAGTAGTTTATGGACTTTAAAAGTATTTGCTGTTTTATTACACATGTGGTGGGAGTCCTGAGGATGCCTCCCACCTGAGCAGTTGGAGAGAGACACATCCCCCCATACGAACCCACCTATGACCTTTGGTTATAGTGCAGAGGGACATTCCTGTGTCCAATGAACAATGAGATTGTAGGGCCCTTTGGAGTGTACAGTATGCTGTGTATATAAATACCCCCATAGCCAGACCAGCTCACTTCTCTCCAAAAGGTTTTCCCCGTGATGACTGAGAGCTGGTTTCCAGATAGCGCAGGCGATTCATTCCCACGTGTGTAAGTTTTTCTCTGTGGCCATTTCGTTACTCTGTAGGTATGCAATTGTTCTTTTATAGCTAACCTATAAGTGTTTGCCATTTATCCTCTTTCTGCTTATTTGTATTTGCAATCGTTTGCTATTGTGTATATTTCTGTGTAGTTATTCTGTTAGTTATTCATGTTAGGACTGTAGTGTATGAGCTGTAACTGTTTCTTTTCCCTTTCACTTACTTAAATTCGTCTAGTAAAGGTGTTGGAACCTTAGCAAGGAGTGTGTGTTTTATTAGTCATTATAAAGGGTTTCAGAGCATATCAATTGCTCAAACAGCTTGCATACTCACAAAGGTTCATTGTTACACCATTATAGTACCACGGTATTAAGGTTTACAGTGTAAGCATATTCTGTGTTTAAAGTTTATAAGGGTTACTGTCTGTGTGTGCGCTCGCTGTGTGTATTCCGTACACTTAGCGCAGCGTGTGTACGTAACTTGCGTACCACATGTGAGGTCTTTGTACGCAAATAGCGTACGAAGTGCGTAGCACGTGCACGTGGATTAGCGGCCATTACGGCTACACGGTATTAGTAAATAGCTAATGTTAAAAGGTAAATAACTGACACTATCACGCCGTTGGTCGAACGACTGTGGCTGGAATGACCCGGCCCTGCGCAGTCAGTTTCACCTCGGTTTATCTGAACTTATTAAAGACAGTCTCCTTCAGTACACCGCTCCTGAGACTCTCGACAAACTCATGGAGCTCGCTATTAAAATAGATCGTCGTCTCCGAGAGCGGAGGGCTGAAAGAGGAACTACTTTTAGGCCTAATCCTTGTGTTAATACCTTTCCTGAGGACGTCTCCCGGCTGTCCCCAGAGGAAAGAACCAGAAGATTAAGTTCTGGTCTTTGTTTGTATTGTGGTGGTAAGGGACATATTGCTCGCAACTGCCCGAATAAGTCGAGAAACGCTCTGACCCAGTGAATTGTGAGGGGGTTCACTTGGGTCTGCAGCTAATCTCCTCTAATGATTCTCTATTAGTTCCTGTTAAGATTTCCTTTGGCAGCCTCAGTTCATTGGTGTCGGCCTTCGTCGACAGTGGAGCTGCAGGAAATTTTATGGACTTAACTTGGGCTAAGGCTTTAGGCATTCCACAGATACCATTGGATAAACGTATCACCATGCACGGCTTGGATGGGGTCCGCTTTCCAATGGAATAATTACTCACCGTACACCTCCAGTATTACTGACAGTGGGGACCTTACATTCAGAAGACATAGAATTTTATCTTACACATTGTCCGTCAGTTCCTGTAGTTTTGGGTCAACCCTGGCTTGCCTTTCATAATCCCACCATAGATTGGCGGTCTGGGAAGATTTCCCAATGGGGTACTTTTTGTGTTAAGGAATGTATTTCCCATCCAGTCCGCAGTCGTCCCAGAGCTTATTCCTGGGGAATATCAGTATTTTGACGATGTGTTCTCCAAAGGCAATGCGGACATTCTGCCTCCCCATCGGTCCTATGACTGTGCGATCGAGTTAGTACCTGGTGCCACTTTGCCTAAGGGAAGATTATATGCCCTGTCCAGGCCAGAAACCATGGCCATGAATAATTACATTCAGGAAAGCCTTAAGAAAGGTTTTATTAGGCCTTCAAAATCTCCGTTAAGTGCAGGGTTTTTCTTTGTTGAGAAAAAAGATGGGTCGCTTAGACCATGCATTGATTTTAGGGCTCTGAATAAAATCTCTGTGAAGAACACCTATCCTTTGCTATTGATTTCAGTGCTTTTGATCAGTTACGCTCCGCCGTGATCTTTTCAAAAATCGATCTGAGGGGAGCTTACAACCTCATCCGAATAAAATCTGGGGATGAGTGGAAGACGGCTTTCAGCACTCAGTCGGGTCACTATGAATACCTGGTGATGCCGTTTGGCCTGTCAAATGCTCCAGCGGTTTTTCAAGACCTCATCAACGATAATCTCCGTGACTTCCATGGGAAGTTCGTGGTCATTTATTTAGACGACATTTTGATATACTCTGAGTCTATAGAACAACATGTTACCCAGGTGCGTCTGGTTCTTCAAAAACTACGAGAGAATCATTTATATGCTAAGCTTGAGAAGTGTGATTTTCACATCACAGTAGTGTCTTTCTTGGGGTACGTTATTTCTCCCCAGGGATTTTGCATGGAACCGAAAAAACTCCAGGCCATTCTTAATTGGGCGCAACCCACTAATTTAAAAGCAATTCAGCGCTTTTTAGGGTTTGCAAATTATTATAGGCGGTTCATTCATACTTTTTCTGACCTGGTCGCTCCCATAGTAGCTTTGACTAAAAAAGGAGCGGATCCTTCCAAGTGGTCCCCTGAAGCTGAGTTTGCCTTCCGGGCCTTGAAGCAGGCCTTTGTCTCGGCTCCTGTCCTCAGACATCCTAATCCGGAGCTTCCCTTTATTGTGGAGGTTGATGCCTCAGAGGTTGGAGTAGGGGCTATCCTTTCTCAGGAAGATCCGGAGTCTCAGGAATTACATCCTTGTGCCTTCATGTCCAGGAAATTCTCCTCCGCGGAATCCAACTATGACATTGGTAATCGGGAATTACTGGCAGTAAAATGGGCTTTCGATGAGTGGAGACATTGGCTGGAGGGAGCTAGGCATACTACTACTGTATTTACTGACCATAAGAACCTGCAATATATTGAGTCAGCTAAACGGCTTAATGCTCGACAGGCACGTTGGGCATTGTTCTTTACTCGTTTCAGGTTTATTATCACCTTCAGACCTGGTTCCAAGAATACGAAAGCTGATGCCCTGTCACGTTGCTTTCTTCCAGTTCACAATAGCAATCCTGTTACTACCCACATAGTTCCATCTTCAGTCATCCGGGCAGGCCTCACACAGGATTTATTTATGCAGTTAAACCAGCTTCAACACCAAGCTCCTAGACTTACTCCGGCTGGTCGTCTTTTTGTCCCTGAATTTTTGAGAGGCACTGTTTTAGCTGAGTTTCATGACAACAAAGTCTCGGGTCATCCAGGTATCACTAAGACCTTGGAGTCAGTCTGTCGCTCGGTGTGGTGGCCTAGTCTTTCTAAAGACGTAAGGGAATTTGTCCATTCCTGTCAGGTTTGTGCACAGCATAAGGTCCCTCGTTCATTGCCTATCGGGCAACTCTTACCTTTAGCCGTTCCTCTCAGGCCATGGTCTCGTATATCCATGGATTTCGTGGTGGACCTTCCCCTTTCAGCCGGATTTCGAGTCATTTGGGTGGTAGTGGACCGTTTTAGTAAAATGGCTCATTTCATTGCTCTTCCCCGATTACCCTCTGCTCAAGGGTTGGCAGTTTTGTTCCTCCACCATGTGTTCAGGCTCCATGGTTTGCCCACTGATATTGTCTCTGATCGTGGTCCGCAAATCATCGCACGATTCTGGAAATTTTTTTGTGCCTCATTGAATATGAAACTGTCTTTAACATCTGGGTACCATCCAAAATCTAATGGGAAAACCGAACGAGTCAACCAGTCATTAAAACAATATTTACTCCTGTATTCGGCCAAACTCAAGAATGATTGGTCTGAATTTCTTGCTTTAGCCGAATTTGCTTATAATAACTCTTGTCATTCTTCCACCAAGGAGTCCCCATTCTTTGCAGTCTTTGGTTTTCATCCTAGAGCCAACTCTTTTTTCCATCATTCTCCAGTCTCCTCAGTGACATTAACCTCCCATCTCAGAACAATTTGGAGAAAAGTGCACCTTGCCCTGAGAAAAGCTGCCTTCCGAGAAAATACATTTTCTGATAGGCTCCGACGTCCTTGCACCATTAAGGTGGGAGATAAGGTGTGGTTGTCAACTCGCAACATCAAGCTCCGACAACCCTCGGCTAGATTGGGACCCAAATTTATTGGACCATTTCTTATCATTAAGAAGGTCAACCCAGTTGCTTTTCGGCTACGCTTGCCAAGATCTCTCAGAATTGGAAATACTTTCCACTGTTCCCTTTTGAAACAGTATTTTTCTTCCAGGAGATTTCCTCGGAGGACTTCCCAGGGTAGATCTCCGGTGGATGTTCAGGGGCAACAGGAGTTCTTGGTAGAGAAGGTTTTAGATTAAAAAATTTCCCGGGGCCGGCTTTATTTTTTGGTTCACTGGAAAGGCTATGGTCTTTCCTCAGAAACCTGGCTTTAGGGGTTCTTTAACCCTTCCTCAAGGGGGGGGGGGGGGTACTGTTAGGTGCCACGGTCCGTGGCGCCGCTCGGTCCGTTTCCGAGTGACGACCGCGGCCGCTGCACCCTCCTGCTCGCCCGCCCGGCGCCTAGCAACTAGGGACGCCGTGCGCGCTGAGCCGCCGGGTCCCGAGCAACGCTAGGACGCCATGCGCGCTGAGCCGCCGGGTCCCTAGCAACGCTAGGATGCCATGCAAGCCAAGCAGCCGGGACCATAGCAACGGGGACGCCACAGGTGGACCGCGTTCCCCGTTGCAGGGATTGATTAATTAGTGATAATGCCAATTAATTACCTTATAACATTCACTATATGTGGGTAAGAGACTCAGTACGCAATTGGCGTATAGGGTACCGTAAGGGTGCGCACTCAACGTAGCAGATGCTTAGCCGTGGTCGAGACGCACGTGCGGCACGTTCGCTCACAGCTTAACGCTTGGTGTCGAGCACGCTATAGGCGGCCGACTACAGTAATGCGGACGCTTGTGACCAGGAGGGGAACACGAGCGGCGCAGACGCTCACGGGATGACACTCAGTAAACGTTGTATTCAACACACTGAAAGATTGAGTTTATACTGTAAACCTTACTACTGAAATACTGTAGCGATATAACGCTGCTTAACCCTGTTAATATAAAAGCTGCTTGAGCGATTGAGACGCTCTGATTACCCTCAGCAATGTAATAAACACACAATACCTTGCTAAGGCTCCAAAACCTTTACTAACGAGATTTAGTTATATCAAAAGGGGAAACACAGTTAACATCTTATACTCTACAGGCTAACATCAATATCTAACAGAATAACTACACATAAATCTACAATAGCGGCACAATCGCAAACAATAACATACAATGAGAGAGAGAGAGAGCATGGCAAAATACAGTCAGAGAATTAGGCTGGTCACAGAGAGAACTTACACACAGGGGAATGATTCGCTGCGCAGTCCTGGTCACCAGCTCTCGCGTTTGTCAATGATGATAACCGTTGTGGAGAGAAGACTGAGCTGGGCCAGGCTGGCTGTTCTTATATAACCTGCATACAGTATACTACAAAGGGACCTATAATCTCATTGTTCATTGGACACAGGAATGTCTCCCTGCATTATAACAAAAGGTCATAGGTTGGTTTGAACAGGTGGGCTGTGACTATATCGAACTGCTCAGGTGGGAGGGAATCTCAAGATTTCCGCCGCATGGATAATGAACCGCAAATATAGTAAATGTCCAGAAACTACTAATAGACATAACTATACGCAGGAGTGATTAATCTTTACCTAACCAGCACCGGATTGTTCCTAATAAAATGTTCTTTAGTTAGGTACCAAACACCACCGCTCAGACCCTATCTGACCCTTCGTCTCATGCAAAGAGGAATTCCTCTGTCCAGAGACCAGTTACAATAAACAAACTTACAGTTAGTATTAAGGGGAACATTATCTATAAAACATACTATTTGGTTTTACTATGTAACGATTGAGTCGCCCGCTAGACGCACACAAACTCTACCGTAAATGCACATACCACGCGCTCGAGCGCATGGCCGAGGAGGCGCCGTCACGCAACTGCGAATATGCGCACGCATGGGAGAGAATGTGCATGTGCAGCGGGCAAGCGCATGGGGTGAATGTATGGCAACGTGTAGCATGATATTTTTCCGACTTTGACAGTCCACCCTTTGGCAGTCATCAATAACTGCCACTTCCTAAAACAGTTCTAAAAAGAAAAATATATGTCATCATGTAAATACCTTTTTATGATTGGATAAAGGGAGGAGAGGAGAAGGTGGGAAAAAGGTATGACCTAGTGAGATAGTAGAAGCATGTGTGTATGAATCCATGTTTGAGGGGTCATGTATCATCGTGCCGTACGTGTTTTAAATCAAGCTTCGAGGTATTGCGAAGTATACATTTGAATCCTTCTTATCCCGTATTAAGGGTCTGTGGATGGGCTGTCAAACTTTACTGAGCTCTTTTCGGCTTTTGGTTGCAACAAATGGGGGAGCACATTTAGTTGATGATACATGAATGGGGGGGTATGTGAGTGCTGATATCTGTGTCTATATTCCCTATCGACTATGTGTGTCATTACCTGAAGGTTGTAGAGGTGAAGATAGGAAGCAATTATTATAAATGCAGTCATAAACTATGTGAGTTTAGTATGCATTCGCCGATTGAGGTCTTGTCTTGTGTCTTGTCTTGATGTACATGTTGTCTGATGTCTCTCGATGCTTTTGTTATAAATGGCGACAAAAGCTTTTCCATTGTCCAGAAAATTACAGTCACTAAAGTATTTGGGCATTCGTAAAAATTTAAAGTCACTAGGGATATTGGGGGTCTGTGGTATGGTCCATCAATGGTCTGTATAAAAGAGGTTGTCAAATTCTTCTTCCAAGCGGATATCTTTGTACCTTGGAGGAAAACAAAGGAGAACGGGTGAAAGAAACGGACCGTGGAATCACATTTTTATCACAACATTGTCTCTATCGTTGGGTCATAAATCAAATTTGTTGTTTTTATTACAGTGTCCTCGCTCCTCAGACTCATCACTCTGGTATTACCTTTACATTTCGTTAAAATCCGAACGCATCTAAATATCAGGCCAACAAATATGACGAATACACAAGAGAAATTTCCCTACATCCATGATAATACCTTGGGCCCATTCTCCTAAGCCTGAGAACCAATTTCGTGGGTTCAACCATGACACCCAACCGGTCAGCTCATTGCCCACAGCGGCGATAGTGAGATTATGTCTCCTTCGGAACTCCCACTTCAATTGCAAAATGTCATCCATCTTTTGGTCTATGACCTCGACCGGGTCTTCTGTGCTGTTTGTAATATGCGTGCAGCACTTTATTCCATATTGAGTTGCTAGGGTAACACAATACCCGCCTGTCACAGCTGTGAGGTAATTGTGAACCATCCTATGCTGAAATAGTTCTGTTTTGTAGGCTTGTAACTCTCTCCCAGTATACCTGAATGTGTCGTCATACATTTCGGTGATATTGTCTAATAAATTTGCAAGCGCAGACATATATCTATAATTTAACACTCCTCTGCGGTACGAGTGACATCTAACGCGAGTAGGACATGAATCCCGGTGGATTCATGGATCAGGTCAGAGGCTGGATGCTCTGTTCTTTCTATCAGGTGCCGTTTAACGATGTGCTCGTAATGAGTGTGAGTATAAGGAGCTTGGGCACTGCGGTGAATATCTTTCATTTTACTATGGGATACAGTCATTACTTCAGGCAGTACTTTTCCAATGTAACACAATCCTTCCGAGTTTGGGGCAAGCCACTTATACGCCTTCCTCCCGCATATGAAATATGCATCATCGGGGAGAACAGACGGAGTATGACATTACCATGTTACAAATTTTCCATGTGAAATCTTCTAACCCTAATTCTCCCATCTGTTTAGTACACGTATCTATTTGTACGATATGTGCACAGTATCCTGGTGATACTTCTCCAACTTGCATGGTCCTACTTCCTAGCATGTACCTATACCGGAAAAATGTTCTATTCTCGACTATCTGGCATATAAAGTTCTGTGTCTATGGGCATTATGTCGGCTCTATGTGAGAATGTCATGGTTTGATTACTCCATGACACTTCCCAATTTCCCGGCTTTCGGGGATTAGAAATGTTAAAGCACACTAAGGATCTATCCACATGATATTGGTGGAGCTTCAAACTAGGAGGACTAGAGATATTAAACCTCTTGTCCACCGGCCTCCCACCACTTAGCTCAAGTACCTCTCCTACAGTTAAAGGGAATGGTACTAGTCCTGATTTGCTATGACCTTGAGGTACTTGAGAGCATACCCAACAGTCTGTCTGGTTTAACACTTTACCCACTAAAGGAGTGATAGTCACTCAATGGATGCCGGTCCATGTGGATATTAAAACTGGACTGACATTTCTTGATGCACCCATCCTCAACTATGTTGTCGCAATGCCTACAGATGCAGTTTTCTTCAGCTAACAATCCTTCACAATTCCTTCTATTGTCAATGCTATCAGATCGTTTTCTGATACTCGCCTTTACTCAGTGATTGTGCTGCTCTTGGAAATGTATGCCTCCATCCTGGTCATCAGAACCCATTCCAGATCCTTTCTCGACCTCCATGGTACTCTCACTGAAACAGACTGCTCTGGTCAACAACAGGGTCAACAGGAAAATGCGGATCACAGTCTCTTGGGGCAAGTCCATCTTAGAGGAGTAAAAGGAGAAAAATAAGAAGGGGGAAGGGAAATAGGAGGGAGGTGGGAACTGGAGAAAACAATAAACGGGAAAAAGAAATCTAGCTCGACAACGCCTCCGATCTTATTATTCTCAGCGCTCAGGTGCCGTCTAAATCTTCCTGAAACAGACACTCTAGTGATACAACCTCTACCGTCTGTTCTTTATCACGGGACCTCTCTGGGTCAGCAACCTTTTTACAATGAGACGAATGGACCCAAGTCTCCCTCTCGGCAACCTTCAATGCAGTTGTGCTGGTCAATAAGACTTGATATGGTCCTTCCCATCTGTCAATAAGGCAACCTGAGCGTAGAAAATTCCGTATAATTACATAATCCCCAGGTTCAATGTCATGACAATTACTGTCCGGCAAATCAGGAATCACCAACTTTAGATTATCATTCTGATTCCTTAATTGCTTACTCATCTTAACAAAGTACTTTACGGTTAATTCATTGTTACATTTCAAATCATCCTGGGGGTTAATCATAACATGGGGTTGTCGACCAAACAGAATTTCAAAAGGAGACAGATTAAGAGGGGACCTGGGAGTGGTTCTGATGCTGTATAATACGATTGGCAAAGCTTCAGGCCATAACAGTCCTGTTTCAGTCATTACCTTGCTCAATTTATTTTTTATAGTGCTGTTTACTCTTTCCACCTTCGCACTCGCCTGGGGGCGGTACGGAGTGTGCAGCTTACTGTTAATTCCCATCAACTTACACATTGTTTGAAAAACTTCACATGTAAAATGGGTACCCCTATCACTCTCAATTATTCTAGGGATACCATACCTGCACAGAAATTCCTGCACAATTTTCTTTGCAGTAAACACAGCGGTATTTGTGGCTGCGGGAAATGCTTCAACCCAATTTGAGAACACATCAATACCGACCAATACATACTTAAAACTTCTACAAGGTGGTAACTGTATGAAATCAATTTGTATTACCTGAAAAGGGCCATCTGTCGGAGGGATATGGGATGGCTCTGTTGGTATTGCCTTTCCGATATTCTTCCTCAAGCAGGTGAGACATGTCATCGCTTTTTTACCCGCATGGGAAGAAAATCCTGGGGCGCACCAATAAGCTCTTACCAACTTACACATTACTTCTTTGCCTATATGAGTTAGCCCATGTGCCACTTCCGCTAGACTTGGAAGGTATGCTCTGGGTGCCACTGGCTTACCCTGTCCATCTGTCCAGAGTCCTGAGGACTCCTGGCCATAGCCTTTTGACCTCCAAACTGCCTTTTCCTGTGGGGAACACAAGTTTTGCATTTCACACAATTTCTGTGTGTTTACAGTATTAAATACCATCAGCTGTGTGGTGTCCGTCTATCTGGGGGTACCGGCTGCTGATTTAGCAGCTTCGTCTGCTCGGCTGTTGCCAAGTGATACCGGGTCTTGGCTATACGTGTGAGCTTTACACTTGATAACAGCCACTCTGTCGGGTTCCGTATCGCCGTTAGAAGTCTTTTGATGTGGGCTGCATGCGCTACGGGTGAGCCAGCTGCCGTCATGAAATTTCTGAGGCGCCATAGAGCCCCGAAATCATGGACTACTCCGAAGGCGTATCTAGAATCTGTGTAAATATTGGCTGACTTGCCCTTAGCCAATTCACATGCTCTGGTTAGGGCAACCAGTTCAGCAACTTGTGCTGAGTGTGGTGGGCCTAGCGGTTCTGCTTCTATGGTACTTTGGTCATCTACGACTGCGTATCCAGTACACAAGTCTCCCGAGTCCATCTGTCTGTGACAACTACCATCAGTGTAGAAAGTAAAATCTACATCTTCCAGTGGGTTGTCACTGATGTCAGGCCTTGCCGTGAAATTTTGGGTCAAATATTCAATACAATCATGTGTGTCGCTGTCCTTGCTAAATCCTCCTTCACCATCACTCTCATCCTCCACCCTTTGTGGCTGTCCAGGCACACCTGGGAGATATGTTGCAGGATTTAGTGCGCTGCATCTCTTTATAGTAATGTTTACCGGGGCCATTAATGCCAATTCCCATCTTGTAAACCGTGCTGATGAGACGTGCCTGGTTTGGGCAGAATTCAGTAAAGCTGACACTGCATGTGGTGTATGAATTGTGAGGTTGTGTCCTAGCACTGCATCTTCGCTTTTTGTAACTAGCAATGCTATTGCTGCAACACTTCGCAAGCATGTGGGGAGGGATCGCGCTACCGTGTCTAGCTGAGCGCTATAGTAGGCTACCGGCCTGCTGGCATCACCATGCTTCTGGGTTAAGACACCTGCTGCACACCCAACACTCTCTGTTCCGTACAGCTCAAAGGGTTTCCCATAGTCTGGCATACCTAATGCTGGTGCCTGCATTAGGCACTGTTTAAGTCTCTCAAATGCCATCTCAGATTCGTCTGTGTGCAAAAACCGATCAGGTTTGCTTGATGAGACCATCTCCTGCAAAGGTAAGCCCAGTATGGAAAAACCTGGGATCCAGTTACGGCAATACCCACACATTCCTAAAAATGTTCTAATCTGTTGCTGGGTTTGTGGCAGGGTCATGTCACGAATTGCTTGAATTCTATCAGCGGTGAGGTGTCTCAGTCCTTGTGTCAGACAGTGTCCCAAATACTTCACCCTGGTCTGGCATAACTGTAACTTATCCTTGGAAACCTTGTGTCCTGTGTCTGAAAGATGAAACAGGAGTTGTTTCGTATCTCTCAGGGACGCTTCTAGTGAATCAGAACACAGCAGCAAATCATCTACGTACTGTATTAATACTGATCCACTCTCAGGTTGGAAAGACTGTAAACAATCATGCAAGGCCTGGGAGAAAATACTTGGACTGTCAATGAAACCTTGTGGTAAGCGAGTCCAGGTGTACTGAACTCCTCGGTATGTAAATGCGAATAAGTATTGACTGTCAGGGTGCAGAGATACCGAGAAGAAAGCGGAGCAGAGGTCAATCACAGTGAAAAATTTGGCAGTGGGAGGGATTTGCATAAGGATGACAGCTGTATTTGGCACTACGGGGAATTGACTCTCAACTATTTTGTTGACCCTCTTAGATCCTGCACTAATCTGATACCCCTCCCCCCACTCTTTTTAACAGGGAAGATGGGACTATTAGCAGTGCTGGACGTCCTTACCAGAATGCCCTGTTGTAGCAAGCGTTCTATTACAGGGTAAACTCCTAACACCACCTCTGGCTTCAGAGGGTATTGTGGGATTTTTGGAGCTATCCTACCATCTTTTACTTGCACAACTACTGGGGCTACGTTTGCCATTAATCCAGTGTCTTGTCCATCCTTGGTCCAAAGTGATTCCGGTATCTGGGAAATCATTTCTTCTACCTTGGACGGACACCTATTTACAACAACAGTGTGTGACATTAATCTTGTTGGAGAGTCTAGCATATCCTGCACTTCCTGAGCGTGGTTTTCGGGTATGTCCAAGAACACACCTTCAGGAGTACAATATATGACGCATCCCATTTTGCACATTAAATCTCTCCCTAGGAGATTAGTCGGAGCCGATGCAGCCAGCAGAAAAGAATGCTTGGTATGCAAAGGCCCTATCGTAATCTCTGCTGGTTTTCTTAAAGAATAGTGTTGTACTACTCCTGTTACTCCCATGGCTGGAATTGTTTTACCAGTGGTACTCATGCCCACGGTCGAATTTATCACTGACTTGGCCGCCCCCGTATCTACAAGGAAATTTAGAGATCTACCAGCTACATCAATTGTGACCTCGGGTTCACTTCCAAGGCTCACAATCAATTTCACTGGCTGCAGATTACAGGTGTGGCCCCACCCCTATGGTGTGTGGTGACCTCCCTGTATCGCAATGGCAGCTATTACCTGTGAAGGGGGTAAATGGGAACTATCGGAGACTTGCCAGTCTCTCCTTGGGGGATACCTTCTTGTTTCCCCTGCGTGTGGCTCATAACTCCGTCTCTGCGGTCCTAGATCCCAATTTCGTGTGTCATGTCGTTGTCTAGGGGTTCGGTTTGAGTTTTGTATGTTTTTACTTCTACAGTCTCGTGCAAAATGTCGCTCTTTCTGACAATGATAACAAAATACCACATTTGACTTACCCACAGGGATCTGAGATTTATGCTGAGGTGGCCTTGTGGTCAGGGCCTGTATACTTACGGCCATTAACTTATCACTCTGCGACTCCCTGTGTCTGGTGATATTTCGATCATGAACAGTAGTGGCCTCTCTCAAAGTAGCCACCGACAAACCTCGCCAACATGGTTGGGTGGTCTGTACCCTTGTCTTCAGTACTTCTTTTAAACCATCCATTAACACAGATACTGCTACTTCTCTATGATTCACATTTGTTTTAATGTCTTCTATCCCTGTATACCTAGCCATGTCCTGCAGTGCCCGATGGAAATACTCAGCAGCTGTTTCTCCCTCTTTTTGTTTAATGGAGAAAATTTTGTTCCACTTGACAACAGCTGGGAAATACTCTCCTAACTGTGAATTGATTCTCTTTACGTTATCTTGATTGTACGCATCCGTAAGCAGTACCTCGTCGTCTAATTTACAGTCAGCGATAAATTTCACTGCGTCGACATTGGGGGGTAAACATGCCCTCAGCAATGTCCGCCAATCTTTGTTAGTGGGCTCTGCAGAGTTACCTAGCTCTCTAATGTATTTCTGGCTTGCAACCAGATCTTTCCTAGGATCAGGGAATTCAGACATCATTGATCTTAATTCTGTTCGGGAATAGGGGCAGTGCATGGCGATGTTCCTGACAGGAGTGACTCCTGAAGTGTCAATTTTCCCATTTGGTACTGCAATTACCCTGACAGGATTAAGTTCAATAACATCATTCTGAGTAGATTCTACAACATGTGGTGTAATGGCTTCAGCATAGTGTACAGTGCCGTACTTACCGGTTGATACGACCTCACCTGTCCCTCCGCTAGGGGCCTTTGATACTACTCTTACGGGTTGGGCCGTGCCCACTGTCGTTTCTGTTATGGTGGCTGCTAGAGAGAGTGCCGATATTGTTGTGGGCTCATCCTCTTGGTCACAATCCTGTTTAAAACAGGGTACAGCTTGCACGGATTAGTATTAGCATCAACAATCTTAGTTACATTACTCTTAACATCTATACATTTACTAAGTGCATGTTTATCAAACACCAGTGTGCCACTCTCTGTAACCACCTTCTTTCCTGTCATGTATGGTGGTGGGGGAGCGGTGGCTATTAGTTTTCTGATAGGGTTAGATCCAGCCGCTTGAGCCAATCCTCTTTGTATTTCACCCTCCTGTTGCCATAACTGTAAATAGTCATAATGCCAGATCCGTCTCTTTGCAGATTTAATGAGACATATCCTTCTCCTTAGATTTTGTAACACCTCTGGGCTAAAACTGCCTACCCGTGGGAACTTTTCCCCATCATGCACAGTCATTCCTTCCCATTCATCGCACAAAACCTCTGTGTGTGAACCGTATTTCTCACACATGATATACCTTGCCGACCATATTGGCCGGCTTACTAAATCAACCAGAACCAAGGTTGATCGCCCCCTACCTGAACAACTGGCCCCCATCTTTGCAGGTGTTGCTTCCACTACCTCTGACCTTCAAATCAGGGTCTTCAGCGAACCCTTACAAAAACCAAGATGTCCGGGGTAGGCCGACGGTGAAAGTTTACCGAGTACCTTCACACTCGCCCACGTCGACCAATACGCCCAGATGCTGCCCTAGCGCTGGCGTACTCAACCCAGGGCCCCTGCGACCTGAACCTCTATTTACTGGAACATGTGGGGGTGATCCGCAGAGCACTTACCCTTTCCAGTAACTATTGGTTGTTAGAGAATTCCCGAGTGACCAGCGAATCTCCCTTAAAATAAAAAAAATTACACAAATCACGTTACAGTGTACAAATAGCGTTTATGACCCCTCTAGCATACGCAAACGGTACTGGGTCAAGTTACAAACTAGTGCACACAATTACATGCGGTACAATCATACTGCACACAAGCAACTAATCTTATGTGCGGAACGACCAGCAGAATCGAAAATTGCGTCTGCGAATTACTTCAGCCAGAGCTTGATGGCCTATATGGGTACTGCACCAACCCTCCTGTGGTTGTGCTTCTTGACTCTATCTATAGCGGACTTCCTAGTCTGCTGTACCTGGACCTCCTGGTCCGTGACCTCCTGGTCTGTGTCTACAGTAGACCTCCTGGTCTGCTTTACTCTAATGCTCTTATTTCAATATTTAACAAGGGATGCCTCCCAAGCCACCACGCGCCGTCACTTTCGCGGATGTGCTCACGAGAACTCGACTTCTTCGTTCCACCAAAAATGAGAAAATACTTATATATACACACTTTCACCTCGTATACTCTTTAATTTCGTTTCTGTACAGAAATCCCTTTCATTCAGTATCGCAGCCTAGTCCAGAGGAGTTGCAACTAGAGAAGGATCTATTAGATTAAGATTTAGGACACTGAGATTGATTTGCGCTATTATCGCGTTGCCTCCGTATCGTCTACTTAAAACAATACTATCGTGTGATTTGTATTATGTGGGCGTACCCAGACGATCCGTTGCATAATATACGCTCAGTGCGTCGGCCCTTGCGTCTCGTACGCTAGTCCTGTCCTTTGTTAGAGACATGTGTACGCAAGCCAGGTATATCCACAGAAATACAACTAACACGTTTATATCAATGTAAATGATCTTTAACTGTAATCATCTACTGAACACCACACAGATCTTTCCATGTATCTTTAGGCAAAGCCGTGTGCGTGCTTTACAAATTACCCCTTAATGTATTATTTTTACTTTTTAACTACCAATGGCAACAAATCTTTCTCAGCGCATTATCAATTATGAAATGGCAACCAGGAGAGTGAGATGTGAAAATACACAAATGAAAAGAAATGTAGATGTGTGCGCGCGTGCGTGTTTGCGTACGCAAAACAGAAATAAACAGTTTTAAAAGACAATAGCGTATTGTTCTTACCTTCCAGTTCTGGATTCCACCAGCACTCCTACAGCGTAGCGTAACAGACGCTTATCTAGTCAGCACCACTGTATTCCTCACCACCAATACGGATATGAAAGGATACTGCTTTCCCGCCCTTTGCTGACAGATAAAGTCTGTGTTCACTAGTGCGGATATGTGGAGGACGGACGAGGCCCCAATTGATAATGCCAATTAATTACCTTATAACATTCACTATATGTGGGTAAGAGACTCAGTACGCAATTGGCGTATAGGGTACCGTAAGGGTACGTGCTCAACGTAGCAGACGCTTAGCCGTGGTCGAGATGCACGTGCGGAACGTTCGCTCACAGCTTAACGCTTGGTGTTGAGCACGCTATAGGCGGCCGACTACAGTAATGCTAAGCTACTAGCATAGCGGACGAGGGGAACACGAGCGGCGCAGATGCTCACGGGATGACACTCAGTAAACCTTGTATGCAACACACTGAAAGATTGAGTTTATACTGTAAACCTTACTACTGAAATACTGTAGCGATATAACGCTGTTTAACCCTGGTAATATAAAAGCTGCTTGAGCGATTGAGACGCTCCGATTACCCTCAGCAATGTAATAAACACACAATACCTTGCTAAGGCTCCAAAACCATTACTAACGAGATTTAGTTATATTAAAAGGGGAAACACAGTTAACATCTTATACTCTACAGGCTAACATCAATATCTAACAGAATAACTACACATAAATATACGATAGCTGCACAATCGCAAACAATAACATACAATGAGAGAGAGAGAGAGCGTGGCAAAATACAGTCAGAGAATTAGGCTGGTCACAGAGATAACTTACACACTGGGGAATGATTCTCTGCGCAGTCCTGGTCACCAGCTCTCGCGTTTGTCAATGATGATAACCGTTGTGGAGAGAAGACTGAGCTGAGCCAGGCTGGCTGTTCTTATATACCCTGCATACAGTATACTACAAAGGGACCTATAATCTCATTGTTCATTGGACACAGGAATGTCTCCCCGCATTATAACAAAAGGTCATAGGTTGGTTTGAACAGGTGGGCTGTGACTATATCGAACTGCTCAGGTGGGAGGCAATCTCAAGATTCCCGCCGCATGGATAATGAACCGCAAATATAGTAAATGTCCAGAAACTACTAATAGACATAACTATACACAGGAGCGATTAATCTTTACCTAACCAGCACCGGGTTGTTCCTAATAAAATGTTCTTTAGTTAGGTACCAAACACCACCGCTCAGACCCTATCTGACCCTTCGTCTCATGCAAAGAGGAATTCCTCTGTCCAGGGACCAGTTACAATAAACAAACTTACAGTTATTATTAAGAGGAACATTATTTATAAAACATACTATTTGGTTTTACTATGTAACGATTTAGTCGCCCGCTAGACGCACACAAACTCTACCGTAAATGCACATACCATGCGCTCGAGCTCATGGCCGAGGAGGCGCCGTCACGCAACTGCAAATATGTGCACGCACGGGAGAGAATGTGCATGTGCAGCGGGCAAGCGCATGGGGTGAATGTATGGCAACGTGTAGCATGATATTTTTCCGACTTTGACATTAGTGTCACACATATTTCCCTGGTCGTGCAGCAAGGCAGCTGCACGACATTTATTGTAATTGGGCTCTGTGCTCTTATTGGGGGGTTCCCTGTTAAATGTCTCCTCAGTGCCTCACACAGACGCCGGTGATAGCTTCCTGCATGCTGCTCATGTTTGGTGAACGTCTGTTCCTGGTCTGCTGTGCCTTCAGTTCTCTGAGTTCCAGAATCTAGGAGTTAGTCACCTGGTCCCAAGGAGTTCTTCTGGTCCTTGTTACCTGTGGCAGTCGATTGAGATTCTCACTTGGCTTCGTGAGTGGCGGCCCTGCCGCATGTTGCGGCCTAGGCCGCTTTACTATTGTTTTTCTTGTATTGGAGCATGTGCAGAGGTTTCTGCTTCCATAGTCCTCTCCGGTACTCGGAGGTGCCGTGTAGGAGAGTGGACAAGTGGAATATTTTGGTTGTTCTTTTCCCTGGCGGTAAGCCGCGCATACTTTCAGTTTAGGTTAGCCAGTAGCCCCTGGCTTTGTTGTTTAGTTAGAGGGCCCCTTGTTATTACCCTGTCTCAGTTCACTCTTTGTCTCTCATTAAGACCTGAGAGGGCATCGTAGTTGGGCAGACATAATCCGCCCTTCAAACGCAGCTGCCATGGGCCCAAGAAACCATAGTCTCGCAAGAGTGAACTGACAGCACGGGTAAGACAACGGAGATAGGGTGCCAGGGGCTATTCTCATTCCGTTTCCCCCTTCCCAGCATTACGTCCTGGTACTCAGGTCCCACCGTATAAGATCTCCCCTGACCTGAGTATCAGGATCATGACAACCGGGAGTGTCAGGGACAGAGCAGAGGTGAGGCAGCTGTGAGCTGGGGATACAGGAAGTGTCAGGGAGAGAGGAGTGGTGAGGCAGCTGTGAGCTGGGGATACAGGTAGTGTCAGGGAGAGAGCAGAGGTGAGGCAGCTGTGAGCTGGGAAAACGGAGTGTCAGGGAGAGAGCAGAGGTGAGACAGCTGTGAGCTGGGAAAACGGAGTGTCAGGGAGAGAGGAGAGGAGGCAGCTGTGAGCTGGGAATACAGGGAGTGTCGGGGAGAGAGCAGAGGTGAGGCAGCTGTGAGCTGGGGATAAAGAGAGTGTCAGGGACAGGGGAGAGGTGAGGCAGCTGTGAGCTGGGAATACAGGAGGTGTCGGGGAGAGAGCATAGCTGAGGCAGCTATGAGCTGGGAATACTGGGAGTGTCAGGAAGAGAGCAGAGGTGAGGCGGCTGTGAGCTGGGAATACAGGGAGTGTCAGAGAGAGCATAGATGAGGCAGTTGTGAGCTGGGAATACAGGGAGTGTCAGGGAGAGAACAGTGGTGAGGCTGCTGTGAGCTGGGGATACAGGGAGTGTCAGGGAGAGAACAGAGGTGAGGCAGCTGTGAGATGGGAATACAGGGAGTGTCAGGGAGAGAGCAGAGGTGAGGCAGCTGTGACTTGGGAATACTGGGAGTTTCAGGGAGAGAGCAGAATTAGGCAGCTGTGAGCTGGGTATACATGGAGTGTCAGGGAGAGAGCAGAGGTGAGGCGGCTGTGAGCTGGGAATACAGGGAGTGTCTAGGAGAGAGCAGAGGTGAGGCAGCTGTGAGCTGGGAATATAGGGAGTGTCAGGGAGAGAGCAGAGGGTAGGCAGCTGTGAGCTGGGGAATCAGGGAGTGTCAGGGAGAGAGCAGAGGTGAGGCAGCTGTGAGCTGTGGATACAGGGAGTGTCAGAGAGAGAGCAGAGGTGAGGCAGTTGTGAGCTGGGAATATAGAGAGTGTCAGGGAGAGAGCAGAGGTGATGCATCTCTGAGCTGGGAATACAGGGAGTGTCAGGGAGAGAGCAGAGGTGAGGCAGCTGTGAACTGGGGATACAGGGCATGTCAGGAAGAGAACTGAGGTGAGGCTGCTCTGAGATGGGAATACAGGGAGTGTCAGGGAGAGAGCAGAGGTGAGGCAGCTGTGAGCTGGGAATACACGGAGTTTGAGGGAGAGAGCAGAGGTGAGACAACTGTTAGCTGGGGATAAAGAAAGTGTCAGGGAGAGAGGAGAGGTGAGGCAGCTGTGAGCTGGGGATACAGGGAGTGTCAGGGAGAGAGCAGAGGTGAGGCAGCTGTGAGTTGGGAAAACAGGGAGTGTCAGGGAGAAAGCAAAAAAATTTACCAAACAAATGGAAGATCGGGCGCTTTCAGGTGCTGTGTCCCTAATGCTGCTGCTATAATGTTTGGGGGTAGTTACACCCCAACCATATACTCAAAGATACACAAGAAAAAATAGCAGCGCTAGTTGAAATATTGTAAACAATTGAAAATAAGAAGGATTGAGTAATAAAATGGTTTTTCAATTTAATAAAACAAAAATTTCGGCCTTATTAAAAAATGGATACAGAATCCAAAATCAATTTCAAACAATTAAAAACAATGAATATGGGTCAAATGGTGATAACTGTCTATCACATTAACATCTGTTCCTAATTTTCGAACCTGGAACATATAGCAGATAGAGACAGACTGACAGCGCAGTCACACCAATACACTTTACCCGAAAACCACTAGAGATGTAGTCCCTTAAGAGTGTCTCTGATGTTTTTACTCAAAACCAGCCAGGTTTGGGATTCTCATTTAGCACGGTGTCCTCTTTATAGAGATGGGGTAGATGGTTCTCCTTAGTCATGGGATGTTTGTCTCGATTTTTCTGCAGATGGCAAAGTCCAGTGTTTGGTCCGGATGTGATACGGCAGTCAAAATGACGTGATTGTCGACCCAAGTAGCCTCCTGCTAACGCGTTTCGCTGCAAGGCACTGCAGCTTTATCAAAGGTGACTTAGGTAGGCCACTAACAGGATATTTATACCTTTGTAACAGGTTTGCAGGATCTGCTGGGTCCCTGTAGACCACACGTGAGTGCCACACTGCTTATCTATCCAGCATCTCCTGTGGTGTGATGACTCAGAACTGGTTTTGCATGGAGACACAAGGGGCTGCTAAATCAGATTGTGTTTTATGAATGCAAACTAGTGGGTTTCGTTTACCAACAGTTTGACGTAACATTTCTTAGGCTGCATTATGTGTGATGCAGATTATGTTTAATTTACAGTATAAGAATGTTGTCTATGTGTGAGAGGGTGAATGCAATTGAAATGCAAGTTACATTTACATTTGTGAAAGAGACAGGAAGATGATAATCAGATTGTGTTTGGGAAAGCCACTGGTTTGGTTATATATGAAGAGGAGCAGAAATGTGCTTTATCTAATTTTTAACTTTTGAAATATAACTGTATTCATTTATATTTCCTGTGATAACCTGATTGGTTGGAGAAGACAGGGAGGGCTTACCCCCCCTGTGGTACTGTGTGTAGAAGTGAGATAAAAAGAGGATGCCTGTGAGCCTCCAGGTTATATTGAAATGTACCATCTTATTCTGCTGGAACATCTGATTGTATGCTGTTGCCCCTAGCAATAGGGAGGAGCCTTTTTAAAGGTTATTATTTTGAGCAAATAAACATCATTGCCTCAAGAAGACTGCTTCATCTTGTGACCTACAGGGTTATGCCAACCATAGCCTCGTCCTCCGGCTGTCCAGGGAAGCACCTGACGTCTCCAAGTTCCGCCTTCCGCCAGCTACCGGTAGAGGACTAGCAAGTGGCTAGTGGGGATTCGTCGACACCACACAGGTTTGTTAAAGCAGTGCGTCAGCACATGCAGAGCAGAACCGTGGTTCCAAACGCCACGGCAGGTTAGGAGTTTGGTGGTGGCAGCATAAACCCGCCCACAGCGCAGTGGGTGGAGTCAGTAACAGGCGGTTACTGACGGTAAGCGGGAATCCCCTATGTGGTCAAGCCTCGTATGACTTGACCTTCCATTCTGTGCGCAGCGAACGGGACGCAAAAGCGGCGAGTGCTTTCGTACGGGACCGTCCTGTCACAGAAATTGGTGGCATAGTGGTGGGATAATCTCAGGCGGCTTTTCATCACCCGATTGGAGAAGCCGAGTTACTCAGGATAGGAGTAACTGCAGCGCAGGAGAACGCACAAGATGGCGGAATTCAGCGGAATGTCCAAGAATGATCTGAAGATCGTGTGCCAGGAGAAGGGTGTGGATATCCATTTCAACACGTCCAGAAGCGTCATGAAGGCGGCGCTCAGGAGCGTGGAGGAGTCCCATCTGGCGGAGGTGGAAAGCACTGACGGCGTCAGAATCGCAGAGGACGGCCCACCAGTGGACCTTCGTACAGAACCGGTGAGACCCACAAGCCCCGCCCTCTCTCACAGCAGCCATGTTTCCCAGCAATCCCTAGCAGGGCCAGGATCCCAACGTCCCAGGGGGGGCGGCCCGGATACCCTAGCAGATCGGATAGCGGAATTGGGGGAAAGGGCAACAGAGCAAGAACGCTTGATCATCATCCAGATGTGGCGTGATGAGCGGGCACCACAGGCCGTGGTACCCCTGGAGCAGTTGTCAGCTGTTGTGCACAGATCAGGACGTATTCAGTTTGCCAAGTTTGCAGACAGTGATAGGGACATTGATGGACATTTGCAAGTTTTTGAAAGGACTTGTAAACTACACGATTTACCCAAGTCATAGTGGGTGAGACACCTTGTGCCCACTCTGCATGGAGAGGCCTTGGAGGCCTATCGAAGAGTGGCCACGGAGGACTGTGGGAACTACGACGAAGTTGCGAAGGCCATCCTCCAGCGATTCTTCATCACTCCAGAGTCTTACAGGAAGAAGTTCAGAGACTTGCGCAAGAATCCTAGCAGCACCCATGAGCATTTCACCCGCCAGCCGCGGCAGTACGTGGTGAAGTGGGTGAAGGATTCGGAAGCTACTACATGGGACGCACTGATCAACCTTATCTGCAGGGAGCAGTTCTACCGCAGGTGCGCCCCAGAAGTGAAGGAGTGGTTGCTAGACCGGGAGCCACCCAGCTTAAAGATGGCTGCCCAGTTAGCAGACAAGTATGTGGCAATTCGGCCACGGGGGCAGAAGAGCCCAGCCAGCAGCCAGCTCCAAAAGACTGCACCACCAAGGGGACCCCCCACTTCAGCTCATCAACCCCAAAGACAAGCATCTTCCAACCCGGGTGCTCTTGGCCAGCAACCGCACCGCAGCGTCCCTGCAACTGATCAGACATCATCGGTGCCACGACTGGAGAAGAAGTGCTACAGCTGTGGGAAAATCGGACATCTGAGGATGAACTGTCCTGCATCCCAAGCACCGCAGACTCGTGCCCCAAATCCGAGTGCTGGAGCCCGGATCGCTTGTTTGACGAGAGGAGATGAGCCTACAGAGACTGTTCCCCCTCCAGTAAGTCCGATGGAGTGTGGCGAGAGACAGGTGCACTCTGCGGAGAGAGTCACCTGCATGGCCAAACAGCCCCTACACAACATGTGGAGGCACCTGCAGCCAGTCCACGTGGGACCCCTGCAGGGGGAAGGCCTAAGAGACTCTGGGGCCTCAATCACTGTGGTGAGCCCCCACCTTATAGATCCCGCTGCAGTATTGCAGGGTCGCACTGCCAAGGTCACCGTGGCAGATGAAATGGAGAAAGCGGTTCCCATGGCAAGAGTCTACCTGGACTGGGGAGCTGGACCAGAGTTGCGAGAAGTTGCCATCATGGATGGTCTCCCAACTGATGTGGTCCTAGGAAATGACCTGGGAGGTGGGATCGTCACTACGTTTGTTGGCGCCATTCCCCGGAGTCAAGTTCCACAACCACCGTTGACATCAGCTACTCCAGCACAGCCCAGCCCAGAGAAAAAGACTACAGCTGCTAGACAACTGCCAGCACAGCCAACCACAGCATCAACCAGCCCAGAGGAAAAGATTACATCGGCTAGATCGGTACATCGCCCCCGCATGCCTTTTGCCTCTGGTATGCCTACGTCCCCTAGCAACGCAGAGGATGTCGGTTCCAGCTCGTTTGATCCTGGTTTGCCAACTCCGGCGGTGAGTATGAGAAACCACACTGACTTTTCCATGACTGACCCCTACCAGACTGACCCTAGTAGTCCCCACCTAGATGCCCCTGTAGTGTGTCCCAATTTAAGAGAGATTGAGGGCCGCAGGCAGGAGTTTAGGGAGGCTCAACTCTCTGACCCATCCCCGAAAGGCAGGAGGCGCCACTCTGGCAGCGGCCTTGACAGGGTTTGGGCAGGAAGTTTGACCTGGCGGGAAGGGTTAAGCCAGGAAAGTGGGAGGGGATAGACCAGATAGGGAATGTGTCCAACTGGTCCCCCCAGGGAACGTTCCTGTGCAACCGGTGTCGGTTGCCAGCGAAACCCCTTTGGACAGTAACCAGCGAAACCCCTTTGGACAGTAACCCTGAGATAGACCGTACCCTGAAGTGCCTGACACAGTGCTTACCCTGGTCTGGAATGTCGGATGACGCCCAGACCAACTGTAAGGCTGGTGCCATGCGTTGGCAGCTGGGGCACTCCAGCGGTTGTGTTGTCTCTGGGCCTCTGCCCATAGGAGAACCCTTGCAGCAAGTTGCTGTGGACATAGCAGGTCCCCTGCCTGTGCGCAGTAGATCGGGGAAGACACGCAGCCTCCCTGTAGTGGATGCCACACAGGATCCAGAGGCTGGTGGTCTGGCCGCCATCACTGTGGCACAGGTAGCGGATGAGGAGGAAGGAGTAGGCCTAGGTGACAAGGTAGGTTTCCCGAGTCATAGGTCGACAGAAGAAGATTGGAGGGCAGGTCTGACAGTTCGGGCAGACAGTTGCCAGATAGGTATGATGGAGGTGCAGTGCCTGGGGCACCATGTGGGAGGAGACAGGGGTAGGCCAAAACCAGAGGGGGTGGAGGCAACCAGAGGCTGTCCCCGACCCACATCACCCAGACCGGTACTGACCTTAAAACCTGTAAGGCCCTACGGACATGTTGTCATTGACTTTAGTCCTGTAGTGAACCCCTTGACAGAGATGGCTAGGAAGGGCATTCCCAAGTCAGTGGACTTTGCACCCGCTTGCGAGTTGGCATTACAGTTATTGAAGGAGGCTCGGGTACCCGCTCCAGTGCTGATGGCGGACATTCTTGACCAGGACTGTGTGTTACGAACTACTGCGCCACTGCACGGACTGGGAGCAGTACCGAGCCCGAAAGAGTCATACGGGCAGGAGCACCCTGTGGCCTGGTTGAGCAGTATACTGCTATTGTGGGAGATGGGGTATGCCACAATTGGGACACCTTGGGTGGCACTTGTTTGTAACCGGCCCCCCACCGTGGTGACTTACCACCCACCTGTTAGGTGGCGGCAACCTACCTTGGGGAAATTGGACAGACTTTTGTGGTGGAGCCTTGAATTTGGACTTCAGGTGGACTATTGGAACATTGTGAACCCACGAAGAGAGGACCACTGCACTATGGATGAACTGTCTAGGCCGGAGCCTACGCCCCCCCAGGTAGCGTCACCTTCAACCCCATTAAGGACTGCGGGACCATGGACCAAATCGTTGGGACATGAGTCCCTGGTTGTCCGGCTTGAATGGGGGGGGGAGAAGTGTTGCCGGAGAGACCCCCAGCCCACGCGGACAATGGTGGCGCGGCACTGAACGGGTTAACCCTCAGTGACCGGCGCCATATTCAAGGACAATGGGCGCTTGACGCCACTTTTAAACTGTGCACTGGTGCCAAGCGCCATCTTTAAATGTAGTGTGGGTGCTAGGCACCGGGTATTTAAAATATGTTTAATAAGGTGTCATATGTTCTATCGCTGCGCAGTGCGCAGTTGGAGAATGATGAACTGGTGGACAGGGTACTTATGAGGAAAGTACAAGGTATTTTGTTTCTAAAAGACCTTGACAATTGTTGTTCAACAACTTGTACATAGCCAGTCATATGTTAATTGCCCTAGATAAAGCAGGGTGTCGACTAGCAGGCCTTTTGGTCGGCAAATGTTTTCTTTCAGGTACAAATGAAGGTCTGGAAAGTAGACACTGCATCCAGCATCTCCTGTGGTGTGATGACTCAGAACTGGTTTTGCATGGAGACACAAGTTGCTGCTAAATCAGATTGTGTTTTACGAATGCAAACTAGTGGGTTTCGTTTACCAACAGTTTGATGTAAGATTTCTTAGGCTGCATTATGTGTGATGCAGATTATGTTTAATTTACAGTATAAGAACGTTGTCTATGTGTGAGAGGGTGAATGCAATTGAAATGCAAGTTACATTTACATTTGTGAAAGAGACAGGAACATGATAATCAGATTGTGTTTGGGAAAGCCACTGGTTTGGTTATATATCAAGAGGAGCAGGAATGTGCTTTATCTAATTCTTAACTTTTGAAATGCAACTTGTATTTCTTTCTATTTTCTGCGATAACCTGATTGGTTGGAGAAGACAGGGAGGGCTTACCCCCCTGTGGTACTGTGTGTAGAAGTGAGATAAAAAGAGGATGCCTTTGAGCCTCCAGGTTGTATTGAATTGTACCATCTTATTCTGCTGGAACATCTGATTGTATGCTGTTGCCCCTAGCAATAGGGAGGAGCCTTTTTAAAGGTTATTATTTTGAGCAAATAAACATCATTGCCTCAAGAAGACTGCTTCATCTTGTGACCTACAGGGTTATGCCAACCATAGCCTCGTCCTCCGGCTGTCCAGGGAAGCACCTGACGTCTCCAAGTTCCGCCTTCCGCCAGCTACCGGTAGAGGCCTAGCAAGTAGCTAGTGGGGATTTGTCGACACCACACAGGTGTGGTAAAGCAGTGCGTCGGCACATACAGAGCAGAACCGTGGTTCCAAATGCCACGGCAGGTTAGGAGTTTGGTGGTGGCAGCATAAACCCGCACACAGCGCAGTGGGTGGAGTCAGTAACAGGCGGTTACTGACGGTAAGCGAGAATCACCTATGTGGTCAGGCCTCGTGTGACTTGACCTTCCATTCTGTGCTCAGCCAACGGGACGCGAAAGCGGCGAGTGCTTTCATGCGGGACCGTCCTGTCACACTTACCATATGTAAGTAGTAGACAGTGCTTCATGCTACTGCAGTATAGAGGGTTTTACATTGTTTTATTGCTATCTACTGTACCTACTGTAAGTGTTTGTGGGTTTATTTTTTACCTACAATTATCTTCAACACACTGTTTTCTTGTTATTTGCTGGTAAGGAGATAACATTGTCACTGTTCATTTTATGTGTGTAATGTCACATGGACTGCTGGTCTGACATACATTTTAGATGGCGCCATGCACGCTGTTGTTGCAATGCCTACACATTCTGCATGGTGCATCAGGCTTTGAATAGTTGCACCTAGTGATCGCTCCATAGGAAAGAATGGTGTGCCCGTCCACATAACTCTCACACACTCACCTTGTGTTCAAACTCCAATGTTTTTAAATCATGCTTTTCTCTATACATATGTAAGGCTACGGTCATGTCATGTAACGCATGTGCCATGATGAGAACTGCGATATACACGTGATAGGTGGCCGGATCATTAATACAATTATCAGAAATGCCCCTAATGCTCTCATTCTTCCCAGTACAGTTAATTAAATGATAGTCATAAATCTCTGAAAAGACAGCGTTCTTATAAGAATTCACTGACAAGCAGTTAAAGAGTATAAGCCAGATATCTTCCAGCAATGGGTCATCCGGCTGCCTGGAGGGATGAGCAGTGGATAAACGTTCCTGTAATGCTGGGACAAGACGTGATACACAGGTAAACACCAAACCGTTCTCTATTGCTTTTTTTCTACCATTTAAAATAAGTTGATTTTCATATGACCATGATGTTGTAAGAATAATTGTCTTGTTAATGAGCATAGATAATACTGTATCCAAATGCAAAACAGACAGATCACTACGTGTTCCACAAACCACAATAATATCTGTAGTTTGTAGCTCATGCCAAAACCCAAATGTAAGTTTATATTGAGGAATTTTAATTATGAATTCAATGCAAATGCCATAATAATTAAATTGCTTGCTCAGAAAATGCAGCTCCCGATCTCCAGTCTCATCATCTGATGTGATGATTCCGACCCAATTCCATCCAAAGTACCTGAATAATTTTGCAATGGCCACAAGTTCCATCTGGTAGTTTTCTACTGTGCGAAAGAAATTGGGATACAGAATCCGGTCACTCAGCAGCGGGTCCCTGGCTCCATAGCTGATCTAGAAACATAAGCAGCGTCAGTTTCCAAACGTACCAGACACTGAGTTTCCTTAATAGATAAGAATGTATCAGAGTGATTTCTATTCTAGGCTTGTGTTACACAAATGTTGCTCTAACACCAAGAAATGACTGTAGCAGCAATAGTAATACTCAGATATATAAGATTAGTTATCACACTACATTGTACAGGTAAGTGACAGTGGCAAACGCAGGATTTGCATGGGGGGGTTTCCAGAACTGGGCGGAGCCAATCACGGGGGTGGGGACTGAGGTGACCCAGTATATGCTGGGTCCGTAAAACTAATGTGTCTGTGTGTGTGTGTGTGTGTATATATATGTATATATATATACATATATCTACACACACATTATATATATATATATATATATATATATATATACATACATACATACACACACACATACATATACACGGGTGGTCTTCAGTATGCCGGCGGTCGGGCTCCCGGCGACCAGCATACCGGCGCCGGGAGCCTGACTGCCGGCATACCGACACTTATTCTCCCTCGTGGGAGAATAGAATAGTGTGGCGCGCGTAGCGAGCCCGCAAGGGGCTCATTTGCGCTCGCCACACTGTTGGTAAGCCGGCAGCCGGCCTCACGGCGCCGGTATGCTGGTCGCCGGGAGTTCGTAGTGTACCCATATACACATATACATAGCATATTAAACATGCATACATATATATATATATATATATATATACACACACACACACATACAGTACACATATATATATATATATACACATGTATATATATCATGTGTGTGTGTGTTTATATGTATGTATGTATGTATGTATGTATATACATGTGTATATATGTAGGCACATGGATATATATGTACTATAATTAAAATAAAGTAAACTTCTATTGCACTTGCAAGTGCCACCAGGAAGACAGCAGGCTGCAGAGGGCGCTAGACAGTCATTAATAATACTCATGCAGCTAAATTAAAAAAAAAAAAAAAAAAAAAAAATTTTTTTTTTTTTTTTTTTTTTAGTGGAGGGGGGTTTCTGGGTACTCGGAAACCCCCCCTGGGTGCGCCACTGGGTAAGTGATGACTGTCATTAAAATATATACTTGATATACTGTAATTATTCAAGACAACTTTTTTTTTTTTTAAAGGGAGCCGCAAATCAGACAAAACACATCACATATACACCAGGGGTGCTTACTCTTACCACGGTTGGCTGTGGCCTAATGATTACAGTGTCCGCCCGCAATGGGTTCGATACCGAGCAGGGCAATTATTATTTTTTTAATGTATTTATTTATTATTTTTTAATTCAATAAAGTTATTTGGTGTGTCGCTTCTTCCTTTTAAATCTGAAAAAACAAACAAAGATCTCTTCTACAGTATACTATGCCACGGTGTGATGAGGCGCTATTTACACTGTATTGTTCACAGTCTAGGCAGCTCCCTACACTACAGTATGCAACTCAATGCAGGCTTCTGCACCTCCCCCCATTGATCACTCATTTGTATTCATTGAATCCGCCAGGTGTGGCGGCACAGCAATGGAGACCATCTGGAGTCATATTAATGAGATAGGGACCCAGTGGTACAGTGCATTACATATGTCTGTCTATTTGATAGCAAAGAAACCAGAAAATCTTTCAGAGATAATAAAGCTGTTTATGCTTATAAAATCCAGGATTTAGTACACAATGTAACGACAAAATGAATTGTGTGAACAGGGCGACAGCGTGGTATTGTATTTTGTATAAGGGGACTTTTTTATGAAGGGAAGTAATTAATGGTTCATTACTGTCACAATAAATGTCAGCCAATCAGCAGGCGGCGCTAGGAACGGTCCATTGGCTATTTGAGGCATGTGATTTACAGTTTAGGAAAAGTGACATCTGGTGGACAGAAAGTAGTATGCACGTTACAATTATAACGTGACGTTACATTTATAAAGAGACTTACAATGGGACTTATAATGCAAGAAGCAGGCGTGAGTTGCATGGCGTCAACTACACGGTATGCAGCAATGATATTTGAGGACACATCTGTATATACACTGGCATACACACCCTGACACCTATACATAAACCGACATAAGTACACTGACACCTATACATACACCAACATACACATGCTGACACCTTTACATACACTGACACCTATACATACACACACTGACACCTATACATACACTGGCACCTATACATACACACCCTGACACCTATACATACACTGACATACACACACTGACACCTGTACACACTCTGACATACACACGGTGACATCTATACATATACTTGCTGACACCTATAAAAACACATGCTGACACCTACACATACACACGCTGACACATATACATACACTGACATACACACACAGACACCTATACATACACTGACATACACACACAGACACCTATACATACACTGACATACACACAGACACCTATACATACACTGACATACACACACAGACACCTATACATACACCAACATACACACGCTGACACCTTTACATACACTGACACCTTTACATACACTGACACCTATACATACACTGATGCCTGTACATACACTGACATACCCATGCTGCCACCCTACATACACTTACACCTGTACATACACCGACATACCCATGCTGCCACCCTACATACACTTACACCTGTACATACACCGACATACACATGCTGACAACTTTACATACACTGACACCTGAACACACTCTGACATACACACACTGACACCTGTACACACTCTGACATATACACGGTGACATCTATACATATACTTGCTGACACCTATAAAAACACATGCTGACACCTACACATACACACGCTGACACATATACATACACTGACATACACACGCTGACACATATACATACACTGATATACACACACTGACACCTATACATTCACTGACATACACACGCTGACACCTTTACATACACTGACATACACACACCGACACCTATACATACCCTGATATACACACACTGACACCTATACATTCACTGACATACACACACTGACACCTATACATACACTGATATACACACACTGACACCTATACATTCACTGACATACACACACTGACACCTATACATACACTGATATACACACACTGACACCTATACATTCACTGACATACACATGCTGACAACTTTACATACACTGACACCTGTACACACTCTGACATACACACGGTGAAATCTATACATATACTTGCTGACACCTATAAAAACACATGCTGACACCTACACATACACACGCTGACACATATACATACACTGACATACACACGCTGACACATATACATACACTGATATACACACACTGACACTGACATACACACACTGACACCTATACATACACTGACATACACACACAGACACCTATACATACACTGACATACACACACAGACACCTATACATACACTGACATACACACACTGACACCTATACATACACACACCGACACCTATACATACACTGACATACACACACTGACACCTATACATACACTGACATACACACACCGACACCTATACATACACTGACATACACACACAGACACCTATACATACACTGACATACACACACCGACACCTATACATACACTGACATACACACACTGACACCTATACATACACTGACATACACACACCGACACATATACATACACTGACATACACACACAGACACCTATACATACACTGACATACACACACCGACACCTATACATACACTGACATACACACACAGACACCTATACATACACACACCGACACCTATACATACACTGACATACACACATTGACACCTATACATAAACCGACATACACACACCGACACCTATACATACACAGACATACACACACTGACACCTATACATACACTGACATACACACACTGACTCTTCTTTATTAAGAATAATTGCAACTTACATATAAAAATTACATAAATATAATAAAATTGCATAAAATAGGACATATACATTGAATTATTGCCCAATTTTCAAAAAGCAATAAAGCTTATATAACTATACGTAATATCGGTATTGCTTAACATAAACAGTTAAGCATAAACAACCTTCTATATACAAAAACATACTATACTACACACAACACCTACCATAACCTTAAGCAATGAAAAGATGAATGAAGTCTTTTAGCCACATGTAAACCGTTTAATGAAAAAAATCAGAAAGAAAGAAAATCTACGGGAAGTTGAAGGATAGGAAGCCATAAGATGAACATGAAAAAGGACTTCTGCCACCCACTCAAGGGGGTTTCAGGTGGCGCCAGAGCCTAGACCACCTGACAGCATCCATCCTCTTCCTGTCCATATCCATCATCCTCTTAACCTCGTGCAGGATATTTCCCACCACCTCCTCACAGGGGAGGACCTTTGCTCTGAGGGAAACCTGACACCGTGCATTCCATGTGTGAAACCTAACTACTAAACTAACTATAAAAATTGTGGTTAAATCAAACCTTCTATACCCTTTGAACGCCCCATAAGCCCACTCAGGGTAACTAAGCCCCGAAAGGCACGGGATGCATAAGGCCCTTGATACCGCTCTGTAAACCTTTATATTGAAGGGACACTCAAGGAGGAAGTGGTCCATTGTCTCCTCCTCCCCTAGACATCTCGACACTTCGACACTTGAGGTTACCCCGCACATAAAGCCTCCCTTGGAAGGAAAGCCAGGCAATATCTCTGAACTTCAGTGGGATTCTTTGAGAATTAATCAAAGCCAACCCATCTGAGCAGACACTACCTGGGCAGTCCCTTAACGACAGCGGAACATAAAAGTGAGTCTGCAAAATTCTTCTCTCCAACTCCCTTCTAGAGAAGTTTTTGACTTCACCCACCTACTGCCCCCAAAGCCTCATCATCTTCAAGCACAATATAACGTAGATCGGGAGGTAGCCATGCCGGACTCGAAGGGTTTTTACTTGGCCACCATCCATCCATCCATAACCTGAGGAAGGGAACCACCCAGGCCCTAAAACTCTCCACCCATCGAGGGGGAGTTTTTACAAACAAACTCCCTAGGTTAATTTTTTTTAAAAGTTGTAGCAAAAAACACCACAGGGTGGACCATACTCTGCCCACCCTGTTCCCTTGATCTGTAGGTGATCCCTCTCTTGACCAGATTCATTCTATTCCCCCATAACAACAGGAAGAATAAAGAATTCATCTTGGTCCACAAAGACTGTGGCAAGAAGCACACGTAACTGACATACAGAAAAAGTGGAATCAAATAGGTTTTGCATAAGTCAACCCTCTCCCTGAGAGAAAATTGCCATTTTCTCCAGGACTGCACCTTCCTGGTAGCATCTTCCAGCCTCCTATCCCAATTTTGAGTGGCATAATCACCACGGCCAAATTTGATACCTAGAATTTTTATCTCTGGGCTGGCCCGAGGGAGGCTATCCGGAAGGGCAAACTCATCACCTTCCTCCCCCATCCAGAAAGCTTCACACTTATCCTGATTGACTCTGGAGCATGAAGCCTCAGAATACTCACAGATAAGATGTTCCATGCCAAGTGCCTCTGCCACAGATGACAGGACCACAGTAACATCGTCTGCGTAGGCCACCACCCTCAGCGGCAACCCAGGGCCCAGCTGCACCCCTGCCACAGCACCGCTCTCAATCCTCCGCACAAAAGGATCAATTGCAAATACATATAGAAGGGGGCTCAGGGGACACCCCTGACGGACACCCGAGTCGACCGCAAAAGCAGGGCCTACACAGCCATTGACAAGTGGGAAGCTCTCGGCCTGATTATAAATGACACGTAGCCAATCTACCACCCTCACTGGAAGACCATACCTCTCCAGCACAGCCAATAGGTACTGATGATTAACTCGTTCAAAAGCCTTGGACTGATCCAATGCCAGCAAATACTTGCCCCACTTTTCAGCATGACATCGCTCCACAGCCTCCCAGATGCCAAGGACAGCACTAAAGGTGCTTCGGCCTTTCACGGTGTAATGCTGAGATGGAGAAAGTAACAGCCCGGAAACTTCCATCAGCCGATTAAAGAGTACCTTTGCCAGAATCTTTCTGTCTGTATTGAGAAGAGCGATGGGGCGCCAGTTCTCAATACGGACCGGGTCCTTACCATTAGACAATAATATGAGAGCAGAGGATCTCATAGAGGGAGGGAGTGATCCCTTACCCAGGCTTTCATTAAATACCTCCATGAGATGAGGAGCCAAGATGTCTGAGAAGGCTTTGAAGAACTCAGATGTTAACCCATCTGGGCCTGGAGACTTTTTTATAGACAAACCGTCTATGGCTTTCTTGACTTCCTCCACTGTCACATCACTCCCCAAAGAGTCAAAAGAAGGATCAAGTTCCTCAAGCCCAGGTGTTTCCCTCAAAAACCGAACCATCCTCTCTCTGATGAGTGGCTGCTCAAACAAAAGGTTGGAGTAATAGGACCTGATGACTCCCAAAATACCCTCCTTATCTTCATGAAGAGTACCCTGGTCATCAAACAGGCCCCGGACCTCCCTCAAATCAACTGATTTTCTGCAACTCTGGTAGGGATCAGGCGAGTGGTACTTCCCATAATCCCTCTCCAGAATCAAAGAAGTCAGACGATCATACTGATATTCCTTCATCTGAGCCTTCACCCGGGAGATTTCCCCACTTTCTCCATGCTCAGAGATCAAGAAATCCAGTTTCTTTCTCAAGCTCTGGTAGATACATCTTTTTGTCAAGTTTTTCCTGGCTACCAGCCGTTGAAAAAACCTTCGAGTCCTCTTTTTACACTCCTCCCACCACTCAGATCTACTCCAGCCAGCCTCCAGAAGTGTCTCTTGCAGTTGAAGAAAGTCTCTAAAGGACTGTCT
The DNA here is from genome assembly GCF_028390025.1 of Pseudophryne corroboree. Classification (NCBI taxonomy): domain Eukaryota; kingdom Metazoa; phylum Chordata; class Amphibia; order Anura; family Myobatrachidae; genus Pseudophryne; species Pseudophryne corroboree. The sequence goes on along the minus strand of NC_086444.1, from coordinate 1,242,103,243 downwards.
GACTCCCTCCTCCTTCAGGAGCTCGGAATTCAAACGCCAAAAGCCCCGCCCTTTCTGAGGGGTTTCTGAGACGTTCAAAGTAACACACAGAAAAACGTGATCGGAGAACTCTACTGGCTTTGCCTCAGGAGGCAAAGTTTTCGAGGACTCCTTAACAAAAAACCTATCTATTCTAGACCTACGACTACCACAATGATAGGTGAAACCCGTGAGGTATGGGAAATGGCAAACGTGCACATCCACCAGACCAGCCTCTCTAACCATGCTAACTAGAAAATTGGAATCATAGCCCAGGGTTGCCCGTGTGCCTCCTCTGTCTTTTGGCCTAATGACGGTGTTAAAATCACCTCCAAAGACAATCTGCCGGGCCGTAAAAAGAAACGGTTTTATCTCCCCGAAAATACATTTCCTGTCCCAGGCTGACTGGGGCCCATAAATGTTTATTAGTCTCAGGTCATGTCCTCTCAGGGTGACATCTAAAACCATGCACCTACCTACCTGTCATTCTATAATCCTGTGCACGTTTACCATATCAGTAAAAAGCACTGCCAACCCACTGTACGTCTCGGCCGCAAGAGACCAGAAAGATGGCCCCTGCTTCCACTGAGACTTGGCCCGATGGAGTGTGGCCAAGTCACCTACTCTGGTCTCCTGCAAAAATAAAAAGTCAACATCAACCGTGTTGAAAAAATCGAAGGCCAAGAAACGAGCACGTTCAGAAAACACGGAAGCCACATTAATGGTGGCACATCGTATAGGTTGGGGATCCATGTTTCTTGGATTATAGAGGTAGGACCCCATTCACTTTTTCTTTGCTTGCCTTTCAGAGTCCTCATCTGAGGACCCTACACTTTTACATGTGATCCCAAAGGGGAGAGCATCCTCATTAGACAAAACAATTTCCTCCACCTCCCCTTCCTCCACCCCACACACACCACTAACATCTGAGACTGTAGCCTCGCCAAGCAGACCCTTAGGCCTCTCTTCAACAACACCCTCCCTAACATCACACCCTTCCCCATTTGTCACCATGTCCGGGGGAGGATCCGGATCAGGGGTTTTTGGGGCAACAACACACGAACCACCCCCAGGATCATCGCCACCAGGGGACTCTAGAGGAGAATAGGAAGGAGAGGTAGGGCCTCTCAACTCAAGGTCAGGAGTCTCCTCCACCACCATCTCATCTCGTGGAGATTGAGGGGCCTTCCCCTCAGATTTCTGCACTACCTCAACCTCATTTAATAGAGATCCTAAGGCGTGACTCAATTCTATACCTGCAGGATCCCACTCTAGGTCCCCCTGGGAACCATCCAGGTGTCTGGTTTTGGCTTGGGCTTTACCACGCCTCTCCCTTTTCTCTTTAGTAACTGCCACCTTACTAACAGACAGTTTAGAAGGCTGTTCTGACTTTTTACATTTGGGAGTATTTGGGACAAACACCAGTTCTTTTCCCCAAATCATAACTACCTCCCCCTCATCCTCATCATCAGAGGAGGACAAAATGTCAAATTTGTTAGCACATACAATGTCTACCCCCTTCTTTTTCAACCTCTTTCTCCTGCCCTTATTAACCGTCTGAAAGGATGCCTCCCCCTCCTCCATCTGGACTTCCCCTCTTCCACCAACTTCTAGCTGTCTCAACATCTCCTGATGCTGTAAAACTTCCACCATGCTATTGTCACGGCTGGGACTGATTTCCAATGTCTCCCCAACCACAGCCATGTCATGATTATGTGATGCCTTAGGGCACCGACTATAGGGATGGCCATCCGCTCCGCAAAGATTGCACTTGACCTTATTGCATTCACGGGACCCGTGGCCTGTCTGGCCACACAGAGCACATTTTACAACTGTGCAATCATTACTAAAATGTCGAAAATCACCACACTTGTGACATGTTCTGCCCAGGGTAGAAGCATTGAAGCCGATCACGGCCAATATAAGCAGCAGATGGAATGTGCTTCGTCTCAGCCCCTACCTGGTGCAACCTCACAAAAGCTGAATAGGCTCCACCCCAGACACCCTTAGTATAATCAAACTTGTCAAGCGGGGACAATACTGTGCAGGACCTGGATAACCAATACACAATATCCGAGGGAGGCAGCGACTCATTGCGCACCAGAACTGTAACTTTTACCCTATCCTGCCTTGTGATAGTGTTGGTCTTAAAATGGCAGTAAGGCTCTTTGGTCTTATTTTTCTCACATTTGGAGCCAAATGCTTGTAAGCCATTCAGAGAGAGAAAGCTAAGATCAAAGTCAGGAGTTCTCACTGGATGAATGCACGCAAATAGGTCTGTGGCCTTAAAACCCAGCGAGAACACCATATCCAGGAACTCTGACTGTGAAGGAGCCTCTCCCCCCCCCACCCATCTAAACTGGACCACATTACGCCTTTTGATAGGTTGACCACCACTTAACCCAGGCTGAGGACCAGTATTAGCCCGACCAGCAGAAGTCAAAGCTCCGGCATATGAGCCTGATCCCGGTCTAACTATCACAGGAGGAATTTCAGGGAGATACTTGGGTGCCTGAACATTTATATTTTTACTGACCCCTGCACCAGCATCACCAGCCAACCTAGCTTGGTTTGCCTGAATCAAATTTACACCCGCTATAGCCCTCACAGGCATATCCATATTCCCATAAACAGTTTAACCCCTGCATAGAATATACTGGTGGAAACAGTTTTTATTAACTGCTGGCAGTCCTTGGGCTAATCTCTGTCCAGTCTTTACTATGGTTTCAGACCTCGGAATACCCACTGATGCCATCAGTGATGTCACTTGTGATGCTTCTTTGGCCCCCGCCTCCTTTAGCCACCACAGCGACTAAGCCGGAGCCAACCACCACAGGCTTACAGGGAAAGCCAGCCTCAGCATCTACCATTACCACGGCCCGCGCCGCCCCTACATCCACAGCTTTGGAGACAGGTGCCGAGGGGCCAAGTCCACCGGATGCAGCAGCAGTTACCAGAGCTCCAGCACCCGCCGTCATCTCGGCAACCACCACGCCCCCTGCACTGCCACCACCCAGCACCCTCTCTGGGAGAGACGCCTCCCCCTCATGGAACGCACAGGATGTTGCCATCTTAAGGTTCTTCTCTGTATTCACTGCAATCTTAGAAGCTTCACCTCCATCCCGGCTCACAACGGCTGCCACTCCTGCTGTCTGGCCGCATACCTCCATCTCTTCCATGTGATTCTTGGGCCCAGATGTCACTGCAGAACCCGCTGGGACCAGGCTACCATCATTTGCACAGCCGCCATTTTGTCCAGGCACAGATTGTAAAAGTACCTCTTTTTCCTGCAAGGCCTGAGCCTGCAACATCATAACTCTCTTTTTCACTGCAGCCAAATTGTCAGCAAGCTCCAACAGCTCATCTTGCAGGGCAGCTTTTTCCCAAGTTTTGCAAGAGTTACGTTTTTTCCTTTTAAAAGTAATGCGGCATATATACGATTTTGTTCCATTCTCAACTGCTCTAGATCCATGTTCTTATTAGAGATGTGCACTTTAAATTTTTCGGGTTTTGTGTTTTGGTTTTGGGTTCGGTTCCGCGGCAGTGTTTTGGGTTCGACCGCGTTTTGGCAAAACCTCACCAAATTTTTTTTGTCGGATTCGGGTGTGTTTTGGATTCGGGTGTTTTTTTTCAAAAAACACTAAAAAACAGCTTAAATCATAGAATTTGGGGGTCATTTTGATCCCAAAGTATTATTAACCTCAAAAACCATAATTTCCACTCATTTTCAGTCTATTCTGAATACCTCACACCTCACAATATTATTTTTAGTCCTAAAATTTGCACCGAGGTCGCTGGATGACTAAGCTAAGCGACCCTAGTGGCCGACACAAACACCTGGCCCATCTTGGAGTGGCACTGCAGTGTCACGCAGGATGGCCCTTCCAAAAAACCCTCCCCAAACAGCACATGACGCAAAGAAAAAAAGAGGCGCAATGAGGTAGCTGTGTGAGTAAGATAAGCGACCCTAGTGGCCGACACAAACACCTGGCCCATCTAGGAGTGGTACTGCAGTGTCACGCAGGATGGCCCTTCCAAAAAACACTCCCCAAACAGCACATGACGCAAAGAAGAAAAAAAGAGGCGCAATGAGGTAGCTGTGCGAGTAAGCTAAGCGACCCTAGTGGCCGATACAAACACCTGGCCCATCTAGGAGTGTCACTGCAGTGTCACGCAGGATGGCCCTTCCAAAAAACACTCCCCAAACAGCACATGACGCAAAGAAAAAAAGAGGCGCAATGAGGTAGCTGTGTGAGTAAGCTAAGCGACCCTAGTGGCCGACACAAACACCTGGCCCATCTAGGAGTGGCACTGCAGTGTCACGCAGGATGGCCCTTCCAAAAAACACTCCCCAAACAGCACATGACGCAAAGAAAAAAAGAGGCGCAATGAGGTAGCTGTGTGAGTAAGCTAAGCGACCCTAGTGGCCGACACAAACACCTGGCCCATCTAGGAGTGGCACTGCAGTGTCACGCAGGATGGCCCTTCCAAAAAACACTCCCCAAACAGCACATGACGCAAAGAAGAAAAAAAGAGGCGCAATGAGGTAGCTGTGTGAGTAAGCTAAGCGACCCTAGTGGCCGACACAAACACCTGGCCCATCTAGGAGTGGCACTGCAGTGTCACGCAGGATGGCCCTTCCAAAAAACACTCCCCAAACAGCACATGACGCAAAGAAAAAAAGAGGCGCAATGAGGTAGCTGTGTGAGTAAGCTAAGCGACCCTAGTGGCCGACACAAACACCGGGCCCATCTAGGAGTGCACTGCGGTGTCACGCAGGATGGCCCTTCCAAAAAACACTCCCCAAACAGCACATGACGCAAAGAAAAAAAGAGGCGCAATGAGGTAGCTGTGTGAGTAAGCTAAGCGACCCTAGTGGCCGACACAAACACCTGGCCCATCTAGGAGTGGCACTGCAGTGTCACGCAGGATGGCCCTTCCAAAAAACACTCCCCAAACAGCACATGACGCAAAGAAGAAAAAAAGAGGCGCAATGAGGCAGCTGTGTGAGTAAGCTAAGCGACCTTAGTGGCCGACACAAACACCTGGCCCATCTAGGAGTGGCACTGCAGTGTCACGCAGGATGGCTATTCCAAAAAACACTCCCCAAACAGCACATGACGCAAAGAATAAAAAAAGAGGCGCAATGAGGTAGCTGTGTGAGTAAGCTAAGCGACCCTAGTGGCCGACACAAACACCTGGCCCATCTAGGAGTGGCACTGCAGTGTCACGCAGGATAGCCCTTCCAAAAAACACTCCCCAAACAGCACATGACGCAAATAAAAATTAAATAAAAAAGAGGTGCAAGATGGAATTGTCCTTGGGCCCTCTCACCCACCCTTATGTTGTATAAACAGGACATGCACACTTTAACCAACCCATCATTTCAGTGACAGGGTCTGCCACACGACTGTGACTGAAATGACGGGTTGGTTTGAAAAAAAAGTGGCGCAATGAGGTAGCTGTGTGAGTAAGCTAAGCGACCCTAGTGGCCGACACAAACACCTGGCCCATCTAGGAGTGGCACTGCAGTGTCACGCAGGATGGCCCTTCCAAAAAACACTCCCCAAACAGCACATGACGCAAATAAAAATTAAATAAAAAAGAGGTGCAAGATGGAATTGTCCTTGGGCCCTCCCACCCACCCTTATGTTGTATAAACAGGACATGCACACTTTAACCAACCCATCATTTCAGTGACAGGGTCTGCCACACGACTGTGACTGAAATGACGGGTTGGTTTGGACCCCCACCGAAAAAGAAGCAATTAATCTCTCCTTGCACAAACTGGCTCTACAGAGGCAAGATGTCCACCTCATCATCATCCTCCGATATATCACCGTGCACATCCCGCTCCTCACAGATTATCAATTCGTCCCCACTGGAATCCACCATCTCAGCTCCCTGTGTACTTTGTGGAGGCAATTGCTGCTGGTCAATGTCTCCACGGAGGAATTGATTATAATTCATTTTAATGAACATCATCTTCTCCACATTTTCTGGAAGTAACCTTGTACGCCGATTGCTGACAAGGTGAGCGGCGGCACTAAACACTCTTTCGGAGTACACCCTTGTGGGAGGGCAACTTAGGTAGAATAAAGCCAGTTTGTGCAAGGGCCTCCAAATTGCCTCTTTTTCCTGCCAGTATAAGTACGGACTGTCTGACGTGCCTACTTGGATGCGGTCACTCATATAATCCTCCACCATTCTTTCAATGGTGAGAGAATCATATGCAGTGACAGTAGACGACATGTCCGTAATCGTTGTCAGGTCCTTCAGTCCGGACCAGATGTCAGCATCAGCAGTCGCTCCAGACTGCCCTGCATCACCGCCAGAGGGTGGGCTCGGAATTCTGAGCCTTTTCCTCGCACCCCCAGTTGCGGGAGAATGTGAAGGAGGAGATGTTGACAGGTCGCGTTCCGCTTGACTTGACAATTTTGTCACCAGCAGGTCTTTGAACCCCAGCAGACGTGTGTGTGCCGGAAAGAGAGATCCAAGGTAGGTTTTAAATCTAGGATCAAGCACGGTGGCCAAAATGTAGTGCTCTGATTTCAACAGATTGACCACCCGTGAATCCTTGTTAAGCGAATTAAGGGCTCCATCCACAAGTCCCACATGCCTAGCGGAATCGCTCCCTTTTAGCTCCTCCTTCAATGCCTCCAGCTTCTTCTGCAAAAGCCTGATGAGGGGAATGACCTGACTCAGGCTGGCAGTGTCTGAACTGACTTCACGTGTGGCAAGTTCAAAAGGTTGCAGAACCTTGCACAACGTTGAAATCATTCTCCACTGCGCTTGAGACAGGTACATTCCACCTCCTATATCGTGCTGAATTGTATAGGCTTGAATGGCCTTTTGCTGCTCCTCCAACCTCTGAAGCATATATAGGGTTGAATTCCACCTCGTTACCACTTCTTGCTTCAGATGATGGCAGGGCAGGTTCAGGCGTTTTTGGTGGTGCTCCAGTCTTCTGTATGTGGTGCCTGTACGCCGAAAGTGTCCCGCAATTCTTCTGGCCACCGACAGCATCTCTTGCACGCCCCTGTCGTTTTTTAAAAAATTCTGCACCACCAAATTCAAGGTATGTGCAAAACATGGGACGTGCTGGAATGTGCCCATATTTAATGCACCCACAATATTGCTGGCGTTGTCCGATGCCACAAATCCACAGGAGAGTCCAATTGGGGTAAGCCATTCCGCGATGATCTTCCTCAGTTGCCGTAAGAGGTTTTCAGCTGTGTGCGTATTCTGGAAACCGGTGATACAAAGCGTAGCCTGCCTAGGAAAGAGTTGGCGTTTGCGAGATGCTGCTACTGGTGCCGCCGCTGCTGTTATTGCGGCGGGAGTCCATACATCTACCCAGTGGGCTGTCACAGTCATATAGTCCTGACCCTGCCCTGCTCCACTTGTCCACATGTCCGTGGTTAAGTGGACATTGGGTACAACTGCATTTTTTAGGACACTGGTGAGTCTTTTTCTGACGTCCGTGTACATTCTCGGTATCGCCTGCCTAGAGAAGTGGAACCTAGATGGTATTTGGTAATGGGGGCACACTACCTCAAGAAATTGTCTAGTTCCCTGTGAACTAACGGCGTATACCGGACGCACGTCTAACACCAACATAGTTGTCAAGGCCTCAGTTATCCGCTTTGCAACAGGATGACTGCTGTGATATTTCATCTTCCTCGCAAAGGACTGTTGGACAGTCAATTGCTTGGTGGAAGTAGTAAAAGTGGGCTTACGACTTCCCCTCTGGGATGACCATCGACTCCCAGCAGCAACAACAGCAGCGCCAGCAGCAGTAGGCGTTACACGCAAGGATGCATCGGAGGAATCCCAGGCAGGAGAGGACTCGTCAGAATTGCCAGTGACATGGCCTGCAGGACTATTGGCATTCCTGGGGAAGGAGGAAATTGACACTGAGGGAGTTGGTGGGGTGGTTTGCGTGAGCTTGGTTACAAGAGGAAGGGATTTACTGGTCAGTGGACTGCTTCCGCTGTCGCCCAAAGTTTTTGAACTTGTCACTGACTTATTGTGAATGCGCTGCAGGTGACGTATAAGGGAGGATGTTCCGAGGTGGTTAACGTCCTTACCCCTACTTATTACAGCTTGACAAAGGCAACACCCGGCTTGACAAATGTTGTCTGCATTTCTGTTGAAATACTTCCACACCGAAGAGCTGATTTTTTTGGTATTTTCACCAGGCATGTCAACGGCCATATTCCTCCCACGGACAACAGGTGTCTCCCCGGGTGCCTGACTTAAACAAACCACCTCACCATCAGAATCCTCCTTGTCAATTTCCTCCCCAGCGCCAGCAACACCCATATCCTCCTCATCCTGGTGTACTTCAACACTGACATCTTCAATCTGACTATCAGGAACTGGACTGCGGGTGCTCCTTCCAGCACTTGCAGGGGGCGTGCAAATGGTGGAAGGCGCATGCTCTTCACGTCCAGTGTTGGGAAGGTCAGGCATCGCAACCGACACAATTGGACTCTCCTTGTTGATTTGCAGACGACGTTGCTGGCATTTCATCGCCTCGGCCATGACTAGTGGCAGCAGCTTCAGCACGAGGTGGAAGTGGATCTTGATCTTTCCCTATTTTTGGAACCTCAAAATTTTTGTTCTCCATATTTTAATAGGCACAACTAAAAGGCACCTCAGGTAAACAATGGAGATGGATGGATACTAGTATACAATTATGGATGGACGAGCGACTGCCGACACAGAGGTAGCTACAGCCGTGGACTACCGTACTGTGTCTGCTGCTAATATAGACTGGATGATAATGAGATGAAATGAATATATATATATATATATATATATATATATATATATAATATCACTAGTACTGCAGCCGGACAGGTATATATATTTATTATGTAATGACTGATGATGGACCTGCTGGACACTGTCAGCTCAGCACCGCAGACTGCTACAGTAAGCTACTATAGTAGTATGTATCAAGAAGAAAGAAAAGAAAAAAAAACATGGGTAGGTGGTATACAATTATGGATGGACGAGCGACTGCCGACACAGAGATAGCTACAGCCGTGGACTACCGTACTGTGTCTGCTGCTAATATAGACTGGATGATAATGAGATGAAATTAGTATATATATATATATATATATATATATATATATATATATATATATAATATCACTAGTACTGCAGCCGGACAGGTATATATATTTATTATGTAATGACGGACCTGCTGGACACTGTCAGCTCAGCACCGCAGACTGCTACAGTAAGCTACTATAGTAGTATGTATCAAGAAGAAAGAAAAAAAGAAAAAAAAAAACACGGGTAGGTGGTATACAATTATATATATATACACAATTATATATATATATATATATATATATATATATATTAAACTGGTGGTGATTAATTAAACTGGTGGTCAGGTCACTGGTCACACTATCAGCAACTTGCAAGTAGTACTCCTAAGCAGACAATCACAATATACTGGTGGTCAGTGTGGTCACAATGGCAGTGTGGCTGGCACTCTGGCAGCAAAAGTGTTCACTGTACGTTAAAATATGTACTCCTGCTCTCAGACTCTAACTGCTCCCCACTGTCTCCCCCACAAGTCAGATATACATATACAGTCACACCACACTTCAGCAAGTAGTAGTACTCCTAAAAATGCTCCCCAAAATTACTAAATACTGTGTCTCTCTCTACTCTAGTCTCTTCTCTATAAACGGAGAGGACGCCAGCCACATCCTCTCCCTATCAATCTCAATGCACGTGTGAAAATGGCGGCGACGCATGGCTCCTTATATAGAATCCGAGTCTCGCGAGAATCCGACAGCGGGATGATGACGTTCGGGCGCGCTCGGGTTAACCGAGCAAGGCGGGAGGATCCGAGTCGCTCGGACCCGTGAGAAAAAAGCTGAAGTTCGGGCGGGTTCGGATTCCGAGGAACCGAACCCGCTCATCTCTAGTTCTTATACTCATCAGTGGAAGATGAAGAATCCTCTAGGCTGCTGTAAGAAACTTGGGCATTTTCAGCATTAACCCCCGCCTCACCACAGGTAAGCTTATTTGCCTTTTCACCTCCCTGAGTTACTTCACCCAGAGAGCCGGCAACCTGTGCTTTTGGGGTCTCCAGTTGGGGATCCTGTTCCATCACAGGGTCCACAGTCACTGGAACAGCTTCACTGACCAAATCTTTCTGAACCGAGGCTTCCACTGCACTCAGCAGGCCAGAATTTCCAGGGCCTCCACCAGGCCTTGCAGCCTGGGACTCTCCTTCATCCTCTTCCCCAGGAGGCTCCATCCTCCCCTGGGAAGCTCCCAGGGAAACACTGCAGGCTTTTCAAAAGAACCAGGGCCTAGGAGCTTTTCTGTGCACATCCACACACTGACACCTATACATACACACACTGACACCTATACATACACTGACACCTATACATACACTGACATCCACACACTGACACCTATACATACACACACTGACACCTATACATACACTGACACCTACACATACACTGACACCTACACATACACTGACACCTACACATACACTGACTCTTCTTTATTAAGAAAAATTGCAACTTACATATAAAACTACATAAATATAATAAAATTGCATAAAATAGGACATATACATTGAATTATTGCCCAATTTTCAAAATGCAACAAGGCTTATATATAACTATACGTAATATCAGTATTGCTTAACATAAACAGTTAAGCATAAACAACCTTCTATATACAAAAACATACTATACTACACACAAAACCTACCATAACCTTAAGCAATGAAAAGATGAATGAAGTCTTTTAGCCACATGTAAACCGTTTAATGAAAAAAATCAGAAAGAAAGAAAATCTACGGGAAGTTGAAGGATAGGAAGCCATAAGATGAACAAGAAAAAGGACTTCTGCCACCCACTCAAGGGGGTTTCAGGTGGCGCCAGAGCCTAGACCACCTGACATCATCCATCCTCTTCCTGTCCATATCCATCATCCTCTTAACCTCGTGCAGGATATTTCCCACCACCTCCTCACAGGGGAGGACCTTAGCTTTGAGGGAAACCTGACACTGTGCATTCCATGTGTGAAACCTAACTACTAAACTAACAATAAAAATTGTGGTTAAATCAAATCTTCTATACCCTTTGAACGCCCAATAAGCCCACTCAGGGTAACTAAGCCCCGAAAGGCACGGGATGCATAAGGCCCTTGATACCGCTCTGTAAACCTTTATATTGAAGGGACACTCAAGGAGGAAGTGGTCCATTGTCTCCTCCTCCCCTAGACATTCCTCACGTGGGCAGCCACGATCATCGGCACTTCGACACTTGAGGTTACCCCGCACATAAAGCCTCCCTTGGAAGGAAAGCCAGGCAATATCTCTGAACTTCAGTGGGATTCTTTGAGAATTAATCAAAGCCAACCCATCTGAGCAGACACTGCCTGGGCAGTCCCTTAACGACAGCGGAACATAAAAGTGAGTCTGCAAAATTCTTCTCTCCAACTCCCTTCTAGAGAAGTTTTTGACTTCACCCACCTCCAGCCCCCAAAGCCTCATCATCTTCAAGCACAATATAACGTAGATCGGGAGGTAGCCATGCCAGACTCAAAGGGTTTTTACTTGGCCACCATCCATCTATAACCTGAGGAAGGGAAACACCCAGGCCCTAAAACTCTCTACCCATCGAGGCAGAGTTTTTAGAAACAAACTCCCTAGGTTCATTTTTAAAAAAGTTGTAGCAAAAAACACCACAGGGTTGACCATACTCAGCCCACCCTGTTCCCTTGATCTGTAGGTGATCCCTCTCTTGACCAGATTCATTCTATCCCCCCATAGCAACAGGAAGAATAAAGAATTCATCTTGGTCCACAAAGACTGTGGCAAGAAGCACACGTAACTGACATACAGAAAAAGTGGAATCAGATAGGTTTTGCATATTCTCCAGGACTGCACCTTCCTGGTAGCATCTTCCAGCCTCCTATCCCAATTTTGAGTGTCATAATCACCACGGCCAAATTTGATATCTAGAATTTTTATCTCTGGGCTGGCCCGAGGGAGGCTATCCGGAAGGGCAAACTCATCACCTTCCTCCCCCATCCAGAAAGCTTCACACTTATCCTGATTGACTCTGGAGCATGAAGCCTCAGAATACTCACAGATAAGATGTTCCATGCCAAGTGCCTCTGCCACAGATGACAGGACCACAGTAACATCGTCTGCGTAGGCCACCACCCTCAGCGGCAACCCAGGGCCCAGCTGCACCCCTGCCACAGCACCGCTCTCAATCCTCCGCACAAAAGGATCAATTGCAAATACATATAGAAGGGGGCTCAGGGGACACCTCTGACGGACACCCGAGTCGACCGCAAAAGCAGGGCCTACCCAGCCATTGACAAGTGGGAAGCTCTCGGCCTGATTATAAATGACACGTAGCCAATCTACCACCCTCACTGGAAGACCATACCTCTCCAGCACAGCCAATAGGTACTGATGATTAACTCGGTCAAAAGCCTTGGACTGATCCAATGCCAGCAAATACTTGCCCCACTTTTCAGCATGACATCGCTCCACAGCCTCCCGGATGCCAAGGACAGCACTAAAGGTGCTTCGGCCTTTCACGGTGCAATGCTCAGATGGAGAAAGTAACAGCCCGGAAACTTCCATCAGCCGATTAAAGAGTACCTTTGCCAGAATCTTTCTGTCTGTATTGAGAAGAGCGATGGGGCGCCAGTTCTCAATACGGACCGGGTCCTTACCTTTAGACAATAATATGAGAGCAGAGGATCTCATAGAGGGAGGGAGTGATCCCTTACCCAGGCTTTCATTAAATACCTCCATGAGATGAGGAGCCAAGATGTCTGAGAAGGCTTTGAAGAACTCAGATGTTAACCCATCTGGGCCTGGAGACTTTTTTATAGACAAACCGTCTATGGCTTTCTTGACTTCCTCCAATGTCACATCACTCCCCAAAGAGTCAAAAGAAGGATCAAGTTCCTCAAGCCCAGGTGTTTCCCTCAAAAACCGATCCATCCTCTCTCTGATGAGTGGCTGCTCAGACAAAAGATTGGAGTAATAGGACCTGATGACTCCCAAAATACCCTCCTTATCTTCATGAAGAGTACCCTGGTCATCAAACAGGCCCCGGACCTCCCTCAAATCAACTGATTTTCTGCAACTCTGGTAGGGATCAGGCGAGTGGTACTTCCCATAATCCCTCTCCAGAATCAAAGAAGTCAGACGATCATACTGATATTCCTTCATCTGAGCCTTCACCCGGGAGATTTCCCCACTTTCTCCACGCTCAGAGATCAAGAAATCCAGTTTCTTTCTCAAGCTCTGGTAGATACATCTTTTTGTCAAGTTTTTCTTGGCTACCAGCCGTTGAAAAAACCTTTGAGTCCTCTTTTTACACTCCTCCCACCACTCAGATCTACTCCAGCCAGCCTCCAGAAGTGTCTCTTGCAGTTGAAGAAAGTCTCTAAAGGACTGTCTGACTCCCTCCTCCTTCAGGAGCTCGGAATTCAAACGCCAAAGGCCCCGCCCTTTCTGAGGGGTTTCTGAGACGTTCAAAGTAACACACAGAAAAACGTGATCGGAGAACTCTACTGGCTTTGCCTCAGGAGGCAAAGTTTTCGAGGACTCCTTAACAAAAAACCTATCTATCCTAGACCTACGACTACCACAATGATAGGTGAAACCCGTGATGTCTGGGAAATGGCGAACGTGCACATCCACCAGACCAGCCTCTCTAACCATGCTAACTAGAAAATTGGAATCATAGCCCAGGGTTGCCCGTGTGCCTCCTCTGTCTTTTGGCCTAATGACGGTGTTAAAATCACCTCCAAAGACAATCTGCCGGGCCTAAAAAGAACGGTTTTATCTCCCCGAAAAGACATTTCCTGTCCCAGGCTGACTGGGGCCCATAAATGTTTATTAGTCTCAGGTCATGTCCTCTCAGGGTGACATCTAAAACCATGCACCTACCTACCTGTAATTCTATAATCCTGTGCACGTTTACCATATCAGTAAAAAGCACTGCTAACCCACTGTACGTCTCGGCCGCAAGAGACCAGAAAGATGGCCCCTGCTTCCACTGACACTTGGCCCGATGGAGTGTGGCCAAGTCACCTACTCTGGTCTCCTGCAAAAATAAAAAGTCAACATCAACCGTGTTGAAAAAATCGAAGGCCAAGAAACGAGCACGTTCAGAAAACACGGAAGCCACATTAATGGTGGCACATCGTATAGGTTGGGGATCGATGTTTCTTGGATTATAGAGGTAGGACCCCATTCACTTTTTCTTTGCTTGCCTTTCAGAGTTCTCATCTGAGGACCCTACCCTTTTACATGTGATCCCAAAGGGGAGAGCATCCTCATTAGACAAAACAATTTCCTCCAACTCCCCTTCCTCCACCCCACACACACCACCAACATCTGAGACTGTAGCCCCGCCAAGCAGCCCCCTAGGCCTCTCTTCAACAACACCCTCCCTAACATCACACCCTTCGCCATTTGTCACCATGTCCGGGGGAGGATCCGGATCAGGGGTTTTTGGGGCAACAACACACGAACAACCCCCAGGATCATCCCCACCAGGGGACTCTAGAGGAGAATAGGAAGGAGAGTTAGGGCCCTCCCAACTCAAGGTCAGGAGTCTCCTCCACCACCATCTCATCTCGTGGAGATTGAGGGGCCTTCCCCTCAGAATTCTGCACTACCTCAACCTCATTTAATAGAGGCCTGACCTAAGGCCTGACTCAATTCTATCCCTGCAGGATCCCACTCTAGGTCCCCCTGGGAACCATCCAGGTGTCTGCTTTTGGCTTGGGCTTTACCACGCCTCTCCCTTTTCTCTTTAGTAACTGCCACCTTACTAACAGACAGATTAGAAGGCTGTTCTGACTTTTTACATTTGGGAGTATTTGGGACAAACACCAGTTCTTTTCCCCAAATCATAACTACCTCCCCCTCATCCTCATCATCAGAGGAGGACAAAATGTCAAATTTGTTAGCACATACAATGTCTACCCCTTCTTTTTCAACCTCTTTCTCCTGCCCTTATTAACCGTCTGAAAGGATGCCTCCCCCTCCTCCACCTGGACTTCCCCTCTTCCACCAACTTCTAGCTGTCTCATTATCTCCTGATGCTGTAAAACTTCCACCATGCTATTGTCACGGCTGGGACTGATTTCCAATGTCTCCCCAACCACAGCCATGTCATGATTATGTGATGCCTTAGGGCACAGACTATAGAGATGGCCATCCGCTCCACAAAGATTGCACTTGACCTTATTGCATTCACGGGACCCGTGGCCTGTCTGGCCACACAGAGCACATTTTACAACTGTGCAATCATTACTAAAGTGGTGAAAATCACCACACTTGTGACATGTTCTGGGCTGCCCAGGGTAGAAGCATTGAAGCCGATCACGGCCAATATAAGCAGCAGATGGAATGTGCTTTGTCTCAGCCCCTACCTGGTGCAACCTCACAAAAGCTGAATAGGCTCCACCCCAGACACCCTTAGTATAATCAAACTTCTCAAGCGGTGACAATACTGTGCAGGACCTGGATAACCAATACACAATATCCGAGGGAGGCAGCGACTCATTGCGCACCAGAACTGTAACTTTTACCCTATCCTGCCTTGTGATAGTGTTGGTCTTAAAATGGCAGTAAGGCTCTTTGGTCTTATTTTTCTCACATTTGGAGCCAAATGCTTGTAAGCCATTCAGCGAGAGAAAGCTAAGATCAAAGTCAGGAGTTCTCACTGGATGAATGCACGCAAAAAGGTCTGCGGCCTTAAAACCCAGCGAGAACACCATATCCAGGAACTCTGACTTTGAAGGAGCCTCTCCCCCCCCCCCCCCCCCACCCATCTAAACTGGACCACATTACGCCTTTTGATAGGTTGACCACCACTTAACCCAGGCTGAGGACCAGTATTAGCCCGACCAGCAGAAGTCAAAGCTCCGGCATATGAGCCTGATCCCGGTCTAACTATCACAGGAGGAATTTCAGGGAGATACTTGGGTGCCTGAACATTTATATTTTTACTGACCCCTGCACCAGCATCACCAGCCAACCTAGCTTGGTTTGCCTGAATCAAATTTACACCCGCTATAGCCCTCACAGGCATATCCATATTCCCATAAACAGTTTAACCCCTGCATAGAATATACTGGTGGAAACAGTTTTTATTAACTGCTGGCAGTCCTTG
The DNA here is from genome assembly GCF_028390025.1 of Pseudophryne corroboree. Classification (NCBI taxonomy): domain Eukaryota; kingdom Metazoa; phylum Chordata; class Amphibia; order Anura; family Myobatrachidae; genus Pseudophryne; species Pseudophryne corroboree. Next base: position 1,242,087,011 of record NC_086444.1, on the reverse strand, counting down.
GGCTAATCTCTGTCCAGTCTTTACTATGGTTTCAGACCTCGGAATACCCACTGATGCCATCAGTGATGTCACTTGTGATGCTTCTTTGGCCCCCGCCTCCTTTAGCCACCACAGCGACTAAGCCGGAGCCAACCACCACAGGCTTACAGGGAAAGCCAGCCTCAGCATCTACCATTACCACGGCCCGCGCCGCCCCTACATCCACAGCTTTGGAGACAGGTGCCGAGGGGCCAAGTCCACCGGATGCAGCAGCAGTTACCAGAGCTCCAGCACCCGCCGTCATCTCGGCAACCACCACGCCCCCTGCACTGCCACCACCCAGCACCCTCTCTGGGAGAGACGCCTTCCCCTTATGGAACGCACAGGATGTTGCCATCTTAAGGTTCTTCTCTGTATTCACTGCAATCTTAGAAGCTTCACCTCCATCCCGGCTCACAACGGCTGCCACTCCTGCTGTCTGGCCGCATACCTCCATCTCTTCCATGTGATTCTTGGGCCCAGATGTCACTGCAGAACCCGCTGGGACCAGGCTACCATCATTTGCACAGCCGCCATTTTGTCCAGGCACAGATTGTAAAAGTACCTCTTTTTCCTGCAAGGCCTGAGCCTGCAACATCATAACTCTCTTTTTCACTGCAGCCAAATTGTCAGCAAGCTCCAACAGCTCATCCTGCAGGGCAGCTTTTTCCCAAGTTTTGCAAGAGTTACGTTTTTTCCTTTTAAAAGTAATGCGGCATATATACGATTTTGTTCCATTCTCAACTGCTCTAGATCCATGTTCTTATACTCATCAGTGGAAGATGAAGAATCCTCTAGGCTGCTGTAAGAAATTTCCAGCATTAACCCCCGCCTCACCACAGGTAAGCTCATTCACCTTTTCACCTCCCTGAGTTACTTCACCCAGAGAGCCGGCAACCTGTGGTTTTGGGGTCTCCAGTTGGGGATCCTGTTCCATCACAGGGTCCACAGTCACTGGAACGGCTTCACTGACCAAATCTTTCTGAACCGAGGCTTCCACTGCACTCAGCAGGCCAGAATTTCCAGGGCCTCCACCAGGCCTTGCAGCCTGGGACTCTCCTTCATCCTCTTCCCCAGGAGGCTCCATCCTCCCCTGGGAAGCTCCCAGGGAAACACTGCAGGCTTTTCAAAAGAACCAGGGCCTAGGAGCTTTTCTGTGCACATCCACAAGCTGACACCTATGTATACACTGACACCTATACATACACTGACACCTATACATACACTGACATACACACACTGACACCTATACATACACTGACACCTATACATACACTGACATACACACACTGACACCTATACACACACTGACACCTATACATACACTGACATACACACACTGACACCTATACACACACTGACACCTATACATACACTGACATACACACACTGACACCTATACACACACTGACACCTATACATACACTGACATACACACACTGACACCTATACATACACTGACACCTATACATACACTGACACCTATACACACACTGACACCTATACATATACTGACATACACACACTGACACCTATACATACACTGACACCTATACATACACTGACACCTATACACACACTGACACCTATACATACACTGACACCTATACATACACTGACATACACACACTGACACCTATACATACACTGACATACACACACTGACACCTATACATACACTGACATACACACACTGACACCTATACATACACTGACACCTATACATACACTGACACCTATACATACACTGACATACACACACTGACACCTATACATTCACTGACACCTATACATACACTGACACCTATACATACACTGACATACACACACTGACACCTATACATTCACTGACACCTATACATACACTGACACCTATACATACACTGACATACACACACTGACACCTATACATACACTGACATACACACACTGACACCTATACACACACTGACATACACACACTGACACCTATACATTCACTGACACCTATACATACACTGACACCTATACATACACTGACATACACACACTGACACCTATACACACACTGACATACACACACTGACACCTATACATACACTGACATACACACACTGACACCTATACATACACTGACATACACACACTGACACCTATACATACACACACTGACACCTATTCATACACTGACATACACACACTGACACCTATACATACACTGACATACACACACTGACACCTATACATACACTGACACCTATACATACACACACTGACACCCATACATACACTGACATACACACACTGACACCTACACATACACTGACACACACACTGACACCTATTCATACACTGACATACACACACTGACACCTGTACATACACTGACATACACACACTGACACCTGTACATACACTGACATACACACACTGACACCTATACATACACTGACATACACACACTGACACCTATACATACACTGACATACACACACTGACACCTACACATACACTGACATAGACACACTGACACCTATACATACACTGACATACACACACTGACACCTACACATACACTGACATAGACACACTGACACCTATACATACACTGACATACACACACTGACATTGATAAAGCTGAATATTTATCGTATATAATACCCTTTATGAGGTCTAAGAACACTATACGCTATTTACGTATGAAGTACCGTAAGGGTACGCACGTTGCGTAACAATCGCTTAGCCGTAGTCGAGACGCTCAAGCGTCGCGTTCGCTCACGGCCAAGAGATCACAGGCAGGCACGCCATTGGCTGCCGACTAACGTAATGATTCGCTAGAGCGTAGCGAACGCTCGGGACCACGAGGAGATCACCAGCGGCGCTGACGCTCACTATGTTAAACCTTTACCTCTAAACCATAAACAGTGTATTATGCAGTAAAACCTTAGTGTAATGATAGTGTGTAAATGCAACACGGTATAACCTTATTGCCTCTAAAGCTGTTTGAGCGTCACCAACGCTCTGAGAATACTTAACACTTATAAGAAATACACAGATACCGTGCTTAGGGTCCAACGCCTAATATATATATATTATGAATAATATACTTGCAAAAGAATTAATACAAATACAAATCATACACTACAATATAACATAGACTACCTAACCAGATAACTACACAGGAAAATACAATACACTTACTATTTAAGGAAAATACGAGAGAAAGAGGAGAAGAGAGAGAGAGAGAGAAACGGAGAGAAATGGCTCACAATAACAAGAAGTTCAATATGGTTGCGGAGAAACACTTACGCACAAGGGGAAACGATCGCATGCGCCTCGATATCCAGCTCCCGATTATCAGCAATGAGAACCGTTGAAGAGAGTGAACTGGATATGGTCGGCTTCTCTATTTATGCCCCACACACAATACAATTCAATGGTCCCTACAATCTCATTGTTCATTGGACACAGGAATTCGGCTTCGCATCATAACAAAAGGTCATAGGTTGATTCATACAGGTGGGCTGTGACTACTTCCAACTGTTCAGGTGGGTGGGATACTGGGTATCCCGCCGCATGACTAAGTAAGAACAAATAATAGTAAATGGACATAAACTTCTTATGTCCATAACTATTCGCACGAGCGATTAATCCGCTCCAAAACAACACCGGAATATTGCTAATTAAATACTCTTCCGATGGGTACCAAACACCACTGTATGACCCCTGTTAGACCCTTCGTACAATACAAAGAGGGATTTCTCTGTCCAGGAACATGCTATGTTAACTAAACTTTCAGAATCTATCAAAGGGACCATGATCTACAAAATACATTATATAGTGAAAATATGTAATGATTGAGTCGCACGCTACGATCACATAAACTCTACCGTAAATATGCATACCGTGCGCCTGCGGGTGCCCGCGACTGTGAGTATGCGCACGTACGGGAGAGCGTACGCATGCGCAGCACGGAATTGTGTGAGGTGCAAATATGGCAGTGTGTATAGAGATATTTTTCTGACTTTGACAGTCCACCCTTTGGCAGTCAACAATAACTGCCACCTTCTAAAAACATTCAAAAAGAGAAACATATATGTCAGGGGTTAATACATTTCCATGGTTGGGTAGGGGAGGAGAGAGGAGTAGGTGTGAAGAGGGTATGACCTAGTGAGATAGCATAAGCATGTGTGTATGAATTCATGTTTGGGGGGTCATGTATCATCGTGCCGTACGTGTTGTACATCAAGCTTCGAGGTATTGCGAAGTATACATTTGAATTCCTTCTTATCCCGTGGTGCGGGTCTGTGGATGGGCTGTCAAACTTTACCGAGCTCTTTTCGGCTGTGGTTGTAACAAAATGGGGGAGCACATTTTAGTTGATGATACATGAATGGGGGGAATATGTGATTGCTGATATCTGTGCCTGTATTCCCTATCAACTATGTGTGTAATTACCTGAAGGTTGTAGAGATGAAGATAAAGAACACTTATGGTAAATGCAGTGGTATTCTATGTCAGGTTAATGTACATTCGTCGATTGAAGTCTTGTTCGGTGTCTGTTGACTGCAGTCTTCTTTGTGCTTTTGCCCATAAGGTGCGAGCAAAAGCTGTCAATGTCCATAGATTTACAAAAGTGTTGGGCTAGCGTAATTTTAAAATTTCTAGGGAAACTGGGGATCCATGGCATAGTTCATCAAAAATCTGTGTATAAGGTTGTCAAAACTTCTTCTTTAATCCGTCTGTTGTCTGTATATCGGCTCATCAAACTCCTCGTCCAAGTGGGTCTTTTTACCTTGGAGGAAAACGGAAAAACAGGTGAAAGAAACGGACCGTATAATCACATTTTCATTACATCATTGTTTCTACCGTTGGGTCATAAATCAAGTCCATTGGAATTACAGTTTCCTCACTCCTTAAACTCATTACCCTGGTACGATGTTTGCACTTCATTAAAGCCTGACCGCATCTAAATATCAAGCCAATTGATATGACAACACCTAAGATACATAGGAGAAACTTCCCAACATCCATTATGACTCCTTGAGCCCATTCTCCTAAACCAGAAAACCAATTTCGCGGGTTCAACCATGACACCCAACCAGTCAGCTCATTACCCACAGCAGCAAGAGTGAGATTGTGTCTCCTGCGAAATTCCCACTTTAATTGGAGAATATCGTCCATCTTTTGGTCTATGACCTCGACCGGATCCTCGGTGATATTCGTAATATATGTGCAACATTTCACGCCGTATTGTGTTGCCAGTGTGACACAATATCCGCCTGTCACTGCTGTGAGATAATTAAGAACCATTCTATGCTGTACCAGTTCTGTTTTATAAGCTTGAAGTTCTCTTCCCGTATACCTAAACGTGTCATCATACATTTCAGTGATATTATCTAACAAATTTGCGAGCGCCAATATGTATTTATAATTCAGCACTCCTCTAGCGGTGCGAGTGAAATCTAACGCAATTAAGAATTGAATCCCGGTGGATTCATCTATCAGATCAGAGGCCGGATGCTCTGTCCTCTCTATCAGTTGCCTTTTAACTACGTGCTCGTAGTGGGTGTGAGTATAAGGAGCTTGGGCACCACGGTGTATGTCTTTCATTTTGTCATGTGATACAGTCATTACTTCAGGCAGTACTTTTCCAATATAACACAATCCTTCAGAGTTTGGGGCAAGCCACTTATACGCCTTCCTACTGCATATGAAATATGCATCATCGGGGAGAACATATGGGACGGAGTAGGACATAACCATATTACACACCTTCCATGTAAAATCTCCTAACCCTAATTCTTCCATCTGCTTAGTACACGTATCAGTTTGTACGATATGTGCACAGTATCCTGGTGATACCTCTCCAACTCTCGTAATCCTATTTCCTAAGGTATACCTATACCGGAAAGATTTTCCTCTGCTGGCTATGTGGCGTATAAGCTCTGTATCTGTAGGCATTCTATCTGCTCTATGCGAAAAGGTCATGGTTGGTTGCTCCATGACACTTCCCAATTTCCCGGCTTTCGGGGATTGGAGATGTTAAAACATAATAGGGACCTATCCACATGGTATTGGTGGAGCTTCAAACTAGGAGGGCTGGAGATATTAAACCTCTTGTCCACCGGTCTCCCACCACTTAACTCAAGTACCTCCCCAAACGTTAAAGGAAATGGTACTAGCCCTGATTTGCTATGACCCTGAGGTACTTGAGAGCATACCCAACAATCTGTTTTATTTAGCACACTACCCACTAAGGAGTGATAGTCACTCAATGGATGCCGGTCCATATGAATATTAAAACTAGATTGGCATTTCTTAATGCACCCATCCTCAATGACATTGTCACAGAGCCTACAGATACAGTTTTCTTCAGCTAACAATCCTTCACAATTCCTTCTATGGTCAATGCTATCGGATCGTTTTCTGATACTCGCCTTTACTTGCTGATTAAGTTGTTCTTGGAAAACTACGCCTCCATCTTTATCATCAGAACCCATTCCAGAACCTCTCTCGACCTCCATGGTACTCTCGCCGGAACAGACTGCTCTGGTCAACATCATGGTCAACAGGAAAATCCGGATCACAGTCTCTTGGGGCAAGTCCATCTTGTAGGAGGAAACGGAGAAAAATGAGAAGGGGGAAGGAAATAATTGAGGGAGAGGGGATGGGAAGTGGAGAAAAACAATAAAAGGGAACAGGGGATCGACAACTGCTTTTGATCTTGTGGTCTTCGATGCTCAGGTGCCGCCTTAGTCCTCCTGGAACAGACACTCCAGTGATACAACCTCTACCATCTGTTCCTTATCACGGGACCTCTCTGGATCAGCGACCTTCTTACAGTGGGACGAATGAACCCAAGTCTCTCTCTCAGCAACCTTCAATGCTGTTGTGCTAGTCAATAAGACCTGGTATGGTCCTTCCCATCTGTCAATAAGGCAACCTGAGCGTAGAAAATTCCGTATCATTACATAATCCCCAGGTTCAATGTCATGACAATTACTATCTGGTAAATCAGGAATCACCAACTTCAGATTATCATTTTGATTCCTTAACTGTTTACTCATGTTAATCAAGTATTTTACAGTCACTTCATTGTTACATTTCAAATCATCCTGAGGGTTAATCATAACATGCGGTTGTCGACCAAACAAGATTTCAAAGGGAGACAGATTAAGAGGGGACCTGGGAGTGGTTCTGATGCTGTACAGTACAATGGGTAAAGCTTCTGGCCATGTCAATCCTGTTTCTGCCATAACTTTGCTCAGTTTATTTTTAATAGTGCTGTTCACTCTTTCCACTTTCGCACTCGCCTGTGGACGGTATGGAGTGTGCAGCTTGCTATCAATTCCCATCAACTTACACATTCCTTGAAAGACATCACCTGTAAAATGGGTACCACTATCACTTTCGATTATTCTAGGGATACCATATCTACATACAATTCCTGCACAATTTTCTTAGCAGTAAACATAGCGGTATTTGTGGCCGCAGGAAATGCTTCAACCCAGTTTGAGAAAACATCTATACAAACAAGTACATATTTCAAATTTCGACAAGGGGGTAATTGAATGAAGTCAATCTGTATTACCTGGAAAGGGCCGCCGGCAGGTGGGATATGAGATGGTTCTGTAGGTATTGCCTTTCCGATGTTCTTTCTCAGACAGGTAAGACACGACATTGCTCTCTTACTTGCATGAGATGAAAATCCTGGGGCGCACCAATATGCTCTTACCAACTTGCACATCCCTTCCCTGCCCAGATGAGTCAGCCCGTGAGCTGCTTCAGCTAAGCATGGAAGGTATGCTCTGGGGGCCACTGGTTTACCATGTCCATCCGTCCAGAGTCCTGAGGACTCCTGGTCATATCCCTTTGCCTTCCAGACTGCCTTTTCCTGTGTGGAACACAAATTTTGCATTTCTCACAACTTCTGTGTGTTGATGGTATTGAATACCATCAGTTGTGTGGTGTCTGTCTGTCTGGGGGTAGCAGCTGCTAACTTAGCTGCTTCGTCTGCTCGGCTGTTACCAAGTGATACGGGGTCCTGGCTATATGTGTGTGCTTTACACTTGATAACAGCCACACTGTCGGGTTCCTGTATCGCTGTTAGAAGCCTTTTTATGTGAGCTGCATGCGCTACCGGTGTACCAGCTGCCGTCATGAAATTTCTGAGGCGCCATAGGGCTCCGAAATCATGGACTACCCCGAATGCGTATCTAGAGTCGGTGTAGATATTGGCTGATTTGCCCTTAGCCAATTTACATGCTCTGGTTAGGGCGACCAGTTCAGCAACCTGGGCTGAGTGAGGTGGGCCTAGCGGTTCCGCTTCTATGGTACCTTGGTCATCTACGACTGCGTATCCAGTACACAAGTCTCCCGAGTCTGACTGTATGTGACAGCTACCGTCCGTGTAGAACGTAAGTTCTACATCTTCCAGTGGGTTGTCACTGATGTCAGGCCTTGCGGTAAAATTTTGGGTCAAATATTCCATACAATCATGAGTGTCTTCCTTTGTATTAAATCCTCCTTCCCCACCACTCTCATCCTCCACCCTTTGTGCCTGTCCAGGCACACCCGGGAGATATGTTGCAGGATTTAATGCGCTGCATCTCCTTATGGTGATGTTTACGGGGGCCATTAGTGCCAATTCCCATCTTGTAAACCGCGCTGATGAGACGTGCCTGGTTTGGGCAGAATTTAACAAGGCTGACACTGCATGTGGTGTATGAATTGTGAGGTTGTGACCTAGCACGACGTCTTCGCTTTTCGTTACTAGCAATGCTATCGCAGCAACGCTTCGCAAGCATGTGGGGAGGGATCGCGCTACCTTATCTAGCTGAGCGCTGTAGTATGCTACTGGCCTGCTGGTATCACCGTGCTTTTGGGTTAGTACGCCTGCCGCGCAACCAGCACTTTCTGTTCCGTACAGCTCAAAGGGTTTCCCATAGTCTGGCATACCTAATGCTGGTGCCTGCGTTAGGCACTGCTTAAGTTTCTCAAATGCCAGTTCGGACTCGTCTATATGCGAAATCCGATCAGGCTTGTTCGAGGAAACCATCTCCTGCAAAGGTAATGCTAGGATGGAAAACCCTGGGATCCAATTACGGCAATACCCACACATTCCTAAAAACGTTCTGATCTGTTGCTGGGTTTGTGGCAGAGTCATGTCTCTAATTGCTTGGATTCTATCAGCGGTCAGGTGTCTCAGTCCTTGTGTTAGACAGTGTCCCAAATATTTTACTCTAGTTTGGCATAATTGTAACTTGTCTTTGGAAACCTTGTGTCCTGTGTCTGAAAGATGAAACAGGAGCTGTTTCGTATCCTTCAGGGATGCTTCCAATGAATCTGAACACAGTAACAAATCGTCCACATACTTTATCAGTACTGATCCACTCCCTGGTTGGAAAGACTGTAAACAATCATGCAAAGCCTGAGAAAATATACTTGGACTGTCTATGAAACCTTGTGGTAATCGAGTCCATGTGTATTGGACTCCTCTATATGTAAATGCGAACAAATATTGGCTGTCAGGGTGCAGAGGTACCGAAAAGAAAGCGGAGCAGAGGTCAATAACAGTGAAAAATTTCGCAGTGGGAGGGATTTGCATAAGGATGACAGCTGGATTTGGCACTACGGGGAACTGACTCTCAACTATTTTGTTAATCCCCCTTAGATCCTGCACTAGCTTGTAACCCCTCCCCCCACTCTTTTTAACAGGGAAGATGGGACTATTGGCAGTGCTGGACGTTCTTACCAGAATGCCCTGTTGTAGCAAGCGCTCTATTACTGGGTAAACTCCTAACTCCACCTCTGGCTTTAGAGGATACTGTGGGATTTTTGGAGCTATCCTACCATCTTTTACTTGCACAACTACTGGAGCTACGTTTGCCATTAATCCAGTGTCCTGTCCATCTTTAGTCCAAAGTGACTCTGGTATCTGAGATGTCATCTCTTCTATTTGGGATGGAATCCTATTTGTCATAATGGTATGTGACATTAATTTGACGGGGAATCTAACATGTCTTGCACTTCCTGAGCGTGATTCTCAGGTATGTCCAAGAATACACCTTCAGGAGTACAATAAATGACGCACCCCATTTTACACAGTAGGTCTCTTTCCAGGAGATTGGTTGGTGCCGATGCAGCCAGCAAAAAGGAATGCTTGGTATGTAAAGGCCCTATTGTAATCTCGGCTGGTTTGCTAACAGGGTAGTGCTGGACTACTCCTGTTACTCCTATGGCTGGAATTGTCTTACCAGTGGTTCTCATGCCCACTGCCGAATTTATCACTGATTTGGCCGCCCCTGTATCTACAAGAAAGTTTAAAGTTTTACCAGCTACATTAATTGCAATTTCGGGTTCACTTCCAAGGCTAGCAATCAATTTTACTGGTTGCAGATTACAGGTATGGCCACACCCCTATTGGGTATGGTGACCTCCCTTAATCCCGCTGGCAGCAACTATTTGTGAAGGGGTTAATTGGGAGCTACCAGAGGCTTGCCAGTCTCTGTTCGGGGGGTATCTTTTTGTTTCCCCTGCATGTGGCTCATAACTCCGTTTCTGCGGACCCTGATCCCAATGTCGTGTGTCGTGTCGTTGTCTAGGGGGTTGATAAGATTTTTGTATATTTCTCAATCTACAGTCTCGTGCAAAGTGTCCTTGTTTGTGACAATAATAACATGTTACCACATTTGACTTACCCACAGGGTTTGGTGATATTAACACAGGCTGTTTTGTGGTCAGGGCCTGTATACTTACTGCCATTAGCTTATCACCTTGCTGTTCCCTGTGTCTGGTGATGTTCATATCGTGATCAATAGCAGCATCTCTCAAAGTAGCCACAGACAGACCTCGCCAACATGGTTGTGTGGTCTGTACCCTAGTCTTTAAGGACTCTTTTAAACCATCCATCAGTACCGTGCTACTTCCCGATGGTTTATGTTTGTTTTAATGTCCTCTATGCCTGTGTACTTTGCCATCTCTAATAATGCCCTGTGAAAATACTCTGTAGCTGTTTATGACTCCTTTTGTTTAATGGAGAATATCTTGTTCCATTTGACTACCGGTGGGAAATACTCTTTTAACTGTAAGCTTATTCTCTTTACATTGTCTTTGTTGTACACATCTGTAAGAGGTACATCCTGGTCTAAACCACAGTCAGCTAAGAATTGAGCTGCATCAACATTGGAGGGTAAACATGCTCTCAGCAATATCTGCCAGTCTTTATTATTGGGCTCTACAGTGTTAACTAGGTCTCGGATGTATTTTTGGCTGGCAACTAAGTCTTTTCTAGGGTCAGGGAATTCAGACACTATGGTCCTTAATTCCATTCGGGAAAATGGGCTGTACATTGCAATGTTCCTAATGGGAGTGGCTCCCGATGTGTCTGTTTTCCCATTCGGCACTGCTATTACCCTAACAGGAGTGATTCTAACAACATCATTCTGTGTAGAGTTTACAGCCTGTGGTGAAATGGCTTCAGCATAGTGTATGGTGCCGTACTTACCCGTTGATACGACCTCACCTACCCCTACGCTAGGGGCTTTTGTTACTAATCTCGTGGGTGGAGCTGTGCCTACTGTTGTCTCTGCTATGGTGGCTGCTAGAGAGAGAGCTGATATTGTTGTCGCTTCGTCTTCTTGATCACACTCCTGGGGAAAGTTCAAAACAGGGTACAACTTGCACGGGTTAATACTTGCATTGGTTAATTGGTTAACATTATCTTTAACATTTATACAGTTGCTAAGTGTTTGGTTGTAACACCTTAGTGCGTCATTCTCCGCAACCGATTTCTCTCCTGATATGTATGGTGGCGGTGGGGCCGTGGCGATCAGTTTCCTGACAGACCCAGATCCCGCCGCCTGAGCCAATCCTCTCTGTATGTCACCTTCCTGTTGCCACAGCTGCAAATAATCATAATGCTTGATTCGTCTCTTTGCTGATTTAATGAGACATATCCTTCTCCTTAAATTCGTTAACACTTCTGAGCTGAAGCTACCTACTCTTGGGAATTTCTCCCCGTCATGTACCGTCATTCTCTCCCATTCATCACATAATACTTCTGTGTGACTTCCGTACTTCTCACACATTACGTACCTTGCCGACCCAACGGGCCGGTTTACGGAATCAACCCGAACCGAGGTTGATCGCCTCCTTCCTGAACAACTGGCCCCCATTATTTGCAGGTGTTACGGACCCTTACAAAAAACCAAGAGGTTCACGATAGGTTGACGGTAAGGTTTACCGAGCACCTTACTCACTCTGCCCATGCCGACCAATGCGACCTGATCACACCGATATGGTGCTGGCGCACTCGACCCAGGGCACCTAAATAACCTTTGTTTACTGGAACATGCGAGGGATATCCGCAGAACACTTACTCTTTCCAGTAAAGGTGAGGTTGTTGGATAATTCCTGAGTGACCAGCGAACTTCCCTTTCAAAAATAAAAAATTACACAAATCACGTCAGAATGTACAAATAGCGTTTATGACCCGTGGTACGTAAATGGTACTGGTCAGGTTTACTAATTTGCACACAATTACGTGCGGTACAATCGTTCAGCACATAAGCAACTAGTCTTATGTACGGAGCGACCAGTGGAATCGAAAATTGCGGCTGCAAATTCCTTCAGCAGAGCTTGTATGGCCTATATGGGTGTTGCACCAACCCTTTTAGGTGTTGTGCCTGTGGACTGTATAGCGGACTTCCTTGTCTGCTGTACCTGAACCTGCTGGTCTGTTATGACCTCCTGATCTGTTACAGTATGACCTCCTGGTCCGCTATACTCTAATGCTCAATTTTTTGTTTAACCAAGGATGCCTCCCTAGCCACCGTGCATGTCACTTACACGTATGTCCTCACGAGTACTCGGTGATTTCTTTTGGTTCAACCTCAAAATTGTATAAATGTAAAAACACTCACTCACCACATGTACACTTTTGATTCTATCTCTATTTCTGCGCAGAAATTTCTCTTTAGACCAGATGTGTTACAAATTAGGAGAAGGATCTATTCATTTAAATTTCGAATGTAAAAATAAATTTGCGCTATTTATCGCCTGTTGCGTTATTTCTCACCTGTAAAAATAACACTTGTGATTTGAGTTACGTGGGCGTACACGGACGCTCCGTTGCGTAATGTACGCTGCGTGCGTCGGCCTTTGGGTTGCGTACGCAAGTCTCAGTCTTTTGTTAGAGACACGTGTACGCACAGCAAAGATCCACCGTAACACAATTTTATGTTTATCAATGTAGATGATCCTTTATCATCTACCGCGCACCACACTGACTTCGCCTTGTCTCTCAGGCAAAGCTGTGTTTGTCTATACTTTAACTATATTTCCTTTTTACTCTTAAACTATGAAATAGCGGCAAATCTCTCTTTAACACGTTTTATCAATTATATATATAAATAAAAAATTTAAATGGCAAACAGGAGAGTGATATACGAAAATACACGAATGAAAAGAAATGCAGATATGCGTGCGTGTGTACGCAAGACAGAAAAATAAACAGTTTTAAAAGACACTAACATTTTGTTCTTACCTCCGGTCCCGGATTCCTTCAGCACTCTTTACTTAAGTGAAGCAGACGCTTATCCCGACAGCACTACGAGGAATATAACCTCCCGCCCTTTGCTGATGGATAATGTCTGCTGTATCTACCTAGTGCAGATATGTGAAGGACGGGCGAACCGCCAATTGATAAAGCTGAATATTTATCGTATATAATACCCTTTATGAGGTCTAAGAACACTATACGCTATTTACGTATGAAGTACCGTAAGGGTACGCACGTTGCGTAACAATCGCTTAGCCGTAGTCGAGACGCTCAAGCGTCGCGTTCGCTCACGGCCAAGAGATCACAGGCAGGCACGCTATTGGCTGCCGACTAACGTAATGATTCGCTAGAGCGTAGCGAACGCTCGGGACCACGAGGAGATCACCAGCGGCGCTGACGCTCACTATGTTAAACCTTTACCTCTAAACCATAAACAGTGTATTATGCAGTAAAACCTTAGTGTAATGATAGTGTGTAAATGCAACACGGTATAACCTTATTGCCTCTAAAGCTGTTTGAGCGTCACCAACGCTCTGAGAATACTTAACACTTATAAGAAATACACAGATACCGTGCTTAGGGTCCAACGCCTAATATATATATATTATGAATAATATACTTGCAAAAGAATTAATACAAATACAAATCATACACTACAATATAACATAGACTACCTAACCAGATAACTACACAGGAAAATACAATACACTTACTATTTAAGGAAAATACGAGAGAAAGAGGAGAAGAGAGAGAGAGAGAGAAACGGAGAGAAATGGCTCACAATAACAAGAAGTTCAATATGGTTGCGGAGAAACACTTACGCACAAGGGGAAACGATCGCATGCGCCTCGATATCCAGCTCCCGATTATCAGCAATGAGAACCGTTGAAGAGAGTGAACTGGATATGGTCGGCTTCTCTATTTATGCCCCACACACAATACAATTCAATGGTCCCTACAATCTCATTGTTCATTGGACACAGGAATTCGGCTTCGCATCATAACAAAAGGTCATAGGTTGATTCATACAGGTGGGCTGTGACTACTTCCAACTGTTCAGGTGGGTGGGATACTGGGTTTCCCGCCGCATGACTAAGTAAGAACAAATAATAGTAAATGGACATAAACTTCTTATGTCCATAACTATTCGCACGAGCGATTAATCCGCTCCAAAACAACACCGGAATATATTGCTAATTAAATACTCTTCCGATGGGTACCAAACACCACTGTATGACCCGTGTTAGACCCTTCGTACAATACAAAGAGGGATCTCTCTGTTCAGGAACATGCTATGTTAACTAAACTTTCAGAATCTATCAAAGGGACCATGATCTACAAAATACATTATATAGTGAAAATATGTAATGATTGAGTCGCACGCTACGATCACATAAACTCTACCGTAAATACGCATACCGTGCGCCTGCGGGTGCCCGCGACTGTGAGTATGCGCACGTACGGGAGAGCGTATGCATGCGCAGCACGGACCTGTGTGAGGTGCAAATATGGCAGTGTGTATAGAGATATTTTTATGACTTTGACAACACCTATACATACACTGACATACACACACTGACACCTATACATACACTGACATAGACACACTGACACCTATACATACACTGACATACACACACTGACACCTATACATACACTGACATACACACACTGACCCCTATACATACACTGACATACATACACTGACATACACACACTGACACCTATACATACACTGACATACACACACTGACCCCTATACATACACTGACATACATACACTGACATACACACACTGACACCTATACATACACTGACATACACACACTGACCCCTATACATACACTGACATACATACACTGACATACACACACTGACACCTATACATACACTGACATACACACACTGACCCCTATACATACACTGACATACATACACTGACATACACACAATGACACCTATACATACACTGACATACACACATTGACAGCTATACATACACTGACATACACACACTGGCACCTATACATACACTGACACACACACTGACACCTATACATACACTGACATACACACACTGACATCTATACATACACTGACACCTGTACATACCCTGACACCCATACATACACTGACTCCTGTACATACACCGACATACACTCACTAACACTTATACATAATCACACTGACACCTATACATACACTGACACCTTTACATACACCGAAATACACACGCTGACACCTATACAAACTTTATATTTACTTGCACATATTAACTATCATTATTTACCTTACGCATTGTCCTATGGTTCCTGTTACATTGGGTTATCCCTGGCTAAGGTGTTACAATTTCTTGATAAACTGGGAAACTGGAGACATTTCCCAATGGGAGGCAAAGTGTGGTGCAGGATGTTTGTCCTTGCCAGTCTGGACACTGCAATTATTTCCAGAAGGTCTACCACTGTAGTATTTGACTGTGCAGATGTATTTTCCAAGAAAAATGCAGAAACCCCGCCTCCTCACCATAGTTACTATTGTGCCATCGATTTAATACCAGGAGCCCGGTAACTGAATGGAAAGTTATTATAAGGTGTTCTACATTTCTGGTAGGTGCAGGGATTCTCTTTCTCACCAATAAGTTCCAAGGCCCTGCATTGACTTCAGGGTCCTTAACAAGATCATAATTAAGAATACATACCCCCCGCTTCTGCTCTGTTCTTTTTGACCAACTTCGCAAAGTCACCATATTCTCAAAAAATTATTTGCGTGGTGCAAACAATCGCATTTGAACCAGAGAAAGAGATGAGTGGAAGATGGCATTCAATGCCCAGTCTGGGAATTATGAATATTTGCTTATGCCCTTTGGTCTATCCAATGCACTAGGAGTCTCTCAAAAAATAATCAATGGTGCCCCATGAGAGTGCTTCCTCTCTGGAAGTTTCCTGTTCTACCTGGAGGACATTCTAATCTACAACACCTGAGCTTGTCAAGCAAGTCCTGCTAAATCATAAGAGCTCCATTTATATGCCAAGCTAGAGAAATGTGACTTTGAGGTCAAGGAAGTATCCTTCATGGGTTACACTATTACCCCACAGGGGTTCTCTAAGGACCTTTAGAAACTCCAGTCCATGATCAACTGGGTAAAGCCTTCTAAACTAAAAGTTATCCAAAGGTATTTTTGGCGTTGCAAATTATTATAGATGATTTTTTCAACCATCCTCTCTATTAGTGGCTACGATCACTGCTTTGACCAAGAAAAGAGCTGATTCATCCAATTGGTCCTCTCATGCCATGCAGGCCTTTGAAGTCCTAAGATAAGCTTGTGGGTACCTGGTAATCTGGTCTTGTGATACTGTGTTGGCTTGAAATTGTGAAAGGTGATTTAGATGGTTTGGAATTGTAAAATCAGAACATATGCATTATATTGAAGCTTAGACATTTTGGAATATAGTGGAGTCTTATGTCTTCTGCTATGGTGTAGCAAAGAATGCCATGTGTTTGGACTTGCAAATCTAAAATAGCTGCTGGCATTCCCTTTTGAACCATATGTTACAGACTTTGGAATCATGGGAGTTTTTCCCAAAATGGAGTCTAGCTTCTGTCCCATGCGGTATTGTAGGGACCATTGTGTTGTTGCTGTGTGTTGTGTATATAGGGACAGCCAGCCTGGGTGAGCTCACTATTCTCTCCACAAAGATTCTCAGCATTGACTAACTGCGCAGCGATTGTTTCCCCTCGTGTGTAAGTTCTCTGCAACCATATTTATCTCCTATTTGTTGTAAGCCATTCTCTCTCTCCTTCCCCTTAAATGTAATAGTGCCACTATTGTATTTTAACGTGTAGTAATTCGGTTAGGTATTTTATGTTATTTTGGTAGTGTATAACTTGTATTGTGTTATTCTTTTGCAATTGAACGTTCATTCTCTCCCTTAAAGGTGTTGGAACCTTAGACCGGTATTAGAGTGTTTATTATATTGCTAAAGGGTTCTCAGAGCGTCACAGATGCTCATACAGCTTTTAAACTAACAAGGTTACACTGTGTTGCATTTACACCTTGTCACTGCACAAGGGTTTACAGTATAAGTACATTGTTTATGGTATAGTTATTAAAGTTTAATTCTGTAAGTATCTGCGACGCCTGTGTTCACACCCTGTGCACAGCGTCTGCTATGCTAAGGGCGTACCCTTGCGGTACTTTTTGCGCCAATTGCGTACTGTGTCTCCTAACCTTTTAGAGTGTTTTAAATAGGATAAATATATAGGCTTTATCACAGCCAAGTGACTTCATTCCAAACAGGCATGTTGAGTTTTATTCTTTACAGATTTAATTTTGAGATTACCTTTAGACCAAAGTCAAAAAAATATCAAGGCTAATGATTTATCATGCAGCTTCTTTTGGGAACATAAAACTGCTACAGCTAAAGTTCCCAACATCCCTGCAAATTGAATTTGTGCAGGAATACCATTAGACCTCTCCACACAGCTGCAGTCCATTGAAACTCAGGATCCTTCCGACATTCTAAGGCAGGCATGTCCAACCTGCGGCCCTCCAGCTGTTGTGAAACTACATATCCCAGCATGCCCTGACACTGTTTTGCTGTTAAAGAATGCTAAAGCTGTGTCAAGGCCTGCTGGGATGTGTAGTTTCACAACAGCTGGAGGGCCGCAGGTTGGACATGCCTGTTCTAAGTGGACTTTTGTTCATTCCTGAGTGGCTAAAGGTTACTGTCTTATCGGAATTTTGATTACTGTATCAAAATCCTGGATGGTCACGATGTTTGCTGAAGATTGCCAGCTGAGGAAGCCTCAGCTTACTCAGGATGGCCATCACAGGGCGTCTTGCGATGCCAGGACGTATGCATCCAGAGATGCAGTCCCTGGCCTTGCCATTCCCGGAAAATGGGGCGACAAGTCCACATTTCTGGAAACGCCGTCCATTCCCACCCCCACACTGCACTCCAAACACCACTGTCTGTCAATCAGGAAGATGCAGAAAGGGGTCTGATTACAATCACTCAGGACCCATTCTGCACATGCACTGAACAGGTCATCACACATTCCCCATAATCTAGAATTTGAGTAAGCCTTTGAAACAGCATCCTGTGCTGAATCAGGCCAAGAGTATGGAGGTCCACTCACAAAGTTACACTTCATCAGCCATCACAGAAGTTTAGTCCTATGTATATTGGGGCCTTCAAGTTCATTATTGTCAAGCAGGTGCACCCAGTGACATTTCACCTCAGTTTGCCAAAATTCTTGAAAATGTTAAACACCATTCATTGTTTCCTATTAAAAGTTGTGCACCGGAAATTTTTCAGGTTTTGTGTTTTGGTTTTGGATTCGGTTCTGCGGCTGTGTTTTGGATTCGGACGCATTTTGGCAAAACCTGCCATAAAATTTTTTGCCGGATTCGGGTGTGTTTTGGATTCGGGTGTTTTTTTCCAAAACCCCCTCAAAAACAGCTTAAATCATAGAATTTGGGGGTAATTTTGATCCCATAGTATTATTAACCTCAATAACCATAATTTCCACTCATTTCCAGTGTATTCTGAACTCCTCACACCTCACAATATTATTTTTAGTCCTAAAATTTGCACCAAGGTCACTGGATGACTAAGATAAGCGACCCAAGAGGGCGGCACAAACACCTGGCCCATCTAGGAGTGGCACTGCAGTATCAGATAGGATAGCACTTAAAAAAATTGGCCCCAAACAGCACATGATGCAAAGAAAAAAAGGTGCACCAAGGTCGCTGGATGGCGGTCGCTGGATGGCTAAGCTAAGCGACCCAAGTGGTCGGCACAAACACCTGGCCCATCTAGGAGTGGCACTGCAGTATCAGACAGGATGGCACTTAAAAAAATTGGCCCCAAACAGCACATGATGCAAAGAAAAGAGAAAAAGAGGTGCACCGTGGTCGCTGGACGGCTAAACTAAGTGACACAAACACCTCAATATCACAGGAATTATTCGTTCTAATCAATGGTATTATTGGTCCAAATCACTTTAAGAAAATGACAAAATCACTGGAATTATTCATTTTAATCAATGGAATTAGTGGTCCAAATCACTGGAAGAAAATGACAAAATCACTGGAATTATTAGTTCTAATCAATGGTATTATTGGTCCAAATCACTGGAAGAAAATTACAAAATCACAGGAATTATTTGTTCTAATCAATGATATTATTGGTCCAAATCACTGGAAGAAAATGACAAAATCACTGGAATCATTTGGCAACATCATTGTAATTAATAATTATAAATCACTAATATTAATTGGTAAAATTTCGCTATCGCCTGCCTAGTGAGGTGGAATCTAGATGGGATTTTGTACCGTGGACACAATAACTTCATCAATTGTCTAAATCCCAATGCACTAATGGCGTAAAACGGGCGCACGTCTAGCAGTGCACTGATTATACTGAGCACTGATTATACTGATAAATCACTGATTATACTGAGCACTGATTATACTGATAAATCACTGATTATACTGAGCACTGATTATACTGATAAATCACTGATTATACTGACCACTGATTATACTGATAAATCACTGATTATACTGAGCACTGATTATACTGAGCACTGATTATACTGATAAATCACTGATTATACTGAGCACTGATTATACTGAGCACTGATTATACTGATAAATCACTGATTATACTGAGCACTGATTTTACTGAGCAATGATGATACTCCGGAGAACTGACACTGAGCAGCGAGAACAGCACTGGACTATTGTACTGTAGTATACTGGTCACCACAATGCAGCACTGACACTGAGCACTGTACTACTGTACTGTACTGTACAACTATATACTGTTGGTCACCAAAATGCTGCACTGTACTACTATATACACTGCTCACAACAATGCAGCACATATATGGATACTTGACGTGACACGGAGCTGTAAGATACAGCAATGGCCTACTGTACTGTACAACTATATACTGTTGGTCACCAAAATGCTGTACTGTACTACTATATATACTGCTCACAACAATGCAGCACAGATATGGATACTTGAAGTGACACGGAGCTGCAAGATACAGCAATGGCCTACTGTACTGTACAACTATATATACTGGTGGTCACCAAAATGCTGCACTGTACTACTATATATAATATATATAATATATACTGGTCACACAACAATGCAGCAGATATTGAGCACTGATGATCAGGATACTGTCTAGAACTGAGTGACACAGAGCTGCAAGATACAGCAATGGCCTACTGTACTATACTACTATAATTATACTGGTGGACCCCACAATGCAGCACACTGAGCACAGATATTTGCAGCACACTGAGCACAGACATGGAGCTCTTCAGGCAGAGAACGTAGATATTTTCAGCACACTGAGCACAGATATTTGCAGCACACTGAGCACAGATATGGAGCGTTTTCAGGCAGAGAACGTAGTGTTATGATTCCTGTACTCCAGACCAGAGGAGATCTTATGGCAGAGGTCTGAGTACAGGGAAAATATGCTGGTTGTGGGAGCAGGAGAGCCTAGTAACCCCTGGCGCCCTAACTCCGTTGTCTCGCCCGTGTTATCAGAAATCCCCTGCGAGACTATGGTTGCTTGAGCCCATGGCAGCCGCGTTCGAAGGGCGGATTATGTCTGCCCAACCCCGATGCCCCCGCAGGTCTTAATGGGAGACAAGGGGAAATCCGAGACAGGGTGATAACAAGGGGCCCTCTGACTAAGCAACCAGGCCAGGGGTTACAAGCTAACTAACTTAAACCAATGGTATGTGCGGACTAGCCGCCAGGGAAAAGGACAACCAAAGATCCACTGATCCGTTACTCCTATCCAGCACCGCTGGATACCAGAGTGGATCTGTGGGAGCGGAATCCTCCGCAAAAGCTCCAGAACACAAGTAAACTAAATAATAAATAGTAAGCGGACAAGCCGCAACACACGGCTGCGCCGCGACTCACGAACACCACAAGATGTTAAAGGTGCTCGGTCAGACTCCAGGAACAGATGACAAACTTCCGAGTACAGGATCTCTGAGGACAGGAACAACCGGATTGAGCAGGACTGGAAACTCTCTGTAGCAGACACAGGCAAACAGGAAGCTATCACCGGCGTCTGTAAGAAGTCCTGAGGGTGCCTTTATTCAGGAACCCTCCAATCAAGATCCAGACAGGGTAATCTACTGAAATGCCGTGCAGCTTGCATGCTGCACGGCCAGCACATCAAAAGGTAATCAGGACAGACCCAGCAACGGGGAACGCGGCTGAACGTGGCGTCCCCGTTGCTAAGGTCAGAGCGGCTCCGTGCGCCCGGCGTCTAGCGTTGCCAGGGAGCCGGCGGCTGAACGCGCACGGCGTCCCTGGTTGCTAGGCGCCGGGCCGCACCGCCGAGCGGACCCCGGCGCCTAACAGTACCCCCCGCTTGAGGAGGGGTCAAGGAACCCCTAAAGCCAGGTTTCTGAGGAAATTCTCGAAAAAATGCCCTTTTGAGCCTTGGGGCATGAAGGTCCTCATCCAGGACCCAAGACCTTTCCTCTGGCCCATAACCTCTCCAATGTACCAAAAAATAAAGCCGACCCCGGGACAACTTGGAATCGAGAACCTTCTCCACCAAGAACTCCTGCTGACCCTGTACATTTACTGGAGATCTCCCCTGAGATATTTTACGAGGAAATCTACTGGACGAAACATATGGTTTAAGCAATGAGCAATGGAAGGTATTTCCGATCCGTAAAGTCTTTGGTAAACGTAACCGGAAAGCAACTGGATTGACTTTTTTGATAATGAGAAATGGTCCAATAAATCTAGGACCCAATCTGGCTGAGGTTTGTTGAAGTTTAATGTTGCGAGTCGACAACCACACCCTGTCTCCTACTTTAAAAGTGCACGGCCGCCGGAGCCTGTCAGAAAATCTTTTTTCCCGGAAAGCTGCTTTTCTGAGAGCCAGGTGCACTTTTTTCCAAATAAGTTTAAGATGAGAGGTCAGGGCCAGAGAGGAGACAGAGGAATGTTGAAAAAATGAATTAGCTCTGGGGTGAAAACCAAAAACTGCAAAAAATGGAGACACATTGGTGGAGGAATGACAGGCATTATTATAAGCAAACTCCGCCAATGGAAGAAACTCAGACCAGTCATTTTGGAGTTTGGCCGAGTACAAACGCAAATATTGTTTAAGAGATTGGTTAACTCGCTCAGTCTGTCCATTGGATTGGGGATGATAGCCGGAGGTTAATGATAATTTCATCTTCAACGAAGCACAAAAAGACTTCCAAAATTGTGCAATGAATTGTGGACCCCTGTCAGAGACAATATCAGTGGGTAAGCCATGGAGTCTGAAAACATGGCGGAGGAACAAGACTGCCAATCCCTGGGCAGATGGCAATCGGGGAAGAGCAATGAAATGGGCCATTTTGCTAAAACGGTCCACTACCACCCATATGACTCGGCATCCGGCTGACAGAGGGAGGTCCACCACAAAATCCATGGAGATATGCGACCATGGCCTAAGAGGAACATTCAAGGGCATAAGTTGACCTATAGGCAAAGAACGGGGAACTTTATGCTGTGCACAGACCTGACACGAAAAAACAAACTCTTTAATGTCTTTGGAAAGACCAGGCCACCATACTGAGCGGGAGACTAATTCCAAAGTCTTAGCGATTCCCGGATGCCCGGCAACTTTGCTATCATGAAACTCCGTCAAAACAGTTGCTCTCAAAAACTCAGGGACAAAAAGACGACCAGCAGGAGTATTTTCAGGAGCTTGATGTTGAAGCAGCTTTAACTGGGTAAATACATCCTGTGTGAGGCCTGCCTGAATGACTGAAGACGGAAGTATGGGAGTAACAGGACTGTTGTCTTGAACTGGAAGAAAACTGCGTGACAGGACATCTGCCTTAGTATTTTTGGAACCTGGCCTGAAGGTGATAATGAATTTGAAACGAGTAAAAAATAAAGCCCAACGAGCCTGCCGGGCATTCAGTCGTTTAGCTGATTCAATGTATTGAAGATTTTTGTGATCAGTCAAAACTGAAATGGTATGGGTCGCTCCTTCAAGCCAATGCCTCCACTCCTCGAAAGCCCATTTAATAGCCAGCAATTCCCGGTTACCAACATCATAGTTGGATTCTGCAGATGAGAATTTCTTGGACATAAAGGCACAAGGATGTAATTCAAGGGAATCAGGATCCTTCTGAGAAAGGATAGCCCCTACTCCAACCTCCGAGGCATCAATCTCAACAATGAAAGGCAATTCTGGGTTGGGATGTCTAAGGACGGGGGCTGAGACAAAGGCTTGTTTCAAGGCCTGAAAAGATAACTCAGCTTCACGTGACCAATTGGTAGGATCTGCTCCCTTCTTAGTCAGTGCCACAATGGGAGCCACTAGGTCAGAGAAAGAGTGAATAAATCTTCTATAGTAGTTCGCAAACCCTAAAAAGCGCTGAATTGCTTTTAAGTTGGTGGGTTGCGCCCAACTAAGGATGGCTTGGAGCTTCTTTGGTTCCATACGGAATCCCCGAGGGGAAATAATGTACCCTAAAAAGGATACCTCCGTGACATGAAATTCACACTTCTCCAGCTTGGCATATAGGTGATTTTCACGTAATTTCTTTAGCACCTGACGCACCTGGGTAACATGTTGTTCTACAGAGTCAGAATATATCAAAATATCGTCTAAATAGACTACAACGAACCTTCCAAGAAACTCACGGAGCACATCGTTAATGAGATCCTGGAAAACTGCCGGAGCGTTAGACAGGCCGAATGGCATAACCAGATACTCATAGTGGCCTGACTGAGTACTGAATGCCGTTTTCCACTCATCCCCTGACTTGATTCTGATGAGGTTATATGCTCCTCTCAGGTCAATCTTAGAAAAAATCACAGCCGAACGTAGCTGATCAAAGAGGACAGAGATCAGCGGCAGAGGGTAAGTATTCTTTACTGAGATTTTATTCAAAGCTCTAAAGTCAATGCAGGGTCTGAGTGAACCATCCTTCTTCTCTACGAAGAAGAAACCTGCACTTAAAGGGGATTTAGATGGCCTGATAAATCCTTTCCCAAGGCTTTCTTTCACATACTCATTCATGGCCACAGTTTCAGGACCAGACAATGCATATAACCTTCCTTTAGGCAACGTGGCACCAGGAATTATCTCAATGGCACAATCATAAGGCCTATGGGGAGGCAAAATATCCGCATTGCCCTTGGAAAATACATCAATAAAATCCTGGTATTCCCCAGGAATAGGTGCGGGAACGGCGGCAGCTACTCGGATAGGAAGCGTAATACATTCTTTATTACAGATGGTACCCCATTGTAAGATCTCCCCAGACTGCCAATCAATGATGGGATTATGAAAGGCCAGCCAAGGGTGACCCAGAACCACAGGAACTGCTGGACAATGGGTAAGGAAAAACTCAATCTTTTCAGAATGCAGAGCTCCCACCGAGAGCAAAACAGGAGGTGTACATAGAGAAATAACCCCATTGGACAAGGGACTCCCATCTAAACCATGCATGGTGACACACCTACCCAAGGTTAACTGAGGAATACCTAAGGCCTTGGCCCATGTTAAATCCATAAAGTTTCCTGCAGCTCCACTGTCCACAAAAGCAGAGACCGAGGATCAGAGGCTGCCAAAGGAAACTTTAGCAGGAACTAACAGTGAATTATTTGAGGAGATGAGCTGCAGACCAAAGTGAACCCCCTCACAACTCACTTGGTCAGAAAGTTTCCCGACTTGTTCGGACAACTACGGGCAAAATGTCCCTTACCTCCACAGTATAAACAAAGACCAGAATTTTGCCTCCTGGTTCTTTCTTCAGGAGACAATTTGGAGAGACCAATCTTCATAGGCTCCTCTATGTCTACAGGAATGGAAGGAACACAAGGAGTAGACCCGACAAATGCCCCTTTTTCAGCCCTCCGCTCTCTGAGCCGACGATCTATCTTAATAGAGAGCTCCATGAGTTTATCGAGAGTCTCAGGAGCGGGATACTGAAGGAGACTGTCTTTTATAGATTCAGATAAGCCGAGGCGAAACTGACTGCGCTGGGCTGGGTCATTCCATCCACAGTCGTTCGACCAACGGCGAAACTCCGTACAATAATTCTCTGCGGGATTCCTACCCTGTCTAAGAGCACGCAACTGATTCTCCGCGGACGCCTCTCTATCAGGGTCGTCATACAATAGCCCTAAAGATTTTAAAAAGGCGTCTACAGACGATAAGGCCGGATCGTCTGTCTTTAAACCAAAAGCCCAGGTCTGAGGATCCCCCTGAAGCAGAGAAACAATAATTCCAACCCGCTGAGCCTCCGTACCTGAGGAGACTGGTCTTAAACGAAAATAAAGTTTACAAGACTCTTTAAAATTAAAAAACTGTTTTCTATCCCCAGAAAAACGGTCAGGCAGATGCATTTTTGGTTCAGGGATGACCCTCGGGGAAGTCCGTAACAGATCTTCCTGTGACCTCACCCGGAGGGACAGATCCTGAACCATCAGAGTAAGTTCTTGAATCTGACTAACTAGAAGCTGGCCAGGATTTGGCCCAACACCGGCGGGATTCATAAGGCCGACAAATTCTCCCAACTGAATAAGTGAAAAAATTAACTCCTGTTAAGTTAAATCTTTTCTTTTGTCTGGCCGGTGATAATGTTATGATTCCTGTACTCCAGACCAGAGGAGATCTTATGGCAGAGGTCTGAGTACAGGGAAAATATGCTGGTTGTGGGAGCAGGAGAGCCTAGTAACCCCTGGCGCCCTAACTCCGTTGTCTCGCCCGTGTTATCAGAAATCCCCTGCGAGACTATGGTTGCTTGAGCCCATGGCAGCCGCGTTCGAAGGGCGGATTATGTCTGCCCAACCCCGATGCCCCCGCAGGTCTTAATGGGAGACAAGGGGAAATCCGAGACAGGGTGATAACAAGGGGCCCTCTGACTAAGCAACCAGGCCAGGGGTTACAAGCTAACTAACTTAAACCAATGGTATGTGCGGACTAGCCGCCAGGGAAAAGGACAACCAAAGATCCACTGATCCGTTACTCCTATCCAGCACCGCTGGATACCAGAGTGGATCTGTGGGAGCGGAATCCTCCGCAAAAGCTCCAGAACACAAGTAAACTAAATAATAAATAGTAAGCGGACAAGCCGCAACACACGGCTGCGCCGCGACTCACGAACACCACAAGATGTTAAAGGTGCTCGGTCAGACTCCAGGAACAGATGACAAACTTCCGAGTACAGGATCTCTGAGGACAGGAACAACCGGATTGAGCAGGACTGGAAACTCTCTGTAGCAGACACAGGCAAACAGGAAGCTATCACCGGCGTCTGTAAGAAGTCCTGAGGGTGCCTTTATTCAGGAACCCTCCAATCAAGATCCAGACAGGGTAATCTACTGAAATGCCGTGCAGCTTGCATGCTGCACGGCCAGCACATCAAAAGGTAATCAGGACAGACCCAGCAACGGGGAACGCGGCTGAACGTGGCGTCCCCGTTGCTAAGGTCAGAGCGGCTCCGTGCGCCCGGCGTCTAGTGTTGCCAGGGAGCCGGCGGCTGAACGCGCACGGCGTCCCTGGTTGCTAGGCGCCGGGCCGCACCGCCGAGCGGACCCCGGCGCCTAACACGTAGATATTTTCAGCACACTGAGCACAGATATTTTCAGCACACTGAGCACAGATATTTGCAGCACACTGAGCACAGATATTTGCAGCACACTGAGCACAGATATGTAGCGTTTTCAGGCAGAGAATGTAGATATTTTCAGCACACTGAGCACAGATATGTGCAGCACACTGAGCACATATATGTAGCGTTTTCAGGCAGAGAACGTAGATATTTTCAGCACACTGAGCACAGATATTTTCAGCACACTGAGCACAGATATTTGCAGCACACTGAGCACAGATATGGAGCTCTTCAGGCAGAGAACGTAGATATTTTCAGCACACTGAGCACAGATATTTTCAGCACACTGCCTGAAAACGCTACATATCTGTGCTCAGTGTGCTGAAAATATCTACGTCCTCTGCCTGAAAACGCTACATATCTGTGCTCAGTGTGCTGCAAATATCTGTGCTTAGTGTGCTGAAAATATCTGTGCTCAGTGTGCTGAAAATATCTGTGCTCAGTGTGCTGACAATATCTACGTTCTCTGCCTGAAAAGCTCCATATCTGTGCTCTGTGTGCTGAAAATATCTGTGCTCAGTGTGCTGAAAATATCTACGTTCTCTGCCTGAAAACGCTACATATCTGTGCTCAGAGAACGTAGATATTTTCAGCACACTGAGCACAGATATTTTCAGCACACAGAGCACAGATATGGAGCTTTTCAGGCAGAGAACGTAGATATTGTCAGCACACTGAGCACAGATATTTTCAGCACACTGAGCACAGATATTTTCAGCACACTAAGCACAGATATTTGCAGCACACTGAGCACAGATATGTAGCATTTTCAGGCAGAGGACGTAGATATTTTCAGCACACTGAGCACAGATATTTTCAGCACACTGAGCACAGATATTTGCAGCACACTGAGCACAGATATTTGCAGCACATTGAGCACAGATATTTGCAGCACACAGAGCACAGATTATTTGCAGCACACTGAGCACAGATATTTGCAGCACACTGTGCACATATATTTGCAGCACACAGATATGGAGCTTTTCAGATATGGAGCTTTTCAGGCAGAGAACGTAGCCACGTCCTCTCAGTTCAATCTCCAATGCACAAGTGAAAATGGCGGCGACGCACGGCTCTTTATATGGACTACGAATCTCGCGAGAATCTGACAGCGGGATGATGACGTTCGGACGTGTTCGGGTTAACCGAGCAAGGCGGGAAGATCCGAGGCTGCCTCGGACCCGTGTAAAATAGGATGAAGTTTGGGGAGGGGGAGGTGGGGGGTTCGGATCTTGACGAACCGAACCCGCTCATCTCTAATTAACACTAGCTGTTTTTTCCCCAAAAATTCAGTTTGTTTTACCCCAGAAGGTCTTCAGGAATATGTTGTGGAGAAAATTCTGGATTCCAAGTACAGTATGTTCAAGGATTTTTTTTTAACCCTTCCTCAAGGGGGAAGTGGGCTGCTGTTATGAACCATTGTGACTCACTCCTGCAGTGGGTCCCAGTCATTACCAGGAGACCACATCCTGCTGGACATGGAGTTTGCTGGTCCTGGTGGTTGCTGGGAAACCTGTAATCCAGGCAGCTGCACTATCTCCTGGTTCTGGTGGATGCCTGGCAACCTAAAGCCTGGGTGGCCACGGTGAATCCAGTTAGTAAATACAGCTTCCCAGCTGCATTTAGTTGTTCATTAGGGGCTGGTCAGTCTTCACTATCCCATTGATCCTTGTTATCCCTACCAGTGATAGTTTCATTCTGCAACTTGTTGCTGCGGTGTATGCTTCCTGGGTTCCTGTGTTCTGAAGCCTTGCTCCTTGCATGGGTGAAAACTCCAAACTATATCTGTTTATTCCTGCCTCTGCCTTGTCCTTATATTCTAACTGGAATTGGGAACCCCAGTTATCCATGTATAACCTTCAGCCTCCATCAGCTGGATCAAGTACTACAGTGTATTTACTATTCTCTGCTCTTTTTCACTTCCTGTGGCTTCAGCATCAGGAACCTGCAGGGATAACTTTCACCTTGTCCTGGCATCAGGGGCGTATCTACCCACTCGCCAGGGGCGCCAGCCGAGCAAGGGGCACCACCCGACGGTGCCACCCTTTGCCAATAGGTGAAATCCTTTAAGCCGTAGTGTCTGGCAATACCTGCTGTGCCGAGCTGCCTGTGCATTGCCTGGGATGGATGGTGGAGGATCACTTAGCAGGCAGGAGCTGGCGCCGGTGTCCGGGACCGCAATGCACTACAGGGAAGAAACTGAGCAAACTACAGCTCCCAGCAGCCCTTGCTGTTGGGAGCTGCCGGGGGCAAGGGCTGCTGGGAGCTGTAGGGTTTTTTCAGTTTCTTCACGTTGTTTGGTGCGGTGCTGGATACCGGCGACAGCTCTTGCCTGCAGAGCGATCCTCCACCCTCCATCACAGGCAGCGCAGCACTGCAGGTATTGCCAGACACTACGGCTATCTGCTGGGATGTTGTGGGGTGGGGGGAGGCTATGTATGTGCTGTATGGGGATGCTATGTATGTGCTGTGTGGGGAGGCTATGTATGTGCTGGGAGTGGGGGAGACTACTACTATGTGCTAAGGGTGGACTACAACTATGTGCTGGGAGAGGGATCAGAACTATGGCTATGTGCTGGGAGGGGGATGGGGACTATGGCTATGTGCTTGGAGAGGGATCAGGACTATGGCTATGTGCTAGGAGGGGGATCAGGACTATGGCTATGTGCTAGGAGGGGGATCAGGACTATGGCTATGTGCTAGGAGGGGGATCAGGACTATGGCTATGTACTGGGAGAGGGAACAGGAATATGGCTATGTGCTGGGAGAGGGATCAGGACTATGGCTAGTTGCTAGGTGAGGGATCAGGACTATGGCTATGTGCTAGGAGGGGGATCAGAACTATGGCTATGTGCTGGGAGGGGGATCAGAACTATGGCTATGTGCTGGGAGGGGGATGGGGACTACAGCTATGTGCTGGGAGGGGGATGGGGACTATGGCTATGTGCTTGGAGAGGGATCAGGACTATGGCTATGTGCTAGGAGGGGGATCAGGACTATGGCTATGTGCTAGGAGGGGGATCAGGACTATGGCTATGTACTGGGAGAGGGAACCGGACTATGGCTATGTGCTGGGAGAGGGATCAGGACTATGGCTAGTTGCTAGGTGAGGGATCAGGACTATGCCTATGTGCAGGGAGAGGGATCAGGACTATGGCTATGTGCTGGGAGAGGGATCAGGACTATGGCTATGTGCTGGGAGATGGAACAGGACTATGACTATGTGCTGGGAGGGGGATGGGGACTATGGCTATGTGCTAAGAGGGGGATCAGGACTATGGCAATGTGCTTGGGGAGGTGAGGGCCTATGTGCAGGGATGGGGATGGGGACTATGGCTATGTGCTTGGGGAGGTGAGGGCCAATGTGCCGGGATGGGGATGGGGACTATGGCTATGTGCTTGGGGAGGTGAGGGGCTATGTGCAGGGATGGGGATGAGGACTGTGGCTATGTGCTTGGGGAGGTGAGGGGTTATGTGCAGGGAGGGGGATGGGGACTGTTGCTATGTGCTTGGGGAGGTGAGGGGTTATGTGCAGGGAGGGGGATGGGGACTGTTGCTATGTGCTTGGGGATGTGAGGGGTTATGTGCTGGGAGGGGGATCAGGACTACGGCTATGTGCTGGGAGAGGGATCAGAACTATGGCTATGTGCTTGGAGATGGATCAGGACTATGGCTATGTGCTGGGTGGGGGATGGTCTTATGCACACCAGTGCCTGCAGGAATGTACTGGTGTCTGAACGGAGAGGGATGCAAAACAAATGAACTCACAGACAGACTGGGGAATATGACATTACGTACACAGAAGTTGATAGGGTAACAAAATAAACACAAAGTGAACAGAGAAGCCCACAGGCTAAGAAACTGGGTGTCTCCCTAGTATTAGGAATGCTCAGATGGAAAGAAGAGAGCTGTTGTGTTTTAATACGTAGAGAACCCGAAATGCTGTTGCTAAGGGCAACAGCAAAACCCTAAAGGGTTACCAACGGGTGTGGCAGTAAACTCCTTGGTCAGAGATAGAATAATAGACACAAGGAGAGTCTCAACAATCCTAGTCCTCACTTGCAGTGCACTGGTTCAGCTTACTGCCACTAATCTGACACCTGAACACCTTGCACAGTGAGAAAGGATTTTGGCAGGCAAGTCTGAGAATACAGCCGCAAACTTGCTAAGTTCACAAAGTAGCAAAATAACCCCAGCAAGTTAAACGACTCACTCCAGTCTTACTGCTAGGTCTGCATTGGCAGAGTGTAGTACCAAATCCCAAGGCCTATTTGCAGTAAGCAACAAACAAATACAAAGTTACACAGTACTGGCTAACTTTCAGGAACTGACTAACCAACAAAGATTCAGCAGCATCTGCTTAACCGGAGAAGAGGGTTTATATAGCAGGTGCTGTCCACGCCCCACTCAGACCTCACAGACTGTGAGCACAAAAACCAGCACCGGATCCCCTGCCATGCACAAAGCCTGTAACCACTGAACAGCAAAAAACCCGAACCGGAGTATCAGCTGCACTCAGGTTACTCCGCTAGCACTTGTCTCCCGGTTGCCATGACGATGTGGCAGCACAGGGCAGGAGACCCTAACAGATGGGGACTATTGCTTTGTGCTGGGAGCAGGATGGGAACTATGGCTATGTGCTGGGAGAGGGATCAGTACTATGTCTATGTGCTGGGAGAGGGTTCAGGACTATGGCTATGTGTTGGGAGAGAGATCAGGACTATGGCTATCTGCTTGGAGAGGTGAGGGGTTATGTGCAGGGATCAGGACTATGGCTGTGTGCTTGGAGGGGGATGGGAACTATGGCTATGTGCTGGGAGGGGAACAGGACTACGGCTATGTGCTGGGAGAGGAATAAGGACTACAGCTATGTGCTGGGAGAGGGATAAGGACTACAGCTATGTGCTGGGAGAGGGATAAGGACTACAGCTATGTGCTGGGAGAGGGATCAGGACTATGGCTATGTGCTGGGAGGGGGATCAGGACTACGGCTATGTGCTGGGAGAGGGATCAGGACTATGGCTATGTGCTTGGAGATGGATCAGGACTATGGCTATGTGCTGGGTGGGGGATGGTGTTATGCACACTAGTGCCTGCAGGAATGTACTGGTGTCTGAACGGAGAGGGCTGCAAAACAAATTAATTCACAGACAGACTGGGGAATATGACATTACGTACACAGAAGTTGATAGGGTAACAAAATAAACACAAAGTGAACAGAGAAGCCCAGAGGCTAAGAAACTGGGTGTCTCCCTAGTATTAGGAATGCTCAGATGGAAAGAAGCGAGATGTTGTGTTTTAATACGTAGAGAACCCGAAATGCTGTTGATAAGGGCAACAGCAAAACCCTAAAGGGTTACCAACGGGTGTGGCAGTAAACTCCTTGGTCAGAGATGGAATAATAGACACAAGGAGAGTCTCAACAATCCTAGTCCTCACTTGCAGTGCACTGGTTCAGTTTACTGCCACTAAACTGACACCTGAACACCTTGCACAGTGAGAAAGGATTTTGGCAGGCAAGTCTGAGAATACAGCCGCAAACTTGCTAAGTTCACAGAGTAGCAAAAGAACCCCAGCAAGTTAAACGACTCACTCCAGTCTTACTGCTAGGTCTGGATTGGCAGAGTGTAGTACCAAATCCCAAGGCCTATTTGCAGTAAGCAACAAACAAATACAAAGTTACACAGTACTGGCTAACTTTCAGGAACTGACTAACCAACAAAGATTCAGCAGCATCTGCTTAACCGGAGAAGAGGGTTTATATAGCAGGTGCTGTCCACGCCCCACTCAGACCTCACAGACTGTGAGCACAAAAACCAGCACCGGATCCCCTGCCGTGCACAAAGCCTGTAACCACCGCACAGCAAAAGACCTGAACCGGAGAATCAGCTGCGCTCAGGTTACTCCGCTAGCACTTGTCTCCCGGTTGCCATGACGACGTGGCAGCACAGGGCAGGAGACCCTAACAGATGGGGACTATGGATTTGTGCTGGGAGAGGGATCAGGACTATGGCTATGTGCTGGGAGAGGGATCAGTACTATGGCTATGTGCTGAGAGAGTAATCAGGACTATGGATATGTGCTGGGAGATGGATCAGGACTATGGATATGTGCTGGAAGAGGGATCAGGACTATGGCTATGTGGTGGGAGGGGGATGGGGACTATGGCTATGTGCTTGGGGATTTGAGGGGCTATGTGCTGTGATCAGGACTATGGCTATGTGCTGGGAAGGGGGTGGGAACTATGGCTATGTGCTGGGAGTTTGATCAGGACTATGGCTTTGTGCTGGGAGAGAAATCAGGACTATAGCTATGTGCTGGGAGAGGGTTCAGGACTATGGCTATGTGCTGGGAGGGGGATGGGGACTATGGCAATATGCTTGGGGAGGTGAGGGGCTATGTTCTGGGATCAGGACTATGGCTATGTGCTGGGAGGGGGTTGGGGGAACTATGGCTATGTGCTGGGAGACGGATCAGGACTATGGCTATGTGCTAGGAGGGGAATAGGGACTATGGCTATGTGCTGGAAGGGGGATGGGGACTATGGCTTTGTGCTGAGAGAGTGATCAGGACTATGGGTATTTGCTGGGAGGGGATCAGGACTATGGCTACGTGCTGGGAGATGCATCTGGACTATGGTTATGGGCTGGGAGGGGGATAGGGACTACGGCTATGTGCTGGGAGGGGGATGGGGACTACGGCTATGTGTTGGTAGGGGGATGGGGACTATAGCTTTGTGCTGCGTGAAGGATAAGGATTATGAGTATGTGCTGGGAGAGGGATGATGACTACAGCTATGTGCTGGGAGAGGGATCAGGACTATGGCTATGTGCTGGGAGAGGGATCAGGACTATGGATATGTGCTGGGAGAGAGATCAGGACTATGGCTATGTGCTGGGAGAGGGATAAGGACTATGGCTATGTGCTGGGAGAGGGATGGGGACTACAGCTATGTGCTGGGAGAGGGATCAGGACTATGGCTATGTGCTGGGAGAGGGATCAGGACTATGGATATGTGCTGGGAGAGAGATCAGGACTATGGCTATGTGCTGGGAGAGGGATAAGGACTATGGCTATGTGCTGGTAGGGGGATGGGGACTACAGCTATGTGCTGGGAGAGGGATCAGGACTATGGCTATGTGCTGGGAGAGGGATAAGGACTACAGCTATGTGCTGGGAGAGGGATCAGGACTATGGCTATGTGCTGGGAGAGGGATCAGGACTATGGCTATGTGCTGGGAGGGGGATCAGGACTACGGCTATGTGCTGGGAGAGGGATCAGGACTATGGCTATGTTCTGGGAGAGGTATCAGGACTATGGCTATGTGCTGGGAGAGGGATCAAGTTTATGGCTATGTGCTAGGAGGGGAATAGGGACAATGGCTATGTGCTTGGGGAGGTGAGGGGCTATGTGCTGGGATCTGGACTATGGCTATGTGCTGGGAGGGGGGTGGGAACTATGGCTATGTGCTGGGAGAGGGATCAGGACTATGGCTATGTGCTAGGAGGGGAATAGGGACTATGGCTATGTGCTGGGAGAAGTATCATGACTATGTCTATGAGCTGGGAGTGGGATGGGGACTATGGCTATGAGCTGGGAGTGGGATGGGGACTATGGCTATGAGCTGGGAGTGGGATGGGGACTATGGCTATGTGCTGGGAGGGGGATCATGACTATGGCTATGTGCTGGTAGGGGGATGGGGACTATGGCTATGTGCTGGGAGGGGGGTGGGGACTTCGGCTATGTGCTGGGAGGGGAATGGGGACTACGGCTATGTGTTGGCAGGGGGATGGGGACTACAGCTTTGTGCTGGGAGAAGGATAAGGACTATGGCTACGTGCTGGGAGGGGGATGGGGACTACAGCTATGTGCTGCCAGAGGGATCAGGACTATGGCTTTGTGCTGGGAGAGGAATCAGGACTATTGCTATGTGCTGGGAGCGGGATCAGGACTATGACTATGTGCTGGGAGATGGATCATGACTATGGCTATGTGCTGGGAGGGGAAGGGGGACTATGGCAATGTGCTTGGGGAGGTGAGGGGCTATGTGCTGGGATCAGGACTATGGCTATGTGCTGGGAGGGGGGTGGGAACTATGGCATTGTGCTGGGAGAGGGATCAGGACTATGGCTATGTGCTGGGAGAGGGATCAGGACTATGGCTATGTGCTGGGAGAGGGATCAAGACTATGGCTATGTGGTGGTAGGGGGATTGGGACTATGGCTATGTGCTGGGAGGGGGATGGGGACTAATGCGATGTGTTGGTATGGGGATGTGGTCTACAGCTTTGTGCTGGGAGAAGGATAAGGACTATGGCTGTGTGTTGGGAGGGGGACTACAGCTATGTGCTGGGAGAGGGATCAGTACTATGTCTATGTGCTGGGAGAGGGATCAGGACTATGGCTATGTGCTGGGAGAGGGATCAGGACTATGGCTATGTGCTGGGAGAGGGATCAGGACTATGGCTATGTGCTGGGAGAGGGATCAGGACTATGGCTATGTGCTGAGAGAGTAATCAGGACTATGGATATGTGCTGGGAGATGGATCAGGACTATGGCTTTGTGCTGGGAGAGGGATCAGGACTATGGCTATGTGGTGGGAGGGGGATGGGGACTATGGCTATGTGCTTGGGGATTTGAGGGGCTATGTGCTGTGATCAGGACTATGGCTATGTGCTGGGAAGGGGGTGGGAACTATGGCTATGTGCTGGGAGAGGGATCAGGACTATAGCTATGTGCTGGGAGTGGGGTCAGGACTATGGCTTTGTGCTGGGAGAGAAATCAGGACTATGGCTATGTGCTTGGAGAGGGTTCAGGACTATGGCTATGTGCTGGGAGGGGGATGGGGACTATGGCAATATGCTTGGGGAGGTGAGGGGCTATGTTCTGGGATCATGACTATGGCTATGTGCTGGGAGGGGGTTGGGAACTATGGCTATGTGCTGGGAGACGGATCAGGACTATGGCTGTGTGCTAGGAGGGGAATAGGGACTATGGCTATGTGCTGGAAGGGGGGTGGGGACTATGGCTATGTGCTGAGAGAGTGATCAGGACTATGGGTATTTGCTGGGAGGGGATCAGGACTATGGCTACGTGCTGGGAGATGCATCTGGACTATGGCTATTGGCTGGGAGGGGGATGGGGACTACGGCTATGTGCTGGGAGGGGGATGGGGACTACGGCTATGTGTTGGTAGGGGGATGGGGACTACGGCTATGTGTTGGTAGGGGGATGGGGACTACAGCTTTGTGCTGGGTGAAGGATAAGGACTATGAGTATGTGCTGGGAGAGGGATGATGACTACAGCTATGTGCTGGGAGAGGGTTTAGGACTATGGCTTTGTGCTGGGAGAGGGATCAGGACTATGGCTATGTGCTGGGAGAGGGATCAGGACTATGGCTATGTGCTGGGAGAGGGATCAGTACTATGGCTATGTGCTGGTAGGGGGATGGGGACTACAGCTATGTGCTGGGAGAGGGATCAGGACTACGGCTATGGGCTGGGAGAGGGATAAGGACTAGAGCTATGTGCTGGGAGAGGGATCAGGGCTATGTGCTGGGAGAGGGATCAGGACTATGGTTATGTGCTGGGAGAGGGATCAGGACTATGGCTATGTGCTGGGAGAGGGATCAGGACTATGGCTATGTGCTGGGAGGGGGATCAGGACTACGGCTATGTGCTGGGAGAGGGATCAGGACTATGGCTATGTGCTGGGAGAGGTATCAAGACTATGGCTATGTGCTTGGAGAGAGATCAGGTTTATGGCTATGTGCTAGGAGGGGAATAGGGACTATGACTATGTGCTTGGGGAGGTGAGGGGCTATGTGCTGGGATCAGGACTATGGCTATGTGCTGGGAGGGGGGTGGGAACTATGGCTATGTGCTGGGAGAGGGATCAGGACTATGGCTATGTGCTAGGAGGGGAATAGGGACTATGGCTATGTGCTGGGAGAAGTATCATGACTATGTCTAAGAGCTGGGAGTGGGATGGGGACTATGGCTATGAGCTGGGAGAGGGATCAGGACTATAACTATGTGCTGGGAGAGGGATCAGGACTATGGCTATGTGCTGGGAGAGGGATCAGGACTATGGCTATATGCTGGGAGAGGGATCAGGACTATGGCTATGTGCTGGGAGGGGGATCAGGAGTATTGCTATGTGCTGGGAGAAGGATCATGACTATGGCTATGTGCTGGTAGAGGGAACAGTACTATGGCTATGTGCTGGGAGGGGGATCAGGATTTAGGCTATGTGCTGGGAGAGGGATCGGGACTATGGCTATGTGCTTGGAGAGGAATTAGGATTATGGCTATGTGCTGGGAGGGGGATGGGAACTATGGCTATGTGCTGGGAGAGGGATCAGGACTATGGCTATGTGCTGGTAGTGGGATCAGGACTATGGCTATGTGCTTGGGGAGGTGAGGGGCTATGTGCAGGGATCAGGACTATGGATATGTGCTGGGAGGGGGGTGGGTACTATGGCTATGTGCTGGGAGAGGGATCAGGACTATGGCTATGTGCTGGGAGAGGGATCAGGACTATGGCTATGTGCTGGGAGAGGGATCAGGACTATGGCTATGTGCTGGGAGAGGGATCAGGACTATGGCTATGTGCTGGGAGAGGGATCAGGACTATGGCTATGTGCAGGGAGAGGGATCAGGACTATGGCTATGTGCTGGGAGGGGGATGGGAACTATGGCTATGTGCTGGGAGAGGGACCAGGATTATGGCTATGTGCTGGGAGAGTGATCAGGACTAGGGCTATGTGATGGGAGGGGGTGGGAACTATGGCTATGTGCTGGGAGGGGGGTCAGGAATATTGCTATGTGCTGGGAGCGGTATCAGGACTATGGCTATGTGCTGGGAGAGGGATCAGGACTATGGCTATGTGCTGGGAGGGGGATCAGGACTATGGCTATGTGCTGGGAGAGGGATCAGGACTATGGCTTTGTACTGGGAGAGGGATCAGGACTATATCTATGTGCTGGGAGCGGGATCAGGACTATGACTATGTGTTGGGAGATGGATCAGGACTATGGCTATGTGCTGGGAGGGGGTGGGGGACTATGGCAATGTGCTTGGGGAGGTGAGGGGCTATGTGCTGGGATCAGGACTATGGCTATGTGCTGGGAGGGGGGTGGGAACTATGGCTATGTGCTGGGAGAGGGATCAGGTCTATGGCTATGTGCTGGGAGAGGGATCAGGACTATGGCTATGTGCTGGGAGAGGGATCAGAACTATGGCTATGTGCTGGGAGAGGGATCAGTACTATGGCTATGTGCTGGAAAAGGGAACAGGACTATAGCTATGTGCTGGGAGCGGGATCAGGACTATGGCTATGTGCTGGGAGAGGGATCAGGACTATGGCTATGTGCTGGGAGAGGGATCAGGACTATGGCTATGTGCTGGGAGAGGGATCAGGACTATGGCTATGTGCTGGGAGAGGGATCAGGACTATGGCTATGTGCTGGGAGAGGGATCAGGACTATGGCTATGTGCTGGGAGAGGGATCAGGACTATGGCTATGTGCTGGGAGAGGGATCAGGACTATGGCTATGTGCTGGGAGAGGGATCAGGACTATGGCTATGTGCTGGGAGAGGGATCAGGACTATGGCTATGTGCTGGGAGAGGGATCAGGACTATTGCTATGTGCTGGGAGAAGGATCATGACTATGGCTATGTGCTGGTAGAGGGAACAGTACTATGGCTATGTGCTGGGAGGGGGATCAGGATTTAGGCTATGTGCTGGGAGAGGGATCGGGACTATGGCTATGTGCTTGGAGAGGAATTAGGATTATGGCTATGTGCTGGGAGGGGGATGGGAACTATGGCTATGTGCTGGGAGAGGGATCAGGACTATGGCTATGTGCTGGTAGTGGGATCAGGACTATGGCTATGTGCTTGGGGAGGTGAGGGGCTATGTGCAGGGATCAGGACTATGGATATGTGCTGGGAGGGGGGTGGGGACTATGGCTATGTGCTGGAGAGGGATCAGGACTATGGATATGTGCTGGGAGAGGGATTAGGACTATGGCTATGTGCTGGGAGAGGGAACAGGACTATGGCTATGTGCAGGGAGAGGGAACAGGACTATGGCTATGTGCTGGGAGGGGGATGGGAACTATGGCTATGTGCTGGGAGAGGGACCAGGATTATGGCTATGTGCTGGGAGAGTGATCAGGACTAGGGCTATGTGCTTGGGGAGGTTAAGGGCTATGTGCAGGGATCAGGACTACGGCTATGTGATGGGAGGGGGTGGGAACTATGGCTATGTGCTGGGAGGGGGGTCAGGAATATTGCTATGTGCTGGGAGCGGTATCAGGACTATGGCTATGTGCTGGGAGAGGGATCAGGACTATGGCTATGTGATGGGAGGGGGATCAGGACTATGGCTATGTGCTGGGAGAGGGATCAGGACTATGGCTATGTGCTGGGAGAGGTATCAGGACTATGGCTATGTGCTGGGAGAGGGATCAGGTTTATGGCTATGTGCTAGGAGGGGAATAGGGACTATGGCTATGTGCTTGGGGAGGTGAGGGGCTATGTGCTGGGATCAGGACTATGGCTATGTGCTGGGAGGGGGGTGGGAACAATGGCTATGTGCTGGGAGAGGGATCAGGACTATGGCTATGTGCTAGGAGGGGAATAGGGACTATGGCTATGTGCTGGGAGGGGGATGGGAACTATGGCTATGTGCTGGGAGAGGGACCAGGATTATGGCTATGTGCTGGGAGAGTGATCAGGACTAGGGCTATGTGATGGGAGGGGGTGGGAACTATGGCTATGTGCTGGGAGGGGGGTCAGGAATATTGCTATGTGCTGGGAGCGGTATCAGGACTATGGCTATGTGCTGGGAGAGGGATCAGGACTATGGCTATGTGCTGGGAGGGGGATCAGGACTATGGCTATGTGCTGGGAGAGGGATCAGGACTATGGCTTTGTACTGGGAGAGGGATCAGGACTATATCTATGTGCTGGGAGCGGGATCAGGACTATGACTATGTGTTGGGAGATGGATCAGGACTATGGCTATGTGCTGGGAGGGGGTGGGGGACTATGGCAATGTGCTTGGGGAGGTGAGGGGCTATGTGCTGGGATCAGGACTATGGCTATGTGCTGGGAGGGGGGTGGGAACTATGGCTATGTGCTGGGAGAGGGATCAGGTCTATGGCTATGTGCTGGGAGAGGGATCAGGACTATGGCTATGTGCTGGGAGAGGGATCAGAACTATGGCTATGTGCTGGGAGAGGGATCAGTACTATGGCTATGTGCTGGAAAAGGGAACAGGACTATAGCTATGTGCTGGGAGCGGGATCAGGACTATGGCTATGTGCTGGGAGAGGGATCAGGACTATGGCTATGTGCTGGGAGAGGGATCAGGACTATGGCTATGTGCTGGGAGAGGGATCAGGACTATGGCTATGTGCTGGGAGAGGGATCAGGACTATGGCTATGTGCTGGGAGAGGGATCAGGACTATGGCTATGTGCTGGGAGAGGGATCAGGACTATGGCTATGTGCTGGGAGAGGGATCAGGACTATGGCTATGTGCTGGGAGAGGGATCAGGACTATGGCTATGTGCTGGGAGAGGGATCAGGACTATGGCTATGTGCTGGGAGAGGGATCAGGACTATTGCTATGTGCTGGGAGAAGGATCATGACTATGGCTATGTGCTGGTAGAGGGAACAGTACTATGGCTATGTGCTGGGAGGGGGATCAGGATTTAGGCTATGTGCTGGGAGAGGGATCGGGACTATGGCTATGTGCTTGGAGAGGAATTAGGATTATGGCTATGTGCTGGGAGGGGGATGGGAACTATGGCTATGTGCTGGGAGAGGGATCAGGACTATGGCTATGTGCTGGTAGTGGGATCAGGACTATGGCTATGTGCTTGGGGAGGTGAGGGGCTATGTGCAGGGATCAGGACTATGGATATGTGCTGGGAGGGGGGTGGGGACTATGGCTATGTGCTGGAGAGGGATCAGGACTATGGATATGTGCTGGGAGAGGGATTAGGACTATGGCTATGTGCTGGGAGAGGGAACAGGACTATGGCTATGTGCAGGGAGAGGGAACAGGACTATGGCTATGTGCTGGGAGGGGGATGGGAACTATGGCTATGTGCTGGGAGAGGGACCAGGATTATGGCTATGTGCTGGGAGAGTGATCAGGACTAGGGCTATGTGCTTGGGGAGGTTAAGGGCTATGTGCAGGGATCAGGACTACGGCTATGTGATGGGAGGGGGTGGGAACTATGGCTATGTGCTGGGAGGGGGGTCAGGAATATTGCTATGTGCTGGGAGCGGTATCAGGACTATGGCTATGTGCTGGGAGAGGGATCAGGACTATGGCTATGTGATGGGAGGGGGATCAGGACTATGGCTATGTGCTGGGAGAGGGATCAGGACTATGGCTATGTGCTGGGAGAGGTATCAGGACTATGGCTATGTGCTGGGAGAGGGATCAGGTTTATGGCTATGTGCTAGGAGGGGAATAGGGACTATGGCTATGTGCTTGGGGAGGTGAGGGGCTATGTGCTGGGATCAGGACTATGGCTATGTGCTGGGAGGGGGGTGGGAACAATGGCTATGTGCTGGGAGAGGGATCAGGACTATGGCTATGTGCTAGGAGGGGAATAGGGACTATGGCTATGTGCTGGGAGAAGAATTATGACTATGGCTATGAGCTGGGAGTGGGATGGGGACTATGGCTATGAGCTGGAAGTGGGATGGGGACTATGGCTATGTGCTGGGAGGGGGATCAGGACTATGGCTATGTGCTGGTAGGGGGATGGGGACTATGGCTATGTGCTGGGAGGGGGATGGGGACTTTGGCTATGTGCTGGGAGGGGAATGGGGACTACGGCTATGTGTTGGCAGGGGGATGGGGACTACAGCTTTGTGCTGGGAGAAGGATAAGGACTATGGCTACGTGCTGGGAGGGGGATTGGGACTACAGCTATGTGCTGCCAGAGGGATCAGGACTATGGCTTTGTGCTGGGAGAGGAATCAGGACTATTGCTATGTGCTGGGAGCGGGATCAGGACTATGACTATGTGCTGGGAGATGGATCATGACTATGGCTATGTGGTGGTAGGGGGATTGGGACTATGGCTATGTGCTGGGAGGGGGATGGGGACTATGGCTATGTGCTGGGAGGGGGATGGGGACTACGGCTATGTGTTGGTATGGGGATGTGGTCTACAGCTTTGTGCTGGGAGAAGGATAAGGACTATG
The DNA here is from genome assembly GCF_028390025.1 of Pseudophryne corroboree. Taxonomy (NCBI): domain Eukaryota; kingdom Metazoa; phylum Chordata; class Amphibia; order Anura; family Myobatrachidae; genus Pseudophryne; species Pseudophryne corroboree. Next base: position 1,242,044,525 of record NC_086444.1, on the reverse strand, counting down.
GCTATGTGTTAGGAGGGGGATGGGGACTAAAGCTATGTGCTGGGAGAGGGATCAGGACTATGGCTATGTGCTGGCAGAGGGATCAGGACTATGTCTTTGTGCTGGGAGAGGGATCAGGACTATGACTATGTGCTGGGAGATGGATCAGGACTATGGCTATGTGCTGGGAGGGGGAGGGGGACTATGGCAATGTGCTTGTGGAGGTGTGGGGCTATGTGCTGGGATCAGAACTATGGCTATGTGCTGGGAGGGGGGTGGGAACTATGGCTATGTGCTGGGAGAGGGATCAGGTCTATGGCTATGTGCTGGGAGAGGGATGGGGACTACAGCTATGTGCTGCCAGAGGGATCAGGACTATGGCTTTGTGCTGGGAGAGGAATCAGGACTATTGCTATGTGCTGGGAGAGGGATCAGTACTATGGCTATGTGCTGGAAAAGGGAACAGGACTATAGCTATGTGCTGGGAGCGGGATCAGGACTATGGCTATGTGCTGGGAGGGGGATCAGGTCTATGGCTATGTGCTGGGAGAGGGAGCAGGACTATGGCTATGTACTGGGAGAGGGATCAGGACTATTGCTATGTGCTGTGAGTGGGATCAGGACTATGGCTATGTGCTGGGAGCGGGATCAGGACTATGGCTATGTGCTGGGAGAGGGATCAGGACTATGGCTATGTGCTTGGGGAGGTTAGGGGCTATGTGCAGGGATCAGGACTATGGCTATGTGCTGGGAGGGGGTGGGGACTATGGCTATGTGCTGGGATAGGGATCAGGACTATGGCTATGTGCTGGGAGAGGGATCAGAACTATGGCTATGTGCTGGGAGGGGGATCAGGACTATTTCTATGTGCTGGGGGAAGGATCATGACCATGGCTATGAGCTGGGAGTGGGATAGGGACTATGGCTATGTGCTGGGAGGGGGATCAGGACTATGGCTATGTGCTGGGAGATGGATCACGACTATGGCTATGTGCTGCGAGGGGGAGGGGTACTATTGCAATGTGCTTGGGGAGGTGAGGGGCTATGTGCTGGGATCAGGACTTGGCTATGTGCTGGGAGGGGGTGGGAACTATGGCTATGTGCTGGGAGAGGGATCAGGACTATGGCTATGTGCTGTGAGAGGGATCAGGACTATGGCTATGTGCTGGGAGAGGGATCAGGACTATGGCTATGTGCTGGTAGGGGGATGGGGACTATGGCTATGTGCTGGGACGGGGATGGGGACTATGGCTATGTGCTGGGAGAGGGATCAGGACTATGGCTATGTGCTGGGAGATGCATCAGGAATATGGCTATGTGCTGGGAGGGGGATGGGGACTACGGCTATGTGTTGGTAGGGGGATGGGGTCTACAGCTTTGTGCTGGGAGAAGGATAATGACTATGGCTATGTGCTTGGAGGGGGATGGGGACTACAGCTATGTGCTGGGAGAGGGATCAGGACTATGGCTATGTGCTGGGAGAGGGATCAGGACTATGGCTATGTGCTGGGAGGGGGATGGGAACTATGGCTATGTGCTGGGAGAGGGATCAGGACTATGGCTATGTGCTGGTAGTGGGATCAGGACTATGGCTATGTGCTTGGGGAGGTGAGGGGCTATGTGCAGGGATCAGGACTATGGATATGTGCTGGGAGCTGGGTGGGGACTATGGCTATGTGCTTGAGAGGGATCAGGACTATGGATATGTGCTGGGAGAGGGATTAGGACTATGGCTATGTACTGGGAGAGGGATCAGGACTATGGCTATGTGCTGGGAGAGGGATCAGGACTATGGCTATGTGCTGGGAGAGGGATCAGGACTATGGCTATGTGCTGGGAGAGGGATCAGGACTATGGCTATGTGCAGGGAGAGGGATCAGGACTATGGCTATGTGCAGGGAGAGGGATCAGGACTATGGCTATGTGCTGGGAGGGGGATGGGAACTATGGCTATGTGCTGGGAGAGGGAACAGGATTATGGCTATGTGCTGGGAGAGGGATCAGGACTATGGCTATGTGCAGGGAGAGGGATCAGGACTATGGCTATGTGCAGGGAGAGGGAACAGGACTATGGCTATGTACTGGGAGGGGGATGGGAACTATGGCTATGTGCTGGGAGAGGGACCAGGATTATGGCTATGTGCTGGGAGAGTGATCAGGACTAGGGCTATGTGCTTGGGGAGGTTAAGGGCTATGTGCAGGGATCAGGACTACGGCTATGTGATGGGAGGGGGTGGGAACTATGGCTATGTGCTGGGAGGGGGGTCAGGAATATTGCTATGTGCTGGGAGCGGTATCAGGACTATGGCTATGTGCTGGGAGAGGGATCAGGACTATGGCTATGTGCTTGGGGAGGTGAGGGGCTATGTGCAGGGATCAGGACTATGGCTATGTGCTGGGAGGGGGTGGGGACTATGGCTATGTGCTGGGAGGGGGATCAGGACTATGGATATATGCTGGGAGAGGGATCAGGACTATGGCTATGTGCTGGGAGAGGGATCAGGACTATGGATATATGCTGGGAGAGGGATCAGGACTATGGCTATGTGCTGGGAGAGGGATCAGGACTATTGCTATGTGCTCGGAGGGGGATCAGGACTATGGCTATGTGCAGGGAGAGGGATCAGGACTATGGCTATGAGCATGGAGAGGGATCAGGACTATGGCTATGTGCTGGGAGAGGGATCAGGATTATGGCTATGTGCTGGGAGGGGGATGTGTACTATGGCTATGTGCTGGGAGAGGGATCAGGACTAGGGCTATGTGCTGGGAGAGGGATCAGGACTATGGCTATGTGCTTGGGGAGGTGAGGGGCTATGTGCTGGGAGGGGGTGGGGACTATGGCTATGTGCTGGGAGGGGGATCAGGACTATGGATATATGCTGGGAGAGGGATCAGGACTATGGCTTTGTGCTGGGAGAGGGATCAGGACTATTGCTATGTGCTGGGAGGGGGATCAGGACTATGGCCATGTGCTGGGAGAGGGATCAGGACTATGGCTATGGGCAGGGAGAGGGATCAGGACTATGGCTATGTGCTGGGAGAGGGATCAGGATTATGGCTATGTGCTGGGAGGGGGATGGGAACTATGGCTGTGTGCTGGGAGAGGGACCAGGACTATGGCTATGCGATGGGAGAGGGATCAGGACTAGGGCTATGTGCTTGGGGAGGTGAAGGGCTATGTGCAGGGATCAGGACTAAGGCAATGTGAAGGGAGGGGGTGGGAACTATGGCTATGTGCTGGGAGGGGGATCAGGACTATTGCTCTGTGCTGGGAGCGGGATCAGGACTATGGCTATGTGCTGGGAGAGGGATCAGGACTATGGCTATGTGCAGGGAGAGGGATCAGGACTATGGCTATGTGCATGGAGAGGGATCAGGACTATGGCTATGTGCTGGGAGAGGGATCAGGATTATGGCTATGTGCTGGGAGGGGGATGTGTACTATGTCTATGTGCTGGGAGAGGGATCAGGACTATTGCTATGTGCTGGGAGGGGGATAAGGACTATGGCTATGTGCTGGGAGAGGGATCAGGACTATGGCTATGTGCAGGGAGAGGGATCAGGACTATGGCTATATGCTGGGAGAGGGATCAGGATTATGGCTATGTGCTGGGAGGGGGATGGGAACTATGGCTATGTGCTGGGAGAGAGACCAGGACTACGGCTATGTGCTGGGAGAGGGATCAGGACTATGGCTATGTGCTGGGAGAGGGATCAGAACTAGGGCTATGTGTTTGGGGAGGTGAAGGGCTATGTGCAGGGATCAGGACTACGGCTATGTGCTGGGAGGGGGATGGGAACTATGGCTATGTGCTGGGAGAGAGACCAGGACTACGGCTATGTGCTGTGAGAGGGATCAGGACTATGTCTATGCGCTGGCAGAGGGATCAGGACTATGGCTATGTGCTGGGAGAGGGATCAGGACTATGGCTATGTGCTGGTAGTGGGATGGGAAATATGGCTATGTGCTGGGAGGGGGATGGGGACAATGGCTTTGTGCTGGGAGGGGGATGGGGACTACGGCTATGTGTTGGTATGGGGATGTGGTCTAAAGCTTTGTGCTGGGAGAACGATAAGGACTATGGCTATGTGTTGGGAGGGGGATGGGGACTACAGCTATGTGCTGGGAGAGGGATCAGGACTATGTATTTGTGCTGGGAGAGGGATCAGGACTATGACTATGTGCTTGGAGATGGATCAGGGCTATGGCTATGGGCTGGGAGGGGGATGGGGACTACGGCTATGTGCTGGGAGGGGGATGGGGACTACGGCTATGTGTTGGTAGGGGGATGGGGACTACAGCTTTGTGCTGGGTGAAGGATAAGGACTACAGCTATGTGCTGGGAGAGGGATCAGGACTATGGCTATGTGCTGGGAGAGGGATCAGGACTATGGCTATGTGCTGGGAGAGGGATCAGTACTATGGCTATGTGCTGGTAGGGTGATGGGGACTACAGCTATGTGCTGGGAGAGGGATCAGGACTACGGCTATGTGCTGGGAGAGGGATCAAGACTATGGCTATGTGGTGGTAGGGGGATGGGGACTATGGCTATGTGCTGGGAGGGGGATGGGGACTACGGCTATGTGTTGGTATGGGGATGTGGTCTACAGCTTTGTGCTGGGAGAAGGATAAGGACTATGGCTGTGTGTTAGGAGGGGGATGGGGACTACAGCTATGTGCTGGGAGAGGGATCAGGACTATGGCTATGTGCTGGCAGAGGGATCAGGACTATGGCTATGTGCAGGGAGAGGGATCAGGACTATGGCTATGTGCTGGGAGGGGGAGGGGGACTATGGCAATGTGCTTGGGGAGGTGTGGGGCTATGTGCTGGGATCAGAACTATGGCTATGTGCTGGGAGGGGGGTGGGAACTATGGCTATGTGCTGGGAGAGGGATCAGGTCTATGGCTATGTGCTGGGAGAGGGATGGGGACTACAGCTATGTGCTGGGAGCGGGATCAGGACTATGGCTATGTGCTTGGGGAGGTTAGGGGCTATGTGCAGGGATCAGGCCTACGGCTATGTGCTGGGAGGGGGGTGGGGACTATGGCATTGTGCTGGGAGAGGGATCAGGACTATGGCTATGTGCTGGGAGAGTGATCAGGACTATGGCTATGTGCTGGGAGAGGGATCAAGACTATGGCTATGTGGTGGTAGGGGGATTGGGACTATGGCTATGTGCTGGGAGGGGGATGGGGACTATGGCTTTGTGCTGGGAGGGGGATGGGGACTACGGCTATGTGCTGGGAGAGTGTGGGAGTACATGAAGTCACAGTGCGTGAGTACATGAAGTCACAGTGCGGGAGTACATGAAGTCACAGTGCGGGAGTACATTAAGTCACAGTGTGGGAGTACATGTAGTCACAGTGTGGGAGTACATGAAGTCACAATCTGCGAGTACATGAAGTCACAATCTGCGAGTACATGAAGTCACAGTGTGGGAGTACATGAAGTCACCGTTTGGGAGTACATGAAGTCAGTGTGGGAGTACATGAAGTCACAGTGCGTGAGTACATGAAGTCACAGTGCGGGAGTACATGAAGTCACAATCTGCGAGTACATGAAGTCACAGTGTGGGAGTACATGAAGTCACAGTTTGGGAGTACATGAAGTCAGTGTGGTAGTACATGAAATCACAGTGTGGGAGTACATGAAGTCACAGTGTGGGAGTACATGAAGTCACAGTCTGTGAGTACATGAAGTCACAGTGTGGGAGTACATGTAGTCACAGTGTGGGAGTACATGTAGTCACAGTGTGGGAGTACATGAAGTCACAATCTGCGAGTACATGAAGTCACAGTGTGGGAGTACATAAGTCAGTGTGTGTGAGTACATAAGTCACAGTGTGGGAGTACATAAGTCACAGTGTGGGAGTACATGAAGTCACAGTGTGGGAGTACATGAAGTCACATTGTGGGAGTACATAAAGTCACAGTATGGGAGTACATGAAGTAACAGTGTGGGAGTACATGAAGTCACAGTGCGCGAGTACATGAAGTCACAGTGTAGAGGTACATGAAGTCATAGTGTGATAGTACATGAAGTCACAGTGTGGGAGTAAATGAAGTCACAGTGCGTGAGTACATGAAGTCACAATCTGCGAGTACATGAAGTCACAGTGTGGGAGTACATGAAGTCACAGTGTGGGAGTACATGAATTCACAGTGTGGGAGTACATGAAGTCACAGTGCGCGAGTACATGAAGTCACAGTCCGCGAGTACATGAAGTCACGGTCTGCGAGAACAAGAAGTCACAGTCTGCGAGTACATGAAGTCACAGTCTGCGAGTACATGAAGTCACAGTTTGGGAGTACATGAAGTCACAGTTTGGGAGTACATGAAGTCACAGTGTGGGAGTACATGAAGTCACAGTTTGGGAGTACATGAAGTCACAGTGTGGGAGTACATGAAGTCACAGTCTGCGAGTACATGAAGTCACAGTGCGGGAGTACATGAAGTCACAGTGTGGGAGTACATGAAGTCTTAGTCTGTGAATACATGAAGTCACAGTGTGGGAGAAAATGAAGTCACAGTGCGGGAGTACATGAAGTCACAATCTGCGAGTACATGAAGTCACAGTGTGGGAGTACATGAAGTCACAGTGTGGGAGTACATGAAGTCACAGTCTGGAAGTATATGAAGTCACAGTCTGGAAGTACATGAAGTCACAGACTGCGAGCACATGAAGTCACAGTCTGCGAGAACATGAAGTCACAGTCTGCGAGTACATGAAGTCACAGTCTGCGAGTACATGAAGTCACATTGTGGGAGTACATGAAGTCACAGTCTGCGAGCACATGAAGTCACAGTGTGGGAGTACATGAAGTCACAGTGTGGGAGTACATGAAGTCACAGTGTGGGAGGACATGAAGTCACAGTGTGGGAGTACATGAAGTCACAGTTTACGAGTACATGAAGTCACAGTCTGCGAGTACATGAAGTCACAGTCTGCGAGTACATGAAGTCACAGTCTGCGAGTACATGAAGTCACAGTGTGGGAGTACATCAAGTCACAGTGTGGGAGTACATGAAGTCACAGTGTGGGAGTACATGAAGTCACAGTGTGGGAGTACATGAAGTCACATTGTGGGAGTACATGAAGTCACAGTGTGGGAGTACATGAAGTCACAGTGCGGGAGTACATGAAGTCACAGTATGGGAGTACATGAAGTCACAGTATGGGAGTACATGAAGTAAAAGTGTGAGTACATGAAGTCACAGTGCTAGAGTACATGAAGTCACAGTGTGGGAGTACATGAAGTCACAGTGTGGGAGTACATGAAGTCACAGTGTGGGAGTACATGAAGTCACAGTGTGGGAGTACATGAAGTCACAGTGTGGGAGTACATGAAGTCACAGTTTACGAGTACATGAAGTCACAGTCTGCGAGTACATGAAGTCACAGTGTGGGAGTACATGAAGTCACAGTGCTAGAGTACATGAAGTCACAGTGTGGGAGTACATGAAGTCACAGTGTGGGAGTACATGAAGTCACAGTGTGGGAATACATGAAGTCACAGTGTGGGAGTACATGAAGTCACAGTGTGGGAGTACATGAAGTCACAGTGTGGGAGTACATGAAGTCACAGTGTGGGAGTACATGAAGTCACAGTGTGGGAGTACATGAAGTCACAGTGTGGTAGTACATGAAGTCACAGTGTGGGAGTACATGAAGTCACAGTGTGGGAGTACATGAAGTCACAGTGTGGGAGTACATGAAGTCAGAGTATGTGAGTACATGAAGTCACAGTCTGCGAGTACATGAAGTCACAGTGTGGGAGTACATGAAGTCACAGTCTGCGAGTACATGAAGTCACAGTCTTGGAGTACATGAAGTCACAGTATGCGAGTACATGAAGTCACAGTGTGGGAGTACATGAAGTCACAGTCTGCGAGTACATGAAGTCACAGTGTGGGAGTACATGAAGTCACAGTCTGCGAGTACATGAAGTCACAGTGTGGGAGTACATGAAGTCACAGTGTGGGAGTACATGAAGTCACAGTGTGGGAGTACATGAAGTCAGAGTATGTGAGTACATGAAGTCACAGTCTGCGAGTACATGAAGTCACAGTGTGGGAGTACATGAAGTCACAGTCTGCGAGTACATGAAGTCATAGTCTTGGAGTACATGAAGTCACAGTATGCGAGTACATAAAGTCATATTCTGCAAGCACATGAAGTCACAATCTGCGAGTACATGAAGTCACAGTCTGCGAGTACATGAAGTCACAGTATGCGAGTACATGAAGTCACAGTCTGCGAGTACATGAAGTCACAGTATGCGAGTACATAAAGTCACAATGTGGGAGTACATGAAGTCACAGTCTGCGATTACATGAAGTCACAGTGTGGGAGTACATGAAGTCACAGTGTGGGAGTACATGAAGTCACAGTGTGGGAGTACATGAAGTCACAGTGTGGGAGTACATGAAGTCACAGTGTGGGAGTACATGAAGTCACAGTGTGGGAGTACATGAAGTCACAGTGTGGGAGTACATGAAGTCACAGTGTGGGAGTACATGTAGTCACAGTCTACGAGAATATGAAGTCACAGTGCGGGAGTACATGAAGTCACAATCTTCGAGTACATGAAATCACAGTGTGGGAGTACATGAAGTCACAGTGCGGGGGTACATGAAGTCACAGTGTGGGAGTACATAAAGTCACAGTCTGCGAGTACATGAAGTCACAGTCTGCGAGTACATGCAGTCACAGTCTGCGAGAACATGACGTCACAGTGTGGGAGTACATGAAGTCACAGTGTGGGAGTACATGAAGTCACAGTCTGCGAGTACATGAAGTCACAGTCTGCGAGAACATGAAGTCACAGTGTGGGAGTACATGAAGTCACAGTGTGGGAGTACATGAAGTCACAGTGCAGGAGTAAATGAAGTCACAGTGTGGGAGTACATGAAGTCACAGTCTGCGAGTACATGAAGTCACAGTGTGGGAGTACATGTAGTCACAGTGTGGGAGTACATGAAGTCACAGTCTGCGAGTACATGAAGTCACAGTCTGCGAGACAATGAAGTGACAGGGTGGGAGTACATGAAGTCACAGTGTGGGAGTACATGAAGTCACAGTCTGCGAGTACATGAAGTCACAGTGTGGGAGTACATGTAGTCACAGTGTGGGAGTACATGAAGTCACAATCTGCGAGTACATGAAGTCACAGTGTGGGAGTACATGAAGTCACAGTGTGGGAGTACATGAAGTCACAGTTTGGGAGCACATGAAGTCACAGTATGGGAGTACATGAAGTCACAGTGTGGGAGTACATGAAGTCACAGTGCACGAGTATATGAAGTCACAGTGTTGAAGTACATGAAGTCATAGTGTGGGAGTACATGAACTCACAGTGTGGGAGTAAATGAAGTCACAGTGCAGGAGTACATTAAGTCACAGTGCGGAAGTACATAAAGTCACAATCTGCGAGTACATGAAGTCACAGTGTGGGAGTACATGAAGTCACAGTGTGGGAGTACATGAAGTCACAGTGTGGGAGTACATGAAGTCACAGTGTGGGAGTACATGAAGTCACAGTCTACGAGAATATGAAGTCACAGTGCGGGAGTACATGAAGTCACAATCTTAGAGTACATGAAGTCACAGTGTGGGAGTACATGAAGTCACAGTCTGCGAGTACATGAAGTCACAGTCTGCGAGTACATGAAGTCACAGTGTGGGAGTACATGAAGTCACAGTGTGGGAGTACATGAAGTCACAGTGTGGGAGTACATGAAGTCAGAGTATGTGAGTACATGAAGTCACAGTCTGCGAGTACATGAAGTCACAGTGTGGGAGTACATGAAGTCAAAGTCTGTGAGTACATAAAGTCACAGTCTGCGAGTACATGAAGTCACAGTCTGCGAGTACATGCAGTCACAGTCTGCGAGAACATGAAGTCACAGTGTGGGAGTACATGAAGTCACAGTGTGGGAGTACATGAAGTCACAGTCTGCGAGTACATGAAGTCACAGTCTGCGAGAACATGAAGTCACAGTGTGGAAGTACATGAAGTCACAGTGTGGGAGTACATGAAGTCACAGTGCAGGAGTAAATGAAGTCACAGTGTGGGAGTACATGAAGTCACAGTCTGCGAGTACATGAAGTCACAGTGTGGGAGTACATGTAGTCACAGTGTGGGAGTACATGAAGTCACAGTATGGGAGTACATGAAGTCACAGTGTTGAAGTACATGAAGTCATAGTGTGATAGTACATGAAGTCACAGTGTGGGAGTACATGAAGTCACAGTGCGGGAGTACATGAAGTCACAGTATGGGAGTACATGAAGTCACAGTCTGCGAGTACATGAAGTCACAGTCTGCGAGTACATGAAGTCACAGTCCGCGAGTACATGAAGTCACAGTGTGGAAGTACATGAAGGCACAGTGCGGGAGTTCATGACTTCACAGTGTGGGAGTAAATTAAGTCACAGTTCGGGAGTACATGAAGTCACAATCTGCGAGTACATGAAGTCACATTGTGGGAGTACATGAAGTCACAGTGTGGGAGTACATGAAGTCACAGTGTGGGAGTACATGAAGTCACAGTGTGGGAGTACATGAAGTCACAGTCTGCGAGTACATGAAGTCACAGTGTGGGAGTACATGAAGTCTTAGTCTGCGAATACATGAAGTCACAGTGTGGGAGTAAATGAAGTCACAGTGTGGGAGTACATGAAGTCACAGTCTGGAAGTATATGAAGTCACAGTCTGGAAGTACATGAAGTCACAGACTGCGAGCACATGAAGTCACAGTCTGCGAGTACATGAAGTCACAGTCTGCGAGTACATGAATTCACAGTCTGCGAGTACATGAAGTCACATTGTGGGAGTACATGAAGTCACAGTCTGCGAGCACATGAAGTCACAGTGTGGGAGTACATGAAGTCACAGTGTGGGAGTACATGAAGTCACAGTGTGGGAGGACATGAAGTCACAGTGTGGGAGGACATGAAGTCACAGTTTACGAGTACATGAAGTCACAGTTTACGAGTACATGAAGTCACAGTCTGCGAGTACATGCAGTCACAGTCTGCGAGAACATGAAGTCACAGTGTGGGAGTACATGAAGTCACAGTGTGGGAGTACATGAAGTCACAGTCTGCGAGTACATGAAGTCACAGTCTGCGAGAACATGAAGTCACAGTGTGGGAGTACATGTAGTCACAGTGTAGGAGTACATGAAGTCACAGTCTGCGAGTACATGAAGTCACAGTCTGCGAGACCATGAAGTGACAGTGTGGGAGTACATGAAGTCACAGTGTGGGAGTACATGAAGTCACAGTATGCGAGTACATAAAGTCACAATGTGGGAGTACATGAAGTCACAGTCTGCGATTACATGAAGTCACAGTGTGGGAGTACATGAAGTCACAGTGTGGGAGTACATGAAATTACAGTGTGGGAGTACATGAAGTCACAGTGTGGGAGTACATGAAGTCACAGTGTGGGAGTACATGAAGTCACAGTGTGGGAGTACATGAAGTCACAGTGTGGGAGTACATGAAGTCACAGTCTACGAGAATATGAAGTCACAGTGCGGGAGTACATGAAGTCACAATCTTCGAGTACATGAAATCACAGTGTGGGAGTACATGAAGTCACAGTGTGGGGGTACATGAAGTCACAGTGCGGGGGTACATGAAGTCACAGTGTGGGAGTACATAAAGTCACAGTCTGCGAGTACATGAAGTCACAGTCTGCGAGTACATGCAGTCACAGTCTGCGAGAACATGACGTCACAGTGTGGGAGTACATGAAGTCACAGTGTGGGAGTACATGAAGTCACAGTCTGCGAGTACATGAAGTCACAGTCTGCGAGAACATGAAGTCACAGTGTGGGAGTACATGAAGTCACAGTGTGGGAGTACATGAAGTCACAGTCTGCGAGTACATGAAGTCACAGTGTGGGAGTACATGAAGTCACAGTCTGCGAGTACATGAAGTCACAGTGTGGGAGTACATGTAGTCACAGTGTGGGAGTACATGAAGTCACAGTCTGCGAGTACATGAAGTCACAGTCTGCGAGACAATGAAGTGACAGGGTGGGAGTACATGAAGTCACAGTGTGGGAGTACATGAAGTCACAGTCTGCGAGTACATGAAGTCACAGTGTGGGAGTACATGTAGTCACAGTGTGGGAGTACATGAAGTCACAATCTGCGAGTACATGAAGTCACAGTGTGGGAGTACATGAAGTCACAGTGTGGGAGTACATGAAGTCACAGTGTGGGAGTACATGAAGTCACAGTGTGGGAGTACATGAAGTCACAGTGTGGGAGTACATGAAGTCACAGTGTGGGAGTACATGAAGTCACAGTCTACGAGAATATGAAGTCACAGTGCGGGAGTACATGAAGTCACAATCTTCGAGTACATGAAGTCACAGTGTGGGAGTACATGAAGTCACAGTCTGCGAGTACATGAAGTCACAGTCTGCGAGTACATGAAGTCACAGTGTGGGAGTACATGAAGTCACAGTGTGGGAGTACATGAAGTCAGAGTATGTGAGCACATGAAGTCACAGTCTGCGAGTACATGAAGTCACAGTGTGGGAGTACATGAAGTCAAAGTCTGTGAGTACATAAAGTCACAGTCTGCGAGTACATGCAGTCACAGTCTGCGAGAACATGAAGTCACAGTGTGGGAGTACATGAAGTCACAGTGTGGGAGTACATGAAGTCACAGTCTGCGAGTACATGAAGTCTTAGTCTGCGAATACATGAAGTCACAGTGTGGGAGTAAATGAAGTCACAGTGCGTGAGTACATGAAGTCACAATCTGCGAGTACATGAAGTCACAGTGTGGGAGTACATGAAGTCACAGTGTGGGAGTACATGAAGTCACAGTCTGGAAGTATATGAAGTCACAGTCTGGAAGTACATGAAGTCACAGACTGCGAGCACATGAAGTCACAGTCTGCGAGTACATGAAGTCACAGTCTGCGAGTACATGAAGTCACATTGTGGGAGTACATGAAGTCACAGTCTGCGAGCACATGAAGTCACAGTGTGGGAGTACATGAAGTCACAGTGTGGGAGTACATGAAGTCACAGTGTGGGAGGACATGAAGTCACAGTGTGGGAGGACATGAAGTCACAGTTTACGAGTACATGAAGTCACAGTTTACGAGTACATGAAGTCACAGTCTGCGAGTACATGCAGTCACAGTCTGCGAGAACATGAAGTCACAGTGTGGGAGTACATGAAGTCACAGTGTGGGAGTACATGAAGTCACAGTCTGCGAGTACATGAAGTCACAGTCTGCGAGAACATGAAGTCACAGTGTGGGAGTACATGTAGTCACAGTGTAGGAGTACATGAAGTCACAGTCTGCGAGTACATGAAGTCACAGTCTGCGAGACCATGAAGTGACAGTGTGGGAGTACATGAAGTCACAGTGTGGGAGTACACAAAGTCACAGTCTGCGAGTACATGAAGTCACAGTGTGGGAGTACATGTAGTCACAGTGTGGGAGTACATGAAGTCACAATCTGCGAGTACATGAAGTCACAGTGTGGGAGTACATGAAGTCAAAGTGTGGGAGTACATGAAGTCACAGTGTGGGAGTACATGAAGTCACAGTATGGGAGTACATGAAGTCACAGTGTGGGAGTACATGAAGTCACAGTGTGGGAGTACATGAAGTCACAGTGTGGGAGTACATGAAGTCACAGTGTTGAAGTACATGAAGTCATAGTGTGATAGTACATGAAGTCACAATCTGCGAGTACATAAAGTCACAGTGAGGGAGTACATGAAGTCACAGTGCGGGAGTACATAAAGTCACAATCTGCGAGTACATAAAGTCACAGTGTGGGAGTACATGAAGTCACAGTCTGCGAGTACATGAAGTCACAGTGTGGGAGTACATGAAGTCACAATCTGCGAGTACATGAAGTCACAGTGTGGGAGTACATAAAGTCACAGTGTGGGAGTACATGAAGTCACAGTGTGGGAGTACATGAAGTCACAGTGTGGGAGTACATGAAGTCACAGTGTTGAAGTACATGAAGTCATAGTGTGGGAGTACATGAAGTCACAGTGTGGGAGTACATGAAGTCACAGTGTGGGAGTACATGAAGTCACAGTGTGGGAGTACATGAAGTCACAGTGTGGGAGTACATGAAGTCACAGTGTGGGAGTACATGAAGTCACATTGTGGGAGTACATGAAGTCACAGTGTGGGAGTACATGAAGTCTTAGTCTGCGAATACATGAAGTCACAGTGTGGGAGTAAATGAAGTCACAGTGCGTGAGTACATGAAGTCACAATCTGCGAATACATGAAGTCACAGTGTGGGAGTAAATGAAGTCACAGTGTGGGAGTACATCAAGTCACAGTCTGGAAGTATATGAAGTCACAGTCTGGAAGTACATGAAGTCACAGTCTGCGAGTACATGAAGTCACAGTCTGTGAGTACATGAAGTCACAGTCTGCGAGTACATGAAGTCACAGTCTGCGAGTACATGAAGTCACAGTCTGCAAATACATGAAGTCACAGTCTGCGAGTACATGAAGTCACATTGTGGGAGTACATGAAGTCACAGTCTGCGAGCACATGAAGTCACAGTGTGGGAGTACATGAAGTCACAGTGTGGGAGGACATGAAGTCACAGTGTGGGAGGACATGAAGTCACAGTTTACGAGTACATGAAGTCACAGTTTACGAGTACATGAAGTCACAGTCTGCGAGTACATGAAGTCACAGTCTGCGAGAACATGAAGTCACAGTGTGGGAGTACATGAAGTCACAGTGTGGGAGTACATGAAGTCACAGTGTGGGAGTACATGAAGTCACAGTCTGCGAGTACATGAAGTCACAGTGTGGGAGTACATGAAGTCACAGTCTGCGAGTACATGAAGTCACAGTGTGGGAGTACATGTAGTCACAGTGTGGGAGTACATGAAGTCACAGTCTGCGAGTACATGAAGTCACAGTCTGCGAGACCATGAAGTGACAGTGTGGGAGTACATGAAGTCACAGTGTGGGAGTACACGAAGTCACAGTCTGCGAGTACATGAAGTCACAGTGTGGGAGTACATGTAGTCACAGTGTGGGAGTACATGAAGTCACAATCTACGAGTACATGAAGTCACAGTGTGGGAGTACATGAAGTCATAGTGTGGGAGTACATGAAGTCACAGTGTGGGAGTACATGAAGTCACAGTATGGGAGTACATGAAGTCACAGTGTGGGAGTACATGTAGTCACAGTGTGGGAGTACATGAAGTCACAATCTGCGAGTACATGAAGTCACAGTGCAGGAGTACATGAAGTCACAGTGTGGGAGTACATGAAGTCACAGTATGCGAGTACATGAAGTCACAGTGTGGGAGTACATGAAGTCACAGTGTGGGAGTACATGAAGTCACAGTGTGGGAGTACATGAAGTCACAGTGTTGGAGTACATGAAGTCACATTGTGGGAGTACATGAAGTCACAGTGTGGGAGTACATGAAGTCACAGTGTGGGAGTACATGAAGTCACAGTATGGGAGTACATGAAGTCACAGTATGGGAGTACATGAAGTAAAAGTGTGAGTACATGAAGTCACAGTGCTAGAGTACATGAAGTCACAGTGTGGGAGTACATGAAGTCACAGTGTGGGAGTACATGAAGTCACAGTGTGGGAGTACATGAAGTCACAGTGTGGGAGTACATGAAGTCACAGTGTGGGAGTACATGAAGTCACAGTCTGCGAGTACATGAAGTCATAGTCTTGGAGTACATGAAGTCACAGTATGCGAGTACATAAAGTCATATTCTGCAAGCACATGAAGTCACAATCTGCGAGTACATGAAGTCACAGTCTGCGAGTACATGAAGTCACAGTGTGCGAGTACATGAAGTCACAGTCTGCGAGTACATGAAGTCATAGTCTGCGATTACATGAAGTCACAGTGTGGGAGTACATGAAGTCACAGTGTGGGAGTACATGAAGTCACAGTGTGGGAGTACATGAAGTCACAGTGTGGGAGTACATGAAGTCACAGTGTGGGAGTACATGAAGTCACAGTGTGGGAGTACATGAAGTCACAGTGTGGGAGTACATGAAGTCACAGTGTGAGAGTACATGAAGTCACAATCTGCGAGTATATGAAGTCACAGTGTGGGAGTACATGAAGTCACAATCTACGAGAACATGAAGTCACAGTGCGGAAGTACATGAAGTCACAATCTTCGAGTACATGAAGTCACAGTGTGGGAGTACATGAAGTCACAGTGCGGGAGTAAATGAAGTCACAGTCTGCGAGTACATGAAGTCACAGTCTGCGAGTACATGTAGTCACAGTGTGGGAGTACATGAAGTCAAAATCTGCGAGTACATGAAGTCACAGTGTGGGAGTACATGAAGTCACAGTGTGGGAGTACATGAAGTCACAGTGTGGGAGTACATGAAGTCACAGTGTGGGAGTACATGAAGTCACAGTGTGGGAGTACATGAAGTCACAGTGTGGGAGTACATGAAGTCACAGTGCGGGAGTACATGAAGTCACAATCTTCGAGTACATGAAATCACAGTGTGGGAGTACATGAAATCACAGTGTGGGAGTACATGAAGTCACAGTGTGGGAGTACATGAAGTCACAGTGCGTGAGTAAATTAAGTCACAGTGCGGGAGTACATGAAGTCACAGTCTGTGAGTACATGAAGTCACAGTGTGGGAGTACATGTAGTCACAGTGTGGGAGTACATGTAGTCACAGTGTGGGAGTACAGAAAGTCACAATCTGCGAGTACATGAAGTCACAGTGTGGGAGTACACAAAGTCACAGTGTGGGAGTACATGAAGTCACAGTGTGGGAGTACATGAAGTCACAGTGTGGGAGTACATGAAGTCACAGTGTGGGAGTACATGAAGTCACAGTGTGGGAGTACATGAAGTCACAGTGCGCGAGTACATGAAGTCTCAGTGTTGAAGTACATGAAGTCATAGTGTGATAGTACATGAAGTCACAGTGTGGGAGTAAATGAAGTCACAGTGCGGGAGTACATGAAGTCACAGTGCGGAAGTACATAAAGTCACAATCTGCGAGTACATGAAGTCACAGTGTGGGAGTACATGAAGTCACAGTGTGGGAGTACATTAAGTCACAGTGCGGGAGTACATGAAGTCACAGTCTGCGAGTACATAAAGTCACAGTTAGGGAGTACATGAAGTCACAGTGTGGGAGTACATGAAGTCACAGTGCGTGAGTACATGAAGTCACAATCTGCGAGTACATGAAGTCACAGTGTGGGAGTACATGAAGTCACAGTCTGCGAGTACATGAAGTCACAGTGTGGGAGTAAATGAAGTCACAGTGCGTGAGTACATGAAGTCACAATCTGCGAGTACATGAAGTCACAGTGTGGGAGTACATGAAGTCACAGTGTGGGAGTACATGAAGTCACAGTGTGGGAGTACATGAAGTCACAGTGTGGGAGTACATGAAGTCACAGTGTGGGAGTACATGAAGTCACAGTGTGGGAGTACATGTAGTCACAGTGTGGGAGTACATGAAGTCACAATCTGCGAGTACATGAAGTCACAGTGTGGGAGTACATGAAGTCAAAGTGTGGGAGTACATGAAGTCACAGTCTGCGAGTACATGAAGTCACAGTGCGGGAGTACATGAAGTCACAGTGCGGGAGTACATGAAGTCTTAGTCTGCGAATACATTAAGTCACAGTGTGGGAGTACATGAAGTCACAGTCTGCGAGTACATGAAGTCACAGTGTGGGAGTAAATGAAGTCACAGTGTGGGAGTACATGAAGTCACAGTCTGCGAGTACATGAAGTCACAGTGTGGGAGTACATGTAGTCACAGTGTGGGAGTACAAGAAGTCACAGTCTGCGAGTACATGAAGTCACAGTCTGCGAGACCATGAAGTGACAGTGTGGGAGTACATGAAGTCACAGTGTGGGAGTACACGAAGTCACAGTCTGCGAGTACATGAAGTCACAGTGTGGGAGTACATGTAGTCACAGTGTCGGAGTACATGAAGTCACAATCTGCGAGTACATGAAGTCACAGTGTGGGAGTACATGAAGTCATAGTGTGGGAGTACATGAAGTCACAGTGTGGGAGTACATGAAGTCACAGTATGGGAGTACATGAAGTCACAGTGTGGGAGTACATGAAGTCACAGTGCGGGAGTACATGAAGTCTTAGTCTGCGAATACATGAAGTCACAGTGTGGGAGTACATGAAGTCACAGTCTGCGAGTACATGAAGTCACAGTGCAGGAGTAAATGAAGTCACAGTGTGGGAGTACATGAAGTCACAGTCTGCGAGTACATGAAGTCACAGTGTGGGAGTACATGTAGTCACAGTGTGGGAGTACATGAAGTCACAGTCTGCGAGTACATGAAGTCACAGTCTGCGAGACCATGAAGTGACAGTGTGGGAGTACATGAAGTCACAGTGTGGGAGTACACGAAGTCACAGTCTGCGAGTACATGAAGTCACAGTGTGGGAGTACATGAAGTCACAGTGTGGGAGTACATGAAGTCACAGTGTGGGAGTACATGAAGTCACAGTGTGGGAGTACATGAAGTCACAGTGTGGGAGTACATGAAGTCACAGTGTGGGAGTACATGAAGTCACAGTGTGGGAGTACAAGAAGTCACAATCTGCGAGTATATGAGGTCACAGTGTGGGAGTACATGAAGTCACAATCTACGAGAACATGAAGTCACAGTGCGGAAGTACATGAAGTCACAATCTTCGAGTACATGAAGTCACAGTGTGGGAGTACATGAAGTCACAGTGTGGGAGTACATGAAGTCACAGTGCGGGAGTAAATGAAGTCACAGTCTGCGAGTACATGAAGTCACAGTCTGCGAGTACATGTAGTCACAGTGTGGGAGTACATGAAGTCACAATCTGCGAGTACATGAAGTCACAGTGTGGGAGTACATGAAGTCACAGTCTGCAAGTACATGAAGTCACAGTGCAGGAGTAAATGATGTCACAGTGTGGGAGTACATGAAGTCACAGTCTGCGAGTACATGAAGTCACAGTGTGGGAGTACATGAAGTCACAGTGTGGGAGTACATGAAATTACAGTGTGGGAGTACATGAAGTCACAGTGTGGGAGTACATGAAGTCACAGTGTGGGAGTACATGAAGTCACAGTGTGGGAGTACATGAAGTCACAATCTGCGAGTATATGAAGTCACAGTGTGGGAGTACATGAAGTCACAATCTACGAGAACATGAAGTCACAGTGCGGAAGTACATGAAGTCACAATCTTCGAGTACATGAAGTCACAGTGTGGGAGTACATGAAGTCACAGTGCGGGAGTAAATGAAGTCACAGTCTGCGAGTACATGAAGTCACAGTCTGCGAGTACATGTAGTCACAGTGTGGGAGTACATGAAGTCAAAATCTGGGAGTACATGAAGTCACAGTGTGGGAGTACATGAAGTCACAGTGTGGGAGTACATGAAGTCACAGTGTGGGAGTACATGAAGTCACAGTGTGGGAGTACATGAAGTCACAGTGTGGGAGTACATGAAGTCACAGTGCGGGAGTACATGAAGTCACAATCTTCGAGTACATGAAATCACAGTGTGGGAGTACATGAAATCACAGTCTGTGAGTAAATTAAGTCACAGTGCGGGAGTACATGAAGTCACAGTCTGTGAGTACATGAAGTCACAGTGTGGGAGTACATGTAGTCACAGTGTGGGAGTACATGTAGTCACAGTGTGGGAGTACAGAAAGTCACAATCTGCGAGTACATGAAGTCACAGTGTGGGAGTACACGAAGTCACAGTGTGGGAGTACATGAAGTCACAGTGTGGGAGTACATGGAGTCACAGTGTGGGAGTACATGGAGTCACAGTGTGGGAGTACATGAAGTCACAGTGTGGGAGTACATGAAGTCACATTGTGGGAGTACATGAAGTCAGAGTATGGGAGTACATGAAGTCACAGTGTGGGAGTACATGAAGTCACAGTGCGCGAGTACATGAAGTCACAGTGTTGAAGTACATGAAGTCATAGTGTGATAGTACATGAAGTCACAGTGTGGGAGTAAATGAAGTCACAGTGCGGGAGTACATGAAGTCACAGTGCGGAAGTACATAAAGTCACAATCTGCGAGTACATGAAGTCACAGTGTGGGAGTACATGAAGTCACAGTGTGGGAGTACATTAAGTCACAGTGCGGGAGTACATGAAGTCACAGTCTGCGAGTACATAAAGTCACAGTTAGGGAGTACATGAAGTCACAGTGTGGGAGTACATGAAGTCACAGTGCGTGAGTACATGAAGTCACAATCTGCGAGTACATGAAGTCACAGTGTGGGAGTACATGAAGTCACAGTCTGCGAGTACATGAAGTCACAGTGTGGGAGTAAATGAAGTCACAGTGCGTGAGTACATGAAGTCACAATCTGCGAGTACATGAAGTCACAGTGTGGGAGTACATGAAGTCACAGTGTGGGAGTACATGAAGTCACAGTGTGGGAGTACATGAAGTCACAGTGTGGGAGTACATGAAGTCACAGTGTGGGAGTACATGAAGTCACAGTGTGGGAGTACATGTAGTCACAGTGTGGGAGTACATGAAGTCACAATCTGCGAGTACATGAAGTCACAGTGTGGGAGTACATGAAGTCAAAGTGTGGGAGTACATGAAGTCACAGTCTGCGAGTACATGAAGTCACAGTGCGGGAGTACATGAAGTCACAGTGCGGGAGTACATGAAGTCTTAGTCTGCGAATACATTAAGTCACAGTGTGGGAGTACATGAAGTCATAGTGTGGGAGTACATGAAGTCACAGTGTGGGAGTACATGAAGTCACAGTATGGGAGTACATGAAGTCACAGTGTGGGAGTACATGAAGTCACAGTATGGGAGTACATGAAGTCACAGTGTGGGAGTACATGAAGTCATAGTGTGGGAGTACATGAAGTCACAGTGTGGGAGTACATGAAGTCATAGTGTGGGAGTACATGAAGTCACAGTGTGGGAGTACATGAAGTCACAGTATGGGAGTACATGAAGTCACAGTGTGGGAGTACATGAAGTCACAGTGCGGGAGTACATGAAGTCTTAGTCTGCGAATACATGAAGTCACAGTGTGGGAGTACATGAAGTCACAGTCTGCGAGTACATGAAGTCACAGTGCAGGAGTAAATGAAGTCACAGTCTGCGAGTACATGAAGTCACAGTGTGGGAGTACATGTAGTCACAGTGTGGGAGTACATGAAGTCACAGTCTGCGAGTACATGAAGTCACAGTCTGCGAGACCATGAAGTGACAGTGTGGGAGTACATGAAGTCACAGTGTGGGAGTACACGAAGTCACAGTCTGCGAGTACATGAAGTCACAGTGTGGGAGTACATGAAGTCACAGTGTGGGAGTACATGAAGTCACAGTGTGGGAGTACATGAAGTCACAGTGTGGGAGTACATGAAGTCACAGTGTGGGAGTACATGAAGTCACAGTGTGGGAGTACATGAAGTCACAGTGTGGGAGTACATGAAGTCACAGTGTGGGAGTACAAGAAGTCACAATCTGCGAGTATATGAGGTCACAGTGTGGGAGTACATGAAGTCACAATCTACGAGAACATGAAGTCACAGTGCGGAAGTACATGAAGTCACAATCTTCGAGTACATGAAGTCACAGTGTGGGAGTACATGAAGTCACAGTGTGGGAGTACATGAAGTCACAGTGCGGGAGTAAATGAAGTCACAGTCTGCGAGTACATGAAGTCACAGTCTGCGAGTACATGTAGTCACAGTGTGGGAGTACATGAAGTCACAATCTGCGAGTACATGAAGTCACAGTGTGGGAGTACATGAAGTCACAGTCTGCGAGTACATGAAGTCACAGTGCAGGAGTAAATGATGTCACAGTGTGGGAGTACATGAAGTCACAGTCTGCGAGTACATGAAGTCACAGTGTGGGAGTACATGTAGTCACAGTGTGGGAGTACATGAAGTCACAGTCTGCGAGTACATGAAGTCACAGTCTGCGAGACCATGAAGTGACAGTGTGGGAGTACATGAAGTCACAGTGTGGGAGTACACGAAGTCACAGTCTGCGAGTACATGAAGTCACAGTGTGGGAGTACATGAAGTCACAGTGTGGGAGTACATGAAGTCACAGTGTGGGAGTACATGAAGTCACAGTGTGGGAGTACATGAAATTACAGTGTGGGAGTACATGAAGTCACAGTGTGGGAGTACATGAAGTCACAGTGTGGGAGTACATGAAGTCACAATCTGCGAGTATATGAGGTCACAGTGTGGGAGTACATGAAGTCACAATCTACGAGAACATGAAGTCACAGTGCGGAAGTACATGAAGTCACAATCTTCGAGTACATGAAGTCACAGTGTGGGAGTACATGAAGTCACAGTGTGGGAGTACATGAAGTCACAGTGTGGGAGTACATGAAGTCACAGTGCGGGAGTAAATGAAGTCACAGTCTGCGAGTACATGAAGTCACAGTCTGCGAGTACATGTAGTCACAGTGTGGGAGTACATGAAGTCACAATCTGCGAGTACATGAAGTCACAGTGTGGGAGTACATGAAGTCACAGTGTGGGAGTACATGAAGTCACAGTGTGGGAGTACATGAAGTCACAGTGTGGGAGTACATGAAGTCACAGTCTACGAGAACATGAAGTCACAGTGCGGGAGTACATGAAGTCACAATCTTCGAGTACATGAAATCACAGTGTGGGAGTACATGAAATCACAGTGTGGGAGTACATGAAGTCACAGTGTGGGAGTACATGAAGTCACAGTGCGTGAGTAAATTAAGTCACAGTGCGGGAGTACATGAAGTCACAGTCTGAGTACATGAAGTCACAGTGTGGGAGTACATGTAGTCACAGTGTGGGAGTACATGTAGTCACAGTGTGGGAGTACATGAAGTCACAATCTGCGAGTACATGAAGTCACAGTGTGGGAGTACACAAAGTCACAGTGTGGGAGTACATGAAGTCACAGTGTGGGAGTACATGAAGTCACAGTGTGGGAGTACATGAAGTCACAGTGTGGGAGTACATGAAGTCACAGTGTGGGAGTACATGAAGTCACATTGTGGGAGTACATGAAGTCAGAGTATGGGAGTACATGAAGTCACAGCGTGGGAGTACATGAAGTCACAGTGCGCAGAGTACATGAAGTCACAGTGTTGAAGTACATGAAGTCATAGTGTGATAGTACATGAAGTCACAGTGTGGGAGTACATGAAGTCACAGTGTGGGAGTACATTAAGTCACAGTGCGGGAGTACATGAAGTCACAGTCTGCGAGTACATAAAGTCACAGTTAGGGAGTACATGAAGTCACAGTGTGGGAGTACATGAAGTCACAGTATGGGAGTACATGAAGTCACAGTATGGGAGTACATGAAGTCACAGTGTGGGAGTACATGTAGTCACAGTGTGGGAGTACATGAAGTCACAATCTGCGAGTACATGAAGTCACAGTGTGGGAGTACATGAAGTCACAATCTGCGAGTACATGAAGTCACAGTGTGGGAGTACACAAAGTCACAGTGTGGGAGTACATGAAGTCACAGTGTGGGAGTACATGAAGTCACAGTGTGGGAGTACATGAAGTCACAGTGTGGGAGTACATGAAGTCACAGTGTGGGAGTACATGAAGTCACAGTGTGGGAGTACAAGAAGTCACAATCTGCGAGTATATGAGGTCACAGTGTGGGAGTACATGAAGTCACAATCTACGAGAACATGAAGTCACAGTGCGGAAGTACATGAAGTCACAATCTTCGAGTACATGAAGTCACAGTGTGGGAGTACATGAAGTCACAGTGTGGGAGTACATGAAGTCACAGTGCGGGAGTAAATGAAGTCACAGTCTGCGAGTACATGAAGTCACAGTCTGCGAGTACATGTAGTCACAGTGTGGGAGTACATGAAGTCACAATCTGCGAGTACATGAAGTCACAGTGTGGGAGTACATGAAGTCACAGTCTGCGAGTACATGAAGTCACAGTGCAGGAGTAAATGATGTCACAGTGTGGGAGTACATGAAGTCACAGTCTGCGAGTACATGAAGTCACAGTGTGGGAGTACATGTAGTCACAGTGTGGGAGTACATGAAGTCACAGTCTGCGAGTACATGAAGTCACAGTCTGCGAGACCATGAAGTGACAGTGTGGGAGTACATGAAGTCACAGTGTGGGAGTACACGAAGTCACAGTCTGCGAGTACATGAAGTCACAGTGTGGGAGTACATGAAGTCACAGTGTGGGAGTACATGAAGTCACAGTGTGGGAGTACATGAAGTCACAGTGTGGGAGTACATGAAATTACAGTGTGGGAGTACATGAAGTCACAGTGTGGGAGTACATGAAGTCACAGTGTGGGAGTACATGAAGTCACAATCTGCGAGTATATGAGGTCACAGTGTGGGAGTACATGAAGTCACAATCTACGAGAACATGAAGTCACAGTGCGGAAGTACATGAAGTCACAATCTTCGAGTACATGAAGTCACAGTGTGGGAGTACATGAAGTCACAGTGTGGGAGTACATGAAGTCACAGTGTGGGAGTACATGAAGTCACAGTGCGGGAGTAAATGAAGTCACAGTCTGCGAGTACATGAAGTCACAGTCTGCGAGTACATGTAGTCACAGTGTGGGAGTACATGAAGTCACAATCTGCGAGTACATGAAGTCACAGTGTGGGAGTACATGAAGTCACAGTGTGGGAGTACATGAAGTCACAGTGTGGGAGTACATGAAGTCACAGTGTGGGAGTACATGAAGTCACAGTGCAGGAGTAAATGAAGTCACAGTGTGGGAGTACATGAAGTCACAGTCTGCGAGTACATGAAGTCACAGTCTGCGAGACCATGAAGTGACAGTGTGGGAGTACATGAAGTCACAGTGTGGGAGTACATGAAGTCACAGTCTGCGAGTACATGAAGTCACAGTGTGGGAGTACATGTAGTCACAGTGTGGGAGTACATGAAGTCACAATCTGCGAGTACATGAAGTCACAGTGTGGGAGTACATGAAGTCACAGTGTGGGAGTACATGAAGTCACAGTGCGCGAGTACATGAAGTCACAGTGTTGAAGTACATGAAGTCATAGTGTGATAGTACATGAAGTCACAGTGTGGGAGTAAATGAAGTCACAGTGCGGGAGTACATGAAGTCACAGTGCGGAAGTACATAAAGTCACAATCTGCGAGTACATGAAGTCACAGTGTGGGAGTACATGAAGTCACAGTGTGGGAGTACATTAAGTCACAGTCTGCGAGTACATGAAGTCACAGTGCGGGAGTACATGAAGTCACAGTGCGGGGAGTACATGAAGTCTTAGTCTGCGAATACATGAAGTCACAGTGTGGGAGTACATGAAGTCACAGTCTGCGAGTACATGAAGTCACAGTGTGGGAGTAAATGAAGTCACAGTGCGTGAGTACATGAAGTCACAATCTGCGAGTACATGAAGTCACAGTGTGGGAGTACATGAAGTCACAGTGTGGGAGTACATGAAGTCACAGCGTGGGAGTACATGAAGTCACAGTGTGGGAGTAAATGAAGTCACAGTGCGCGAGTACATGAAGTCATAGTCCGCGAGTACATGAAGTCACGGTCTGCGAGAACAAGAAGTCACAGTCTGCGAGTACATGAAGTCACAGTCTGCGAGTACATGAAGTCACAGTCCGCAAGTACATGAAGTCACAGTGTGGAAGTACATGAAGGCACAGTGCGGGAGTACATGACTTCACAGTGTGGGAGTAAATTAAGTCACAGTTCGGGAGTACATGTAGTCACAGTGTGGGAGTACATGAAGTCACAGTCTGCGAGTACATGAAGTCACAGTCTGCGAGACCATGAAGTGACAGTGTGGGAGTACATGAAGTCACAGTGTGGGAGTACACGAAGTCACAGTCTGCGAGTACATGAAGTCACAGTGTGGGAGTACATGAAGTCACAGTGTGGGAGTACATGAAGTCACAGTGTGGGAGTACATGAAGTCACAGTGTGGGAGTACATGAAATTACAGTGTGGGAGTACATGAAGTCACAGTGTGGGAGTACATGAAGTCACAGTGTGGGAGTACATGAAGTCACAATCTGCGAGTATATGAGGTCACAGTGTGGGAGTACATGAAGTCACAATCTACGAGAACATGAAGTCACAGTGCGGAAGTACATGAAGTCACAATCTTCGAGTACATGAAGTCACAGTGTGGGAGTACATGAAGTCACAGTGTGGGAGTACATGAAGTCACAGTGTGGGAGTACATGAAGTCACAGTGCGGGAGTAAATGAAGTCACAGTCTGCGAGTACATGAAGTCACAGTCTGCGAGTACATGTAGTCACAGTGTGGGAGTACATGAAGTCACAATCTGCGAGTACATGAAGTCACAGTGTGGGAGTACATGAAGTCACAGTGTGGGAGTACATGAAGTCACAGTGTGGGAGTACATGAAGTCACAGTGTGGGAGTACATGAAGTCACAGTCTACGAGAACATGAAGTCACAGTGCGGGAGTACATGAAGTCACAATCTTCGAGTACATGAAATCACAGTGTGGGAGTACATGAAATCACAGTGTGGGAGTACATGAAGTCACAGTGTGGGAGTACATGAAGTCACAGTGCGTGAGTAAATTAAGTCACAGTGCGGGAGTACATGAAGTCACAGTCTGAGTACATGAAGTCACAGTGTGGGAGTACATGTAGTCACAGTGTGGGAGTACATGTAGTCACAGTGTGGGAGTACATGAAGTCACAATCTGCGAGTACATGAAGTCACAGTGTGGGAGTACACAAAGTCACAGTGTGGGAGTACATGAAGTCACAGTGTGGGAGTACATGAAGTCACAGTGTGGGAGTACATGAAGTCACAGTGTGGGAGTACATGAAGTCACAGTGTGGGAGTACATGAAGTCACATTGTGGGAGTACATGAAGTCAGAGTATGGGAGTACATGAAGTCACAGCGTGGGAGTACATGAAGTCACAGTGCGCGAGTACATGAAGTCACAGTGTTGAAGTACATGAAGTCATAGTGTGATAGTACATGAAGTCACAGTGTGGGAGTACATGAAGTCACAGTGTGGGAGTACATTAAGTCACAGTGCGGGAGTACATGAAGTCACAGTCTGCGAGTACATAAAGTCACAGTTAGGGAGTACATGAAGTCACAGTGTGGGAGTACATGAAGTCACAGTATGGGAGTACATGAAGTCACAGTATGGGAGTACATGAAGTCACAGTGTGGGAGTACATGTAGTCACAGTGTGGGAGTACATGAAGTCACAATCTGCGAGTACATGAAGTCACAGTGTGGGAGTACATGAAGTCACAATCTGCGAGTACATGAAGTCACAGTGTGGGAGTACACAAAGTCACAGTGTGGGAGTACATGAAGTCACAGTGTGGGAGTACATGAAGTCACAGTGTGGGAGTACATGAAGTCACAGTGTGGGAGTACATGAAGTCACAGTGTGGGAGTACATGAAGTCACAGTGTGGGAGTACAAGAAGTCACAATCTGCGAGTATATGAGGTCACAGTGTGGGAGTACATGAAGTCACAATCTACGAGAACATGAAGTCACAGTGCGGAAGTACATGAAGTCACAATCTTCGAGTACATGAAGTCACAGTGTGGGAGTACATGAAGTCACAGTGTGGGAGTACATGAAGTCACAGTGCGGGAGTAAATGAAGTCACAGTCTGCGAGTACATGAAGTCACAGTCTGCGAGTACATGTAGTCACAGTGTGGGAGTACATGAAGTCACAATCTGCGAGTACATGAAGTCACAGTGTGGGAGTACATGAAGTCACAGTCTGCGAGTACATGAAGTCACAGTGCAGGAGTAAATGATGTCACAGTGTGGGAGTACATGAAGTCACAGTCTGCGAGTACATGAAGTCACAGTGTGGGAGTACATGTAGTCACAGTGTGGGAGTACATGAAGTCACAGTCTGCGAGTACATGAAGTCACAGTCTGCGAGACCATGAAGTGACAGTGTGGGAGTACATGAAGTCACAGTGTGGGAGTACACGAAGTCACAGTCTGCGAGTACATGAAGTCACAGTGTGGGAGTACATGAAGTCACAGTGTGGGAGTACATGAAGTCACAGTGTGGGAGTACATGAAGTCACAGTGTGGGAGTACATGAAATTACAGTGTGGGAGTACATGAAGTCACAGTGTGGGAGTACATGAAGTCACAGTGTGGGAGTACATGAAGTCACAATCTGCGAGTATATGAGGTCACAGTGTGGGAGTACATGAAGTCACAATCTACGAGAACATGAAGTCACAGTGCGGAAGTACATGAAGTCACAATCTTCGAGTACATGAAGTCACAGTGTGGGAGTACATGAAGTCACAGTGTGGGAGTACATGAAGTCACAGTGTGGGAGTACATGAAGTCACAGTGCGGGAGTAAATGAAGTCACAGTCTGCGAGTACATGAAGTCACAGTCTGCGAGTACATGTAGTCACAGTGTGGGAGTACATGAAGTCACAATCTGCGAGTACATGAAGTCACAGTGTGGGAGTACATGAAGTCACAGTGTGGGAGTACATGAAGTCACAGTGTGGGAGTACATGAAGTCACAGTGTGGGAGTACATGAAGTCACAGTGCAGGAGTAAATGAAGTCACAGTGTGGGAGTACATGAAGTCACAGTCTGCGAGTACATGAAGTCACAGTCTGCGAGACCATGAAGTGACAGTGTGGGAGTACATGAAGTCACAGTGTGGGAGTACATGAAGTCACAGTCTGCGAGTACATGAAGTCACAGTGTGGGAGTACATGTAGTCACAGTGTGGGAGTACATGAAGTCACAATCTGCGAGTACATGAAGTCACAGTGTGGGAGTACATGAAGTCACAGTGTGGGAGTACATGAAGTCACAGTGCGCGAGTACATGAAGTCACAGTGTTGAAGTACATGAAGTCATAGTGTGATAGTACATGAAGTCACAGTGTGGGAGTAAATGAAGTCACAGTGCGGGAGTACATGAAGTCACAGTGCGGAAGTACATAAAGTCACAATCTGCGAGTACATGAAGTCACAGTGTGGGAGTACATGAAGTCACAGTGTGGGAGTACATTAAGTCACAGTCTGCGAGTACATGAAGTCACAGTGCGGGAGTACATGAAGTCACAGTGCGGGAGTACATGAAGTCTTAGTCTGCGAATACATGAAGTCACAGTGTGGGAGTACATGAAGTCACAGTCTGCGAGTACATGAAGTCACAGTGTGGGAGTAAATGAAGTCACAGTGCGTGAGTACATGAAGTCACAATCTGCGAGTACATGAAGTCACAGTGTGGGAGTACATGAAGTCACAGTGTGGGAGTACATGAAGTCACAGCGTGGGAGTACATGAAGTCACAGTGTGGGAGTAAATGAAGTCACAGTGCGCGAGTACATGAAGTCATAGTCCGCGAGTACATGAAGTCACGGTCTGCGAGAACAAGAAGTCACAGTCTGCGAGTACATGAAGTCACAGTCTGCGAGTACATGAAGTCACAGTCCGCAAGTACATGAAGTCACAGTGTGGAAGTACATGAAGGCACAGTGCGGGAGTACATGACTTCACAGTGTGGGAGTAAATTAAGTCACAGTTCGGGAGTACATGAAGTCACAATCTGCGAGTACATGAAGTCACAGTGTGGGAGTACATAAAGTCACAGTGTGGGAGTACATGAAGTCACAGTTTGGGAGTACATGAAGTCACAGTGTGGGAGTACATGAAGTCACAGTCTGCGAGTACATGAAGTCACAGTGCAGGAGTACATGAAGTCACAGTGCAGGAGTACATGAAGTCACAGTGTGGGAGTACATGAAGTCTTAGTCTGCGAATACATGAAGTCACAGTGTGGGAGTAAATGAAGTCACAGTGCGTGAGTACATGAAGTCACAATCTGCGAGTACATGAAGTCACAGTGTGGGAGTACATGAAGTCTTAGTCTGCGAATACATGAAGTCACAGTGTGGGAGTAAATGAAGTCACAGTGTGGGAGTACATGAAGTCACAGTCTGGAAGTATATGAAGTCACAGTGTGGAAGTACATGAAGTCACAGACTGCGAGCACATGAAGTCACAGTCTGCGAGTACATGAAGTCACAGTCTGCGAGTACATGAAGTCACAGTCTGCGAGTACATGAAGTCACAGTCTGCGAGCACATGAAGTCACAGTGTGGGAGTACATGAAGTCACAGTGTGGGAGTACATGAAGTCACAGTGTGGGAGGACATGAAGTCACAGTGTGGGAGTACATGAAGTCACAGTGTGGGAGTACATGAAGTCACAGTTTACGAGTACATGAAGTCACAGTTTACGAGTACATGAAGTCACAGTTTACGAGTACATGAAGTCACAGTCTGCGAGTACATGCAGTCACAGTCTGCGAGTACATGAAGTCACAGTCTGCGAGTACATGAAGTCACATTGTGGGAGTACATGAAGTCACAGTCTGCGAGCACATGAAGTCACAGTGTGGGAGTACATGAAGTCACAGTATGGGAGTACATGAAGTTACAGTGTGGGAGTACATGAAGTCACAGTGCGCGAGTACATGAAGTCACAGTGTTGAAGTACATGAAGTCATAGTGTGATAGTACATGAAGTCACAGTGTGGGAGTAAATGAAGTCACAGTGCGGGAGTACATTAAGTCACAGTGCGGGAGTACATAAAGTCACAATCTGCGAGTACATGAAGTCACAGTGTGGGAGTACATGAAGTCACAGTCTGCGAGTACATGAAGTCACAGTGTGGGAGTATATGTAGTCACAGTGTGGGAGTACATGAAGTCACAATCTGCGAGTACATGAAGTCACAGTGTGGGAGTACATAAAGTCACAGTGTGGGAGTACATGAAGTCACAGTGTGGGAGTACATGAAGTCACAGTGTGGGAGTACATGAAGTCACAGTGTGGGAGTACATGAAGTCACAGTGTGGGAGTACATGAAGTCACAGTGTAGGAGTACATGAAGTCACAGTATGGGAGTACATGAAGTCACAGTGTGGGAGTACATGAAGTCACAGTGCGCGAGTACATGAAGTCACAGTGTTGAAGTTCATGAAGTCACAGTGCGGGAGTACATGAAGTCACAGTCTGCGAGTACATGAAGTCACAGTCTGCGAGTACATAAAGTCACAGTTAGGGAGTACATGAAGTCACAGTGTGAGAGTACATGAAGTCACAGTGTGGGAGTACATGAAGTCTCAGTGCGGGAGAACATGAAGTCACATTGTGGGAGTACATGAAGTCACAGTGTGGGAGTACATGAAGTCATAGTCTGCGGTACATGAAGTCACAGTGTGGGAGTAAATTAAGTCACAGTCTGCGAGTACATGAAGTCACAGTGTGGGAGTACATGAAGTCACAGTCTGCGAGTACATGAAGTCACAGTGTGGGAGTACATGAAGTCACAGTGTGGGAGTACATGAAGTCACAGTGAGGGAGTACATGAAGTCACAGTGTGGGAGTACATGAAGTCACAGTGTGGGAGTACATGAAGTCACAGTGTGGGAGTACATGAAGTCACAGTGCGGGAGTACATGAAGTCACAGTGCGGGAGTACATGAAGTCACAGTATGGGAGTACATGAAGTCACAGTCTGCGAGTACATGAAGTCACAGTGCGGGAGTACAAGAAGTCACAGTGCGGGAGTACATGAAGTCTTAGTCTGCGAATACATGAAGTCACAGTGTGGGAGTACATGAAGTCACAGTCTGCGAGTACATGAAGTCACAGTGTGGGAATACATGAAGTCACAGTCTGCGAGTACATGAAGTCACAGTGCGGGAGTACATGAAGTCATAGTGCGGGAGTACATGAAGTCTTAGTCTGCGAATACATGAAGTCACAGTGTGGGAGTACATGAAGTCACAATCTGCGAGTACATGAAGTCACAGTGTGGGAGTACATGAAGTCACAGTGTGGGAGTACATGAAGTCACAGTCTGCGAGTACATGAAGTCACAGTCTGCGAGTACATAAAGTCACAGTTAGGGAGTACATGAAGTCACAGTGTGAGAGTACATGAAGTCACAGTGTGGGAGTACATGAAGTCTCAGTGCGGGAGTACATGAAGTCACATTGTGGGAGTACATGAAGTCACAGTGTGGGAGTACATGAAGTCATAGTCTGCGGTACATGAAGTCACAGTGTGGGAGTAAATTAAGTCACAGTCTGCGAGTACATGAAGTCACAGTGTGGGAGTACATGAAGTCACAGTCTGCGAGTACATGAAGTCACAGTGTGGGAGTACATGAAGTCACAGTGTGGGAGTACATGAAGTCACAGTCTGCGAGTACATGAAGTCACAGTCTGCGAGTACATAAAGTCACAGTTAGGGAGTACATGAAGTCACAGTGTGAGAGTACATGAAGTCACAGTGTGGGAGTACATGAAGTCTCAGTGCGGGAGTACATGAAGTCACATTGTGGGAGTACATGAAGTCACAGTGTGGGAGTACATGAAGTCATAGTCTGCGGTACATGAAGTCACAGTGTGGGAGTAAATTAAGTCACAGTCTGCGAGTACATGAAGTCACAGTGTGGGAGTACATGAAGTCACAGTCTGCGAGTACATGAAGTCACAGTGTGGGAGTACATGAAGTCACAGTGTGGGAGTACATGAAGTCACAGTGTGGGAGTACATGAAGTCACAGTGTGGGAGTACATGAAGTCACAGTGTGGGAGTACATGAAGTCACATTGTGGGAGTACATGAAGTCACAGTGCGGGAGTACATGAAGTCACAGTGCGGGAGTACATGAAGTCACAGTATGGGAGTACATGAAGTCACAGTCTGCGAGTACATGAAGTCACAGTGCGGGAGTACATGAAGTCTTAGTCTGCGAATACATGAAGTCACAGTGTGGGAGTACATGAAGTCACAGTCTGCGAGTACATGAAGTCACAGTGTGGGAATACATGAAGTCACAGTCTGCGAGTACATGAAGTCACAGTGCGGGAGTACATGAAGTCACAGTGCGGGAGTACATGAAGTCTTAGTCTGCGAATACATGAAGTCACAGTGTGGGAGTACATGAAGTCACAGTCTGCGAGTACATGAAGTCACAGTGTGGGAGTAAATGAAGTCACAGTGCGTGAGTACATGAAGTCACAATCTGCGAGTACATGAAGTCACAGTGTGGGAGTACATGAAGTCACAGTGTGGGAGTACAT
This sequence comes from Pseudophryne corroboree, assembly GCF_028390025.1. Taxonomy (NCBI): domain Eukaryota; kingdom Metazoa; phylum Chordata; class Amphibia; order Anura; family Myobatrachidae; genus Pseudophryne; species Pseudophryne corroboree. The sequence continues at coordinate 1,242,011,371 of NC_086444.1, read as the reverse complement.
GAAGTCACAGTGTGGGAGTACATGAAGTCACAGTGTGGGAGTAAATGAAGTCACAGTGCGCGAGTACATGAAGTCACAGTCCGCGAGTACATGAAGTCACGGTCTGCGAGAACATGAAGTCACAGTCTGCGAGTACATGAAGTCACAGTCTGCGAGTACATGAAGTCACAGTCTGCGAGTACAAGAAGTCACAGTCTGCGAGTACATGAAGTCACAGTCTGCGAGTACATGAAGTCACAGTCCGCGAGTACATGAAGTCACAGTGTGGAAGTGCATGAAGGCACAGTGCGGGAGTACATGACTTCACAGTGTGGGAGTAAATTAAGTCACAGTTCGGGAGTACATGAAGTCACAATCTGCGAGTACATGAAGTCACAGTGTGGGAGTACATGAAGTCACAGTGTGGGAGTACATGAAGTCACAGTTTGGGAGTACATGAAGTCACAGTGTGGGAGTACATGAAGTCACAGTCTGCGAGTACATGAAGTCACAGTGCAGGAGTACATGAAGTCACAGTGTGGGAGTACATGAAGTCTTAGTCTGCGAATACATGAAGTCACAGTGTGGGAGTAAATGAAGTCACAGTGCGTGAGTACATGAAGTCACAATCTGCGAGTACATGAAGTCACAGTGTGGGAGTACATGAAGTCTTAGTCTGCGAATACATGAAGTCACAGTGTGGGAGTACATGAAGTCACAGTCTGCGAGTACATGAAGTCACAGTGTGGGAATACATGAAGTCACAGTCTGCGAGTACATGAAGTCACAGTGCGGGAGTACATGAAGTCATAGTGCGGGAGTACATGAAGTCTTAGTCTGCGAATACATGAAGTCACAGTGTGGGAGTACATGAAGTCACAATCTGCGAGTACATGAAGTCACAGTGTGGGAGTACATGAAGTCACAGTGTGGGAGTACATGAAGTCACAGTCTGCGAGTACATGAAGTCACAGTCTGCGAGTACATAAAGTCACAGTTAGGGAGTACATGAAGTCACAGTGTGAGAGTACATGAAGTCACAGTGTGGGAGTACATGAAGTCTCAGTGCGGGAGTACATGAAGTCACATTGTGGGAGTACATGAAGTCACAGTGTGGGAGTACATGAAGTCATAGTCTGCGGTACATGAAGTCACAGTGTGGGAGTAAATTAAGTCACAGTCTGCGAGTACATGAAGTCACAGTGTGGGAGTACATGAAGTCACAGTCTGCGAGTACATGAAGTCACAGTGTGGGAGTACATGAAGTCACAGTGTGGGAGTACATGAAGTCACAGTGTGGGAGTACATGAAGTCACAGTGTGGGAGTACATGAAGTCACATTGTGGGAGTACATGAAGTCACAGTGCGGGAGTACATGAAGTCACAGTGCGGGAGTACATGAAGTCACAGTATGGGAGTACATGAAGTCACAGTCTGCGAGTACATGAAGTCACAGTGCGGGAGTACATGAAGTCTTAGTCTGCGAATACATGAAGTCACAGTGTGGGAGTACATGAAGTCACAGTCTGCGAGTACATGAAGTCACAGTGTGGGAATACATGAAGTCACAGTCTGCGAGTACATGAAGTCACAGTGCGGGAGTACATGAAGTCACAGTGCGGGAGTACATGAAGTCTTAGTCTGCGAATACATGAAGTCACAGTGTGGGAGTACATGAAGTCACAGTCTGCGAGTACATGAAGTCACAGTGTGGGAGTAAATGAAGTCACAGTGCGTGAGTACATGAAGTCACAATCTGCGAGTACATGAAGTCACAGTGTGGGAGTACATGAAGTCACAGTGTGGGAGTACATGAAGTCACAGTGTGGGAGTACATGAAGTCACAGTGTGGGAGTAAATTAAGTCACAGTCTGCGAGTACATGAAGTCACAGTGTGGGAGTACATGAAGTCACAGTCTGCGAGTACATGAAGTCACAGTGTGGGAGTACATGAAGTCACAGTGTGGGAGTACATGAAGTCACAGTGTGGGAGTACATGAAGTCACAGTGTGGGAGTACATGAAGTCACAGTGTGGGAGTACATGAAGTCACATTGTGGGAGTACATGAAGTCACAGTGCGGGAGTACATGAAGTCACAGTGCGGGAGTACATGAAGTCACAGTATGGGAGTACATGAAGTCACAGTCTGCGAGTACATGAAGTCACAGTGCGGGAGTACATGAAGTCTTAGTCTGCGAATACATGAAGTCACAGTGTGGGAGTACATGAAGTCACAGTCTGCGAGTACATGAAGTCACAGTGTGGGAATACATGAAGTCACAGTCTGCGAGTACATGAAGTCACAGTGCGGGAGTACATGAAGTCACAGTGCGGGAGTACATGAAGTCTTAGTCTGCGAATACATGAAGTCACAGTGTGGGAGTACATGAAGTCACAGTCTGCGAGTACATGAAGTCACAGTGTGGGAGTAAATGAAGTCACAGTGCGTGAGTACATGAAGTCACAATCTGCGAGTACATGAAGTCACAGTGTGGGAGTACATGAAGTCAAAGTGTGGGAGTACATGAAGTCACAGTGTGGGAGTACATGAAGTCACAGTGTGGGAGTAAATGAAGTCACAGTGCGCGAGTACATGAAGTCACGGTCTGCGAGAACATGAAGTCACAGTCTGCGAGTACATGAAGTCACAGTCTGCGAGTACATGAAGTCACAGTCTGCGAGTACAAGAAGTCACAGTCTGCGAGTACATGAAGTCACAGTCTGCGAGTACATGAAGTCACAGTCCGCGAGTACATGAAGTCACAGTGTGGAAGTGCATGAAGGCACAGTGCGGGAGTACATGACTTCACAGTGTGGGAGTAAATTAAGTCACAGTTCGGGAGTACATGAAGTCACAATCTGCGAGTACATGAAGTCACAGTGTGGGAGTACATGAAGTCACAGTGTGGGAGTACATGAAGTCACAGTTTGGGAGTACATGAAGTCACAGTGTGGGAGTACATGAAGTCACAGTCTGCGAGTACATGAAGTCACAGTGTGGGAGTACATGAAGTCACAGTGTGGGAGTACATGAAGTCTTAGTCTGCGAATACATGAAGTCACAGTGTGGGAGTACATGAAGTCACAATCTGCGAGTACATGAAGTCACAGTGTGGGAGTACATGAAGTCACAGTGTGGGAGTACATGAAGTCACAGTCTGCGAGTACAAGAAGTCACAGTCTGCGAGTACATGAAGTCACATTGTGGGAGTACATGAAGTCACAGACTGCGAGTACATTAAGTCACAGTGTGGGAGTACATGAAGTCACAGTGTTGGAGTACATGAAGTCACAGTATGCGAGTACATGAAGTCACAGTGTGGGAGTACATGAAGTCACAGTGTGGGAGTAAATGAAGTCACAGTGCGTGAGTACATGAAGTCACAATCTGCGAGTACATGAAGTCACAGTGTGGGAGTACATGAAGTCTTAGTCTGCGAATACATGAAGTCACAGTGTGGGAGTAAATGAAGTCACAGTGTGGGAGTACATGAAGTCACAGTCTGGAAGTATATGAAGTCACAGTGTGGAAGTACATGAAGTCACAGACTGCGAGCACATGAAGTCACAGTCTGCGAGTACATGAAGTCACAGTGTGGGAGTACATGAAGTCACAGTGTGGGAGTACATGAAGTCACAGTGTGGGAGGACATGAAGTCACAGTGTGGGAGTACATGAAGTCACAGTTTACGAGTACATGAAGTCACAGTTTACGAGTACATGAAGTCACAGTCTGCGAGTACATGCAGTCACAGTCTGCGAGAACATGAAGTCACAGTGTGGGAGTACATGAAGTCACAGTGTGGGAGTACATGAAGTCACAGTCTGCGAGTACATGAAGTCACAGTCTGCGAGAACATAAAGTCACAGTGTGGGAGTACATGAAGTCACAGTGTGGGAGTACATGAAGTCACATTGTGGGAGTACATGAAGTCACAGTGCGGGAGTACATGAAGTCACAGTGCGGGAGTACATGAAGTCACAGTGCGGGAGTACATGAAGTCACAGTATGGGAGTACATGAAGTCACAGTCTGCGAGTACATGAAGTCACAGTGCGGGAGTACATGAAGTCACAGTGTGGGAGGACATGAAGTCACAGTGTGGGAGTACATGAAGTCACAGTTTACGAGTACATGAAGTCACAGTTTACGAGTACATGAAGTCACAGTCTGCGAGTACATGCAGTCACAGTCTGCGAGAACATGAAGTCACAGTGCAGGAGTAAATGAAGTCACAGTGTGGGAGTACATGAAGTCACAGTCTGCGAGTACATGAAGTCACAGTCTGCGAGACCATGAAGTGACAGTGTGGGAGTACATGAAGTCACAGTGTGGGAGTACATGAAGTCACAGTCTGCGAGTACATGAAGTCACAGTGTGGGAGTACATGTAGTCACAGTGTGGGAGTACATGAAGTCACAATCTGCGAGTACATGAAGTCACAGTGTGGGAGTACATGAAGTCACAGTGTGGGAGTACATGAAGTCACAGTGTGGGAGTACATGAAGTCACAGTGTGGGAGTACATGAAGTCACAGTCTGCGAGTACATGAAGTCACAGTCTGCGAGAACATAAAGTCACAGTGTGGGAGTACATGAAGTCACAGTGTGGGAGTACATGAAGTCACAGTGCAGGAGTAAATGAAGTCACAGTGTGGGAGTACATGAAGTCACAGTCTGCGAGTACATGAAGTCACAGTCTGCGAGACCATGAAGTGACAGTGTGGGAGTACATGAAGTCACAGTGTGGGAGTACATGAAGTCACAGTCTGCGAGTACATGAAGTCACAGTGTGGGAGTACATGTAGTCACAGTGTGGGAGTACATGAAGTCACAATCTGCGAGTACATGAAGTCACAGTGTGGGAGTACATGAAGTCACAGTATGGGAGTACATGAAGTCACAGTGTGCGAGTACATGAAGTCACAGTGTTGAAGTACATGAAGTCATAGTGTGATAGTACATGAAGTCACAGTGTGGGAGTAAATGAAGTCACAGTGCGGGAGTACATGAGGTCACAGTGCGGGAGTACATAAAGTCACAATCTGCGAGTACATGAAGTCACAGTGTGGGAGTACATGAAGTCACAGTCTGCGAGTACATAAAGTCACAGTGTGGGAGTACATGTAGTCACAGTGTGGGAGTACATGAAGTCACAATCTGCGAGTACATGAAGTCACAGTGTGGGAGTACATAAAGTCACAGTGTGGGAGTACATAAAGTCACAGTGTGGGAGTACATGAAGTCACAGTGTGGGAGTACATGAAGTCACAGTGTGGGAGTACATGAAGTCACAGTGTAGGAGTTCATGAAGTCATAGTGTGATAGTACATGAAGTCACAGTGTGGGAGTAAATTAAGGCACAGTGCGGTAGTACATTAAGTCACAGTGCTGGAGTACATAAAGTCACAATCTGCGAGTACATGAAGTCACAGTGTGGGAGTACATGAAGTCACAGTGTGGGAGTACATGAAGTCACAGTGCGGGAGTACATGAAGTCACAGTCTGCGAGTACATGAAGTCACAGTCTGCGAGTACATAAAGTCACAGTTAGGGAGTACATGAAGTCACAGTGTGAGAGTACATGAAGTCTCAGTGCGGGAGTACATGAAGTCACATTGTGGGAGTACATGAAGTCACAGTGTGGGAGTACATGAAGTCATAGTCTGCGGTACATGAAGTCACAGTGTGGGAGTAAATTAAGTCACAGTCTGCGAGTACATGAAGTCACAGTGCGGGAGTACATGAAGTCACAGTATGCGAGTACATGAAGTCACAGTGTGGGAGTACATTAAGTCACAGTGTGGGAGTACATGAAGTCATAGTCTTGGAGTACATGAAGTCACAGTATGCGAGTACATAAAGTCATATTCTGCAAGCACATGAAGTCACAATCTGCGAGTACATGAAGTCACAGTCTGCGAGTACATGAAGTCACAGTGTGCGAGTACATGAAGTCACAGTCTGCGAGTACATGAAGTCATAGTCTGCGACTACATGAAGTCATAGTCTGCGAGTACATAAAGTCACATTGTGGGAGTACATGAAGTCACAGTCTGCGATTACATGAAGTCACAGTGTGGGAGTACATGAAGTCACAGTGTGGGAGTACATGAAATTACAGTGTGGGAGTACATGAAGTCACAGTGTGGGAGTACATGAAGTCACAGTGTGGGAGTACATGAAGTCACAGTGTGGGAGTACATGAAGTCACAATCTGTGAGTATATGAAGTCACAGTGTGAAAGTACATGAAGTCACAATCTACGAGAACATGAAGTCACAGTGCGGAAGTACATGAAGTCACAATCTTGGAGTACATGAAATCACAGTGTGGGAGTACATGAAATCACAGTGTGGGAGTACATGAAGTCACAGTGTGGGGGTACATGAAGTCACAGTGCGGGAGTAAATGAAGTCACAGTGTGGGAGTACATGAAGTCAAAGTCTGCGAGTACATGAAGTCACAGTCTGCGAGTACATGAAGTCACAGTCTGCGAGTACATGAAGTCACAGTGCGGGAGTACATGAAGTCACAGTATGGGAGTACATGAAGTAAAAGTGTGAGTACATGAAGTCACAGTGCTAGAGTACATGAAGTCACAGTGTGGGAGTACATGAAGTCACAGAGTGAGAGTACATGAAGTCACAGTCTGCGAGTACATGAAGTCATAGTCTGCGACTACATGAAGTCATAGTCTGCGAGTACATAAAGTCACATTGTGGGAGTACATGAAGTCACAGTGTGGGAGTACATGAAGTCACAGTGTGGGAGTACATGAAGTCACAGTGTGGGAGTACATGAAATTACAGTGTGGGAGTACATGAAGTCACAGTGTGGGAGTACATGAAGTCACAGTGTGGGAGTACATGAAGTCACAGTGTGGGAGTACATGAAGTCACAATCTGCGAGTATATGAAGTCACAGTGTGGGAGTACATGAAGTCACAATCTACGAGAACATGAAGTCACAGTGCGGAAGTACATGAAGTCACAATCTTGGAGTACATGAAATCACAGTGTGGGAGTACATGAAATCACAGTGTGGGAGAACATGAAGTCACAGTGTGGGGGTACATGAAGTCACAGTGCGGGAGTAAATGAAGTCACAGTGTGGGAGTACATGAAGTCAAAGTCTGCGAGTACATGAAGTCACAGTCTGCGAGTACATGAAGTCACAGTCTGCGAGTACATGAAGTCAGTCTGCGAGTACATGCAGTCACAGTCTGCGAGTACATGAAGTCACAGTCTGCGAGAACATGAAGTCACAGTCTGCGAGTACATGAAGTCACAGTCTGCGAGAACATGAAGTCACAGTGTGGGAGTACATGTAGTCACAGTGTGGGAGTACATGAAGTCACAATTTGCGAGTACATGAAGTCACAGTGCGGGAGTACATGAAGTCACAGTGCAGGAGTAAATGAAGTCACAGTCTGCGAGTACATGAAGTCACAGTCTGCGAGTACATGAAGTCACAGTGCGGGAGTACATGAAGTCACAGTCTGCGAGTACATGAAGTCACAGTCTGCGAGTACATGAAGTCACAGTCTGCGAGTACATGAAGTCACAGTGCGGGAGTACATGAAGTCACAGTGCGGGAGTAAATGAAGTCACAGTCTGCGAGTACATGAAGTCACAGTCTGCGAGTACAAGAAGTCACAGTGTGGGAGTACATGTAGTCACAGTGTGGGAGTACATGAAGTCACAATCTGCGAGTACATGAAGTCACAGTCTGCGAGAAAATGAAGTCACAGTGTGGGAGTACATGAAGTCACAGTGCAGGAGTAAATGAAGTCACAGTGTGGGAGTATATGAAGTCACAGTCTGCGAGTACATGAAGTCACAGTGTGGGAGTACATGTAGTCACAGTGTGTGAGTACATGAAGTCACAGTCTGCGAGTACATGAAGTCACAGTCTGCGAGTACATGAAGTCACAGTCTGCGAGTACATGAAGTCACATTGTGGGAGTACATGAAGTCACAGACTGCGGGTACATTAAGTCACAGTGTGGGAGTACATGAAGTCACAGTGTGGGAGTACATGAAGTCACAGTGTGGGAGTACATGAAGTCACAGTGTGGGAGTACATGAAGTCACAGTGTGGGAGTACATGAAGTCACAGGATGCGAGTACATGAAGTCACAGTGTGGGAGTACATGAAGTCACAGTGTGGGAGTAAATGAAGTCACAGTGTGGGAGTACATGAAGTCACAGTGTGGGAGTACATGAAGTCACAGTGTGGGAGTACATGAAGTCACAGTGTGGGAGTACATGAAGTCACAGTGTGGGAGTAAATGAAGTCACAGTGTGGGAGTACATGAAGTCACAGTCTGCGAGTACATGAAGTCACAGTGTGGGAGTACATGTAGTCACAGTGTGGGAGTACATGAAGTCACAGTCTGCGAGTACATGAAGTCACAGTCTGCGAGTACATGAAGTCACAGTGTGGGAGTACATGAAGTCACAGTCTGCGAGTACATGAAGTCACAGTGCGGGAGTACATGAAGTCACAGTGCGGGAGTAAATGAAGTCACAGTCTGCGAGTACATGAAGTCACAGTGCGGGAGTACATGAAGTCACAGTATGGGAGTACATGAAGTAAAAGTGTGAGTACATGAAGTCACAGTGCTAGAGTACATGAAGTCACAGTGTGGGAGTACATGAAGTCACAGAGTGAGAGTACATGAAGTCACAGTCTGCGAGTACATGAAGTCATAGTCTGCGACTACATGAAGTCATAGTCTGCGAGTACATGAAGTCACAGTCTGCGAGTACATGAAGTCACAGTCCGCGAGTACATGAAGTCACAGTGTGGAAGTGCATGAAGGCACAGTGCGGGAGTACATGACTTCACAGTGTGGGAGTAAATTAAGTCACAGTTCGGGAGTACATGAAGTCACAATCTGCGAGTACATGAAGTCACAGTGTGGGAGTACATGAAGTCACAGTGTGGGAGTACATGAAGTCACAGTTTGGGAGTACATGAAGTCACAGTGTGGGAGTACATGAAGTCACAGTCTGCGAGTACATGAAGTCACAGTGCAGGAGTACATGAAGTCACAGTGTGGGAGTACATGAAGTCTTAGTCTGCGAATACATGAAGTCACAGTGTGGGAGTAAATGAAGTCACAGTGCGTGAGTACATGAAGTCACAATCTGCGAGTACATGAAGTCACAGTGTGGGAGTACATGAAGTCTTAGTCTGCGAATACATGAAGTCACAGTGTGGGAGTACATGAAGTCACAGTCTGCGAGTACATGAAGTCACAGTGTGGGAATACATGAAGTCACAGTCTGCGAGTACATGAAGTCACAGTGCGGGAGTACATGAAGTCATAGTGCGGGAGTACATGAAGTCTTAGTCTGCGAATACATGAAGTCACAGTGTGGGAGTACATGAAGTCACAATCTGCGAGTACATGAAGTCACAGTGTGGGAGTACATGAAGTCACAGTGTGGGAGTACATGAAGTCACAGTCTGCGAGTACATGAAGTCACAGTCTGCGAGTACATAAAGTCACAGTTAGGGAGTACATGAAGTCACAGTGTGAGAGTACATGAAGTCACAGTGTGGGAGTACATGAAGTCTCAGTGCGGGAGTACATGAAGTCACATTGTGGGAGTACATGAAGTCACAGTGTGGGAGTACATGAAGTCATAGTCTGCGGTACATGAAGTCACAGTGTGGGAGTAAATTAAGTCACAGTCTGCGAGTACATGAAGTCACAGTGTGGGAGTACATGAAGTCACAGTCTGCGAGTACATGAAGTCACAGTGTGGGAGTACATGAAGTCACAGTGTGGGAGTACATGAAGTCACAGTGTGGGAGTACATGAAGTCACAGTGTGGGAGTACATGAAGTCACATTGTGGGAGTACATGAAGTCACAGTGCGGGAGTACATGAAGTCACAGTGCGGGAGTACATGAAGTCACAGTATGGGAGTACATGAAGTCACAGTCTGCGAGTACATGAAGTCACAGTGCGGGAGTACATGAAGTCTTAGTCTGCGAATACATGAAGTCACAGTGTGGGAGTACATGAAGTCACAGTCTGCGAGTACATGAAGTCACAGTGTGGGAATACATGAAGTCACAGTCTGCGAGTACATGAAGTCACAGTGCGGGAGTACATGAAGTCACAGTGCGGGAGTACATGAAGTCTTAGTCTGCGAATACATGAAGTCACAGTGTGGGAGTACATGAAGTCACAGTCTGCGAGTACATGAAGTCACAGTGTGGGAGTAAATGAAGTCACAGTGCGTGAGTACATGAAGTCACAATCTGCGAGTACATGAAGTCACAGTGTGGGAGTACATGAAGTCACAGTGTGGGAGTACATGAAGTCACAGTGTGGGAGTACATGAAGTCACAGTGTGGGAGTAAATTAAGTCACAGTCTGCGAGTACATGAAGTCACAGTGTGGGAGTACATGAAGTCACAGTCTGCGAGTACATGAAGTCACAGTGTGGGAGTACATGAAGTCACAGTGTGGGAGTACATGAAGTCACAGTGTGGGAGTACATGAAGTCACAGTGTGGGAGTACATGAAGTCACAGTGTGGGAGTACATGAAGTCACATTGTGGGAGTACATGAAGTCACAGTGCGGGAGTACATGAAGTCACAGTGCGGGAGTACATGAAGTCACAGTATGGGAGTACATGAAGTCACAGTCTGCGAGTACATGAAGTCACAGTGCGGGAGTACATGAAGTCTTAGTCTGCGAATACATGAAGTCACAGTGTGGGAGTACATGAAGTCACAGTCTGCGAGTACATGAAGTCACAGTGTGGGAATACATGAAGTCACAGTCTGCGAGTACATGAAGTCACAGTGCGGGAGTACATGAAGTCACAGTGCGGGAGTACATGAAGTCTTAGTCTGCGAATACATGAAGTCACAGTGTGGGAGTACATGAAGTCACAGTCTGCGAGTACATGAAGTCACAGTGTGGGAGTAAATGAAGTCACAGTGCGTGAGTACATGAAGTCACAATCTGCGAGTACATGAAGTCACAGTGTGGGAGTACATGAAGTCAAAGTGTGGGAGTACATGAAGTCACAGTGTGGGAGTACATGAAGTCACAGTGTGGGAGTAAATGAAGTCACAGTGCGCGAGTACATGAAGTCACGGTCTGCGAGAACATGAAGTCACAGTCTGCGAGTACATGAAGTCACAGTCTGCGAGTACATGAAGTCACAGTCTGCGAGTACAAGAAGTCACAGTCTGCGAGTACATGAAGTCACAGTCTGCGAGTACATGAAGTCACAGTCCGCGAGTACATGAAGTCACAGTGTGGAAGTGCATGAAGGCACAGTGCGGGAGTACATGACTTCACAGTGTGGGAGTAAATTAAGTCACAGTTCGGGAGTACATGAAGTCACAATCTGCGAGTACATGAAGTCACAGTGTGGGAGTACATGAAGTCACAGTGTGGGAGTACATGAAGTCACAGTTTGGGAGTACATGAAGTCACAGTGTGGGAGTACATGAAGTCACAGTCTGCGAGTACATGAAGTCACAGTGTGGGAGTACATGAAGTCACAGTGTGGGAGTACATGAAGTCTTAGTCTGCGAATACATGAAGTCACAGTGTGGGAGTACATGAAGTCACAATCTGCGAGTACATGAAGTCACAGTGTGGGAGTACATGAAGTCACAGTGTGGGAGTACATGAAGTCACAGTCTGCGAGTACAAGAAGTCACAGTCTGCGAGTACATGAAGTCACATTGTGGGAGTACATGAAGTCACAGACTGCGAGTACATTAAGTCACAGTGTGGGAGTACATGAAGTCACAGTGTTGGAGTACATGAAGTCACAGTATGCGAGTACATGAAGTCACAGTGTGGGAGTACATGAAGTCACAGTGTGGGAGTAAATGAAGTCACAGTGCGTGAGTACATGAAGTCACAATCTGCGAGTACATGAAGTCACAGTGTGGGAGTACATGAAGTCTTAGTCTGCGAATACATGAAGTCACAGTGTGGGAGTAAATGAAGTCACAGTGTGGGAGTACATGAAGTCACAGTCTGGAAGTATATGAAGTCACAGTGTGGAAGTACATGAAGTCACAGACTGCGAGCACATGAAGTCACAGTCTGCGAGTACATGAAGTCACAGTGTGGGAGTACATGAAGTCACAGTGTGGGAGTACATGAAGTCACAGTGTGGGAGGACATGAAGTCACAGTGTGGGAGTACATGAAGTCACAGTTTACGAGTACATGAAGTCACAGTTTACGAGTACATGAAGTCACAGTCTGCGAGTACATGCAGTCACAGTCTGCGAGAACATGAAGTCACAGTGTGGGAGTACATGAAGTCACAGTGTGGGAGTACATGAAGTCACAGTCTGCGAGTACATGAAGTCACAGTCTGCGAGAACATAAAGTCACAGTGTGGGAGTACATGAAGTCACAGTGTGGGAGTACATGAAGTCACATTGTGGGAGTACATGAAGTCACAGTGCGGGAGTACATGAAGTCACAGTGCGGGAGTACATGAAGTCACAGTGCGGGAGTACATGAAGTCACAGTATGGGAGTACATGAAGTCACAGTCTGCGAGTACATGAAGTCACAGTGCGGGAGTACATGAAGTCACAGTGTGGGAGGACATGAAGTCACAGTGTGGGAGTACATGAAGTCACAGTTTACGAGTACATGAAGTCACAGTTTACGAGTACATGAAGTCACAGTCTGCGAGTACATGCAGTCACAGTCTGCGAGAACATGAAGTCACAGTGCAGGAGTAAATGAAGTCACAGTGTGGGAGTACATGAAGTCACAGTCTGCGAGTACATGAAGTCACAGTCTGCGAGACCATGAAGTGACAGTGTGGGAGTACATGAAGTCACAGTGTGGGAGTACATGAAGTCACAGTCTGCGAGTACATGAAGTCACAGTGTGGGAGTACATGTAGTCACAGTGTGGGAGTACATGAAGTCACAATCTGCGAGTACATGAAGTCACAGTGTGGGAGTACATGAAGTCACAGTGTGGGAGTACATGAAGTCACAGTGTGGGAGTACATGAAGTCACAGTGTGGGAGTACATGAAGTCACAGTCTGCGAGTACATGAAGTCACAGTCTGCGAGAACATAAAGTCACAGTGTGGGAGTACATGAAGTCACAGTGTGGGAGTACATGAAGTCACAGTGCAGGAGTAAATGAAGTCACAGTGTGGGAGTACATGAAGTCACAGTCTGCGAGTACATGAAGTCACAGTCTGCGAGACCATGAAGTGACAGTGTGGGAGTACATGAAGTCACAGTGTGGGAGTACATGAAGTCACAGTCTGCGAGTACATGAAGTCACAGTGTGGGAGTACATGTAGTCACAGTGTGGGAGTACATGAAGTCACAATCTGCGAGTACATGAAGTCACAGTGTGGGAGTACATGAAGTCACAGTATGGGAGTACATGAAGTCACAGTGTGCGAGTACATGAAGTCACAGTGTTGAAGTACATGAAGTCATAGTGTGATAGTACATGAAGTCACAGTGTGGGAGTAAATGAAGTCACAGTGCGGGAGTACATGAGGTCACAGTGCGGGAGTACATAAAGTCACAATCTGCGAGTACATGAAGTCACAGTGTGGGAGTACATGAAGTCACAGTCTGCGAGTACATAAAGTCACAGTGTGGGAGTACATGTAGTCACAGTGTGGGAGTACATGAAGTCACAATCTGCGAGTACATGAAGTCACAGTGTGGGAGTACATAAAGTCACAGTGTGGGAGTACATAAAGTCACAGTGTGGGAGTACATGAAGTCACAGTGTGGGAGTACATGAAGTCACAGTGTGGGAGTACATGAAGTCACAGTGTAGGAGTTCATGAAGTCATAGTGTGATAGTACATGAAGTCACAGTGTGGGAGTAAATTAAGGCACAGTGCGGTAGTACATTAAGTCACAGTGCTGGAGTACATAAAGTCACAATCTGCGAGTACATGAAGTCACAGTGTGGGAGTACATGAAGTCACAGTGTGGGAGTACATGAAGTCACAGTGCGGGAGTACATGAAGTCACAGTCTGCGAGTACATGAAGTCACAGTCTGCGAGTACATAAAGTCACAGTTAGGGAGTACATGAAGTCACAGTGTGAGAGTACATGAAGTCTCAGTGCGGGAGTACATGAAGTCACATTGTGGGAGTACATGAAGTCACAGTGTGGGAGTACATGAAGTCATAGTCTGCGGTACATGAAGTCACAGTGTGGGAGTAAATTAAGTCACAGTCTGCGAGTACATGAAGTCACAGTGCGGGAGTACATGAAGTCACAGTATGCGAGTACATGAAGTCACAGTGTGGGAGTACATTAAGTCACAGTGTGGGAGTACATGAAGTCATAGTCTTGGAGTACATGAAGTCACAGTATGCGAGTACATAAAGTCATATTCTGCAAGCACATGAAGTCACAATCTGCGAGTACATGAAGTCACAGTCTGCGAGTACATGAAGTCACAGTGTGCGAGTACATGAAGTCACAGTCTGCGAGTACATGAAGTCATAGTCTGCGACTACATGAAGTCATAGTCTGCGAGTACATAAAGTCACATTGTGGGAGTACATGAAGTCACAGTCTGCGATTACATGAAGTCACAGTGTGGGAGTACATGAAGTCACAGTGTGGGAGTACATGAAATTACAGTGTGGGAGTACATGAAGTCACAGTGTGGGAGTACATGAAGTCACAGTGTGGGAGTACATGAAGTCACAGTGTGGGAGTACATGAAGTCACAATCTGTGAGTATATGAAGTCACAGTGTGAAAGTACATGAAGTCACAATCTACGAGAACATGAAGTCACAGTGCGGAAGTACATGAAGTCACAATCTTGGAGTACATGAAATCACAGTGTGGGAGTACATGAAATCACAGTGTGGGAGTACATGAAGTCACAGTGTGGGGGTACATGAAGTCACAGTGCGGGAGTAAATGAAGTCACAGTGTGGGAGTACATGAAGTCAAAGTCTGCGAGTACATGAAGTCACAGTCTGCGAGTACATGAAGTCACAGTCTGCGAGTACATGAAGTCACAGTGCGGGAGTACATGAAGTCACAGTATGGGAGTACATGAAGTAAAAGTGTGAGTACATGAAGTCACAGTGCTAGAGTACATGAAGTCACAGTGTGGGAGTACATGAAGTCACAGAGTGAGAGTACATGAAGTCACAGTCTGCGAGTACATGAAGTCATAGTCTGCGACTACATGAAGTCATAGTCTGCGAGTACATAAAGTCACATTGTGGGAGTACATGAAGTCACAGTGTGGGAGTACATGAAGTCACAGTGTGGGAGTACATGAAGTCACAGTGTGGGAGTACATGAAATTACAGTGTGGGAGTACATGAAGTCACAGTGTGGGAGTACATGAAGTCACAGTGTGGGAGTACATGAAGTCACAGTGTGGGAGTACATGAAGTCACAATCTGCGAGTATATGAAGTCACAGTGTGGGAGTACATGAAGTCACAATCTACGAGAACATGAAGTCACAGTGCGGAAGTACATGAAGTCACAATCTTGGAGTACATGAAATCACAGTGTGGGAGTACATGAAATCACAGTGTGGGAGAACATGAAGTCACAGTGTGGGGGTACATGAAGTCACAGTGCGGGAGTAAATGAAGTCACAGTGTGGGAGTACATGAAGTCAAAGTCTGCGAGTACATGAAGTCACAGTCTGCGAGTACATGAAGTCACAGTCTGCGAGTACATGAAGTCAGTCTGCGAGTACATGCAGTCACAGTCTGCGAGTACATGAAGTCACAGTCTGCGAGAACATGAAGTCACAGTCTGCGAGTACATGAAGTCACAGTCTGCGAGAACATGAAGTCACAGTGTGGGAGTACATGTAGTCACAGTGTGGGAGTACATGAAGTCACAATTTGCGAGTACATGAAGTCACAGTGCGGGAGTACATGAAGTCACAGTGCAGGAGTAAATGAAGTCACAGTCTGCGAGTACATGAAGTCACAGTCTGCGAGTACATGAAGTCACAGTGCGGGAGTACATGAAGTCACAGTCTGCGAGTACATGAAGTCACAGTCTGCGAGTACATGAAGTCACAGTCTGCGAGTACATGAAGTCACAGTGCGGGAGTACATGAAGTCACAGTGCGGGAGTAAATGAAGTCACAGTCTGCGAGTACATGAAGTCACAGTCTGCGAGTACAAGAAGTCACAGTGTGGGAGTACATGTAGTCACAGTGTGGGAGTACATGAAGTCACAATCTGCGAGTACATGAAGTCACAGTCTGCGAGAAAATGAAGTCACAGTGTGGGAGTACATGAAGTCACAGTGCAGGAGTAAATGAAGTCACAGTGTGGGAGTATATGAAGTCACAGTCTGCGAGTACATGAAGTCACAGTGTGGGAGTACATGTAGTCACAGTGTGTGAGTACATGAAGTCACAGTCTGCGAGTACATGAAGTCACAGTCTGCGAGTACATGAAGTCACAGTCTGCGAGTACATGAAGTCACATTGTGGGAGTACATGAAGTCACAGACTGCGGGTACATTAAGTCACAGTGTGGGAGTACATGAAGTCACAGTGTGGGAGTACATGAAGTCACAGTGTGGGAGTACATGAAGTCACAGTGTGGGAGTACATGAAGTCACAGTGTGGGAGTACATGAAGTCACAGGATGCGAGTACATGAAGTCACAGTGTGGGAGTACATGAAGTCACAGTGTGGGAGTAAATGAAGTCACAGTGTGGGAGTACATGAAGTCACAGTGTGGGAGTACATGAAGTCACAGTGTGGGAGTACATGAAGTCACAGTGTGGGAGTACATGAAGTCACAGTGTGGGAGTAAATGAAGTCACAGTGTGGGAGTACATGAAGTCACAGTCTGCGAGTACATGAAGTCACAGTGTGGGAGTACATGTAGTCACAGTGTGGGAGTACATGAAGTCACAGTCTGCGAGTACATGAAGTCACAGTCTGCGAGTACATGAAGTCACAGTGTGGGAGTACATGAAGTCACAGTCTGCGAGTACATGAAGTCACAGTGCGGGAGTACATGAAGTCACAGTGCGGGAGTAAATGAAGTCACAGTCTGCGAGTACATGAAGTCACAGTGCGGGAGTACATGAAGTCACAGTATGGGAGTACATGAAGTAAAAGTGTGAGTACATGAAGTCACAGTGCTAGAGTACATGAAGTCACAGTGTGGGAGTACATGAAGTCACAGTGTGGGAGTACATGAAATCACAGTGTGGGAGTACATGAAGTCATAGTCTTGGAGTACATGAAGTCACAGTATGCGAGTACATAAAGTCATATTCTGCAAGCACATGAAGTCACAATCTGCGAGTACAAGAAGTCACAGTCTGCGAGTACATGAAGTCACATTGTGGGAGTACATGAAGTCACAGACTGCGAGTACATTAAGTCACAGTGTGGGAGTACATGAAGTCACAGTGTTGGAGTACATGAAGTCACAGTATGCGAGTACATGAAGTCACAGTGTGGGAGTACATGAAGTCACAGTGTGGGAGTACATGAAGTCACAGTGTGGGAGTAAATGAAGTCACAGTGTGGGAGTACATGAAGTCACAGTGTGGGAGTACATGAAGTCACATTGTGGGAGTACATGAAGTCACAGTGTGGGAGTACATGAAGTCACAGTGTGGGAGTACATTAAGTCACAGTGCGGGAGTACATGAAGTCACAGTGTGGGAGTACATGAAGTCACAGTGTGGGAGTACATGAAGTCACAGTGTTGAAGTACATGAAGTCATAGTGTGATAGTACATGAAGTCACAGTGTGGGAGTACATGAAGTCACAGTTTATGAGTACATGAAGTCACAGTTTACGAGTACATGAAGTCACAGTCTGCGAGTACATGCAGTCACAGTCTGCGAGAACATGAAGTCACAGTGTGGGAGTACATGAAGTCACAGTGTGGGAGTACATGAAGTCACAGTCTGCGAGTACATGAAGTCACAGTCTGCGAGAACATGAAGTCACAGTGTGGGAGTACATGAAGTCACAGTGTGGGAGTACATGAAGTCACAGTGCAGGAGTACATGAAGTCACAGTCTGCGAGTACATGAAGTCACAGTCTGCGAGTACATGAAGTCACAGTGTGGGAGTACATGTAGTCACAGTGTGGGAGTACATGAAGTCACAGTCTGCGAGTACATGAAGTCACAGTCTGCGAGACCATGAAGTGACAGTGTGGGAGTACATGAAGTCACAGTGTGGGAGTACACGAAGTCACAGTCTGCGAGTACATGAAGTCACAGTGTGGGAGTACATGTAGTCACAGTGTGGGAGTACATGAAGTCACAATCTGCGAGTACATGAAGTCACAGTGTGGGAGTACATGAAGTCACAGTGTGGGAGTACATGAAGTCACAGTGTGGGAGTACATGAAGTCACAGTATGGGAGTACATGAAGTCACAGTGTGGGAGTACATGAAGTCACAGTGCGCGAGTACATGAAGTCACAGTGTTGAAGTACATGAAGTCATAGTGTGATAGTACATGAAGTCACAGTGTGGGAGTAAATGAAGTCACAGTGCGGGAGTACATTAAGTCACAGTGCGGGAGTACATAAAGTCACAATCTGCGAGTACATAAAGTCACAGTGTGGGAGTACATGAAGTCACAGTCTGCGAGTACATGAAGTCACAGTGTGGGAGTACATGTAGTCACAGTGTGGGAGTACATGAAGTCACAATCTGCGAGTACATGAAGTCACAGTGTGGGAGTACATAAAGTCACAGTGTGGGAGTACATGAAGTCACAGTGTGGGAGTACATGAAGTCACAGTGTGGGAGTACATATAGTCACAGTATGGGAGTACATGAAGTCACAGTGTGGGAGTACATGAAGTCACAGTGCGCGAGTACATGAAGTCACAGTGTTGAAGTACATGAAGTCATAGTGTGATAGTACATGAAGTCACAGTGTGGGAGTAAATGAAGTCACAGTGCGGGAGTACATTAAGTCACAGTGCGGGAGTACATAAAGTCACAATCTGCGAGTACATAAAGTCACAGTGTGGGAGTACATGAAGTCTTAGTCTGCGAATACATGAAGTCACAGTGTGGGAGTACATGAAGTCACAGTCTGGAAGTATATGAAGTCACAGTGTGGAAGTACATGAAGTCACAGACTGCGAGCACATGAAGTCACAGTCTGCGAGTACATGAAGTCACATTGTGGGAGTACATGAAGTCACAGTCTGCGAGCACATGAAGTCACAGTGTGGGAGTACATGAAGTCACAGTGTGGGAGTACATGAAGTCACAGTGTGGGAGGACATGAAGTCACAGTGTGGGAGTACATGAAGTCACAGTTTACGAGTACATGAAGTCACAGTTTACGAGTACATGAAGTCACAGTCTGCGAGAACATGAAGTCACAGTCTGCGAGAACATGAAGTCACAGTGTGGGAGTACATGAAGTCACAGTGTGGGAGTACATGAAGTCACAGTGCAGGAGTAAATGAAGTCACAGTGTGGGAGTACATGAAGTCACAGTCTGCGAGTACATGAAGTCACAGTCTGCGAGACCATGAAGTGACAGTGTGGGAGTACATGAAGTCACAGTGTGGGAGTACATGAAGTCACAGTCTGCGAGTACATGAAGTCACAGTGTGGGAGTACATGTAGTAACAGTGTGGGAGTACATGAAGTCACAATCTGCGAGTACATGAAGTCACAGTGTGGGAGTACATGAAGTCACAGTGTGGGAGTACATGAAGTCACAGTGTGGGAGTACATGAAGTCACAGTATGGGAGTACATGAAGTCACAGTGTGGGAGTACATGAAGTCACAGTGCGCGAGTACATGAAGTCACAGTGTTGAAGTACATGAAGTCATAGTGTGATAGTACATGAAGTCACAGTGTGGGAGTAAATGAAGTCACAGTGCGGGAGTACATTAAGTCACAGTGCGGGAGTACATAAAGTCACAATCTGCGAGTACATGAAGTCACAGTGTGGGAGTACATGAAGTCACAGTCTGCGAGTACATGAAGTCACAGTGTGGGAGTATATGTAGTCACAGTGTGGGAGTACATGAAGTCACAATCTGCGAGTACATGAAGTCACAGTGTGGGAGTACATGAAGTCACAGTGCGGGAGTACATGAAGTCACAGTGTGGGAGTACATGAAGTCATAGTCTGCGGTACATGAAGTCACAGTGTGGGAGTAAATTAAGTCACAGTCTGCGAGTACATGAAGTCACAGTGTGGGAGTACATGAAGTCACAGTCTGCGAGTACATGAAGTCACAGTGTGGGAGTACATGAAGTCACAGTGTGGGAGTACATGAAGTCACAGTGTGGGAGTACATGAAGTCACATTGTGGGAGTACATGAAGTCACAGTGTGGGAGTACATGAAGTCACAGTGCGGGAGTACATGAAGTCACAGTATGGGAGTACATGAAGTCACAGTCTGCGAGTACATGAAGTCACAGTGCGGGAGTACAAGAAGTCACAGTGCGGGAGTACATGAAGTCTTAGTCTGCGAATACATGAAGTCACAGTGTGGGAGTACATGAAGTCACAGTCTGCGAGTACATGAAGTCACAGTCTGCGAGTACATGAAGTCACAGTGTGGGAATACATGAAGTCACAGTGTGCGAGTACATGAAGTCACAGTGCGGGAGTACATGAAGTCACAGTGCGGGAGTACATGAAGTCTTAGTCTGCGAATACATGAAGTCACAGTGTGGGAGTACATGAAGTCACAGTCTGCGAGTACATGAAGTCACAGTGTGGGAATACATGAAGTCACAGTCTACGAGTACATGAAGTCACAGTGCGGGAGTACATTAAGTCACAGTGCGGGAGTACATGAAGTCTTAGTCTGCGAATACATGAAGTCACAGTGTGGGAGTACATGAAGTCACAGTCTGCGAGTACATGAAGTCACAGTGTGGGAGTAAATGAAGTCACAGTGCGTGAGTACATGAAGTCACAATCTGCGAGTACATGAAGTCACAGTGTGGGAGTACATGAAGTCACAGTGTGGGAGTACATGAAGTCACAGTGTGGGAGTACATGAAGTCACAGTGTGGGAGTAAATGAAGTCACAGTACGCGAGTACATGAAGTCACAGTGCGCGAGTACATGAAGTCACAGTCCGCGAGTACATGAAGTCACAGTGTGGGAGTACATGAAGTCACAGTGTGGGAGTACATGAAGTCACAGTGTGGGAGTAAATGAAGTCACAGTCCGCGAGTACATGAAGTCACAGTGTGGGAGTACATGAAGTCACAGTGTGGGAGTACATGAAGTCACAATGTGGGAGTACATGAAGTCACAGTGTGGGAGTACATGAAGTCACAGCCTGGAAGTATATGAAGTCACAGTGTGGAAGTACATGAAGTCACAGACTGCGAGCACATGAAGTCACAGTCTGCGAGTACATGAAGTCACAGTCTGCGAGTACATGAAGTCACAGTCTGCGAGTACATGAAGTCACATTGTGGGAGTACATGAAGTCACAGTCTGCAAGCACATGAAGTCACAGTGTGGGAGTACATGAAGTCACAGTGTGGGAGGACATGAAGTCACAGTGTGGGAGTACATGAAGTCACAGTTTACGAGTACATGAAGTCACAGTTTACGAGTACATGCAGTCACAGTCTGCGAGAACATGAAGTCACAGTGTGGGAGTACATGAAGTCACAGTGTGGGAGTACATGAAGTCACAGTGTGGGAGTACATGAAGTCACAGTGTGGGAGTACATGAAGTCACAGTCTGCGAGAACATAAAGTCACGGTTAGGGAGTACATGAAGTCACAGTGTGAGAGTACATGAAGTCACAGTGTGGGAGTACATGAAGTCTCAGTGCGGGAGTACATGAAGTCACATTGTGGGAGTACATGAAGTCACAGTGTGGGAGTACATGAAGTCATAGTCTGCGGTACATGAAGTCACAGTGTGGGAGTAAATTAAGTCACAGTCTGCGAGTACATGAAGTCACAGTGTGGGAGTACATGAAGTCACAGTCTGCGAGTACATGAAGTCACAGTGTGGGAGTACATGAAGTCACAGTGTGGGAGTACATGAAGTCACAGTGTGGGAGTACATGAAATCACAGTGTGGGAGTACATGAAGTCACAGTGTGGGAGTACATGAAGTCACATTGTGGGAGTACATGAAGTCACAGTGCGGGAGTACATGAAGTCACAGTATGGGAGTACATGAAGTCACAGTATGGGAGTACATGAAGTAAAAGTGTGAGTACATGAAGTCACAGTGCTAGAGTACATGAAGTCACAGTGTGGGAGTACATGAAGTCACAGTGTGGGAGTACATGAAATCACAGTGTGGGAGTACATGAAGTCACAGTGTGGGAGTACATGAAGTCACAGTGCAGGAGTAAATGAAGTCACAGTGTGGGAGTACATGAAGTCACAGTCTGCGAGTACATGAAGTCACAGTCTGCGAGACCATGAAGTGACAGTGTGGGAGTACATGAAGTCACAGTGTGGGAGTACATGAAGTCACAGTCTGCGAGTACATGAAGTCACAGTGTGGGAGTACATGTAGTCACAGTGTGGGAGTACATGAAGTCACAATCTGCGAGTACATGAAGTCACAGTGTGGGAGTACATGAAGTCACAGTATGGGAGTACATGAAGTCACATTGTGGGAGTACATGAAGTCACAGTGTGGGAGTACATGAAGTCATAGTCTGCGGTACATGAAGTCACAGTGTGGGAGTAAATTAAGTCACAGTCTGCGAGTACATGAAGTCACAGTGTGGGAGTACATGAAGTCACAGTCTGCAAGCACATGAAGTCACAGTGTGGGAGTACATGAAGTCACAGTGTGGGAGGACATGAAGTCACAGTGTGGGAGTACATGAAGTCACAGTTTACGAGTACATGAAGTCACAGTTTACGAGTACATGAAGTCACAGTCTGCGAGTACATGCAGTCACAGTCTGCGAGAACATGAAGTCACAGTGTGGGAGTACATGAAGTCACAGTGTGGGAGTACATGAAGTCACAGTGTGGGAGTACATGAAGTCACAGTGTGGGAGTACATGAAGTCACAGTCTGCGAGAACATAAAGTCACGGTTAGGGAGTACATGAAGTCACAGTGTGAGAGTACATGAAGTCACAGTGTGGGAGTACATGAAGTCTCAGTGCGGGAGTACATGAAGTCACATTGTGGGAGTACATGAAGTCACAGTGTGGGAGTACATGAAGTCATAGTCTGCGGTACATGAAGTCACAGTGTGGGAGTAAATTAAGTCACAGTCTGCGAGTACATGAAGTCACAGTGTGGGAGTACATGAAGTCACAGTCTGCGAGTACATGAAGTCACAGTGTGGGAGTACATGAAGTCACAGTGTGGGAGTACATGAAGTCACAGTGTGGGAGTACATGAAACCACAGTGTGGGAGTACATGAAGTCACAGTGTGGGAGTACATGAAGTCACATTGTGGGAGTACATGAAGTCACAGTGCGGGAGTACATGAAGTCACAGTATGGGAGTACATGAAGTCACAGTATGGGAGTACATGAAGTAAAAGTGTGAGTACATGAAGTCACAGTGCTAGAGTACATGAAGTCACAGTGTGGGAGTACATGAAGTCACAGTGTGGGAGTACATGAAATCACAGTGTGGGAGTACATGAAGTCACAGTGTGGGAGTACATGAAGTCACAGTGCAGGAGTAAATGAAGTCACAGTGTGGGAGTACATGAAGTCACAGTCTGCGAGTACATGAAGTCACAGTCTGCGAGACCATGAAGTGACAGTGTGGGAGTACATGAAGTCACAGTGTGGGAGTACATGAAGTCACAGTCTGCGAGTACATGAAGTCACAGTGTGGGAGTACATGTAGTCACAGTGTGGGAGTACATGAAGTCACAATCTGCGAGTACATGAAGTCACAGTGTGGGAGTACATGAAGTCACAGTATGGGAGTACATGAAGTCACAGTGTGGGAGTACATGAAGTCACAGTGCGCGAGTACATGAAGTCACAGTGTTGAAGTACATGAAGTCATAGTGTGATAGTACATGAAGTCACAGTGTGGGAGTAAATGAAGTCACAGTGCGGGAGTACATTAAGTCACAGTGCGGGAGTACATAAAGTCACAATCTGCGAGTACATGAAGTCACAGTGTGGGAGTACATGAAGTCAGTGTCTGCGAGTACATAAAGTCACAGTGTGGGAGTACATGTAGTCACAGTGTGGGAGTACATGAAGTCACAATCTGCGAGTACATGAAGTCACAGTGTGGGAGTACATAAAGTCACAGTGTGGGAGTACATGAAGTCACAGTGTGGGAGTACATGAAGTCACAGTGCGGGAGTACATGAAGTCACAGTCTGCGAGTACATGAAGTCACAGTCTGCGAGTACATAAAGTCACGGTTAGGGAGTACATGAAGTCACAGTGTGAGAGTACATGAAGTCACAGTGTGGGAGTACATGAAGTCTCAGTGCGGGAGTACATGAAGTCACATTGTGGGAGTACATGAAGTCACAGTGTGGGAGTACATGAAGTCATAGTCTGCGGTACATGAAGTCACAGTGTGGGAGTAAATTAAGTCACAGTCTGCGAGTACATGAAGTCACAGTGTGGGAGTACATGAAGTCACAGTCTGCGAGTACATGAAGTCACAGTGTGGGAGTACATGAAGTCACAGTGTGGGAGTACATGAAGTCACAGTGTGGGAGTACATGAAATCACAGTGTGGGAGTACATGAAATCACAGTGTGGGAGTACATGAAGTCACAGTGTGGGAGTACATGAAGTCACATTGTGGGAGTACATGAAGTCACAGTGCGGGAGTACATGAAGTCACAGTATGGGAGTACATGAAGTCACAGTATGGGAGTACATGAAGTAAAAGTGTGAGTACATGAAGTCACAGTGCTAGAGTACATGAAGTCACAGTGTGGGAGTACATGAAGTCACAGTGTGTGAGTACATGAAGTCAGAGTCTGCGAGTACATGAAGTCACAGTGTGGGAGTACATGAAGTCACAGTGTGGGAGTACATGAAGTCATAGTCTTGGAGTACATGAAGTCACAGTATGCGAGTACATAAAGTCATATTCTGCAAGCACATGAAGTCACAATCTGCGAGTACATGAAGTCACAGTCTGCGAGTACATGAAGTCACAGTGTGCGAGTACATGAAGTCACAGTGTGCGAGTACATGAAGTCATAGTCTGCGACTACATGAAGTCACAGTCTGCGAGTACATAAAGTCACATTGTGGGAGTACATGAAGTCACAGTCTGCGATTACATGAAGTCACAGTGTGGGAGTACATGAAGTCACAGTGTGGGAGTACATGAAATTACAGTGTGGGAGTACATGAAGTCACAGTGTGGGAGTACATGAAGTCACAGTGTGGGAGTACATGAAGTCACAGTGTGGGAGTACATGAAGTCACAATCTGTGAGTATATGAAGTCACAGTGTGGGAGTACATGAAGTCACAATCTACGAGAACATGAAGTCACAGTGCGGAAGTACATGAAGTCACAATCTTGGAGTACATGAAATCACAGTGTGGGAGTACATGAAATCACAGTGTGGGAGTACATGAAGTCACAGTGTGGGGGTACATGAAGTCACAGTGCGGGAGTAAATGAAGTCACAGTGGGAGTACATGAAGTCAAAGTCTGCGAGTACATGAAGTCACAGTCTGCGAGTACATGAAGTCACAGTCTGCGAGTACATGAAGTCACAGTGCGGGAGTACATGAAGTCACAGTGCGGGAGTACATGAAGTCACAGTATGGGAGTACATGAAGTAAAAGTGTGAGTACATGAAGTCACAGTGCTAGAGTACATGAAGTCACAGTGTGGGAGTACAAGAAGTCACAGTGTGGGAGTACATGAAATCACAGTGTGGGAGTACATGAAGTCATAGTCTTGGAGTACATGAAGTCACAGTATGCGAGTACATAAAGTCATATTCTGCAAGCACATGAAGTCACAATCTGCGAGTACATGAAGTCACAGTGTGCGAGTACATGAAGTCACAGTCTGCGAGTACATGAAGTCATAGTCTGCGACTACATGAAGTCATAGTCTGCGAGTACATAAAGTCACATTGTGGGAGTACATGAAGTCACAGTGTGGGAGTACATGAAGTCACAGTGTGGGAGTACATGAAGTCACAGTGTGGGAGTACATGAAATTACAGTGTGGGAGTACATGAAGTCACAATGTGGGAGTACATGAAGTCACAGTGTGGGAGTACATGAAGTCACAATCTGCGAGTATATGAAGTCACAGTGTGGGAGTACATGAAGTCACAATCTACGAGAACATGAAGTCACAGTGCGGAAGTACATGAAGTCACAATCTTGGAGTACATGAAATCACAGTGTGGGAGTACATGAAATCACAGTGTGGGAGTACATGAAGTCACAGTGTGGGGGTACATGAAGTCACAGTGCGGGAGTAAATGAAGTCACAGTGTGGGAGTACATGAAGTCAAAGTCTGCGAGTACATGAAGTCACAGTCTGCGAGTACATGAAGTCACAGTCTGCGAGTACATGAAGTCACAGTCTGCGAGTACATGCAGTCACAGTCTGCGAGTACATGAAGTCACAGTCTGCGAGAACATGAAGTCACAGTCTGCGAGTACATGAAGTCACAGTCTGCGAGAACATGAAGTCACAGTGTGGGAGTACATGTAGTCACAGTGTGGGAGTACATGAAGTCACAATCTGCGAGTACATGAAGTCAGAGTGCGGGAGTACATGAAGTCACAGTGCGGGAGTAAATGAAGTCACAGTCTGCGAGTACATGAAGTCACAGTCTGCGAGTACAAGAAGTCACAGTGTGGGAGTACATGTAGTCACAGTGTGGGAGTACATGATGTCACAATCTGCGAGTACATGAAGTCACAGTCTGCGAGAACATGAAGTCACAGTGTGGGAGTACATGAAGTCACAGTGTGGGAGTACATGAAGTCACAGTGCAGGAGTAAATGAAGTCACAGTGTGGGAGTATATGAAGTCACAGTCTGCGAGTACATGAAGTCACAGTGTGGGAGTACATGTAGTCACAGTGTGGGAGTACATGAAGTCACAGTCTGCGAGTACATAAAGTCACAGTCTGCGAGTACATGAAGTCACAGTCTGCGAGTACATAAAGTCACAGTCTGCGAGTACATGAAGTCACATTGTGGGAGTACATGAAGTCACAGACTGCGAGTACATGAAGTCACAGTGTGGGAGTACATGAAGTCACAGTGTGGGAGTACATGAAGTCACAGTGTGGGAGTACATGAAGTCACAGTATGCGAGTACATGAAGTCACAGTGTGGGAGTACATGAAGTCACAGTGTGGGAGTACATGAAGTCACAGTGTGGGAGTACATGAAGTCACAGTGTGGGAGTAAATGAAGTCACAGTGTGGGAGTACATGAAGTCACAGTGTGGGAGTACATGAAGTCACATTGTGGGAGTACATGAAGTCACAGTGTGGGAGTAAATGAAGTCACAGTGTGGGAGTACATGAAGTCACAGTCTGCGAGTACATGAAGTCACAGTGTGGGAGTACATGTAGTCACAGTGTGGGAGTACATGAAGTCACAGTCTGCGAGTACATGAAGTCACAGTCTGCGAGTACATGAAGTCACAGTCTGCGAGTACATGAAGTCACAGTCTGCGAGTACATGAAGTCACATTGTGGGAGTACATGAAGTCACAGACTGCGAGTACATTAAGTCACAGTGTGGGAGTACATGAAGTCACAGTGTGGGAGTACATGAAGTCACAGTGTGGGAGTACATGAAGTCACAGTATGCGAGTACATGAAGTCACAGTGTGGGAGTACATGAAGTCACAGTGTGGGAGTACATGAAGTCACAGTGTGGGAGTAAATGAAGTCACAGTGTGGGAGTACATGAAGTCACAGTGTGGGAGTACATGAAGTCACATTGTGGGAGTACATGAAATCACAGTGTGGGAGTACATGAAGTCACAGTGTGGGAGTACATTAAGTCACAGTGCGGGAGTACATGAAGTCACAGTGTGGGAGTACATGAAGTCACAGTGTGGGAGAACATGAAGTCACAGTGTGGGAGTACATGAAGTCACAGTGTGGGAGTACATGAAGTCACAGTGTGGGAGTACATGAAGTCACAGTCTGCGAGTACATGAAGTCACAGTCTGCGAGAACATGAAGTCACAGTGTGGGAGTACATGAAGTCACAGTTTACGAGTACATGAAGTCACAGTTTACGAGTACATGCAGTCACAGTCTGCGAGAACATGAAGTCACAGTCTGCGAGAACATGAAGTCACAGTGTGGGAGTACATGAAGTCACAGTCTGCGAGTACATGAAGTCACAGTCTGCGAGAACATGAAGTCACAGTGTGGGAGTACATGAAGTCACAGTGTGGGAGTACATGAAGTCACAGTGCAGGAGTAAATGAAGTCACAGTGTGGGAGTACATGAAGTCACAGTGTGGGAGTACATGAAGTCACAGTCTGCGAGTACATGAAGTCACAGTGTGGGAGTACATGTAGTCACAGTGTGGGAGTACATGAAGTCACAGTCTGCGAGTACATGAAGTCACAGTCTGCGAGACCATGAAGTGACAGTGTGGGAGTACATGTAGTCACAGTGTGGGAGTACACGAAGTCACAGTCTGCGAGTACATGAAGTCACAGTGTGGGAGTACATAAAGTCACAGTGTGGGAGTACATGAAGTCACAGTCTGCGAGTACATGAAGTCACAGTGTGGGAGTACATGAAGTCACAATCTGCGAGTACATGAAGTCACAGTGTGGGAGTACATAAAGTCACAGTGTGGGAGTACATGAAGTCACAGTGTGGGAATACATGAAGTCACAGTGTGGGAGTACATGAAGTCACAGTATGGGAGTACATGGAGTCACAGTGTGGGAGTACATGAAGTCACAGTGCGCGAGTACATGAAGTCACAGTGTTGAAGTTTAATGAAGTCATAGTGTGATAGTACATGAAGTCACAGTGTGGGAGTAAATGAAGGCACAGTGCGGAAGTACATTAAGTCACAGTGCGGGAGTACATAAAGTCACAATCTGCGAGTACATGAAGTCACAGTGTGGGAGTACATGAAGTCACAGTGTGGGAGTACATGAAGTCACAGTGCGGGAGTACATGAAGTCACAGTCTGCGAGTACATGAAGTCACAGTCTGCGAGTACATAAAGTCACAGTTAGGGAGTACATGAAGTCACAGTGTGAGAGTACATGAAGTCTCAGTGCGGGAGTACATGAAGTCACATTGTGGGAGTACATGAAGTCACAGTGTGGGAGTACATGAAGTCATAGTCTGCGGTACATGAAGTCACAGTGTGGGAGTACATGAAGTCACAGTGCGCGAGTACATGAAGTCACAGTGTGGGAGTACATGAAGTCACAGTGTGGGAGTACATGAAGTCACATTTTGGGAGTACATGAAGTCACAGTGTGGGAGTACATGAAGTCACAGTGCGGGAGCACATGAAGTCACAGTATGGGAGTACATGAAGTCACAGTATGGGAGTACATGAAGTAAAAGTGTGAGTACATGAAGTCACAGTGCTAGAGTACATGAAGTCACAGTGTGGGAGTACAAGAAGTCACAGTGTGGGAGTACATGAAATCACAGTGTGGGAGTACATGAAATCACAGTATGGGAGTACATGAAGTCACAGTGTGGGAGTACATGAAATCACAGTGCGGGAGCACATGAAGTCACAGTATGGGAGTACATGAAGTCACAGTATGGGAGTACATGAAGTAAAAGTGTGAGTACATGAAGTCACAGTGCTAGAGTACATGAAGTCACAGTGTGGGAGTACATGAAGTCACAGTGTTTGAGTACATGAAATCACAGTGTGGGAGTACATGAAGTCACAGTGTGGGAGTACATGAAGTCAGAGTGTGTGAGTACATGAAGTCACAGTCTGCGAGTACATGAAGTCACAGTGTGGGAGTACATGAAGTCACAGTCTGCGAGTACATGAAGTCATAGTCTTGGAGTACATGAAGTCACAGTATGCGAGTACATAAAGTCATATTCTGCAAGCACATGAAGTCACAATCTGCGAGTACATGAAGTCACAGTCTGCGAGTACATGAAGTCACAGTGTGCGAGTACATGAAGTCACAGTCTGCGAGTACATGAAGTCATAGTCTGCGAGTACATAAAGTCACATTGTGGGAGTACATGAAGTCACATTGTGGGAGTACATGAAGTCACAGTCTGCGATTACATGAAGTCACAGTGTGGGAGTACATGAAGTCACAGTGTGGGAGTACATGAAGTCACAGTGTGGGAGTACATGAAGTCACAGTGTGGGAGTACATGAAGTCACATTCTACGAGAACATGAAGTCACAGTGCGTAAGTACATGAAGTCACAATCTTCGAGTACATGAAATCACAGTGTGGGAGTACATGAAATCACAGTGTGGGAGTACATGAAATCACAGTGTGGGAGTACATGAAGTCACAGTGTGGGGGTACATGAAGTCACAGTGCGGGAGTAAATGAAGTCACAGTGTGGGAGTACATGAAGTCAAAGTCTGCGAGTACATGAAGTCACAGTCTGCGAGTACATGAAGTCACAGTCTGCGAGTACATGCAGTCACAGTCTGCGAGTACATGCAGTCACAGTCTGCGAGTACATGAAGTCACAGTCTGCGAGAACATGAAGTCACAGTCTGCGAGTACATGAAGTCACAGTCTGTGAGAACATGAAGTCACAGTGTGGGAGTACATGAAGTCACAGTGTGGGAGTACATGAAGTCACAGTGCTAGAGTAAATGAAGTCACAGTCTGCGAGTACATGAAGTCACAGTGTGGGAGTACATGAAGTCACAGTGTGGGAGTACATGAAGTCACAGTCTGCGAGTACATGAAGTCACAGTCTGCGAGAACATGAAGTCACAGTGTGGGAGTACATGAAGTCACAGTGTGGGAGTACATGAAGTCACAGTGCAGGAGTAAATGAAGTCACAGTGTGGGAGTACATGAAGTCACAGTCTGCGAGTACATGAAGTCACAGTGTGGGAGTACATGTAGTAACAGTGTGGGAGTACATGAAGTCACAGTCTGCGAGACCATGAAGTGACAGTGTGGGAGTACATGAAGTCACAGTGTGGGAGTACACGAAGTCACAGTCTGCGAGTACATGAAGTCACAGTGTGGGAGTACATGTAGTCACAGTGTGGGAGTACATGAAGTCACAATCTGCGAGTACATGAAGTCACAGTGTGGGAGTACATGAAGTCACAGTGCAGG
This sequence comes from Pseudophryne corroboree, assembly GCF_028390025.1. Taxonomy (NCBI): domain Eukaryota; kingdom Metazoa; phylum Chordata; class Amphibia; order Anura; family Myobatrachidae; genus Pseudophryne; species Pseudophryne corroboree. The sequence continues at coordinate 1,241,980,156 of NC_086444.1, read as the reverse complement.
AGTAAATGAAGTCACAGTGTGGGAGTACATGAAGTCACAGTGTGGGAGTACATGAAGTCACAGTCTGCGAGACCATGAAGTGACAGTGTGGGAGTACATGAAGTCACAGTGTGGGAGTACACGAAGTCACAGTCTGCGAGTACATGAAGTCACAGTGTGGGAGTACATGTAGTCACAGTGTGGGAGTACATGAAGTCACAATCTGCGAGTACATGAAGTCACAGTGTGGGAGTACATGAAGTCACAGTGTGGGAGTACATGAAGTCACAGTCTGCGAGTACATGAAGTCACAGTCTGCGAGAACATGAAGTCACAGGGTGGGAGTACATGAAGTCACAGTGTGGGAGTACATGAAGTCACAGTGTGGGAGTACATGAAGTCACAGTGCGGGAGTAAATGAAGTCACAGTGTGGGAGTACATGAAGTCAAAGTCTGCGAGTACATGAAGTCACAGTCTGCGAGTACATGAAGTCACAGTCTGCGAGTACATGAAGTCACAGTGCGGGAGTACATGAAGTCACAGTATGGGAGTACATGAAGTAAAAGTGTGAGTACATGAAGTCACAGTGCTAGAGTACATGAAGTCACAGTGTGGGAGTACATGAAGTCACAGTGTGGGAGTACATGAAATCACAGTGTGGGAGTACATGAAGTCATAGTCTTGGAGTACATGAAGTCACAGTATGCGAGTACATAAAGTCATATTCTGCAAGCACATGAAGTCACAATCTGCGAGTACATGAAGTCACAGTGTGCGAGTACATGAAGTCACAGTCTGCGAGTACATGAAGTCATAGTCTGCGACTACATGAAGTCATAGTCTGCGAGTACATAAAGTCACATTGTGGGAGTACATGAAGTCACAGTGTAGGAGTACATGAAGTCACAGTGTGGGAGTACATGAAGTCACAGTGTGGGAGTACATGAAATTACAGTGTGGGAGTACATGAAGTCACAGTGTGGGAGTACATGAAGTCACAGTGTGGGAGTACATGAAGTCACAGTGTGGGAGTACATGAAGTCACAATCTGCGAGTATATGAAGTCACAGTGTGGGAGTACATGAAGTCACAATCTACGAGAACATGAAGTCACAGTGCGGAAGTACATGAAGTCACAATCTTGGAGTACATGAAATCACAGTGTGGGAGTACATGAAATCACAGTGTGGGAGTACATGAAGTCACAGTGTGGGGGTACATGAAGTCACAGTGCGGGAGTAAATGAAGTCACAGTGTGGGAGTACATGAAGTCAAAGTCTGCGAGTACATGAAGTCACAGTCTGCGAGTACATGAAGTCACAGTCTGCGAGTACATGAAGTCACAGTCTGCGAGTACATGCAGTCACAGTCTGCGAGTACATGAAGTCACAGTCTGCGAGAACATGAAGTCACAGTCTGCGAGTACATGAAGTCACAGTCTGCGAGAACATGAAGTCACAGTGTGGGAGTACATGTAGTCACAGTGTGGGAGTACATGAAGTCACAATCTGCGAGTACATGAAGTCACAGTGCGGGAGTACATGAAGTCACAGTGCGGGAGTAAATGAAGTCACAGTCTGCGAGTACATGAAGTCACAGTCTGCGAGTACAAGAAGTCACAGTGTGGGAGTACATGTAGTCACAGTGTGGGAGTACATGAAGTCACAATCTGCGAGTACATGAAGTCACAGTCTGCGAGAACATGAAGTCACAGTGTGGGAGTACATGAAGTCACAGTGTGGGAGTACATGAAGTCACAGTGCAGGAGTAAATGAAGTCACAGTGTGGGAGTATATGAAGTCACAGTCTGCGAGTACATGAAGTCACAGTGTGGGAGTACATAAAGTCACAGTGTGGGAGTACATGAAGTCACAGTCTGCGAGTACATGAAGTCACAGTGTGGGAGTACATGAAGTCACAATCTGCGAGTACATGAAGTCACAGTGTGGGAGTACATAAAGTCACAGTGTGGGAGTACATGAAGTCACAGTCTGCGAGTACATGAAGTCACAGCGTGGGAGTACATGTAGTCACAGTGTGGGAGTACATGAAGTCACAGTCTGCGAGTACATGAAGTCACAGTCTGCGAGTACATGAAGTCACAGTCTGCGAGTACATGAAGTCACAGTCTGCGAGTACATGAAGTCACATTGTGGGAGTACATGAAGTCACAGACTGCGAGTACATTAAGTCACAGTGTGGGAGTACATGAAGTCACAGTGTGGGAGTACATGAAGTCACAGTGTGGGAGTACATGAAGTCACAGTATGCGAGTACATGAAGTCACAGTGTGGGAGTACATGAAGTCACAGTGTGGGAGTACATGAAGTCACAGTGTGGGAGTACATGAAGTCACAGTGTGGGAGTACATGAAGTCACATTGTGGGAGTACATGAAGTCACAGTGTGGGAGTACATGAAGTCACAGTGTGGGAGTACATTAAGTCACAGTGCGGGAGTACATGAAGTCACAGTGTGGGAGTACATGAAGTCACAGTGTGGGAGTACATGAAGTCACAGTGTTGAAGTACATGAAGTCATAGTGTGGGAGTACATGAAGTCACAGTGTGGGAGTACATGAAGTCACAGTTTACGAGTACATGAAGTCACAGTTTACGAGTACATGAAGTCACAGTCTGCGAGTACATGCAGTCACAGTCTGCGAGAACATGAAGTCACAGTGTGGGAGTACATGAAGTCACAGTGTGGGAGTACATGAAGTCACAGTCTGCGAGTACATGAAGTCACAGTCTGCGAGAACATGAAGTCACAGTGTGGGAGTACATGAAGTCACAGTGTGGGAGTACATGAAGTCACAGTGCAGGAGTAAATGAAGTCACAGTGTGGGAGTACATGAAGTCACAGTCTGCGAGTACATGAAGTCACAGTGTGGGAGTACATGTAGTCACAGTGTGGGAGTACATGAAGTCACAGTCTGCGAGTACATGAAGTCACAGTCTGCGAGACCATGAAGTGACAGTGTGGGAGTACATGAAGTCACAGTGTGGGAGTACACGAAGTCACAGTCTGCGAGTACATGAAGTCACAGTGTGGGAGTACATGTAGTCACAGTGTGGGAGTACATGAAGTCACAATCTGCGAGTACATGAAGTCACAGTGTGGGAGTACATAAAGTCACAGTGTGGGAGTACATGAAGTCACAGTGTGGGAGTACATGAAGTCACAGTGTGGGAATACATGAAGTCACAGTGTGGGAGTACATGAAGTCACAGTATGGGAGTACATGAAGTCACAGTGTGGGAGTACATGAAGTCACAGTGCGCGAGTACATGAAGTCACAGTGTTGAAGTTCATGAAGTCATAGTGTGATAGTACATGAAGTCACAGTGTGGGAGTAAATGAAGGCACAGTGCGGAAGTACATTAAGTCACAGTGCGGGAGTACATAAAGTCACAATCTGCGAGTACATGAAGTCACAGTGTGGGAGTACATGAAGTCACAGTGTGGGAGTACATGAAGTCACAGTGCGGGAGTAGATGAAGTCACAGTCTGCGAGTACATGAAGTCACAGTCTGCGAGTACATAAAGTCACAGTTAGGGAGTACATGAAGTCACAGTGTGAGAGTACATGAAGTCTCAGTGCGGGAGTACATGAAGTCACATTGTGGGAGTACATGAAGTCACAGTGTGGGAGTACATGAAGTCATAGTCTGCGGTACATGAAGTCACAGTGTGGGAGTAAATTAAGTCACAGTCTGCGAGTACATGAAGTCACAGTGCGGGAGTACATGAAGTCACAGTATGCGAGTACATGAAGTCACAGTGTGGGAGTACATGAAGTCACAGTGTGGGAGTACATGAAGTCACATTTTGGGAGTACATGAAGTCACAGTGTGGGAGTACATGAAGTCACAGTGCGGGAGCACATGAAGTCACAGTATGGGAGTACATGAAGTCACAGTATGGGAGTACATGAAGTAAAAGTGTGAGTACATGAAGTCACAGTGCTAGAGTACATGAAGTCACAGTGTGGGAGTACATGAAGTCACAGTGTTTGAGTACATGAAATCACAGTGTGGGAGTACATGAAGTCAGAGTGTGTGAGTACATGAAGTCACAGTCTGCGAGTACATGAAGTCACAGTGTGGGAGTACATGAAGTCACAGTCTGCGAGTACATGAAGTCATAGTCTTGGAGTACATGAAGTCACAGTATGCGAGTACATAAAGTCATATTCTGCAAGCACATGAAGTCACAATCTGCGAGTACATGAAGTCACAGTCTGCGAGTACATGAAGTCACAGTGTGCGAGTACATGAAGTCACAGTCTGCGAGTACATGAAGTCATAGTCTGCGAGTACATAAAGTCACATTGTGGGAGTACATGAAGTCACATTGTGGGAGTACATGAAGTCACAGTCTGCGATTACATGAAGTCACAGTGTGGGAGTACATGAAGTCACAGTGTGGGAGTACATGAAGTCACAGTGTGGGAGTACATGAAGTCACATTCTACGAGAACATGAAGTCACAGTGCGTAAGTACATGAAGTCACAATCTTCGAGTACATGAAATCACAGTGTGGGAGTACATGAAATCACAGTGTGGGAGTACATGAAGTCACAGTGCGGGGGTACATGAAGTCACAGTGCGGGGGTACATGAAGTCACAGTGTGGGAGTACATGAAGTCAAAGTCTGCGAGTACATGAAGTCACAGTCTGCGAGTACATGAAGTCACAGTCTGCGAGTACATGCAGTCACAGTCTGCGAGTACATGCAGTCACAGTCTGCGAGTACATGAAGTCACAGTCTGCGAGAACATGAAGTCACAGTCTGCGAGTACATGAAGTCACAGTCTGTGAGAACATGAAGTCACAGTGTGGGAGTACATGAAGTCACAGTGTGGGAGTACATGAAGTCTCAGTGCGGGAGTACATGAAGTCACATTGTGGGAGTACATGAAGTCAAAGTCTGCGAGTACATGAAGTCACAGTCTGCGAGTACATGAAGTCACAGTCTGCGAGTACATGAAGTCACAGTGCGGGAGTACATGAAGTCACAGTATGGGAGTACATGAAGTAAAAGTGTGAGTACATGAAGTCACAGTGCTAGAGTACATGAAGTCACAGTGTGGGAGTACATGAAGTCACAGTGTGGGAGTACATGAAATCACAGTGTGGGAGTACATGAAGTCATAGTCTTGGAGTACATGAAGTCACAGTATGCGAGTACATAAAGTCATATTCTGCAAGCACATGAAGTCACAATCTGCGAGTACATGAAGTCACAGTGTGCGAGTACATGAAGTCACAGTCTGCGAGTACATGAAGTCATAGTCTGCGAGTACATAAAGTCACATTGTGGGAGTACATGAAGTCACAGTGTGGGAGTACATGAAGTCACAGTGTGGGAGTACATGAAGTCACAGTGTGGGAGTACATGAAATTACAGTGTGGGAGTACATGAAGTCACAGTGTGGGAGTACATGAAGTCACAGTGTGGGAGTACATGAAGTCACAGTGTGGGAGTACATGAAGTCACAGTGTGGGAGTACATGAAATTACAGTGTGGGAGTACATGAAGTCACAGTGTGGGTGTACATGAAGTCACAGTGTGGGAGTACATGAAGTCACAGTGTGGGAGTACATGAAGTCACTGTCTGGGAGTACATGAAGTCACAGTGTGGGAGTACATGAAGTCACAGTGTGGGAGTACATGAAGTCACAATCTGCGAGTATATGAAGTCACAGTGTGGGAGTACATGAAGTCACAATCTACGAGAACATGAAGTCACAGTGCGGAAGTACATGAAGTCACAATCTTGGAGTACATGAAATCACAGTGTGGGAGTACATGAAATCACAGTGTGGGAGTACATGAAGTCACAGTGTGGGGGTACATGAAGTCACAGTGCGGGAGTAAATGAAGTCACAGTGTGGGAGTACATGAAGTCAAAGTCTGCGAGTACATGAAGTCACAGTCTGCGAGTACATGAAGTCACAGTCTGCGAGTACATGAAGTCACAGTCTGCGAGTACATGAAGTCACAGTCTGCGAGTACATGCAGTCACAGTCTGCGAGAACATGAAGTCACAGTCTGCGAGAACATGAAGTCACAGTCTGCGAGTACATGAAGTCACAGTCTGCGAGAACATGAAGTCACAGTGTGGGAGTACATGTAGTCACAGTGTGGGAGTACATGAAGTCACAATCTGCGAGTACATGAAGTCAGAGTGCGGGAGTACATGAAGTCACAGTGCGGGAGTAAATGAAGTCACAGTCTGCGAGTACATGAAGTCACAGTCTGCGAGTACAAGAAGTCACAGTGTGGGAGTACATGTAGTCACAGTGTGGGAGTACATGATGTCACAATCTGCGAGTACATGAAGTCACAGTCTGCGAGAACATGAAGTCACAGTGTGGGAGTACATGAAGTCACAGTGTGGGAGTACATGAAGTCACAGTGCGGGAGTAAATGAAGTCACAGTGTGGGAGTATATGAAGTCACAGTCTGCGAGTACATGAAGTCACAGTGTGGGAGTACATGTAGTCACAGTGTGGGAGTACATGAAGTCACAGTCTGCGAGTACATGAAGTCACAGTCTGCGAGTACATGAAGTCACAGTCTGCGAGTACATAAAGTCACAGTCTGCGAGTACATGAAGTCACATTGTGGGAGTACATGAAGTCACAGACTGCGAGTACATTAAGTCACAGTGTGGGAGTACATGAAGTCACAGTGTGGGAGTACATGAAGTCACAGTGTGGGAGTACATGAAGTCACAGTGTGGGAGTACATGAAGTCACAGTATGCGAGTACATGAAGTCACAGTGTGGGAGTACATGAAGTCACAGTGTGGGAGTACATGAAGTCACAGTGTGGGAGTAAATGAAGTCACAGTGTGGGAGTACATGAAGTCACAGTGTGGGAGTACATGAAGTCACATTGTGGGAGTACATGAAGTCACAGTGTGGGAGTAAATGAAGTCACAGTGTGGGAGTACATGAAGTCACAGTCTGCGAGTACATGAAGTCACAGTGTGGGAGTACATGTAGTCACAGTGTGGGAGTACATGAAGTCACAGTGTGGGAGTACATGAAGTCACAGTCTGCGAGTACATGAAGTCACAGTCTGCGAGTACATGAAGTCACAGTCTGCGAGTACATGAAGTCACATTGTGGGAGTACATGAAGTCACAGACTGCGAGTACATTAAGTCACAGTGTGGGAGTACATGAAGTCACAGTGTGGGAGTACATGAAGTCACAGTATGCGAGTACATGAAGTCACAGTGTGGGAGTACATGAAGTCACATTGTGGGAGTACATGAAGTCACAGACTGCGAGTACATTAAGTCACAGTGTGGGAGTACATGAAGTCACAGTGTGGGAGTACATGAAGTCACAGTATGCGAGTACATGAAGTCACAGTGTGGGAGTACATGAAGTCACAGTGTGGGAGTACATGAAGTCACAGTGTGGGAGTAAATGAAGTCACAGTGTGGGAGTACATGAAGTCACAGTGTGGGAGTACATGAAGTCACATTGTGGGAGTACATGAAGTCACAGTGTGGGAGTACATGAAGTCACAGTGTGGGAGTACATTAAGTCACAGTGCGGGAGTACATTAAGTCACAGTGCGGGAGTACATGAAGTCACAGTGCGGGAGTACATGAAGTCACAGTGTGGGAGTACATGAAGTCACAGTGTTGAAGTACATGAAGTCATAGTGTGATAGTACATGAAGTCACAGTGTGGGAGTACATGAAGTCACAGTTTACGAGTACATGAAGTCACAGTTTACGAGTACATGAAGTCACAGTCTGCGAGTACATGCAGTCACAGTCTGCGAGAACATGAAGTCACAGTCTGCGAGAACATGAAGTCACAGTGTGGGAGTACATGAAGTCACAGTCTGCGAGTACATGAAGTCACAGTCTGCGAGAACATGAAGTCACAGTGTGGGAGTACATGAAGTCACAGTGTGGGAGTACATGAAGTCACAGTGCAGGAGTAAATGAAGTCACAGTGTGGGAGTACATGAAGTCACAGTCTGCGAGTACATGAAGTCACAGTGTGGGAGTACATGTAGTCACAGTGTGGGAGTACATGAAGTCACAGTGTGCGAGTACATGAAGTCACAGTCTGCGAGACCATGAAGTGACAGTGTGGGAGTACATGAAGTCACAGTGTGGGAGTACACGTAGTCACAGTCTGCGAGTACATGAAGTCACAGTGTGGGAGTACATGAAGTCACAATCTGCGAGTACATGAAGTCACAGTGTGGGAGTACATAAAGTCACAGTGTGGGAGTACATGAAGTCACAGTCTGCGAGTACATGAAGTCACAGTGTGGGAGTACATGAAGTCACAATCTGCGAGTACATGAAGTCACAGTGTGGGAGTACATAAAGTCACAGTGTGGGAGTACATGAAGTCACAGTGTGGGAGTAAATGAAGTCACAGTGTGGGAGTACATGAAGTCACAGTGTGGGAGTACATGAAGTCACATTGTGGGAGTACATGAAGTCACAGTGTGGGAGTAAATGAAGTCACAGTGTGGGAGTACATGAAGTCACAGTCTGCGAGTACATGAAGTCACAGTGTGGGAGTACATGTAGTCACAGTGTGGGAGTACATGAAGTCACAGTGTGGGAGTACATGAAGTCACAGTCTGCGAGTACATGAAGTCACAGTCTGCGAGTACATGAAGTCACAGTCTGCGAGTACATGAAGTCACATTGTGGGAGTACATGAAGTCACAGACTGCGAGTACATTAAGTCACAGTGTGGGAGTACATGAAGTCACAGTGTGGGAGTACATGAAGTCACAGTATGCGAGTACATGAAGTCACAGTGTGGGAGTACATGAAGTCACAGTGTGGGAGTACATGAAGTCACAGTGTGGGAGTAAATGAAGTCACAGTGTGGGAGTACATGAAGTCACAGTGTGGGAGTACATGAAGTCACATTGTGGGAGTACATGAAGTCACAGTGTGGGAGTACATGAAGTCACAGTGTGGGAGTACATTAAGTCACAGTGCGGGAGTACATTAAGTCACAGTGCGGGAGTACATGAAGTCACAGTGTGGGAGTACATGAAGTCACAGTGTGGGAGTACATGAAGTCACAGTGTTGAAGTACATGAAGTCATAGTGTGATAGTACAAGAAGTCACAGTGTGGGAGTACATGAAGTCACAGTTTACGAGTACATGAAGTCACAGTTTACGAGTACATGAAGTCACAGTCTGCGAGTACATGCAGTCACAGTCTGCGAGAACATGAAGTCACAGTCTGCGAGAACATGAAGTCACAGTCTGCGAGTACATGAAGTCACAGTCTGCGAGTACATGAAGTCACAGTCTGCGAGTACATGAAGTCACAGTCTGCGAGAACATGAAGTCACAGTGTGGGAGTACATGAAGTCACAGTGTGGGAGTACATGAAGTCACAGTGCAGGAGTAAATGAAGTCACAGTGTGGGAGTACATGAAGTCACAGTCTGCGAGTACATGAAGTCACAGTGTGGGAGTACATGTAGTCACAGTGTGGGAGTACATGAAGTCACAGTCTGCGAGTACATGAAGTCACAGTCTGCGAGACCATGAAGTGACAGTGTGGGAGTACATGAAGTCACAGTGTGGGAGTACACGAAGTCACAGTCTGCGAGTACATGAAGTCACAGTGTGGGAGTACATGTAGTCACAGTGTGGGAGTACATGAAGTCACAATCTGCGAGTACATGAAGTCACAGTGTGGGAGTACATAAAGTCACAGTGTGGGAGTACATGAAGTCACAGTGTGGGAGTAAATGAAGTCACAGTGTGGGAGTACATGAAGTCACAGTGTGGGAGTACATGAAGTCACATTGTGGGAGTACATGAAGTCACAGTGTGGGAGTAAATGAAGTCACAGTGTGGGAGTACATGAAGTCACAGTCTGCGAGTACATGAAGTCACAGTGTGGGAGTACATGAAGTCACAGTGTGGGAGTACATGAAGTCACAGTGTGGGAGTAAATGAAGTCACAGTGTGGGAGTACATGAAGTCACAGTGCGGGAGTACATGAAGTCACATTGTGGGAGTACATGAAGTCACAGTGTGGGAGTACATGAAGTCATAGTCTGCGGTACATGAAGTCACAGTGTGGGAGTACATGTAGTCACAGTGTGGGAGTACATGAAGTCACAGTGTGGGAGTACATGAAGTCACAGTCTGCGAGTACATGAAGTCACAGTCTGCGAGAACATGAAGTCACAGTCTGCGAGTACATGAAGTCACAGTGTGGGAGTACATGAAGTCACAGTCTGCGAGTACATGAAGTCACAGTCTGCGAGAACATGAAGTCACAGTGTGGGAGTACATGAAGTCACAGTGTGGGAGTACATGAAGTCACAGTGCAGGAGTAAATGAAGTCACAGTGTGGGAGTACATGAAGTCACAGTGTGGGAGTACATGAAGTCACAGTCTGCGAGACCATGAAGTGACAGTGTGGGAGTACATGAAGTCACAGTGTGGGAGTACACGAAGTCACAGTCTGCGAGTACATGAAGTCACAGTGTGGGAGTACATGTAGTCACAGTGTGGGAGTACATGAAGTCACAATCTGCGAGTACATGAAGTCACAGTGTGGGAGTACATGAAGTCACAGTGTGGGAGTACATGAAGTCACAGTCTGCGAGTACATGAAGTCACAGTCTGCGAGAACATGAAGTCACAGTGTGGGAGTACATGAAGTCACAGTGTGGGAGTACATGAAGTCACAGTGTGGGAGTACATGAAGTCACAGTGCGGGAGTAAATGAAGTCACAGTGTGGGAGTACATGAAGTCAAAGTCTGCGAGTACATGAAGTCACAGTCTGTGAGTACATGAAGTCACAGTCTGCGAGTACATGAAGTCACAGTGCGGGAGTACATGAAGTCACAGTATGGGAGTACATGAAGTAAAAGTGTGAGTACATGAAGTCACAGTGCTAGAGTACATGAAGTCACAGTGTGGGAGTACATGAAGTCACAGTGTGGGAGTACATGAAATCACAGTGTGGGAGTACATGAAGTCATAGTCTTGGAGTACATGAAGTCACAGTATGCGAGTACATAAAGTCATATTCTGCAAGCACATGAAGTCACAATCTGCGAGTACATGAAGTCACAGTGTGCGAGTACATGAAGTCACAGTCTGCGAGTACATGAAGTCATAGTCTGCGACTACATGAAGTCATAGTCTGCGAGTACATAAAGTCACATTGTGGGAGTACATGAAATTACAGTGTGGGAGTACATGAAGTCACAGTGTGGGAGTACATGAAGTCACAGTGTGGGAGTACATGAAATTACAGTGTGGGAGTACATGAAGTCACAGTGTGGGAGTACATGAAGTCACAGTGTGGGAGTACATGAAATTACAGTGTGGGAGTACATGAAGTCACAGTGTGGGAGTACATGAAGTCACAGTGTGGGAGTACATGAAGTCACAGTGTGGGAGTACATGAAGTCACAATCTGCGAGTATATGAAGTCACAGTGTGGGAGTACATGAAGTCACAATCTACGAGAACATGAAGTCACAGTGCGGAAGTACATGAAGTCACAATCTTGGAGTACATGAAATCACAGTGTGGGAGTACATGAATTCAGTGTGGGAGTACATGAAGTCACAGTGTGGGGGTACATGAAGTCACAGTGCGGGAGTAAATGAAGTCACAGTGTGGGAGTACATGAAGTCAAAGTCTGCGAGTACATGAAGTCACAGTCTGCGAGTACATGAAGTCACAGTCTGCGAGTACATGCAGTCACAGTCTGCGAGTACATGAAGTCACAGTCTGCGAGAACATGAAGTCACAGTCTGCGAGTACATGAAGTCACAGTCTGCGAGAACATGAAGTCACAGTGTGGGAGTACATGTAGTCACAGTGTGGGAGTACATGAAGTCACAATCTGCGAGTACATGAAGTCACAGTGCGGGAGTACATGAAGTCACAGTGCGGGAGTAAATGAAGTCACAGTCTGCGAGTACATGAAGTCACAGTCTGCGAGTACAAGAAGTCACAGTGTGGGAGTACATGTAGTCACAGTGTGGGAGTACATGAAGTCACAATCTGCGAGTACATGAAGTCACAGTCTGCGAGAACATGAAGTCACAGTGTGGGAGTACATGAAGTCTCAGTGCGGGAGTACATGAAGTCACATTGTGGGAGTACATGAAGTCACAGTGCAGGAGTAAATGAAGTCACAGTGTGGGAGTATATGAAGTCACAGTCTGCGAGTACATGTAGTCACAGTGTGGGAGTACATGAAGTCACAGTCTGCGAGTACATGAAGTCACAGTCTGCGAGTACATGAAGTCACAGTCTGCGAGTACATAAAGTCACAGTCTGCGAGTACATGAAGTCACATTGTGGGAGTACATGAAGTCACAGACTGCGAGTACATTAAGTCACAGTGTGGGAGTACATGAAGTCACAGTGTGGGAGTACATGAAGTCACAGTGTGGGAGTACATGAAGTCACAGTGTGGGAGTACATGAAGTCACAGTATGCGAGTACATGAAGTCACAGTGTGGGAGTACATGAAGTCACAGTGTGGGAGTACATGAAGTCACAGTGTGGGAGTACATGAAGTCACAGTGTTGAAGTACATGAAGTCATAGTGTGATAGTACATGAAGTCACAGTGTGGGAGTACATGAAGTCACAGTTTACGAGTACATGAAGTCACAGTCTGCGAGTACATGAAGTCACAGTCTGCGAGTACATGCAGTCACAGTCTGCGAGAACATGAAGTCACAGTCTGCGAGAACATGAAGTCACAGTGTGGGAGTACATGAAGTCACAGTCTGCGAGTACATGAAGTCACAGTCTGCGAGAACATGAAGTCACAGTGTGGGAGTACATGAAGTCAAAGTGTGGGAGTACATGAAGTCACAGTGCAGGAGTAAATGAAGTCACAGTGTGGGAGTACATGAAGTCACAGTCTGCGAGTACATGAAGTCACAGTGTGGGAGTACATGTAGTCACAGTGTGGGAGTACATGAAGTCACAGTCTGCGAGTACATGAAGTCACAGTCTGCGAGACCATGAAGTGACAGTGTGGGAGTACATGAAGTCACAGTGTGGGAGTACACGTAGTCACAGTCTGCGAGTACATGAAGTCACAGTGTGGGAGTACATGAAGTCACAATCTGCGAGTACATGAAGTCACAGTGTGGGAGTACATAAAGTCACAGTGTGGGAGTACATGAAGTCACAGTCTGCGAGTACATGAAGTCACAGTGTGGGAGTACATGAAGTCACAATCTGCGAGTACATGAAGTCACAGTGTGGGAGTACATAAAGTCACAGTGTGGGAGTACATGAAGTCACAGTGTGGGAGTAAATGAAGTCACAGTGTGGGAGTACATGAAGTCACAGTGTGGGAGTACATGAAGTCACATTGTGGGAGTACATGAAGTCACAGTGTGGGAGTAAATGAAGTCACAGTGTGGGAGTACATGAAGTCACAGTCTGCGAGTACATGAAGTCACAGTGTGGGAGTACATGTAGTCACAGTGTGGGAGTACATGAAGTCACAGTGTGGGAGTACATGAAGTCACAGTCTGCGAGTACATGAAGTCACAGTCTGCGAGTACATGAAGTCACAGTCTGCGAGTACATGAAGTCACATTGTGGGAGTACATGAAGTCACAGACTGCGAGTACATTAAGTCACAGTGTGGGAGTACATGAAGTCACAGTGTGGGAGTACATGAAGTCACAGTATGCGAGTACATGAAGTCACAGTGTGGGAGTACATGAAGTCACAGTGTGGGAGTACATGAAGTCACAGTGTGGGAGTAAATGAAGTCACAGTGTGGGAGTACATGAAGTCACAGTGTGGGAGTACATGAAGTCACATTGTGGGAGTACATGAAGTCACAGTGTGGGAGTACATGAAGTCACAGTGTGGGAGTACATTAAGTCACAGTGCGGGAGTACATTAAGTCACAGTGCGGGAGTACATGAAGTCACAGTGTGGGAGTACATGAAGTCACAGTGTGGGAGTACATGAAGTCACAGTGTTGAAGTACATGAAGTCATAGTGTGATAGTACAAGAAGTCACAGTGTGGGAGTACATGAAGTCACAGTTTACGAGTACATGAAGTCACAGTTTACGAGTACATGAAGTCACAGTCTGCGAGTACATGCAGTCACAGTCTGCGAGAACATGAAGTCACAGTCTGCGAGAACATGAAGTCACAGTGTGGGAGTACATGAAGTCACAGTCTGCGAGTACATGAAGTCACAGTCTGCGAGAACATGAAGTCACAGTGTGGGAGTACATGAAGTCACAGTGTGGGAGTACATGAAGTCACAGTGCAGGAGTAAATGAAGTCACAGTGTGGGAGTACATGAAGTCACAGTCTGCGAGTACATGAAGTCACAGTGTGGGAGTACATGTAGTCACAGTGTGGGAGTACATGAAGTCACAGTCTGCGAGTACATGAAGTCACAGTCTGCGAGACCATGAAGTGACAGTGTGGGAGTACATGAAGTCACAGTGTGGGAGTACACGAAGTCACAGTCTGCGAGTACATTAAGTCACAGTGTGGGAGTACATGTAGTCACAGTGTGGGAGTACATGAAGTCACAATCTGCGAGTACATGAAGTCACAGTGTGGGAGTACATAAAGTCACAGTGTGGGAGTACATGAAGTCACAGTCTGCGAGTACATGAAGTCACAGTGTGGGAGTACATGAAGTCACAATCTGCGAGTACATGAAGTCACAGTGTGGGAGTACATAAAGTCACAGTGTGGGAGTACATGAAGTCACAGTGTGGGAGTACATGAAGTCACAGTGTGGGAATACATGAAGTCACAGTGTGGGAGTACATGAAGTCACAGTATGGGAGTACATGAAGTCACAGTGTGGGAGTACATGAAGTCACAGTGCGCGAGTACATGAAGTCACAGTGTTGAAGTTCATGAAGTCATAGTGTGATAGTACATGAAGTCACAGTGTGGGAGTAAATGAAGGCACAGTGCGGAAGTACATTAAGTCACAGTGCGGGAGTACATAAAGTCACAATCTGCGAGTACATGAAGTCACAGTGTGGGAGTACATGAAGTCACAGTGTGGGAGTACATGAAGTCACAGTGCGGGAGTACATGAAGTCACAGTCTGCGAGTACATGAAGTCACAGTCTGCGAGTACATAAAGTCACAGTTAGGGAGTACATGAAGTCACAGTGTGAGAGTACATGAAGTCTCAGTGCGGGAGTACATGAAGTCACATTGTGGGAGTACATGAAGTCACAGTGTGGGAGTACATGAAGTCATAGTCTGCGGTACATGAAGTCACAGTGTGGGAGTAAATTAAGTCACAGTCTGCGAGTACATGAAGTCACAGTGCGGGAGTACATGAAGTCACAGTATGCGAGTACATGAAGTCACAGTGTGGGAGTACATGAAGTCACAGTGTGGGAGTACATGAAGTCACATTTTGGGAGTACATGAAGTCACAGTGTGGGAGTACATGAAGTCACAGTGCGGGAGCACATGAAGTCACAGTATGGGAGTACATGAAGTCACAGTATGGGAGTACATGAAGTAAAAGTGTGAGTACATGAAGTCACAGTGCTAGAGTACATGAAGTCACAGTGTGGGAGTACATGAAGTCACAGTGTTTGAGTACATGAAATCACAGTGTGGGAGTACATGAAGTCACAGTGTGGGAGTACATGAAGTCAGAGTGTGTGAGTACATGAAGTCACAGTGTGGGAGTACATGAAGTCACAGTCTGCGAGTACATGAAGTCATAGTCTTGGAGTACATGAAGTCACAGTATGCGAGTACATAAAGTCACATTGTGGGAGTACATGAAGTCACAGACTGCGAGTACATTAAGTCACAGTGTGGGAGTACATGAAGTCACAGTGTGGGAGTACATGAAGTCACAGTGTGCGAGTACATGAAGTCACAGTGTGGGAGTACATGAAGTCACAGTCTGCGAGTACATGAAGTCACAGTGTGCGAGTACATGAAGTCACAGTGTGGGAGTACATGTAGTCACAGTGTGGGAGTACATGAAGTCACAATCTGCGAGTACATGAAGTCACAGTGCGGGAGTACATGAAGTCACAGTGCGGGAGTAAATGAAGTCACAGTCTGCGAGTACATGAAGTCACAGTCTGCGAGTACAAGAAGTCACAGTGTGGGAGTACATGTAGTCACAGTGTGGGAGTACATGAAGTCACAATCTGCGAGTACATGAAGTCACAGTCTGCGAGAACATGAAGTCACAGTGTGGGAGTACATGAAGTCTCAGTGCGGGAGTACATGAAGTCACATTGTGGGAGTACATGAAGTCACAGTCTGCGAGTACATAAAGTCACAGTCTGCGAGTACATGAAGTCACATTGTGGGAGTACATGAAGTCACAGACTGCGAGTACATTAAGTCACAGTGTGGGAGTACATGAAGTCACAGTGTGGGAGTACATGAAGTCACAGTGTGGGAGTACATGAAGTCACAGTGTGGGAGTACATGAAGTCACAGTATGCGAGTACATGAAGTCACAGTGTGGGAGTACATGAAGTCACAGTGTGGGAGTACATGAAGTCACAGTGTGGGAGTACATGAAGTCACAGTGTTGAAGTACATGAAGTCATAGTGTGATAGTACATGAAGTCACAGTGTGGGAGTACATGAAGTCACAGTTTACGAGTACATGAAGTCACAGTCTGCGAGTACATGAAGTCACAGTCTGCGAGTACATGCAGTCACAGTCTGCGAGAACATGAAGTCACAGTCTGCGAGAACATGAAGTCACAGTGTGGGAGTACATGAAGTCACAGTCTGCGAGTACATGAAGTCACAGTCTGCGAGAACATGAAGTCACAGTGTGGGAGTACATGAAGTCAAAGTGTGGGAGTACATGAAGTCACAGTGCAGGAGTAAATGAAGTCACAGTGTGGGAGTACATGAAGTCACAGTCTGCGAGTACATGAAGTCACAGTGTGGGAGTACATGTAGTCACAGTGTGGGAGTACATGAAGTCACAGTCTGCGAGTACATGAAGTCACAGTCTGCGAGACCATGAAGTGACAGTGTGGGAGTACATGAAGTCACAGTGTGGGAGTACACGTAGTCACAGTCTGCGAGTACATGAAGTCACAGTGTGGGAGTACATGAAGTCACAATCTGCGAGTACATGAAGTCACAGTGTGGGAGTACATAAAGTCACAGTGTGGGAGTACATGAAGTCACAGTCTGCGAGTACATGAAGTCACAGTGTGGGAGTACATGAAGTCACAATCTGCGAGTACATGAAGTCACAGTGTGGGAGTACATAAAGTCACAGTGTGGGAGTACATGAAGTCACAGTGTGGGAGTAAATGAAGTCACAGTGTGGGAGTACATGAAGTCACAGTGTGGGAGTACATGAAGTCACATTGTGGGAGTACATGAAGTCACAGTGTGGGAGTAAATGAAGTCACAGTGTGGGAGTACATGAAGTCACAGTCTGCGAGTACATGAAGTCACAGTGTGGGAGTACATGTAGTCACAGTGTGGGAGTACATGAAGTCACAGTGTGGGAGTACATGAAGTCACAGTCTGCGAGTACATGAAGTCACAGTCTGCGAGTACATGAAGTCACAGTCTGCGAGTACATGAAGTCACATTGTGGGAGTACATGAAGTCACAGACTGCGAGTACATTAAGTCACAGTGTGGGAGTACATGAAGTCACAGTGTGGGAGTACATGAAGTCACAGTATGCGAGTACATGAAGTCACAGTGTGGGAGTACATGAAGTCACAGTGTGGGAGTACATGAAGTCACAGTGTGGGAGTAAATGAAGTCACAGTGTGGGAGTACATGAAGTCACAGTGTGGGAGTACATGAAGTCACATTGTGGGAGTACATGAAGTCACAGTGTGGGAGTACATGAAGTCACAGTGTGGGAGTACATAAAGTCACAGTGTGGGAGTACATGAAGTCACAGTGTGGGAGTACATGAAGTCACAGTGTGGGAATACATGAAGTCACAGTGTGGGAGTACATGAAGTCACAGTATGGGAGTACATGAAGTCACAGTGTGGGAGTACATGAAGTCACAGTGCGCGAGTACATGAAGTCACAGTGTTGAAGTTCATGAAGTCATAGTGTGATAGTACATGAAGTCACAGTGTGGGAGTAAATGAAGGCACAGTGCGGAAGTACATTAAGTCACAGTGCGGGAGTACATAAAGTCACAATCTGCGAGTACATGAAGTCACAGTGTGGGAGTACATGAAGTCACAGTGTGGGAGTACATGAAGTCACAGTGCGGGAGTACATGAAGTCACAGTCTGCGAGTACATGAAGTCACAGTCTGCGAGTACATAAAGTCACAGTTAGGGAGTACATGAAGTCACAGTGTGAGAGTACATGAAGTCTCAGTGCGGGAGTACATGAAGTCACATTGTGGGAGTACATGAAGTCACAGTGTGGGAGTACATGAAGTCATAGTCTGCGGTACATGAAGTCACAGTGTGGGAGTAAATTAAGTCACAGTCTGCGAGTACATGAAGTCACAGTGCGGGAGTACATGAAGTCACAGTATGCGAGTACATGAAGTCACAGTGTGGGAGTACATGAAGTCACAGTGTGGGAGTACATGAAGTCACATTTTGGGAGTACATGAAGTCACAGTGTGGGAGTACATGAAGTCACAGTGCGGGAGCACATGAAGTCACAGTATGGGAGTACATGAAGTCACAGTATGGGAGTACATGAAGTAAAAGTGTGAGTACATGAAGTCACAGTGCTAGAGTACATGAAGTCACAGTGTGGGAGTACATGAAGTCACAGTGTTTGAGTACATGAAATCACAGTGTGGGAGTACATGAAGTCACAGTGTGGGAGTACATGAAGTCAGAGTGTGTGAGTACATGAAGTCACAGTGTGGGAGTACATGAAGTCACAGTCTGCGAGTACATGAAGTCATAGTCTTGGAGTACATGAAGTCACAGTATGCGAGTACATAGTCATATTCTGCAAGCACATGAAGTCACAATCTGCGAGTACATGAAGTCACAGTCTGCGAGTACATGAAGTCACAGTGTGCGAGTACATGAAGTCACAGTGTGGGAGTACATGTAGTCACAGTGTGGGAGTACATGAAGTCACAATCTGCGAGTACATGAAGTCACAGTGCGGGAGTACATGAAGTCACAGTGCGGGAGTAAATGAAGTCACAGTCTGCGAGTACATGAAGTCACAGTCTGCGAGTACAAGAAGTCACAGTGTGGGAGTACATGTAGTCACAGTGTGGGAGTACATGAAGTCACAATCTGCGAGTACATGAAGTCACAGTCTGCGAGAACATGAAGTCACAGTGTGGGAGTACATGAAGTCTCAGTGCGGGAGTACATGAAGTCACATTGTGGGAGTACATGAAGTCACAGTGCAGGAGTAAATGAAGTCACAGTGTGGGAGTATATGAAGTCACAGTCTGCGAGTACATGTAGTCACAGTGTGGGAGTACATGAAGTCACAGTCTGCGAGTACATGAAGTCACAGTCTGCGAGTACATGAAGTCACAGTCTGCGAGTACATAAAGTCACAGTCTGCGAGTACATGAAGTCACATTGTGGGAGTACATGAAGTCACAGACTGCGAGTACATTAAGTCACAGTGTGGGAGTACATGAAGTCACAGTGTGGGAGTACATGAAGTCACAGTGTGGGAGTACATGAAGTCACAGTGTGGGAGTACATGAAGTCACAGTGTTGAAGTACATGAAGTCATAGTGTGATAGTACATGAAGTCACAGTGTGGGAGTACATGAAGTCACAGTTTACGAGTACATGAAGTCACAGTTTACGAGTACATGAAGTCACAGTCTGCGAGTACATGCAGTCACAGTCTGCGAGAACATGAAGTCACAGTCTGCGAGAACATGAAGTCACAGTGTGGGAGTACATGAAGTCACAGTCTGCGAGTACATGAAGTCACAGTCTGCGAGAACATGAAGTCACAGTGTGGGAGTACATGAAGTCACAGTGTGGGAGTACATGAAGTCACAGTGCAGGAGTAAATGAAGTCACAGTGTGGGAGTACATGAAGTCATAGTCTGCGAGTACATGAAGTCATAGTCTGCGAGTACATAAAGTCACATTGTGGGAGTACATGAAGTCACATTGTGGGAGTACATGAAGTCACAGTCTGCGATTACATGAAGTCACAGTGTGGGAGTACATGAAGTCACAGTGTGGGAGTACATGAAGTCACAGTGTGGGAGTACATGAAGTCACATTCTACGAGAACATGAAGTCACAGTGCGTAAGTACATGAAGTCACAATCTTCGAGTAAATGAAATCACAGTGTGGGAGTACATGAAATCACAGTGTGGGAGTACATGAAGTCACAGTGTGGGGGTACATGAAGTCACAGTGCGGGAGTAAATGAAGTCACAGTGTGGGAGTACATGAAGTCAAAGTCTGCGAGTACATGAAGTCACAGTCTGCGAGTACATGAAGTCACAGTCTGCGAGTACATGCAGTCACAGTCTGCGAGTACATGCAGTCACAGTCTGCGAGTACATGCAGTCACAGTCTGCGAGTACATGAAGTCACAGTCTGCGAGAACATGAATTCACAGTCTGCGAGTACATGAAGTCACAGTCTGTGAGAACATGAAGTCACAGTGTGGGAGTACATGAAGTCACAGTGTGGGAGTACATGAAGTCACAGTGCGGGAGTAAATGAAGTCACAGTCTGCGAGTACATGAAGTCACAGTGTGGGAGTACATGAAGTCACAGTGTGGGAGTACATGAAGTCACAGTCTGCGAGTACATGAAGTCACAGTCTGCGAGAACATGAAGTCACAGTGTGGGAGTACATGAAGTCACAGTGTGGGAGTACATGAAGTCACAGTGCAGGAGTAAATGAAGTCACAGTGTGGGAGTACATGAAGTCACAGTCTGCGAGTACATGAAGTCACAGTGTGGGAGTACATGTAGTAACAGTGTGGGAGTACATGAAGTCACAGTCTGCGAGACCATGAAGTGACAGTGTGGGAGTACATGAAGTCACAGTGTGGGAGTACACGAAGTCACAGTCTGCGAGTACATGAAGTCACAGTGTGGGAGTACATGTAGTCACAGTGTGGGAGTACATGAAGTCACAATCTGTGAGTACATGAAGTCACAGTGTGGGAGTACATGAAGTCACAGTGTGGGAGTACATGAAGTCACAGTGTGGGAGTACATGAAGTCACAGTGCGGGAGTACATGAAGTCACATTGTGGGAGTACATGAAGTCACAGTGTGGGAGTACATGAAGTCATAGTCTGCGGTACATGAAGTCACAGTGTGGGAGTACATGTAGTCACAGTGTGGGAGTACATGAAGTCACAGTGTGGGAGTACATGAAGTCACAGTCTGCGAGTACATGAAGTCACAGTCTGCGAGAACATGAAGTCACAGTCTGCGAGTACATGAAGTCACAGTGTGGGAGTACATGAAGTCACAGTCTGCGAGTACATGAAGTCACAGTCTGCGAGAACATGAAGTCACAGTGTGGGAGTACATGAAGTCACAGTGTGGGAGTACATGAAGTCACAGTGCAGGAGTAAATGAAGTCACAGTGTGGGAGTACATGAAGTCACAGTGTGGGAGTACATGAAGTCACAGTCTGCGAGACCATGAAGTGACAGTGTGGGAGTACATGAAGTCACAGTGTGGGAGTACACGAAGTCACAGTCTGCGAGTACATGAAGTCACAGTGTGGGAGTACATGTAGTCACAGTGTGGGAGTACATGAAGTCACAATCTGCGAGTACATGAAGTCACAGTGTGGGAGTACATGAAGTCACAGTGTGGGAGTACATGAAGTCACAGTCTGCGAGTACATGAAGTCACAGTCTGCGAGAACATGAAGTCACAGTGTGGGAGTACATGAAGTCACAGTGTGGGAGTACATGAAGTCACAGTGTGGGAGTACATGAAGTCACAGTGCGGGAGTAAATGAAGTCACAGTGTGGGAGTACATGAAGTCAAAGTCTGCGAGTACATGAAGTCACAGTCTGTGAGTACATGAAGTCACAGTCTGCGAGTACATGAAGTCACAGTGCGGGAGTACATGAAGTCACAGTATGGGAGTACATGAAGTAAAAGTGTGAGTACATGAAGTCACAGTGCTAGAGTACATGAAGTCACAGTGCTAGAGTACATGAAGTCACAGTGTGGGAGTACATGAAGTCACAGTGTGGGAGTACATGAAATCACAGTGTGGGAGTACATGAAGTCATAGTCTTGGAGTACATGAAGTCACAGTATGCGAGTACATAAAGTCATATTCTGCAAGCACATGAAGTCACAATCTGCGAGTACATGAAGTCACAGTGTGCGAGTACATGAAGTCACAGTCTGCGAGTACATGAAGTCATAGTCTGCGACTACATGAAGTCATAGTCTGCGAGTACATAAAGTCACATTGTGGGAGTACATGAAATTACAGTGTGGGAGTACATGAAGTCACAGTGTGGGAGTACATGAAGTCACAGTGTGGGAGTACATGAAATTACAGTGTGGGAGTACATGAAGTCACAGTGTGGGAGTACATGAAGTCACAGTGTGGGAGTACATGAAGTCACAGTGTGGGAGTACATGAAGTCACAATCTGCGAGTATATGAAGTCACAGTGTGGGAGTACATGAAGTCACAATCTACGAGAACATGAAGTCACAGTGCGGAAGTACATGAAGTCACAATCTTGGAGTACATGAAATCACAGTGTGGGAGTACATGAAATCACAGTGTGGGAGTACATGAAATCACAGTGTGGGAGTACATGAAGTCACAGTGTGGGGGTACATGAAGTCACAGTGCGGGAGTAAATGAAGTCACAGTGTGGGAGTACATGAAGTCAAAGTCTGCGAGTACATGAAGTCACAGTCTGCGAGTACATGAAGTCACAGTCTGCGAGTACATGAAGTCACAGTCTGCGAGTACATGCAGTCACAGTCTGCGAGAACATGAAGTCACAGTCTGCGAGTACATGAAGTCACAGTCTGCGAGAACATGAAGTCACAGTCTGCGAGTACATGAAGTCACAGTCTGCGAGAACATGAAGTCACAGTGTGGGAGTACATGTAGTCACAGTGTGGGAGTACATGAAGTCACAATCTGCGAGTACATGAAGTCACAGTGCGGGAGTACATGAAGTCACAGTGCGGGAGTAAATGAAGTCACAGTCTGCGAGTACATGAAGTCACAGTCTGCGAGTACAAGAAGTCACAGTGTGGGAGTACATGTAGTCACAGTGTGGGAGTACATGAAGTCACAATCTGCGAGTACATGAAGTCACAGTCTGCGAGAACATGAAGTCACAGTGTGGGAGTACATGAAGTCTCAGTGCGGGAGTACATGAAGTCACATTGTGGGAGTACATGAAGTCACAGTGCAGGAGTAAATGAAGTCACAGTGTGGGAGTATATGAAGTCACAGTCTGCGAGTACATGTAGTCACAGTGTGGGAGTACATGAAGTCACAGTCTGCGAGTACATGAAGTCACAGTCTGCGAGTACATGAAGTCACAGTCTGCGAGTACATAAAGTCACAGTCTGCGAATACATGAAGTCACATTGTGGGAGTACATGAAGTCACAGACTGCGAGTACATTAAGTCACAGTGTGGGAGTACATGAAGTCACAGTGTGGGAGTACATGAAGTCACAGTGTGGGAGTACATGAAGTCACAGTGTGGGAGTACATGAAGTCACAGTATGCGAGTACATGAAGTCACAGTGTGGGAGTACATGAAGTCACAGTGTGGGAGTACATGAAGTCACAGTGTGGGAGTAAATGAAGTCACAGTGTGGGAGTACATGAAGTCACAGTGTGGGAGTACATGAAGTCACATTGTGGGAGTACATGAAGTCACAGTGTGGGAGTAAATGAAGTCACAGTGTGGGAGTACATGAAGTCACAGTCTGCGAGTACATGAAGTCACAGTGTGGGAGTACATGTAGTCACAGTGTGGGAGTACATGAAGTCACAGTCTGCGAGTACATGAAGTCACAGTCTGCGAGTACATGAAGTCACAGTCTGAGAGTACATGAAGTCACAGTCTGCGAGTACATGAAGTCACATTGTGGGAGTACATGAAGTCACAGACTGCGAGTACATTAAGTCACAGTGTGGGAGTACATGAAGTCACAGTGTGGGAGTAAATGAAGTCACAGTGCGTGAGTACATGAAGTCACAATCTGCGAGTACATGAAGTCACAGTGTGGGAGTACATGAAGTCACAGTGTGGGAGTACATGAAGTCACAGTGTGGGAGTACATGAAGTCACAGTGTGGGAGTACATGAAGTCACAGTGTGGGAGTACATGAAGTCACAGTGTGGGAGTACATGAAGTCACTGTGTGGGAGTAAATGAAGTCACAGTGCGCGAGTACATGAAGTCACAGTCCGCGAGTACATGAAGTCACGGTCTGCGAGAACAAGAAGTCACAGTCTGCGAGTACATAAAGTCAAGGTCTGCGAGTACATGAAGTCACAGTCCGCGAGTACATGAAGTCACAGTGTGGAAGTACATGAAGGCACAGTGCGGGAGTACATGACTTCACAGTGTGGGAGTACATGAAGTCACAGTGCGGGAGTACATGAAGTCACAGTGTGGGAGTACATGAAGTCACAGTGTGGGAGTAAATGAAGTCACAGTGTGGGAGTACATGAAGTCACAGTCTGGAAGTATATGAAGTCACAGTCTGGAAGTACATGAAGTCACAGACTGCGAGCACATGAAGTCACAGTCTGCGAGTACATGAAGTCACAGTCTGCGAGTACATGAAGTCATAGTCTGCGAGTACATGAAGTCACAGTCTGCGAGTACATGAAGTCACATTGTGGGAGTACATGAAGTCACAGTCTGCGAGCACATGAAGTCACAGTGTGGGAGTACATGAAGTCACAGTATGGGAGTACATGAAGTCACAGTGTGGGAGTACATGAAGTCACAGTTTACGAGTACATGAAGTCACAGTTTACGAGTACATGAAGTCACAGTCTGCGAGTACATGCAGTCACAGTCTGCGAGTACATGCAGTCACAGTGTGGGAGTACATGAAGTCACAGTCTGCGAGTACATGAAGTCACAGTCTGCGAGAACATGAAGTCACAGTGTGGGAGTACATGAAGTCACAGTGTGGGAGTACATGAAGTCACAGTGCAGGAGTAAATGAAGTCACAGTGTGGGAGTACATGAAGACACAGTCTGCGAGTACATGAAGTCACAGTGTGGGAGTACATGTAGTCACAGTGTGGGAGTACATGAAGTCACAGTCTGCGAGTACATGAAGTCACAGCCTGCGAGACCATGAAGTGACAGTGTGGGAGTACATGAAGTCACAGTGTGGGAGCACACGAAGTCACAGTCTGCGAGTACATGAAGTCACAGTGTGGGAGTACATGTAGTCACAGTGTGGGAGTACATGAAGTCACAATCTGCGAGTACATGAAGTCACAGTGTGGGAGTACATGAAGTCACAGTGTGGGAGTACATGAAGTCACAGTGTGGGAGTACATGAAGTCACAGTATGGGAGTACATGAAGTCACAGTGTGGGAGTACATGAAGTCACAGTGTGGGAGTACATGAAGTCACAGTGCGCGAGTACATGAAGTCACAGTGCGCGAGTACATGAAGTCATAGTGTGATAGTACATGAAGTCACAGTGTGGGAGTAAATGAAGTCACAGTGCGGGAGTACATTAAGTCACAGTGCGGGAGTACATGAAGTCACAGTGTGGGAGTACATGAAGTCACAGTCTGCGAGTACATGAAGTCACAGTGTGGGAGTACATGTAGTCACAGTGTGGGAGTACATGAAGTCACAATCTGCGAGTACATGAAGTCACAGTGTGGGAGTACATAAAGTCACAGTGTGGGAGTACATGAAGTCACAGTGTGGGAGTACATGAAGTCACAGTGTGGGAGTACATGAAGTCACAGTGTGGGAGTACATGAAGTCACAGTATGGGAGTACATGAAGTCACAGTGTGGGAGTACATGAAGTCACAGTGCGCGAGTACATGAAGTCACAGTGTTGAAGTTCATGAAGTCATAGTGTGATAGTACATGAAGTCACAGTGTGGGAGTAAATGAAGGCACAGTGCGAGAGTACATGAAGTCACAATCTGTGAGTACATGAAGTCACAGTATGGGAGTACATGAAGTCACAGTGTGGGAGTACATGAAGTCACAGTGTGGGAGTACATGAAGTCACAGTGTGGGAGTACATGAAATCACAGTGTGGGAGTACATGAAGTCACAGTATGGGAGTACATGAAATCACAGTGTGGAGTACATGAAGTCACAGAGTGGGAGTACATGAAATCACAGTGCGGGAGTACATGAAGTCACAGTGCGGGAGTACATGAAGTCACAGTGTGGGAGTACATGAAGTCACAGTGTGGGAGTACATGAAGTCACAGTGTGGGAGTACATGAAATCACAGTGTGGGAGTACATGAAGTCACAGTATGGGAGTACATGAAATCACAGTGTGGAGTACATGAAGTCACAGTGTGGGAGTACATGAAGTCACAGTGCGGGAGTACATGAAGTCACAATCTGTGAGTACATGAAGTCACAGTATGGGAGTACATGAAGTCACAGTGTGGGAGTACATGAAGTCACAGTGTGGGAGTATATGAAGTCACAGTCTGCGAGTACATGAAGTCACAGTCTGCGAGTACATGAAGTCACAGTCTG
The DNA here is from genome assembly GCF_028390025.1 of Pseudophryne corroboree. Classification (NCBI taxonomy): domain Eukaryota; kingdom Metazoa; phylum Chordata; class Amphibia; order Anura; family Myobatrachidae; genus Pseudophryne; species Pseudophryne corroboree. Next base: position 1,241,953,480 of record NC_086444.1, on the reverse strand, counting down.
CGAGTACATGAAGTCACATTGTGGGAGTACATGAAGTCACAGTCTGCGATTACATGAAGTCACAGTGTGGGAGTACATGAAGTCACAGTGTGGGAGTACATGAAATTACAGTGTGGGAGTACATGAAGTCACAGTGTGGGAGTACATGAAGTCACAGTGTGGGAGTACATGAAGTCACAGTGTGGGAGTACATGAAGTCACAGTCTGCGAGTATATGAAGTCACAGTGTGGGAGTACATGAAGTCACAGTGTGGGAGTACATGAAGTCACAGTGTGGGAGTACATGAAGTCTCAGTGCGGGAGTACATGAAGTCACATTGTGGGTGTACATGAAGTCACAGTGTGGGTGTACATGAAGTCACAGTGTGGGAGTACATGAAATTACAGTGTGGGAGTACATGAAGTCACAGTGTGGGAGTACATGAAGTCACAGTGTGGGAGTACATGAAGTCATAGCCTGCGAGTACATGAAGTCACAGTGTGGGAGTACATGAAGTCACAGTGTGGGAGTAAATGAAGTCACAGTGCGGGAGTACCGGAAGTCACAGTGCGTGAGTACATGAAGTCACAGTGTGGGAGTACATGAAGTCACAGTGTGGGAGTACATGAAGTCACAGTGTGGGAGTACATGAAGTCACAGTCTGCGAGTACAAGAATTCACAGTGTGGGAGTACATGAAGTCACAGTGTGGGAGTACATGAAGTCACAGTGTGGGAGTACATGAAGTCACAGTGTGGGAGTACATGAAGTCACAGTGCGGGAGTACATGAATTCACAGTGTGGGAGTACATGAAGTCATAGTCGGCGAGTACATGAAGTCACAGTGTGGGAGTAAATGAAGTCACAGTGCGGGAGTACATGAAGTCACAATCTGCGAGTACATGAAGTCACAGTGTGGGAGTACATGAAGTCACAGTGTGGGAGTACATGAAGTCACAGTATGGGAGTACATGAAGTCACAGTGTGGGAGTACATGAAGTCACAGTGTGAGAGTACATGAAGTCACAGTAAGGGAGTACATGAAGTCACAGTGAGGGAGTACATGAAGTCACAGTGAGGGAGTACATGAAGTCACAGTGTGGGAGTACATGAAGTCATAGTGTGGGAGTACATGAAGTCATAGTTTGCGGTACATGAAGTCACAGTGTGGGAGTAAATGAAGTCACAGTGCGGTAGTACATGAAGTCACAATCTGCGAGTACATGAAGTCACAGTGCGGGAGTACATGAAGTCACAGTGTGGGAGTACATGAAGTCAGAGAGTGGGAGTACATGAAGTCACAGTCTGCGAGTACATGAAGTCACAGTGTGGGAGTACATGAAGTCACAGTGTGGGAGTACATGAAGTCACAGTGTGGGAGTACATGAAGTCACAGTGTGGGAGTACATGAAGTCACAGTGTGGGAGTACATGCAGTCACATTGTGGGAGTACATGAAGTCACAGTGTGGGAGTACATGAAGTCATAGTCTGCGAGAACATGAAGTCACAGTGTGGGAGTACATGAAGTCACAGTGTGGGAGTACATGCAGTCACATTGTGGGAGTACATGAAGTCACAGTGTGGGAGTACATGAAGTCATAGTCTGCGAGAACATGAAGTCACAGTGTGGGAGTACATGAAGTCACAGTGTGGGAGTACATGAAGTCACAGTTTGGGAGTACATGCAGTCATAGCCTGCGAGTACATGAAGTCACAGTGTGGGAGTACATGAAGTCACAGTGTGGGAGTACATGAAGTCACAGTGTGGGAGTACATGAAATCACAGTGTGGGAGTACATGAAATCACAGTGTGGGAGTACATGAAGTCACAGTGTGGGAGTACATGAAATTACAGTGTGGGAGTACATGAAGTCACAGTGTGGGAGTACATGAAGTCACAGTGTGGGAGTACATGAAGTCACAGTGTGGGAGTACAAGAATTCACAGTGTGGGATTTCATGAAGTCACAGTGCGAGAGTACATGAAGTCACATTGTGGGAGTACATGAAGTCACAGTGTGGGAGTACATGAAGTCACAGTGTGGGAGTACATGAAGTCATAGTTTGCGGTATCTGAAGTCACAGTGTGGGAGTAAATGAAGTCACAGTGCGGTAGTACATGAAGTCACAATCTGCGTGTACATGAAGTCACAGTGTGGGAGTACATGAAGTCAGAGAGTGGGAGTACATGAAGTCACAGTCTGCAAGTACATGAAGTCACAGTGTGGGAGTACATGAAGTCACAGTGTGGGAGTACATGAAGTCACAGTGAGGGAGTACATGAAGTCACAGTGTGGGAGTACATGCAGTCACATTGTGGGAGTACATGAAGTCACAGTGTGGGAGTACATGAAGTCATAGTCTGCGAGAACATGAAGTCACAGTGTGGGAGTAAATGAAGTCACAGTGCGGTAGTACATGAAGTCACAATCTGCGAGTACATGAAGTCACAGTGCGGGAGTACATGAAGTCACAGTGTGGGAGTACATGAAGTCAGAGAGTGGGAGTACATGAAGTCACAGTCTGCGAGTACATGAAGTCACAGTGTGGGAGTACATGAAGTCACAGTGTGGAAGTACATGAAGTCACAGTGTGGGAGTACATGAAGTCACAGTGTGGGAGTACATGAAGTCACAGTGAGGGAGTACATGAAGTCACAGTGTGGGAGTACATGCAGTCACATTGTGGGAGTACATGAAGTCACAGTGTGGGAGTACATGAAGTCATAGTCTGCGAGAACATGGAGTCACAGTGTGGGAGTACATGAAGTCACAGTGTGGGAGTACATGAAGTCACAGTGTGGGAGTACATGAAGTCACAGTTTGGGAGTACATGCAGTCATAGCCTGCGAGTACATGAAGTCACAGTGTGGGAGTACATGAAGTCACAGTGTGGGAGTACATGAAGTCACAGTGTGGGAGTACATGAAATCACAGTGTGGGAGTACATGAAGTCACAGTGTGGGAGTACATGAAATTACAGTGTGGGAGTACATGAAGTCACAGTGTGGGAGTGCATGAAGTAACAGTGTGGGAGTACATGAAATCACAGTCTGTGAATACATGAAGTCACAGTGTGGGAGTAAATGAAGTCACAGTGCGGAAGTACATGAAGTCACAGTGCGGGAGTACATGAAGTAACAGTGTGGGAGTATATGAAGTCACAGTCTGCGAGTTCATGAAGTCACAGTCTGCGAATACATAAAGTCACAGTGTGGGAGTACATGAAGTAAAATTAAGGGAGTACATGAAGTAACAGTGTGGGAGTACATGAAGTCTTAGTCTGCGAATACATGAAGTCACAGTGTGGGAGTACATGAAGTCACAGTGCGGGAGTACATGAAGTCACAGTCTGCGAGTACATGAAGTCACATTGTGGGAGTACATGAAGTCACAGTGTGGGAGTAAATGAAGTCACAGTGCAGGAGTATATGAAGTCACAGTGAGGGAGTACATGAAGTCACAGTGTGGGAGTACATAAAGTCACAGTGTGGGAGTACATGATGTTACAGTGTGGGAGTACATGATGTCACAGTGTGGGAGTACATGAAGTCACAGTGTGAGAGTACATGATGTCACAGTGTGTGAGTATATGAAGTCACAGTCTGCGAGTACATGAAGTCACAGTCTGCGAGTACATAAAGTCACAGTGTGGGAGTACATGAAGTAACAGTGTGGGAGTACATGAAGTCACAGTGTGAGAGTACATGAAGCCACAGTGAGGGAGTACATGAAGTTACAGTGTGGGAGTACATGAAGTCACAGTGTGGGCGTATATCAAGTCACAGTGTGAGAGTACATGAAGTCACAGTGTGGGAGTACATGAATTCATAATCTGCGAGTACATGAAGTCACAGTGTGGGAGTACATGAAGTCACAGTCTGCAAGTATATAAAGTCACAGTGTGGGAGTACATGAAGTAACAGTGTGGGAGTACATGAAGTCACAGTGTGAGAGTACATGAAGTCACAGTGTGGTAGTACATGAAGTCACAGTGTGGGAGTACATGAAGTCACAGTGTGGGAGTACATGAAGTCACAGTGTGGGAGTACATGAAGTCACAGTGTGGGAGTACATGAAGTCACAGTGTGGGAGTACATGAAGTCACAGTGTGGGAGTACATGAAGTCACAGTGTGGGAGTACATGAAGTCACAGTGTGGGAGTACATGAAGTCACAGTCTGCGAGTACAAGAATTCACAGTGTGGGAGTACATGAAGTCACAGTGCGAGAGTACATGAAGTCACATTGTGGGAGTACATGAAGTCACAGTGTGGGAGTACATGAAGTCACAGTGTGGGAGTACATGAAGTCATAGTTTGCGGTACATGAAGTCACAGTGTGGGAGTAAATGAAGTCACAGTGCGGTAGTACATGAAGTCACAATCTGCGAGTACATGAAGTCACAGTGCGGGAGTACATGAAGTCACAGTGTGGGAGTACATGAAGTCACAGTGTGAGAGTACATGAAGTCACAGTGAGGGAGTACATGAAGTCACAGTGTGGGAGTACATGAAATCACAGTGTGGGATTACATGAAGTCACAGTGTGAGAGTACATGAAGTCACAGTGAGGGAGTACATGAAGTCACAGTGTGGGAGTACATGAAGTCACAGTGTGGGAGTACATGAAATCACAGTGTGGGAGTACATGAAGTCACAGTGTGGGAGTACATGAAGTCACAGTGTGGGAGTACATGAAGTCACAGTGTGGGAGTACATGAAGTCACAGTGTGGGAGTACATGAAGTCACAGTCTGCGAGTACAAGAATTCACAGTGTGGGAGTACATGAAGTCACAGTGCGAGAGTACATGAAGTCACATTGTGGGAGTACATGAAGTCACAGTGTGGGAGTACATGAAGTCACAGTGTGGGAGTACATGAAGTCATAGTTTGCGGTACATGAAGTCACAGTGTGGGAGTAAATGAAGTCACAGTGCGGTAGTACATGAAGTCACAATCTGCGAGTACATGAAGTCACAGTGCGGGAGTACATGAAGTCACAGTGTGGGAGTACATGAAGTCACAGTGTGAGAGTACATGAAGTCACAGTGTGGGAGTACATGAAGTCACAGTGTGGGAGTACATGAAGTCACAGTGTGGGAGTAAATGAAGTCACAGTGGGGGAATACATGAAGTCACAGTTTGGGAGTACATGAAGTCATAGCCTGCGAGTACATGAAGTCACAGTGTGGGAGTATATGAAGTCACAGTGTGGTAGTACATGAAGTCACAGTGTGGTAGTACATAAAGTCACAGTGTGGGAGTACATGAAGTAAAATTAAGGGAGTACATGAAGTAACAGTGTGGGAGTACATGAAGTCTTAGTCTGCAAATACATGAAGTCACAGTGTGGGAGTACATGAAGTCACAGTGCGGGAGTACATGAAGTCACAGTCTGCGAGTACATGAAGTCACATTGTGGGAGTACATGAAGTCACAGTGCAGGAGTATATGAAGTCACAGTGAGGGAGTACATGAAGTCACAGTGTGGGAGTACATAAAGTCACAGTGTGGGAGTACATGATGTCACAGTGTGGGAGTACATGATGTCACAGTGTGGGAGTACATGAAGTCACAGTGTGAGAGTACATGATGTCACAGTGTGTGAGTATATGAAGTCACAGTGAGGGAGTACATGAAGTTACAGTGTGGGAGTACATGAAGTCACAGTGTGGGCGTATATCAAGTCACAGTGTGAGAGTACATGAAGTCACAGTGTGGGAGTACATGAATTCATAATCTGCGAGTACATGAAGTCACAGTGTGGAAGTACATGAAGTCACAGTCTGCAAGTATATAAAGTCACAGTGTGGGAGTACATGAAGTCACAGTGTGAGAGTACATGAAGCCACAGTGAGGGAGTACATGAAGTTACAGTGTGGGAGTACATGAAGTCACAGTGTGGGCGTATATCAAGTCACAGTGTGAGAGTACATGAAGTCACAGTGTGGGAGTACATGAATTCATAATCTGCGAGTACATGAAGTTACAGTGTGGAAGTACATGAAGTCACAGTCTGCAAGTATATAAAGTCACAGTGTGGGAGTACATGAAGTAACAGTGTGGGAGTACATGAAGTCACAGTGTGAGAGTACATGAAGTCACAGTGTGGTAGTACATGAAGTAAAATTATGGGAGTACATGAAGTAACAGTGTGAGTACATGAAGTAACAGTGTGAGTACATGAAGTCACAGTGTGGGAGTACATGAAGTCACAGTGTGGGAGTACATGAAGTCACAGTGTGGGAGTACATGAAGTCACAGTGTGGGAGTACACAAAGTCACAGTGTGGGAGTACATGAAGTCACAGTCTGCGAGTATAAGAATTCACAGTGTGGGAGTACATGAAGTCACATTCGAGAGTACACGAAGTCACATTGTGGGAGTACATGAAGTCATAGCCTGCGAGTACATGAAGTCACAGTGTGGGAGTACATGAAGTCACAGTGTGGGAGTACATGAAATCACAGTGTGGGAGTACATGAAGTCACAGTGTGGGAGTACATGAAGTCACAGTGTGGGAGTACATGAAGTCACAGTGTGGGAGTACATGAAATCACAGTGTGGGAGTACATGAAGTCACAGTGTGGGAGTACATGAAGTCACAGTGTGGGAGTACATGAAGTCACAGTGTGGGAGTACATGAAGTCACAGTGTGGGAGTACATGAAGTCCCAGTGTGGGAGTACATGAAGTCACAGTCTGCGAGTACAAGAATTCACAGTGTGGGAGTACATGAAGTCACAGTGCGAGAGTACATGAAGTCACATTGTGGGAGTACATGTAGTCACAGTGTGGGAGTACATGAAGTCACAGTGTGGGAGTACATGAAGTCATAGTTTGCGGTACATGAAGTCACAGTGTGGGAGTAAATGAAGTCACAGTGCGGTAGTACATGAAGTCACAATCTGCGAGTACATGAAGTCACAGTGCGGGAGTACATGAAGTCACAGTGTGGGAGTACATGAAGTCACAGTGTGAGAGTACATGAAGTCACAGTGAGGGAGTACATGAAGTCACAGTGTGGGAGTACATGAAGTCACAGTGTGGGAGTACATGAAGTCACAGTGTGAGAGTACATGAAGTCACAGTGAGGGAGTACATGAAGTCACAGTGTGGGAGTACATGAAGTAACAGTGTGGGAGTACATGAAGTCACAGTGTGAGAGTACATGAAGTCACAGTGAGGGAGTACATGAAGTCCCAGTGTGGGTGTACATGAAGTCACAGTGTGAGAGTACATGAAGTCACAGTGTGGGATTACATGAAGTCACAGTGTGGGAGTACATGAAGTCACAGTGTGGGAGTATATGAGGATACAGTCTGCGAGTACACAATGTCACAGTCTGCGAGTACATAAAGTCACAGTGTGGGAGTAAATTAAGTCACAGTGCGGGAGTACATGATGTCACAATCTGCGAGTACATGAAGTCACAGTCTGCGAGTACATAAAGTCACAGTCTGCGAGTACATGAAGTCACAGTGTGGGAGTACATGAAGTCACAGTGTGGGAGTACATGAAGTCACAGTGTGAGAGAACATGAAGTCACAGTGTGGGAGTACATGAAGTCACAGTGTGGGAGTACATGAAGTCACAGTGTGGGAGTACATGAAGTCACAGTGTGGGAGTACATAAGTCACAGTGTGGGAGTACATGAAGTCACAGTGTGGGAGTATATGAAGATACAGTCTGCGAGTACACAATGTCACAGTCTGCGAGTACATAAAGTCACAGTGTGGGAGTAAATGAAGTCACAGTGCGGGAGTACATGAAGTCACAATCTGCGAGTACATGAAGTCACAGTCTGCGAGTACATAAAGTCACAGTCTGCGAGTACATGAAGTCACAGTCTGCGAGTACATGAAGTCACAGTGTGGGAGTACATGAAGTCACAGTGTGGGAGTACATGAAGTCACAGTGTGGGAGTACATGAAGTCACAGTGTGGGAGTACATGAAGTCACAGTGTGGGAGTACATGAAGTCACAGTGAGGGAGTACATGAAGTCACAGTGTGGGAGTACATGCAGTCACATTGTGGGAGTACATGAAGTCACAGTGTGGGAGTACATGAAGTCACAGTGTGGGAGTACATGAAGTCATAGTCTGTGAGAACATGAAGTCACAGTGTGGGAGTACATGAAGTCACAGTGTGGAAGTACATGTAGTCACAGTGTGGGAGTACATGAAGTCATAGCCTGCGAGTACATGAAGTCACAGTGTGGGAGTACATGAAGTCACAGTGTGGGAGTACATGAAATCACAGTGTGGGAGTACATGAAATCACAGTGTGGGAGTACATGAAATCACAGTGTGGGAGTACATGAAGTCACAGTGTGGGAGTACATGAAGTCACAGTGTGGGAGTGCATGAAGTCACAGTGTGAGAGTACATGAAGTCACAGTCTGTGAGTTCATGAAGTCACAGTCTGCGAATACATAAAGTCACAGTGTGGGAGTACATGAGGTAAAATTAAGGGAGTACATGAAGTAACAGTGTGGGAGTACATGAAGTCACAGTGCGGGAGTATATGAAGTCACAGTGTGGTAGTACATGAAGTCACAGTGTGGTAGTACATAAAGTCACAGTGTGGGAGTACATGAAGTAACAGTGTGGGAGTACATGAAGTCACAGTGTGAGAGTACATGAAGTCACAGTGTGAGAGTACATAAAGTCACAGTGTGAGAGTACATGAAGTCACAGTGTGGGAGTACATGAAGTCACAGTGTGGGAGTACATGATGTCACAGTGTGGGAGTACATGATGTCACAGTGTGGGAGTATATGAAGTCACAGTCTGCGAGTACATGAAGTCACAGTCTGCGAGTACATAAAGTCACAGTGTGGGAGTACATGAAGTAACAGTGTGAGAGTACATGAAGTCACAGTGAGGGAGTACATGAAGTCATAGTGTGGGAGTAAATGAAGTCACAGCGTGAGAGTACATAAAGTCACAGTGCGAGAGTACATGATGTCACAGTGTGGAAGTACATGAAGTCATAGTGTGAGAGTAAATGAAGTCACATTGTGGGAGTAAATGAAGTCACAGTGCGGGAATACATAAAGTCACAGTGCGGGAGTACATGAAGTCACAGTGTGGAAGTACATGAAGTCACAGTCTGCGAGTACATGAAGTCACAGTCTGCGAGTACATAAAGTCACAGTGTGGGAGAACATGAAGTAACAGTGTGGGAGTACATGAAGTCACAGTGCGGGAGTACATGAAGTCACAGTGTGGGAGTAAATGAAGTCACAGTGCGGGAATACATGAAGTCACAGTTTGGGAGTACATGAAGTCATAGCCTGCGAGTACATGAAGTCACAGTGTGGGAGTACATGAAGTCACAGTATGGGAGTGCATGAAGTCACAGTGCGGGAGTACATGAAGTCACAGTGTGGGAGTACATGAAGTCACAGTGTGAGAGTACATGAAGTCACAGTGAGGGAGTACATGAAGTCCCAGTGTGGGTGTACATGAAGTCACAGTGTGAGAGTACATGAAGTCACAGTGTGGGAGTAAATGAAGTCACAGTGCGGGAGTACATGAAGTCACAGTGCGGGAGTACATGAAGTCACAATGTGGGAGTACATAATGTCACAGTGTGGGAGTACATGTAGTAACAGTGTGGGAGTACATGAAGTCACAGTGTGGGAGTATATGAAGATACAGTCTGCAAGTACACAATGTCACAGTCTGCGAGTACATAAAGTCACAGTGTGGGAGTAAATGAAGTCACAGTGGGGGAATACATGAAGTCACAGTTTGGGAGTACATGAAGTCATAGCCTGCGAGTACATGAAGTCACAGTGTGGGAGTACATGAAGTCACAGTATGGGAGTACATGAAGTCACAGTGTGGGAGTAAATTAAATCACAGTGCGGGAGTACATGAAGTCACAGTATGGGAGTACATGAAGTCACAGTGTGGGAGTAAATTAAATCACAGTGCGGGAGTACATGAAGTCACAGTGCGGGAGTACATGAAGTCACAGTGTGGGAGTACATGAAGTCACAGTGTGGGAGTACATAATGTCACAGTGTGGGAGTACATAATGTCACAGTGTGGGAGTACATGTAGTAACAGTGTGGGAGTACATGAAGTCACAGTCTGCGAGTACATGAAGTCACAGTGTGGGAGTAAATTAAATCACAGTGCGGGAGTACATGAAGTCACAGTGCGGGAGTACATGAAGTCACAGTGTGGGAGTAAATGAAGTCACAGTGCGGGAGTAAATGAAGTCACAGTGTGGGAGTACATGATGTCACAGTGTGGGAGTATATGAAGTCACAGTCTGCGAGTACATAAAGTCACAGTGTGGGAGTACATGAAGTAACAGTGTGGGAGTACATGAAGTCACAGTGTGAGAGTACATGAAGTCACAGTGTGGGAGTACATGATGTCACAGTGTGGGAGTATATGAAGTCACAGTCTGCGAGTACATGAAGTCACAGTCTGCGAGTACATAAAGTCACAGTGTGGGAGTACATGAAGTAACAGTGTGAGAGTACATGAAGTCACAGTGAGGGAGTACATGAAGTCATAGTGTGGGAGTAAATGAAGTCACAGTGCGGGAGTACATGAAGTCACAGTGCGGGAGTACATGAAGTCACAGTGTGGGAGTACATGAAGTCACAGTGTGGGAGTACATAATGTCACAGTGTGGGAGTACATAATGTCACAGTGTGGGAGTACATGAAGTCACAGTCTGCGAGTACATGAAGTCACAGTGTGGGAGTAAATTAAATCACAGTGCGGGAGTACATGAAGTCACAGTGCGGGAGTACATGAAGTCACAGTGTGGGAGTAAATGAAGTCACAGTGCGGGAGTAAATGAAGTCACAGTGTGGGAGTACATGATGTCACAGTGTGGGAGTATATGAAGTCACAGTGTGGGAGTATATGAAGTCACAGTCTGCGAGTACATAAAGTCACAGTGTGGGAGTACATGAAGTAACAGTGTGGGAGTAAATGAAGTCACAGTGCGGGAGTACATGAAGTCATAGTGTGGGAGTAAATGAAGTCACAGTGCGGGAGTACATGAAGTCACAGTGCGGGAGTACATGAAGTCACAGTGCGGGAGTACATGAAGTCACAGTGTGGGAGTACATAATGTCACAGTGTGGGAGTACATGTAGTAACAGTGTGGGAGTACATGAAGTCACAGTCTGCGAGTACATGAAGTCACAGTGTGGGAGTAAATGAAGTCACAGTGCGGGAGTAAATGAAGTCACAGTGTGGGAGTACATGATGTCACAGTGTGGGAGTACATGAAGTCACAGTCTGCGAGTACATAAAGTCACAGTGTGGGAGTACATGAAGTAACAGTGTGAGAGTACATGAAGTCACAGTGAGGGAGTACATGAAGTCATAGTGTGGGAGTAAATGAAGTCACAGTGCGGGAGTACATGAAGTCACAGTGCGGGAGTACATGAAGTCACAGTGCGGGAGTACATGAAGTCACAGTGTGGGAGTACATAATGTCACAGTGTGGGAGTACATGTAGTAACAGTGTGGGAGTACATGAAGTCACAGTCTGCGAGTACATGAAGTCACAGTGTGGGAGTAAATTAAATCACAGTGCGGGAGTACATGAAGTCACAGTGTGGGAGTAAATGAAGTCACAGTGCGGGAATACATGAAGTCACAGTGCGGGAGTACATGTAGTAACAGTGTGGGAGTACATGAAGTCACAGTCTGCGAGTACATGAAGTCACAGTGTGGGAGTAAATTAAATCACAGTGCGGGAGTACATGAAGTCACAGTGCGGGAGTACATGAAGTCACAGTGTGGGAGTAAATGAAGTCACAGTGCGGGAGTAAATGAAGTCACAGTGTGGGAGTACATGATGTCACAGTGTGGGAGTATATGAAGTCACAGTCTGCGAGTACATAAAGTCACAGTGTGGGAGTACATGAAGTAACAGTGTGGGAGTACATGAAGTCACAGTGTGAGAGTACATGAAGTCACAGTGTGGGAGTACATGATGTCACAGTGTGGGAGTATATGAAGTCACAGTCTGCGAGTACATGAAGTCACAGTCTGCGAGTACATAAAGTCACAGTGTGGGAGTACATGAAGTAACAGTGTGAGAGTACATGAAGTCACAGTGAGGGAGTACATGAAGTCATAGTGTGGGAGTAAATGAAGTCACAGTGCGGGAGTACATGAAGTCACAGTGCGGGAGTACATGAAGTCACAGTGTGGGAGTACATGAAGTCACAGTGTGGGAGTACATAATGTCACAGTGTGGGAGTACATGTAGTAACAGTGTGGGAGTACATGAAGTCACAGTCTGCGAGTACATGAAGTCACAGTGTGGGAGTAAATGAAGTCACAGTGCGGGAAAACATGAAATTACAGTGTGGGAGTACATGATGTCACAGTGTGGGAGTATATGAAGTCACAGTCTGCGAGTACATGAAGTCACAGTCTGCGAGTACATAAAGTCACAGTGTGGGAGTACATGAAGTAACAGTGTGAGAGTACATGAAGTCACAGTGAGGGAGTACATGAAGTCATAGTGTGGGAGTAAATGAAGTCACAGTGCGGGAGTACATGAAGTCACAGTGCGGGAGTACATGAAGTCACAGTGCGGGAGTACATGAAGTCACAGTGTGGGAGTACATAATGTCACAGTGTGGGAGTACATGTAGTAACAGTGTGGGAGTACATGAAGTCACAGTCTGCGAGTACATGAAGTCACAGTGTGGGAGTAAATTAAATCACAGTGCGGGAGTACATGAAGTCACAGTGTGGGAGTAAATGAAGTCACAGTGCGGGAATACATGAAGTCACAGTGCGGGAGTACATGAAGTCACAGTGTGGGAGTACATGAAGTCACAGTGTGGGAGTACATGAAGTCACAGTTTGGGAGTACATGAAGACATAGCCTGCGAGTACATGAAGTCACAGTGTGGGAGTACATGAAGTCACAGTATGGGAGTGCATGAAGTCACAGTGTGGGAGTACATGAAGTCACAGTGTGGGAGTACATGAAGTCACAGTGTGGGAGTACATGAAGTCACAGTGTGGGAGTACATGAAGTCACAGTGTGGGAGTACATGAAGTCACAGTGTGGGAGTACATGAAGTCACAGTGTGGGAGTACATAATGTCACAGTGTGGGAGTACATGTAGTAACAGTGTGGGAGTACATGAAGTCACAGTCTGGGAGTAAATTAAATCACAGTGCGGGAGTACATGAAGTCACAGTGCTGGAGTACATGAAGTCACAGTGTGGGAGTACATGAAGTCTTAGTCTGTGAATACATGAAGTCACAGTGTGGGAGTACATTAAGTCATAGTGTGGGAGTACATGAAGTCACAGTGTGGGAGTACATGAAGTCACAGTGTGGGAGTATATGAAGTCACAGTCTGCGAGTTTATGAAGTCACAGTTTGGGAGTACATGAAGTCACAGTCTGCGAGTACATGAAGTCACAGTGCGGGAGTACATGAAGTCACAGTGTGGGAGTACATGAAGTCTTAGTCTGTGAATACATGAAGTCAAAGTGTTGGAGTACATGAAGTCACAGTGTGGGAGTACATGAAATCACAGTGTGGGAGTACATGAAGTCACAGTTTGGGAGTACATGAAGTCACAGTCTGCGAGTACATGAAGTCACATTGTGGGAGTACATGAAGTCACAGTGTGGGAGTACATGAAGTCACAGTGTGGGAGTATATAAAGTCACAGTCTGCGAGTACATGGGGTCACAGTCTGCGAGTACATAAAGTCACAGTGTGGGAGTACATGAAGTAACAGTATGGGAGTACATGAAGTAACAGTGTGAGTATATGTAGTCACAGTGTGGGAGTACATGAAGTCACAGTGTGGAAGTACATGAAGTCACAGTCTGCGAGTACATAAAGTCACAGTGTGGGAGTACATGAAGTAACAGTATGGGAGTACATGAAGTCACAGTGTGGGAGTACATGAAGTCACAGTGTGGGAGTACATGAAGTCACAGTGCGGGAGTACATGAAGTCACAGTGTGGGAGTATATCAAGTCACAGTGTGAGAGTACATGAAGTCACAGTGTGGGAGTACATGAAGTCATAATCTGCGAGTACATGAAGTCACAGTGTTGGAGTACATGAAGTCACAGTCAATGAGTACATAAAGTCACAGTCTGCAAGTATATAAAGTCACAGTGTGGGAGTACATGAAGTAACAGTGTGGGAGTACATTTAGACACAGTGTGAGAGTACATGAAGTCACAGTCTGCGAGTACATAAAGTCACAGTGTGGGAGTACATGAAGTCACAGTGTGGGAGTACATGAAGTCACAGTGTGGGAGTACATGAAGTCACAGTCAATGAGTACATGAAGTCACAGTCTGCAAGTATATAAAGTCACAGTGTGGGAGTACATGAAGTAACAGTGTGGGAGTACATTTAGACACAGTGTGAGAGTACATGAAGTCACAGTCTGCGAGTACATGAAGTCACAGTGTAGGAGTACATGAAGTCACAGTGCAGGAGTACATGAAGTCACAGTGCGGGAGTACATGAAGTCACAGTGCGGGAGTACATGAAGTCACAGTGCGGGAGTACATGAAGTCACAGTGCGGGAGTACATGAATTCACAATCTGCGAGTACATGAAGTCACAGTGTGGGAGTACATTAAGTCATAGTGTGGAGTACATGAAGTCACAGTGTGGGAGTACATGAAGTCACAGTGTGGGAGTACAAGAAGTCACAGTCTGCGAGTACATGAAGTCACATTGTGGGAGTACATGAAGTCACAGTGTGGGAGTATATGAAGTCACAGTCTGCGAGTACATGAAGTCATAGTCTGCGAGAACATGAAGTCACAGTGTGGGAGTACATGAAGTCACAGGGTGGGAGTACATGAAGTCACAGTTTGGGAGTACAAGAAGTCATAGCCTGCGAGTACATGAAGTCACAGTGTGGGAGTACATGAAGTCACAGTGTGGGAGTACATGAAGTCACAGTGTGGGGTACATTAAGTAAAATTATGGGAGAACATGAAGTAACAGTGACAGTACATGAAGTCACAGTGTGGGAGTACATGAATTCACAGTGTGGGAGTACATGAAGTCACAGTGTGGGAGTACATGAAGTCACGGTCTGCGAGTACAAGAATTCACAGTGTGGGAGTACATGAAGTCACAGTGCGAGAGTACATGAAGTCACAGTGTGGGAGTACACGAAGTCACATTGTGGGAGTACATGAAGTCACAGTGCGGGAGTACATGAAGTCACAGTGTGGGAGTACATGAAGTCATAGTCTGCGGTACATAAAGTCACAGTGTGGGAGTAAATGAAGTCACAGTGTTGGAGTACATGAAGTCACAGTGTGGGAGTACATGAAATCACAGTGTGGGAGTACATGAAGTCACAGTTTGGGAGTACATGAAGTCATAGCCTGCGAGTACATGAAGTCACAGTGTGGGAGTACATGAAGTCACAGTGTGGGAGTACATGAAGTCACAGTGTGGGAGTACAATAAGTCACAGTCTGCGAGTACATGAAGTCACATTGTGGGAGTACATGAAGTCACAGTGTGGGAGTGCATAAAGTCACGGTCTGCGAGTACAAGAATTCACAGTGTGGGAGTACATGAAGTCACAGTGCGAGAGTACACAAAGTCACATTGTGGGAGTACATGAAGTCACAGTGTGGGAGTACACAAAGTCACATTGTGGGAGTACATGAAGTCACAGTGCGGGAGTACATGAAGTCACAGTGTGGGAGTACATGAAGTCATAGTCTGCGGTACATAAAGTCACAGTGTGGGAGTAAATGAAGTCACAGTGTTGGAGTACATGAAGTCACAGTGTGGGAGTACATGAAATCACAGTCTGTGAGTACATGAAGTCACAGTCTGCGAGTACATAAAGTCACAGTGTGAGAGTACATGAAGTCACAGCGTGGGAGTACATGAAGTCATAGTGTGGGAGTAAATGAAGTCACAGCGTGGGAGTACATAAAGTCACAGTGCGGGAGTACATGAAGTCATAGTGTGAGAGTAAATGAAGTCACAGTGTGGGAGTAAATGAAGTCACAGTGCGGGAATACATAAAGTCACAGTGCGGGAGTACATGAAGTCACAGTGTGGAAGTACATGAAGTCACAGTGTGGAAGTACATGAAGTCACAGTCTGCGAGTACATAAAGTCACAGTCTGCGAGTACATGAAGTCACAGTGTGGGAGTACATGAAGTCACAGTGTGGGAGTACATGAAGTCACAGTGAGGGAGTACATGAAGTCACAGTGAGGGAGTACATGAAGTCACAGTGTGGGAGTACATGCAGTTACATTGTGGGAGTACATGAAGTCACAGTGTGGGAGTACATGAAGTCATAGTCTGCGAGAACATGAAGTCACAGTGTGGGAGTACATGAAGTCACAGTGTGGGAGTACATGAAGTCACAGTGTGGGAGTACATGAAGTCACACTGTGGGAGTACATGAAGTCACACTGTGGGAGTACATGAAGTCACAGTGTGGGAGTACATGAAGTCACAGTGTGGGAGTACATGAAGTCACAGTGTGGGAGTACATGAAGTCATAGTCTGCGAGAACATGAAGTCACAGTGTGGGAGTACATGAAGTCACAGTGTGGGAGTACATGTAGTCACAGTTTGGGAGTACATGAAGTCATAGCCTGCGAGAACATGAAGTCACAGTGTGGGAGTACATGAAGTCACAGTGTGGGATACATGAAGTCACAGTGTGGGAGTACATGAAGTCACAGTGTGGGAGTACATGAAATCACAGTGTGGGAGTACATGAAGTCACAGTGTGGGAGTACTTGAAATCACAGTGTGGGAGTACATGAAGTCACAGTGTGGGAGTACATGAAGTCACAGTGTGGGGGTACATGAAATCACAGTCTGTGAGTACATGAAGTCACAGTGTGGGAGTAAATGAAGTCACAGTGTGGGAGTACATGAAGTCACAGTGCGGGAGTACATGAAGTAACAGTGTGGGAGTATATGAAGTCACAGTCTGCGAGTTCATGAAGTCACAGTCTGCGAATACATAAAGTCACAGTGTGGGAGTACATGAAGTCATAGTCTGCGAGAACATGAAGTCACAGTGTGGGAGTACATGAAGTCACAGTGTGGGAGTACATGTAGTCACAGTGTGGGAGTACATGAAGTCACAGTGTGGGAGTACATGAAGTAAAATTAAGGGAGTACATGAAGTAACAGTGTGGGAGTACATGAAGTCTTAGTCTGCGAATACATGTAGTCACAGTGCGGGAGTACATGAAGTCACAGTCTGCGAGTACATGAAGTCACAGTGTGGGAGTATATAAAGTCACAGTGTGGGAGTATATAAAGTCACAGTCTGCGAGTACATGAGGTCACAGTCTGCGAGTACATAAAGTCACAGTGTGGGAGTACATGAAGTAACAGTGTGGGAGTACATGAAGTCACAGTGTGAGAGTACATGAAGTCACAGTGAGGGAGTACATGAAGTCACAGTGTGGGAGTACATGAAGTCACAGTGTGAGAGTACATGAAGTCACAGTGTGGGAGTACATGATGTCACAGTGTGGGAGTATATGAAGTCACAGTCTGCGAGTACATGAAGTCACAGTCTGCGAGTACATAAAGTCACAGTCTGCGAGTACATAAAGTCACAGTGTGGGAGTACATGAAGTAACAGTGTGGGAGTACATGAAGTCACAGTGTGAGAGTACATGAAGTCACAGTGAGGTAGTACATGAAGTCTCAGCGTGGGAGTACATAAAGTCACAGTGCGAGAGTACATGATGTCACAGTGTGGAAGTACATGAAGTCATAGTGTGAGAGTAAATGAAGTCACAGTGTGGGAGTACATGAAGTCACAGTGTGGGAGTACATGAAGTCTCAGTGTGGGAGTACATGAAATCACAGTGTGGGAGTACATGAAGTCACAGTGTGGGAGTACATGAAATCACAGTGTGGGAGTACATGAAGTCACAGTGTGGGAGTCCATAAAGTAACAGTGTGGGAGTACATGAAATCACAGTCTGTGAGTACATGAAGTCACAGTGTGGGAGTAAATGAAGTCACAGTGCGGGAGTACATGAAGTCACAGTGCGGGAGTACATGAAGTAACAGTGTGGGAGTATATGAAGTCACAGTCTGCGAGTTCATGAAGTCACAGTCTGCGAATACATTAAGTCACAGTGTGGGAGTACATGAAGTAAAATTAAGGGAGTACATGAAGTAACAGTGTGGGGGTACATGAAGTCTTAATCTGTGAATACATGAAGTCACAGTGTGGGAGAACATGAAGTCACAGTGCGGGAGTACATGAAGTCACAGTGTGGAAGTACATGAAGTCACAGTGTGGAAGTACATGAAGTCACAGTCTGCGAGTACATAAAGTCACAGTCTGCGAGTACATAAAGTCACAGTGTGGGAGTACATGAAGTCACAGTGTGGGAGTACATGAAGTCACAGTGTGGGAGTACATGAAGTCACAGTGTGGGAGTACATGAAGTCACAGTGTGGGAGTACATGAAGTCACAGTGTGGGAGTACATGAAGTCACAGTGAGGGAGTACATGAAGTCACAGTGTGGGAGTACATGCAGTCACATTGTGGGAGTACATGAAGTCACAGTGTGGGAGTACATGAAGTCATAGTCTGCGAGAACATGAAGTCACAGTGTGGGAGTACATGAAGTCACAGTGTGGGAGTACATGAAGTCACAGTGTGGGAGTACATGAAGTCACAGTGTGGGAGTACATGAAGTCACAGTGTGAGAGTACATGAAGTCACATTGTGGGAGTACATGAAGTCACAGTGTGGGAGTACATGATGTCACAGTGTGGGAGTACATGAAGTCACAGTGTGAGAGTACATGAAGTCACAGTGTGGGAGTACATGATGTCACAGTGTGGGAGTATATGAAGTCACAGTCTGCGAGTACATAAAGTCGCAGTGTGGGAGTACATGAAGTAACAGTGTGGGAGTACATGAAGTCACAGTGTGAGAGTACATGTAGTCACAGTGTGGGAGTACATGAAGTCACAGTGAGGGAGTACATGAAGTCATAGTGTGGGAGTAAATGAAGTCTCAGCGTGGGAGTACATAAAGTCACAGTGCGAGAGTACATGATGTCACAGTGTGGAAGTACATGAAGTCATAGTGTGAGAGTAAATGAAGTCACAGTGTGGGAGTAAATGAAGTCACAGTGCGGGAATACATAAAGTCACAGTGCGGGAGTACATGAAGTCACAGTGTGGAAGTACATGAAGTCACAGTCTGCAAGTACATGAAGTCACAGTCTGCGAGAACATAAAGTCACAGTGTGGGAGTATATGAATTAACAGTGTGGGAGTACATGAAGTCACAGTGCGAGAGTACATGAAGTCACAATCTGCGAGTACATGAAGTCACAGTGTGGGAGTACATGATGTCACAGTGTGGGAGTACATGAAGTAACAGTGTGGGAGTACATGAAGTCACAGTGTGAGAGTACATGAAGTCACAGTGTGAGAGTACATGAAGTCATAGTGTGAGAGTACATGAAGTCACATTGTGGGAGTACATGAAGTCACAGTGTGGGAGTACATGATGTCACAGTGTGGGAGTACATGAAGTCACAGTGCGAGAGTACATGATGTCACAGTGTGGAAGTACATGAAGTCATAGTGTGAGAGTAAATGAAGTCACAGTGTGGGAGTAAATGAAGTCACAGTGCGGGAATACATAAAGTCACAGTGCGGGAGTACATGAAGTCACAGTGTGGAAGTACATGAAGTCACAGTCTGCGAGTTTATGAAGTCACAGTCTGCGAATACATAAAGTCACAGTGTGGGAGTACATGAAGTAAAATTATGGGAGTACATGAAGTAACAGTGACAGTACATGAAGTCACAGTGTGGGAGTACATGAAGTCACAGTGTGGGAGTACATGAAGTCACAGTGTGGGAGTACATGAAGTCACAGTGTGGGAGTATATGAAGATACAGTCTGCGAGTACACAATGTCACAGTCTGCGAGTACATAAAGTCACAGTGTGGGAGTAAATGAAGTCACAGTGCGGGAGTACATGAAGTCACAATCTGCAAATACATGAAGTCACAGTGTGGGAGTACATGAAGTCACAGTGTGGGAGTACATGAAGTCACAGTATGGGAGTACATGAAGTCACAGTGTGGGAGTAAATGAAGTCACAGTGTGGGAGTACATGAAGTCACAATCTGCGAGTACATGAAGTCACAGTGCGGGAGTACATGAAGTCACAGTGTGGGAGTACATGAAGTCACAGTGTGGGAGTACATGAAGTCACAGTGTGGGAGTACATGAAGTCACAGTGTGGGAGTACATAATGTCACAGTGTGGGAGTACATGTAGTAACAGTGTGGGAGTACATGAAGTCACAGTCTGCGAGTACATGAAGTCACAGTGTGGGAGTAAATTAAATCACAGTGCGGGAGTACATGAAGTCATAGTGTGGGAGTAAATGAAGTCTCAGCGTGGGAGTACATAAAGTCACAGTGCGAGAGTACATGATGTCACAGTGTGGAAGTACATGAAGTCATAGTGTGAGAGTAAATGAAGTCACAGTGTGGGAGTAAATGAAGTCACAGTGCGGGAATACATAAAGTCACAGTGCGGGAGTACATGAAGTCACAGTGTGGAAGTACATGAAGTCACAGTCTGCAAGTACATGAAGTCACAGTCTGCGAGAACATAAAGTCACAGTGTGGGAGTATATGAAGTAACAGTGTGGGAGTACATGAAGTCACAGTGCGAGAGTACATGAAGTCACAATCTGCGAGTACATGAAGTCACAGTGTGGGAGTACATGATGTCACAGTGTGGGAGTACATGAAGTAACAGTGTGGGAGTACATGAAGTCACAGTGTGAGAGTACATGAAGTCACAGTGTGAGAGTACATGAAGTCATAGTGTGAGAGTACATGAAGTCACATTGTGGGAGTACATGAAGTCACAGTGTGGGAGTACATGATGTCACAGTGTGGGAGTACATGAAGTCACAGTGCGAGAGTACATGATGTCACAGTGTGGAAGTACATGAAGTCATAGTGTGAGAGTAAATGAAGTCACAGTGTGGGAGTAAATGAAGTCACAGTGCGGGAATACATAAAGTCACAGTGCGGGAGTACATGAAGTCACAGTGTGGAAGTACATGAAGTCACAGTCTGCGAGTTTATGAAGTCACAGTCTGCGAATACATAAAGTCACAGTGTGGGAGTACATGAAGTAAAATTATGGGAGTACATGAAGTCACAGTGTGGGAGTACATAAAGTCACAGTGTGGGAGTACATGAAGTCACAGTGTGGGAGTACATGAAGTCACAGTGTGGGAGTACATGAAGTCACAGTGTGGGAGTATATGAAGATACAGTCTGCGAGTACACAATGTCACAGTCTGCGAGTACATAAAGTCACAGTGTGGGAGTAAATGAAGTCACAGTGCGGGAGTACATGAAGTCACAATCTGCGAATACATGAAGTCACAGTGTGGGAGTACATGAAGTCACAGTGTGGGAGTACATGAAGTCACAGTATGGGAGTACATGAAGTCACAGTGTGGGAGTAAATGAAGTCACAGTGTGGGAGTACATGAAGTCACAATCTGCGAGTACATGAAGTCACAGTGCGGGAGTACATGAAGTCACAGTGTGGGAGTACATGAAGTCACAGTGTGGGAGTACATGAAGTCACAGTGTGGGAGTACATGAAGTCACAGTGTGGGAGTACATAATGTCACAGTGTGGGAGTACATGTAGTAACAGTGTGGGAGTACATGAAGTCACAGTCTGCGAGTACATGAAGTCACAGTGTGGGAGTAAATTAAATCACAGTGCGGGAGTACATGAAGTCACAGTGCGGGAGTACATGAAGTTACAGTGTGGGAGTACATGAATTCTTAGTCTGTGAATACATGAAGTCACAGTGTGGGAGTAAATGAAGTCACAGTGCGGGAGTAAATGAAGTCACATTGCGGGAGTACATGAAGTCACAATCTGCGAGTACATGAAGTCACAGTGTGGGAGTACATGAAGTCATAGTGTGGGAGTACATGAAGTCACAGTGCGGGAGTACATGAAGTCACAGTGTGGGAGTACATGAAGTCTCAGTCTGTGAATACATGAAGTCACAGTGTGGGAGTAAATGAAGTCACAGTGCGGGAGTACATGAAGTCACAATCTGCGAGTACATGAAGTCACAGTGTGGGAGTACATGAAGTCATAGTGTGGGAGTACATGAAGTCACAGTGTGGCAGTACAAGAAGTCACAGTGTGGGAGTATATGAAGTCACAGTGTGGGAGTACAGGAAGTCACATTGTGGGAGTACATGAAATCACAGTGTGGGAGTACATGAAGTCACAGTGTGGGAGTATATAAAGTCACAGTGTGGGAGTATATCAAGTCACAGTGTGAGAGTACATGAAGTCACAGTGTGGGAGTACATGAAGTCATAATCTGCAAGTACATGAAGTCACAGTGTGGGAGTACATGAAGTCACAGTCAATGAGTACATGAAGTCACAGTCTGCAAGTATATAAAGTCACAGTGTGGGAGTACATGAAGTAACAGTGTGGGAGTACATTTAGACACAGTGTGAGAGTACATGAAGTCACAGTCTGCGAGTACATAAAGTCACAGTGTGGGAGTACATGAAGTCACAGTGTGGGAGTACATGAAGTAACAGTGTGGGAGTACATGAAGTCACAGTCTGCGAGTACATGAAGTCACAGTGTAGGAGTACATGAAGTCACAGTGCAGGAGTACATGAAGTCACAGTGTGGGAGTACATTAAGTCATAGTGTGGGAGTACATGAAGTCACAGTGTGGGAGTACATAAAGTCACAGTGTGGGAGTACAAGAAGTCACAGTCTGCGAGTACATGAAGTCACATTGTGGGAGTACATGAAGTCACAGTGTGGGAGTATATGAAGTCACAGTCTGCGAGTTTATGAAGTCACAGTCTGCGAATACATAAAGTCACAGTGTGGGAGTACATGAAGTAAAATTAGGGGAGTACATGAAGTAACAGTGACAGTACATGAAGTCACAGTGTGGGAGTACATGAATTCACAGTGTGGGAGTACATGAAGTCACAGTGTGGGAGTACATGAAGTCATAGTCTGCGGTACATAAAGTCACAGTGTGGGAGTAAATGAAGTCACAGTGTTGGAGTACATGAAGTCACAGTGTGGGAGTAAATGAAGTCACAGTGCGGGAGTACATGAGGTCACAGTGCGGGAGTACATGAAGTAACAGTGTGGGAGTATATGAAGTCACAGTCTGCGAGTTCATGAAGTCACAGTCTGCAAATACATAAAGTCACAGTGTGGGAGTACATGAAGTAAAATTAAGGGAGTACATAAAGTAACAGTGTGGGAGTACATGAAGTCTTAGTCTGCGAATACATGAAGTCACAGTGTGGGAGTACATGAAGTCACAGTGTGGGAGTACATGAAGTCACAGTCTGCGAGTACATGAAGTCACATTTTGAGAGTACATGAAGTCACAGTGTGGGAGTACATGAAGTCACAGTGCGGGAGTACATGAAGTCACAGTGTGGGAGTACATGAAGTGACAGTGTGGGAGTACATGAAGTCACAGTATGGGAGTACATGAAGTCACAGTGTGGGAGTAAATTAAGTCACAGTGCGGGAGTACATGAAGTCACAATCTGCGAGTACATGAAGTCACAGTGCGGGAGTACATGAAGTCACAGTGTGGGAGTACATGAAGTCAGAGAGCGGGAGTACATGAAGTCACAGTGTGGGAGTACATGAAGTCACAGTGTGGGAGTACATGAAGTCACAGTGTGGGAGTACATGAAGTCACAGTGTGGGAGTACATGAAGTCCCAGTGTGGGAGTACATGAAGTCACAGTGTGGGAGTATATGAAGATACAGTCTGCGAGTACACAATGTCACAGTCTGCGAGTACATAAAGTCACATTGTGGGAGTACATGAAGTCACAGTGTGGGAGTACATGAAGTCACAGTATGGGAGTACATGAAGTCACAGTGTGGGAGTAAATGAAGTCACAGTGCGGGAGTACATGAAGTCACACTGCGAGTACATGAAGTCACAGTGCGGGAGTACATGAAGTCACAGTGTGGGAGTACATGAAGTCAGAGAGCGGGAGTACATGAAGTCACAGTGTGGGAGTACATGAAGTCACAGTGTGGGAGTACATGAAGTCACAGTGTGGGAGTACATGAAGTCACAGTGTGGGAGTACATGAAGTCACAGTGTGGGAGTACAAGAAGTCACAGTGTGGGAGTACATGAAGTCACAGTGTGGGAGTACATGAAGTCACAGTGTGCGAGTTCATGAAGTCACAGTGTGGGAGTACATGAAGTCACAGTGTGGGAGTACATGAAGTCACAGTGTGGGAGTACATGAAGTCACAGTGTGGGAGTACATGAAATCACAGTGTGGGAGTACATGAAATCACAGTGTGGGAGTACATGAAGTCACAGTGTGGGAGTATATGAAGTCACAGTGTGGGAGTATATGAAGTCACAGTCTGCGAGTACATGAAGTCACAGTGTGGGAGTACATGAAGTCACAGTGTGGGAGTACAAGAAGTCACAGTGTGGGAGTACATGAAGTCACAGTGTGGGAGTACATGAAGTCACAGTGTGCGAGTTCATGAAGTCACAGTGTGGGAGTACATGAAGTCACAGTGTGGGAGTACATGAAGTCACAGTGAGGGAGTACATGAAGTCACAGTGTGGGAGTACATGAAGTCACAGTGTGGGAGTACATGAAGTCACAGCGTGGGAGTACATAAAGTCACAGTGCGGGAGTACATGATGTCACAGTGTGGAAGTACATGAAGTCATAGTGTGAGAGTAAATGAAGTCACAGTGCAGGAATACATAAAGTCACAGTGCGGGAGTACATGAAGTCACAGTGTGGAAGTACATGAAGTCACAGTCTGCGAGTACATGAAGTCACAGTCTGCGAGTACATAAAGTCACAGTCTGCGAGTACATAAAGTCACAGTGTGGGAGTACATGAAGTCACAGTGTGGGAGTACATGAAGTCACAGTGTGGGAGTACATGAAGTCACAGTGTGGGGGTACATGAAATTACAGTCTGTGAGTACATGAAGTCACAGTGTGGGAGTAAATGAAGTCACAGTGTGGGAGTACATGAAGTCACAGTGCGGGAGTACATGAAGTCACAGTGTGGGAGTATATGAAGTCACAGTCTGCGAGTTCATGAAGTCACAGTCTGCGAATACATAAAGTCACAGTGTGGGAGTACATGAAGTAAAATTAAGGGAGTACATGAAATCACAGTGTGGGAGTACATGAAGTCACAGTGTGGGAGTACATGAAGTCACAGTGTGGGAGTACATGAAGTCACAGTCTGCGAGTACATGAAGTCACAGTGTGGGAGTAAATTAAATCACAGTGCGGGAGTACATGAAGTCACAGTGCGGGAGTACATGAAGTCAAAGTGTGGGAGTACATGAAGTCTTAGTCTGTGAATACATGAAGTCACAGTGTGGGAGTAAATGAAGTCACAGTGCGGGAGTACATGAAGTCACAATCTGTGAGTACATGAAGTCACAGTGTGGGAGTATATGAAGTCACAGTATGGGAGTACATGAAGTCACAGTCTGCGAGTACATGAAGTCACATTGTGGGAGTACATGAAGTCACAGTGTGGGAGTACATGAAGTCACAGTGTGGGAGTATATAAAGTCACAGTGTGGGAGTATATAAAGTCACAGTGTGGGTGTATATAAAGTCACAGTCTGCGAGTACATAAAGTCACAGTGTGGGAGTACATGAAGTAACAGTATGGGAGTACATGAAGTAACAGTGTGAGTACATGTAGTCACAGTGTGGGAGTACATGAAGTCACAGTGTGGGAGTACATGAAGTCACAGTGTGGGACTACATGAAGTCACAGTGTGGAAGTACATGAAGTCACAGTCTGCGAGTACATAAAGTCACAGTGTGGAAGTACATGAAGTAACAGTATGGGAGTACATGAAGTCACAGTGTGGGAGTACATGAAGTCACAGTGTGGGAGTACATGAAGTCACAGTGTGGGAGTACATGAAGTCACAGTGTGGGAGTATATCAAGTCACAGTGTGAGAGTACATGAAGTCACAGTGTGGGAGTACATGAAGTCATAATCTGCGAGTACATGAAGTCACAATGTGGGAGTACATGAAGTCACAGTCTGCGAATACATAAAGTCACAGTGTGGGAGTACATGAAGTTAAATTAAGGGAGTACATGAAATCACAGTGTGGGAGTACATGAAGTCACAGTGTGGGAGTACATGAAGTCACAGTGTGGGAGTACATGAAGTCACAGTGTGGGAGTACATGAAGTCATAATCTGCGAGTACATGAAGTCACAATGTGGAAGTACATGAAGTCACAGTCTGCGAATACATAAAGTCACAGTGTGGGAGTACATGAAGTAAAATTAAGGGAGTACATGAAATCACAGTGTGGGAGTACATGAAGTCACAGTGTGGGAGTACATGAAGTCACAGTGTGGGAGTACATGAAGTCACAGTGTGGGAGTACATGAAGTCACAGTGTGGGAGTACATGAAGTCACAGTCTGCGAGTACATGAAGTCACAGTGTGGGAGTAAATTAAATCACAGTGCGGGAGTACATGAAGTCTCAGTGTGGAAGTACATGAAGTCACAGTCTGCGAGTACATAAAGTCACAGTGTGGAAGTACATGAAGTAACAGTATGGGAGTACATGAAGTCACAGTGTGGGAGTACATGAAGTCACAGTGTGGGAGTACATGAAGTCACAGTGTGGGAGTACATGAAGTCACAGTGTGGGAGTATATCAAGTCACAGTGTGAGAGTACATGAAGTCACAGTGTGGGAGTACATGAAGTCATTATCTGCGAGTACATGAAGTCACAATGTGGGAGTACATGAAGTCACAGTCTGCAAGTATATAAAGTCACAGTGTGGGAGTACATGAAGTAACAGTGTGGGAGTACATTTAGACACAGTGTGAGAGTACATGAAGTCACAGTCTGTGAGTACATAAAGTCACAGTGTGGGAGTACATGAAGTCACAGTGTGGGAGTACATGAAGTAACAGTGTGGGAGTACATGAAGTCACAGTCTGCGAGTACATGAAGTCACAGTGTAGGAGTACATGAAGTCACAGTGCAGGAGTACATGAAGTCACAGTGCGGGAGTACATGAAGTCACAGTGCGGGAGTACATGAAGTCACAGTGCGGGAGTACATGAATTCACAATCTGCGAGTACATGAAGTCACAGTGTGGGAGTACATTAAGTCATAGTGTGGGAGTACATGAAGTCACAGTGTGGGAGTATATGAAGTCACAGTGTGGGAGTATATGAAGTCACAGTCTGCGAGTTTATGAAGTCACAGTCTGCGAATATATAAAGTCACAGTGTGGGAGTACATGAAGTAAAATTATGGGAGTAAATGAAGTGACAGTACATGAAGTCACAGTGTGGGAGTACATGAATTCACAGTTTGGGAGTACATGAAGTCACAGTGTGGGAGTACATGAAGTCACGGTCTGCGAGTACAAGAATTCACAGCGTGGGAGTACATGAAGTCACAGTGCGAGAGTACACGAAGTCACATTGTGGGAGTACATGAAGTCACAGTGTGGGAGTACATGAAGTCACAGTTTGGGAGTACATGAAGTCATAGTATGCGGTACATAAAGTCACAGTGTGGGAGTAAATGAAGTCACAGTGTTGGAGTACATGAAGTCACAGTGTGGGAGTACATGAAATCACAGTGTGGGAGTACATGAAGTCACAGTGTGGGAGTACATGAAGTCACAGTGTGGGAGTACATGAAGTCACAGTGTGGGAGTGCATGAAGTAACAGTGTGGGAGTGCATGAAGTAACAGTGTGGGAGTAAATGAAGTCACAGTGCGGGAGTACATGAAGTCACAGTGTGGGAGTACATGAAGTCACAGTCAATGAGTACATAAAGTCACAGTCTGCAAGTATATAAAGTCACAGTGTGGGAGTACATGAAGTAACAGTGTCAGAGTACATTTAGACACAGTGGGGTACATTTACTAAGATTCGTATTTTCCAGAATCATGTCCAAGTTCAATCACGAATGACATCGACAGTGTAAAATTGCAACTTTTTGAATTGATTACGACTAATTTACTAAGCTGTCGTATTCGGGTTTTTCTTTTCTTCCGATGTCGATGTCATTTGTGTTTTTTTTTATATTTTTACGGCAGTGATTAGCAAAACACTGCCGACTTTTTTTACAATCAATCTCGGCCGGATCTGTGTGATCCGTGCTGGGGTTCATTTTTTTTTTTTTTTTTTAATTAAACAATGTTAAATCTAAAAAAAAAATGCGTGGGGTCCCCCCTCCTAAGCATAACCAGCCTCGGGCTCTTTGAGCCGATCCTGGTTGCAGATATATGGGGAAAAAATTGACAGGGGTTCCCCCATATTTAAGCAACCAGCATCGGGCTCTGCGCCTGGTCCTGGTTCCAAAAATACGGGGGACAAAAAGAGTAGGGGTCCCCCGTATTTTTAAAACCAGCACCGGGCTCCACTAGCTGGACAGATAATGCCACAGCCGGGGGTCACTTTTATATAGTGCCCTGCGGCCGTGGCATCAAAAATCCAACTAGTCACCCCTGGCCGGGGTACCCTGGGGGAGTGGGGACCCCTTCAATCAAGGGGTCCCCCCCCAGCCACCCAAGGGCCAGGGGTGAAGCCCGAGGCTGTCCCACCCCATCCAATGGGCTGCGGATGGGGGGCTGATAGCCTTTTGTGATAATGAAAAGATATTGTTTTTAGTAGCAGTACTACAAGGCCCAGCAAGCCTCCCCCGCATGCTGGTACTTGGAGAACCACAAGTACCAGCATGCGGCGGAAAAACGGGCCCGCTGGTACCTGTAGTACTACTACTAAAAAAATACCCAAAAAAAGACAAGACACACACACCGTGAAAGTAAAGATTTATTACATACATGCACACAAACATACATACATACTTACCTTATGTTCACACGCAGGGCGGTCCTCTTCTCCAGTAGAATCCAAGGGGTACCTGTTGAATAAATTCTACTCACCAGATCCCGGGTCCCAGGGTCCTCGGGGCAACCATTTGTAATCCAGGTACTTGAATAAAATAACAAAATGGAAAGCCGAGCCACGAACTGAAAGGGGCCCCATGTTTTCACATGGGACTCCTTTCCCCGAATGCCAGAAACCCACTCTGACTGATGTCTAAGTGGGTTTCTTCAGCCAATCAGGGAGCGCTACGTTGTAGCACTCTCCTGATCGGCTGTGTGCTCCTGTCCTGACTGACAGGCAGCACACGGCAGTGTTACAATGTAGCGCCTATGCGCTCCATTGTAACCAATGGTGGGAACTTTCTGCCCTGCGGTTGACCTAAAGTGACTTCACCGCTGAGCAGAAAGTTCCCACCATTGGTTACAATGGAGCGCATAGGCGCTACATTGTAACACTGCAGTGTGCCGCCTGTCAGCCAGTACAGGAGCACACAGCCGATCAGGAGAGTGCTACAACGTGGCGCTCCCTGATTGGCTGAGGAAACCCACTTAGACAGAAGTCAGAGTGGGTTTCTGGCATTCGGGGAAAGGAGTCCCATGTGAAAACATGGGGCCCCTTTCAGTTCGTGGCTCGGCTTTCCGTTTTGTTATTTTATTCAAGTACCTGGATTACAAATGGTTGCCCCGAGGACCCTGGGACCCGGGATCTATTGAGTAGAATTTATTCAACAGGTACCCCTTGGATTCTACTGGAGAAGAGGACCGACCTGCGTGTGAACATAAAGTAAGTATGTATGTATGTTTGTGTGCATGTATGTAATAAATCTTTACTTTCACGGTGTGTGTGTCTTGTCTTTTTTTGGGTATTTTTTTAGTAGTAGTACTACAGGTACCAGCGGGCCCGTTTTTCCGCCGCATGCTGGTACTTGTGGTTCTCCAAGTACCAGCATGCGGGGGAGGCTTGCTGGGACTTGTAGTACTGCTACTAAAAACAATATATTTTCATTATCACAAAAGGCTATCAGACCCCCATCCGCAGCCCATTGGATGGGGGGGGGGACAGCCTCGGGCTTCACCCCTGGCCCTTGGGTAGCTGGGGGGGGGGACCCCTTGATTGAAGGGGTCCCCACTCCCCCAGGGTACCCCGGCCAGGGGTGACTAGTTGAATTATTGATGCCATGGCCGCAGGGCACTATATAAAAGTGACCCCCGGCTGTGGCATTATCTGTCCAGCTAGTGGAGCCCGGTGCTGGTTTTAAAAATACGGGGGACCCCTACTCTTTTTGTCCCCCGTATTTTTGGAACCAGGACCAGGCGCAGAGCCCGATGCTGGTTGCTTAAATATGGGGGAACCCCTGTCAATTTTTTCCCCATATTTCTGCAACCAGGATCGGCTCAAAGAGCCCAAGGCTGGTTATGTTTAGGAGGGGGGACCCCACGCAATTTTATTAAAGAAAATAACCACTTTCCCACCCCTTCCAACTGATATACATGCACGGATCTCATGGATCCCTGCATGCCTAATACAATCACGGATTAAAAAAGCAGGTCTGTTTTTCACGGCAGTGTTTTTTTTTTGTGTGCTTTGCACTTCTTAGTAAATTACCGAGATTCATACTTAAACAGCCGCGTTTTGACCGATGGTGTATTCATTTGTATTTTTTTTGTTGGACTTCCAAAAAATTATGAATGCCCTCATCACTGCCATGATTATTGCTTAGTAAATTACCGAGATGACACTTTGATGAAAAAACGGCATCTCGGTCAAAATCGGGACCTTAGTAAATTTACCCCATAGTGGTGGAGTACATGAATTCACAGTGTGGGAGTACATGAAGTCACAGTGTGGGAGTACATGAAGTCACAGTGTGGGAGTACATGAAGTCACAATGTGGGAGTACATGAAGTCACAGTGTGGGAGTACATGAAGTCACAATCTGCGAGTACATGAAGTCACAATCTGCGAGTACATGAAGTCACAGTGCGGGACTACATGAAGTCACAGTGCGGGACTACATGAAGTCACAGTGTGGGAGTACATGAAGTCAGAGAGCGGGAGTACATGAAGTCACAGTCTGCGAGTACATGAAGTCACAGTCTGCGAGTACTTGAAGTTACAGTGTGGGAGTACATGAAGTCACAGTGTGGGAGTACATGAAGTCACAGTGTGGGTGTACATGAAGTCACAGTGTGGGAGTACATGAAGTCACAGTGAGGGAGTACATGAAGTCACAGTGTGGGAGTACATGCAGTCACATCGTGGGAGTACATGAAGTCACAGTGTGGGAGTACATGAAGTCATAGTCTGCGACAACATGAAGTCACAGTGTGGGAGTACATGAAGTCACAGTGTGGGAGTACATGAAGTCACAGTTTGGGAGTACATGAAGTCATAGCCTGCGAGTACATGAAGTCATAGCCTGCGAGTACATGAAGTCACAGTGTGGGAGTACATAAAGTCACAGTCTGCGAGTACATGAAATCACAGTGTGGGAGTACATGAAGTCACAGTGAGGGAGTACATGAAGTCACAGTGTGGGAGTACATGAAGTCACAGTGTGGGAGTACATGAAGTCACAGTGTGGGAGTACATGAAGTCATGGTCTGCGAGTACAAGAATTCACAGTGTGGGAGTACATGAAGTCACAGTGCGAGAGTACACGAAGTCATATTGTGGGAGTACATGAAGTCACAGTGTGGGAGTACATGAAGTCACAGTGTGGGAGTACATGAAGTCACAGTGCGGGAGTACATGAAGTCACAATCTGCGAGTACATGAAGTCACAATCTGCGAGTACATGAAGTCACAGTGCGGGACTACATGAAGTCACAGTGCGGGACTACATGAAGTCACAGTGTGGGAGTACATGAAGTCAGAGAGCGGGAGTACATGAAGTCACAGTCTGCGAGTACATGAAGTCACAGTCTGCGAGTACTTGAAGTCACAGTGTGGGAGTACATGAAGTCACAGTGTGGGAGTACATGAAGTCACAGTGTGGGTGTACATGAAGTCACAGTGTGGGAGTACATGAAGTCACAGTGTGGGAGTACATGAAGTCAGAGAGCGGGAGTACATGAAGTCACAGTCTGCGAGTACATGAAGTCACAGTCTGCGAGTACTTGAAGTCACAGTGTGGGAGTACATGAAGTCACAGTGTGGGAGTACATGAAGTCACAGTGTGGGTGTACATGAAGTCACAGTGTGGGAGTACATGAAGTCACAGTGTGGGAGTACATGAAGTCACAGTGTGGGAGTACATGAAGTCACAGTCTGCGAGTACATGAAGTCACAGTCTGCGAGTACATGAAGTCACAGTCTGCGAGTACATGAAGTCACAGTCTGCGAGTACATGAAGTCACAGTGTGGGAGTACATGAAGTCACAGTGTGCGAGTACATGAAGTCACAGTGTGGGAGTACATGAAATTACAATCTGCGAGTACATGAAGTCACAGTGTGGGAGTACATGTAGTCACAGTGTGGGAGTATATGAAGTCACAGTCTGCGAGTACACGATGTCACAGTCTGCGAGTACATAAAGTCACAGTGAGGGAGTACATGAAGTCACAGTGAGGGAGTACATGCAGTCACATCGTGGGAGTACATGAAGTCACAGTGTGGGAGTACATGAAGTCACAGTGTGGGAGTACATGAAGTCACAGTTTGGGAGTACATGAAGTCATAGCCTGCGAGTACATGAAGTCATAGCCTGCGAGTACATGAAGTTACAGTGTGGGAGTACATGAAGTCACAGTGTGGGAGTACATGAAATTACAGTGTGGGAGTACATGAAGTCACAGTGTGGGAGTACATGAAGTCACAGTGCGGGAGTACATGAAGTCACAGTCTGCGAGAACATGAAGTCACATTGTGGGAGTACATGAAGTCACAGTGTGGGAGTAAATGAAGTCACAGTGCGGGAGTATATGAAGTCACAGTGTGGTAGTACATGAAGTCACAGTGTGGGAGTACATGAAGTCATAGTCTGCGAGTACATGAAGTCTCAGTGCAGGAGTACGTGAAGTCACAATGTGGGAGTACATAAAGTCACAGTGTGGGAGTACATGAAGTCACAGTATGCGAGTACATGAAGTCACAGTGTGGGAGCAAATGAAGTCACAGTGTGGGAGTTCATGAAGTCACAGTGTGGAAGTACATGAAGTCACAGTGTGGGAGTACATTAAGTCACAGTGCGGGAGTACATGAAGTCACAATCTGCGAGTACATGAAGTCACAGTCTGCGAGTACATGAAGTCACAGTCTGCGAGTACATGAAGTCACAGTCTGCGAGTACATGAAGTCACAGTCTGCGAGTACATGAAGTCACAGTCTGCGAGTACATGAAGTCACAGTGTGCGAGTACATGAAGTCACAGTGTGCGAGTACATGAAGTCACAGTGTGGGAGTACATGAAATCACAATCTGCGAGTACATGAAGTCACAGTGTGGGAGTACATGTAGTCACAGTGTGGGAGTATATGAAGTCACAGTCTGCGAGTACACGATGTCACAGTCTGCGAGTACATAAAGTCACATTGTGGGAGTACATGAAGTCACAGTGTGGGAGTGCATGAAGTCACAGTGTGGGAGTACATGAAGTCACAATCTGCGAGTACATGAAGTCACAGTCTGCGAGTACATGAAGTCACAGTCTGCGAGTACATGAAGTCACAGTCTGCGAGTACATGAAGTCACAGTGTGGTAGTACATGAAGTAACAGTGTGGTAGTACATGAAGTCACA
Organism: Pseudophryne corroboree; assembly: GCF_028390025.1. NCBI lineage: Eukaryota > Metazoa > Chordata > Amphibia > Anura > Myobatrachidae > Pseudophryne > Pseudophryne corroboree. The sequence continues at coordinate 1,241,919,765 of NC_086444.1, read as the reverse complement.
ATCTGCGAGTACATGAAGTCACAGTGCGGGAGTACATGAAGTCACAGTGTGGGAGTACATGAAGTCATAGTGTGGGAGTAAATGAAGTCACAGCGTGGGAGTACATGAAGTCACAGTGCGGGAGTACATGAAGTCACAGTGTGGTAGTACATGAAGTAACAGTGTGGTAGTACATGAAGTCACAATCTGCGAGTACATGAAGTCACAGTGCGGGAGTACATGAAGTCACAGTGTGGGAGTACATGAAGTCATAGTGTGGGAGTAAATGAAGTCACAGCGTGGGAGTACATGAAGTCACAGTGTGGGAGTACATGAAGTCACAGTGTGGGAGTACATGAAGTCACAGTGTGGGTGTACATGAAGTCACAGTGTGGGAGTACATGAAGTCACAGTGAGGGAGTACATGAAGTCACAGTGTGGGAGTACATGAAGTCATGGTCTGCGAGTACAAGAATTCACAGTGTGGGAGTACATGAAGTCACAGTGCGAGAGTACACGAAGTCATATTGTGGGAGTACATGTAGTCACAGTGTGGGAGTATATGAAGTCACAGTCTGCGAGTACACGATGTCACAGTCTGCGAGTACATAAAGTCACATTGTGGGAGTACATGAAGTCACAGTGTGGGAGTGCATGAAGTCACAGTGTGGGAGTGCATGAAGTCACAGTGTGGGAGTGCATGAAGTCACAGTGTGGGAGTACATGAAGTCATAGTCTGCGGTACATGAAGTTACAGTGTGGGAGTAAATGAAGTCAGAGAGCGGGAGTACATGAAGTCACAATCTGCGAGTACATGAAGTCACAGTGTGGGAGTACATGAAGTCATAGTGTGGGAGTACATGAAGACACAGTGTGGGAGTACAAGAAGACACAGTGTGGGAGTATATGAAGTCACAGTGTGGGAGTACATGAAGTCACAGTCTGCGAGTACATGAAGTCACATTGTGGGAGTACATGAAGTCATAGCCTGCGAGTACATGAAGTCACAGTGTGGTAGTACATGAAGTCACAGTGTGGGAGTACATGAAATCACAGTGTGGGAGTACATGAAATCACAGTGTGGGAGTACATGAAGTCACAGTGTGGGAGTACATGAAGTCACAGTGTGGGAGTACATGAAGTCACAGTGTGGGAGTACATGAAGTCACAGTGCGAGAGTACACGAAGTCATATTGTGGGAGTACATGAAGTCACAGTGTGGGAGTACATGAATTCATAGTCTGCGACAACATGAAGTCACAGTGTGGGAGTACATGAAGTCACAGTGTGGGAGTACATGAAGTCACAGTTTGGGAGTACATGAAGTCACAGTGCGAGAGTACACGAAGTCATATTGTGGGAGTACATGAAGTCACAGTGTGGGAGTACATGAAGTCACAGTGTGGGAGTAAATGAAGTCACAGTGCGGGAGTACATGAAGTCACAGTTTGGGAGTACATGAAGTCATAGCCTGCGAGTACATGAAGTCACAGTGTGGTAGTACATGAAGTCACAGTGTGGGAGTACATGAAATCACAGTGTGGGAGTACATGAAGTCACAGTGTGGGAGTACATGAAGTCACAGTGTGGGAGTACATGAAGTCACAGTGTGGGAGTACATGAAGTCACAGTGTGGGAGTACATGAAGTCACAGTGTGGGAGTACATGAAGTCACAGTGTGGGAGTACATGAAGTCACGGTCTGCGAGTACAAGAATTCACAGTGTGGGAGTACATGCAGTCACATTGTGGGAGTACATGAAGTCACAGTGTGGGAGTACATGAAGTCATAGTCTGCGACAACATGAAGTCACAGTGTGGGAGTACATGAAGTCACAGTGTGGGAGTACATGAAGTCACAGTGTGGGAGTACATGAAGTCATAGCCTGCGAGTACATGAAGTCACAGTGTGGGAGTACATGAAGTCACAGTGTGGGAGTACATGAAATCACAGTGTGGGAGAACATGAAGTCACAGTGTGGGAGTACATGAAGTCACAGTGTGGGAGTACATGAAGTCACAGTGCGAGAGTACACGAAGTCATATTGTGGGAGTACATGAAGTCACAGTGTGGGAGTACATGAAGTCACAGTGTGGGAGTACATGAAGTCACAGTGTGGGAGTACATGAAGTCACAGTGTGGGAGTACATGAAATCACAGTGTGGGAGTACATGAAGTCACAGTGTGGGAGTACATGAAGTCACAGTGTGGGAGTACATAATGTCACAGTGCGAGAGTACACAAAGTCACAGTGTGGGAGTACATGAAGTCACAGTGTGGGAGTACATGAAGTCACAGTGTGGGAGTACATGAAGTCACAGTTTGGGAGTACACGAAGTCATATTGTGGGAGTACATGAAGTCACAGTGTGGGAGAACATGAAGTCACAGTGTGGGAGTACATGAAGTCACAGTGTGGGAGTACATGAAGTCACAATCTGCGAGTACATGATGTCACAGTGCGGGAGTTCATGAAGTCACAGTGTAGGAGTACATGAAGTCACAGTGTGGGAGTACATGAAGTCACAGTGTGGGAGTACATGAAGTCACAGTGTGGGAGTACATGAAGTCACAGTGTGGGAGTACATGAAGTCACAGTGTGGGAGTACATGAAGTCACAGTGTGGGAGTACATGAAATCACAGTGTGGGAGTACATGAAGTCACAGTGTGGGAGTACATGAAGTCACAGTGTGGGAGTACATGAAGTCATAGTCTGCGAGAACATGAAGTCATAGTCTGCGAGAACATGAAGTCACAGTGTGGGAGTTCATGAAATCACAGTGTGGGAGTACATGAAGTCACAGTTTGGGAGTACATGAAGTCATAGCCTGCGAGTACATGAAGTTACAGTGTGGGAGTACATGAAGTAAAATTATGGGAGTACATGAAGTAACAGTGTGGGAGTACATTAAGTCACAGTGTGGGAGTACATGAAGTCACAGTGTGGGAGTACATGAAGTCACAGTGAGGGAGTACATGAAGTCACAGTGAGGGAGTACATGAAGTCACAGTGTGGGAGTACATGCAGTCACATTGTGGGAGTACATGAAGTCACAGTGTGGGAGTACATGAAGTCATAGTCTGCGAATACATGAAGTCACAGTGTGGGAGTACATGAAGTCACAGTGTGGGAGTACATGAAGTCACAGTGTGGGAGTACATGAAGTCATAGTCTGCGACAACATGAAGTCACAGTGCGAGAGTACACAAAGTCATATTGTGGGAGTACATGAAGTCACAGTGTGGGAGTACATGAAGTAACAGTGTGGGAGTACATGAAGTCACAGTGTGGGAGTACATGAAGTCACAGTGTGGGAGTACATGAAGTCACAGTGTGGGAGTACATGAAGTCACAGTGTGGGAGTACATGAAGTCACAGTGTGGGAGTACATGAAGTCACAGTGTGGGAGTACATGAAGTCACAGTGTGGGAGTACATGAAGTCACAGTTTGGGAGTACATGAAGTCATAGCCTGCGAGTACATGAAGTCACAGTGTGGGAGTACATGAAGTCACAGTGTGGGAGTACATGAAGTCACAGTGTGGGAGTACATGAAGTCACAGTGCGAGAGTACACGAAGTCATATTGTGGGAGTACATGAAGTCACAGTGTGGGAGTACATGAAGTCACAGCGCGGGAGTACATGAAGTCACAGTGCGGGAGTACATGAAGTCACAGTTTGGGAGTACATGAAGTCATAGCCTGCGAGTACATGAAATCACAGTGTGGGAGTACATGAAGTCACAGTGTGGGAGTACATGAAGTCACAGTGTGGGAGTACATGAAGTCACAGTGTGGGAGTACATGAAGTCACAGTGTGGGAGTACATGAAGTCACGGTCTGCGAGTACAAGAATTCACAGTGTGGGAGTACATGCAGTCACATTGTGGGAGTACATGAAGTCACAGTGTGGGAGTACATGAAGTCATAGTCTGCGACAACATGAAGTCACAGTGTGGGAGTACATGAAGTCACAGTGTGGGAGTACATGAAGTCACAGTTTGGGAGTACATGAAGTCATAGCCTGCGAGTACATGAAGTCATAGCCTGCGAGTACATGAAGTTACAGTGTGGGAGTACATGAAGTCACAGTGTGGGAGTACATGAAATTACAGTGTGGGAGTACATGAAGTCACAGTGTGGGAGTACATGAAGTCACAGTCTGCGAGTACATGAAGTCACAGTCTGCGAGTACATGAAGTCACAGTCTGCGAGTACATGAAGTCACAGTCTGCGAGTACATGAAGTCACAGTCTGCAAATACATAAAGTCACAGTGTGGGAGTACATGAAGTAAAATTATGGGAGTACATGAAGTAACAGTGTGGGAGTACATGAAGTCACAGTGTGGGAGTACATGAAGTCACAGTGTGGGAGTACATGAAGTCACAGTGTGGGAGTACATGAAGTCACAGTGTGGGAGTACATGAAGTCACAGTGAGGGAGTACATGAAGTCACAGTGAGGGAGTACATGCAGTCACATCGTGGGAGTACATGAAGTCACAGTGTGGGAGTACATGAAGTCATAGTCTGCGAGAACATGAAGTCACAGTGTGGGAGTTCATGAAGTCACAGTGTGGGAGTACATAAAGTCACAGTTTGGGAGTACATGAAGTCATAGCCTGCGAGTACATGAAGTCATAGCCTGCGAGTACATGAAGTTACAGTGTGGGAGTACATGAAGTCACAGTGTGGGAGTACATGAAATTACAGTGTGGGAGTACATGAAGTCACAGTGTGGGAGTACATGAAGTCACAGTGCGGGAGTACATGAAGTCACAGTCTGCGAGAACATGAAGTCACATTGTGGGAGTACATGAAGTCACAGTGTGGGAGTAAATGAAGTCACAGTGCGGGAGTATATGAAGTCACAGTGTGGTAGTACATGAAGTCACAGTGTGGGAGTACATGAAGTCATAGTCTGCGAGTACATGAAGTCTCAGTGCAGGAGTACGTGAAGTCACAATGTGGGAGTACATAAAGTCACAGTGTGGGAGTACATGAAGTCACAGTATGCGAGTACATGAAGTCACAGTGTGGGAGCAAATGAAGTCACAGTGTGGGAGTTCATGAAGTCACAGTGTGGAAGTACATGAAGTCACAGTGTGGGAGTACATTAAGTCACAGTGCGGGAGTACATGAAGTCACAATCTGCGAGTACATGAAGTCACAGTCTGCGAGTACATGAAGTCACAGTCTGCGAGTACATGAAGTCACAGTCTGCGAGTACATGAAGTCACAGTCTGCGAGTACATGAAGTCACAGTCTGCGAGTACATGAAGTCACAGTGTGCGAGTACATGAAGTCACAGTGTGCGAGTACATGAAGTCACAGTGTGGGAGTACATGAAATCACAATCTGCGAGTACATGAAGTCACAGTGTGGGAGTACATGTAGTCACAGTGTGGGAGTATATGAAGTCACAGTCTGCGAGTACACGATGTCACAGTCTGCGAGTACATAAAGTCACAGTGAGGGAGTACATGAAGTCACAGTGAGGGAGTACATGCAGTCACATCGTGGGAGTACATGAAGTCACAGTGTGGGAGTACATGAAGTCATAGTCTGCGAGAACATGAAGTCACAGTGTGGGAGTTCATGAAGTCACAGTGTGGGAGTACATGAAGTCACAGTTTGGGAGTACATGAAGTCATAGCCTGCGAGTACATGAAGTCATAGCCTGCGAGTACATGAAGTTACAGTGTGGGAGTACATGAAGTCACAGTGTGGGAGTACATGAAATTACAGTGTGGGAGTACATGAAGTCACAGTGTGGGAGTACATGAAGTCACAGTGCGGGAGTACATGAAGTCACAGTCTGCGAGAACATGAAGTCACATTGTGGGAGTACATGAAGTCACAGTGTGGGAGTAAATGAAGTCACAGTGCGGGAGTATATGAAGTCACAGTGTGGTAGTACATGAAGTCACAGTGTGGGAGTACATGAAGTCATAGTCTGCGAGTACATGAAGTCTCAGTGCAGGAGTACGTGAAGTCACAATGTGGGAGTACATAAAGTCACAGTGTGGGAGTACATGAAGTCACAGTATGCGAGTACATGAAGTCACAGTGTGGGAGCAAATGAAGTCACAGTGTGGGAGTTCATGAAGTCACAGTGTGGAAGTACATGAAGTCACAGTGTGGGAGTACATTAAGTCACAGTGCGGGAGTACATGAAGTCACAATCTGCGAGTACATGAAGTCACAGTCTGCGAGTACATGAAGTCACAGTCTGCGAGTACATGAAGTCACAGTCTGCGAGTACATGAAGTCACAGTGTGCGAGTACATGAAGTCACAGTCTGCGAGTACATGAAGTCACAGTGTGCGAGTACATGAAGTCACAGTGTGCGAGTACATGAAGTCACAGTGTGGGAGTACATGAAATCACAATCTGCGAGTACATGAAGTCACAGTGTGGGAGTACATGTAGTCACAGTGTGGGAGTATATGAAGTCACAGTCTGCGAGTACACGATGTCACAGTCTGCGAGTACATAAAGTCACATTGTGGGAGTACATGAAGTCACAGTGTGGGAGTGCATGAAGTCACAGTGTGGGAGTACATGAAGTCACAATCTGCGAGTACATGAAGTCACAGTCTGCGAGTACATGAAGTCACAGTCTGCGAGTACATGAAGTCACAGTCTGCGAGTACATGAAGTCACAGTGTGGTAGTACATGAAGTAACAGTGTGGTAGTACATGAAGTCACAATCTGCGAGTACATGAAGTCACAGTGCGGGAGTACATGAAGTCACAGTGTGGGAGTACATGAAGTCATAGTGTGGGAGTAAATGAAGTCACAGCGTGGGAGTACATGAAGTCACAGTGCGGGAGTACATGAAGTCACAGTGTGGTAGTACATGAAGTAACAGTGTGGTAGTACTTGAAGTCACAATCTGCGAGTACATGAAGTCACAGTGCGGGAGTACATGAAGTCACAGTGTGGGAGTACATGAAGTCACAGTGTGGGAGTAAATGAAGTCACAGCGTGGGAGTACATGAAGTCACAGTGTGGGAGTACATGAAGTCACAGTGTGGGAGTACATGAAGTCATAGTGTGGGAGTAAATGAAGTCACAGCGTGGGAGTACATGAAGTCACAGTGTGGGAGTACATGAAGTCACAGTGTGGGAGTACATGAAGTCACAGTGTGGGTGTACATGAAGTCACAGTGTGGGAGTACATGAAGTCACAGTGAGGGAGTACATGAAGTCACAGTGTGGGAGTACATGAAGTCATGGTCTGCGAGTACAAGAATTCACAGTGTGGGAGTACATGAAGTCACAGTGCGAGAGTACACGAAGTCATATTGTGGGAGTACATGTAGTCACAGTGTGGGAGTATATGAAGTCACAGTCTGCGAGTACACGATGTCACAGTCTGCGAGTACATAAAGTCACATTGTGGGAGTACATGAAGTCACAGTGTGGGAGTGCATGAAGTCACAGTGTGGGAGTGCATGAAGTCACAGTGTGGGAGTGCATGAAGTCACAGTGTGGGAGTACATGAAGTCATAGTCTGCGGTACATGAAGTTACAGTGTGGGAGTAAATGAAGTCAGAGAGCGGGAGTACATGAAGTCACAATCTGCGAGTACATGAAGTCACAGTGTGGGAGTACATGAAGTCATAGTGTGGGAGTACATGAAGACACAGTGTGGGAGTACAAGAAGACACAGTGTGGGAGTATATGAAGTCACAGTGTGGGAGTACATGAAGTCACAGTCTGCGAGTACATGAAGTCACATTGTGGGAGTACATGAAGTCATAGCCTGCGAGTACATGAAGTCACAGTGTGGTAGTACATGAAGTCACAGTGTGGGAGTACATGAAATCACAGTGTGGGAGTACATGAAATCACAGTGTGGGAGTACATGAAGTCACAGTGTGGGAGTACATGAAGTCACAGTGTGGGAGTACATGAAGTCACAGTGTGGGAGTACATGAATTCATAGTCTGCGACAACATGAAGTCACAGTGTGGGAGTACATGAAGTCACAGTGTGGGAGTACATGAAGTCACAGTTTGGGAGTACATGAAGTCACAGTGCGAGAGTACACGAAGTCATATTGTGGGAGTACATGAAGTCACAGTGTGGGAGTACATGAAGTCACAGTGTGGGAGTAAATGAAGTCACAGTGCGGGAGTACATGAAGTCACAGTTTGGGAGTACATGAAGTCATAGCCTGCGAGTACATGAAGTCACAGTGTGGTAGTACATGAAGTCACAGTGTGGGAGTACATGAAATCACAGTGTGGGAGTACATGAAGTCACAGTGTGGGAGTACATGAAGTCACAGTGTGGGAGTACATGAAGTCACAGTGTGGGAGTACATGAAGTCACAGTGTGGGAGTACATGAAGTCACAGTGTGGGAGTACATGAAGTCACAGTGTGGGAGTACATGAAGTCACGGTCTGCGAGTACAAGAATTCACAGTGTGGGAGTACATGCAGTCACATTGTGGGAGTACATGAAGTCACAGTGTGGGAGTACATGAAGTCATAGTCTGCGACAACATGAAGTCACAGTGTGGGAGTACATGAAGTCACAGTGTGGGAGTACATGAAGTCACAGTGTGGGAGTACATGAAGTCATAGCCTGCGAGTACATGAAGTCACAGTGTGGGAGTACATGAAGTCACAGTGTGGGAGTACATGAAATCACAGTGTGGGAGAACATGAAGTCACAGTGTGGGAGTACATGAAGTCACAGTGTGGGAGTACATGAAGTCACAGTGCGAGAGTACACGAAGTCATATTGTGGGAGTACATGAAGTCACAGTGTGGGAGTACATGAAGTCACAGTGTGGGAGTACATGAAGTCACAGTGTGGGAGTACATGAAGTCACAGTGTGGGAGTACATGAAATCACAGTGTGGGAGTACATGAAGTCACAGTGTGGGAGTACATGAAGTCACAGTGTGGGAGTACATAATGTCACAGTGCGAGAGTACACAAAGTCACAGTGTGGGAGTACATGAAGTCACAGTGTGGGAGTACATGAAGTCACAGTGTGGGAGTACATGAAGTCACAGTTTGGGAGTACACGAAGTCATATTGTGGGAGTACATGAAGTCACAGTGTGGGAGAACATGAAGTCACAGTGTGGGAGTACATGAAGTCACAGTGTGGGAGTACATGAAGTCACAATCTGCGAGTACATGATGTCACAGTGCGGGAGTTCATGAAGTCACAGTGTGGGAGTACATGAAGTCAGAGAGCGGGAGTACATGAAGTCGCAGTCTGCGAGTACATGCAGTCACAGTGTAGGAGTACATGAAGTCACAGTGTGGGAGTACATGAAGTCACAGTGTGGGAGTACATGAAGTCACAGTGTGGGAGTACATGAAGTCACAGTGTGGGAGTACATGAAGTCACAGTGTGGGAGTACATGAAGTCACAGTGTGGGAGTACATGAAATCACAGTGTGGGAGTACATGAAGTCACAGTGTGGGAGTACATGAAGTCACAGTGTGGGAGTACATGAAGTCATAGTCTGCGAGAACATGAAGTCATAGTCTGCGAGAACATGAAGTCACAGTGTGGGAGTTCATGAAATCACAGTGTGGGAGTACATGAAGTCATAGTCTGCGAGAACATGAAGTCATAGTCTGCGAGAACATGAAGTCACAGTGTGGTAGTACATGAAGTCATATTGTGGGAGTACATGAAGTCACAGTGTGGGAGTACATGAAGTCACAGTGTGGGAGTACATGAAGTCACAGTGCGGGAGTACATGAAGTCACAATCTGCGAGTACATGAAGTCACAGTGCGGGAGTTCATGAAGTCACAGTGTGGGAGTACATGAAGTCATAGTCTGCGACAACATGAAGTCACAGTGTGGGAGTACATGAAGTCACAGTGTGGGAGTACATGAAGTCACAGTTTGGGAGTACATGAAGTCATAGCCTGCGAGTACATGAAGTCACAGTGTGGGAGTACATGAAGTCACAGTGTGGGAGTACATGAAGTCACAGTGTGGGAGTACATGAAGTCACAGTGCGGGAGTACATGAAGTCACAATCTGCGAGTACATGAAGTCACAGTGCGGGAGTTCATGAAGTCACAGTGTGGGAGTACATGAAGTCAGAGAGCGGGAGTACATGAAGTCGCAGTCTGCGAGTACATGCAGTCACATTGTGGGAGTACATGAAGTCACAGTGTGGGAGTACATGAAGTCATAGTCTGCGACAACATGAAGTCACAGTGTGGGAGTACATGAAGTCACAGTGTGGGAGTACATGAAGTCACAGTTTGGGAGTACATGAAGTCATAGCCTGCGAGTACATGAAGTCACAGTGTGGGAGTACATGAAGTCACAGTGTGGGAGTACATGAAGTCACAGTGTGGGAGTACATGAAGTCACAGTGTGGGAGTACATGAAGGCACAGTGTGGGAGTACATGAAGTCACAGTGTGGGAGTACATGAAGTCACAGTGTGGGAGTACATGAAGTCACAGTGTGGGAGTACATGAAGTCACAGTGTGGGAGTACATGAAGTCACAGTGTGGGAGTACATGAATTCATAGTCTGCGACAACATGCAGTCACAGTGTAGGAGTACATGAAGTCACAGTGTGGGAGTACATGAAGTCACAGTGTGGGAGTACATGAAGTCACAGTGTGGGAGTACATGAAATCACAGTGTGGGAGTACATGAAGTCACAGTGTGGGAGTACATGAAGTCATAGTCTGCGAGAACATGAAGTCACAGTGTGGGAGTTCATGAAATCACAGTGTGGGAGTACATGAAGTCACAGTTTGGGAGTACATGAAGTCATAGCCTGCGAGTACATGAAGTTACAGTGTGGGAGTACATGAAGTAAAATTATGGGAGTACATGAAGTCACAGTGTGGGAGTACATGAAGTCACAGTGTGGGAGTACATGAAGTCACAGTGAGGGAGTACATGAAGTCACAGTGAGGGAGTACATGCAGTCACATTGTGGGAGTACATGAAGTCACAGTGTGGGAGTACATGAAGTCATAGTCTGCGACAACATGAAGTCACAGTGTGGGAGTACATGAAGTCACAGTGTGGGAGTACATGAAGTCATAGTCTGCGACAACATGAAGTCACAGTGCGAGAGTACACGAAGTCATATTGTGGGAGTACATGAAGTCACAGTGTGGGAGTACATGAAGTCACAGTGTGGGAGTACATGAAGTCACAGTGTGGGAGTACATGAAGTCACAGTGTGGGAGTACATGAAGTCACAGTGTGGGAGTACATGAAGTCACAGTGTGGGAGTACATGAAGTCACAGTGTGGGAGTACATGAAGTCACAGTGCGGGAGTACATGAAGTCACAATCTGCGAGTACATGAAGTCACAGTGCGGGAGTACATGAAGTCACAGTGTGGGAGTACATGAAGTCAGAGAGCGGGAGTACATGAAGTCGCAGTCTGCGAGTACATGCAGTCACATTGTGGGAGTACATGAAGTCACAGTGTGTGAGTACATGAAGTCATAGTCTGCGACAACATGAAGTCACAGTGTGGGAGTACATGAAGTCACATTGTGGGAGTACATGAAGTCACAGTTTGGGAGTACATGAAGTCACAGTTTGGGAGTACATGAAGTCACAGTGTGGGAGTACATGAAGTCACAGTGTGGGAGTACATGAAGTCACGGTCTGCGAGTACAAGAATTCACAGTGTGGGAGTACATGCAGTCACATTGTGGGAGTACATGAAGTCACAGTGTGGGAGTACATGAAGTCATAATCTGCGACAACATGAAGTCACAGTTTGGGAGTACATGAAGTCATAGCCTGCGAGTACATGAAGTCACAGTGTGGGAGTACATGAAGTCACAGTGTGGGAGTACATGAAATCACAGTGTGGGAGTACATGAAGTCACAGTGTGGGAGTACATGAAGTCACAGTGTGGGAGTACATGAAGTCACAGTGTGGGAGTACATGAAGTCACAGTTTGGGAGTACATGAAGTCATAGCCTGCGAGTACATGAAGTCACAGTGCGAGAATACACGAAGTCATATTGTGGGAGTACATGAAGTCACAGTGTGGGAGTACATGAAGTCACAGTGTGGGAGTACATGAAGTCACAGTGTGGGAGAACATGAAGTCACAGTGTGGGAGTACATGAAGTCACAGTGTGGGAGTACATGAAGTCACAGTGTGGGAGTACATGAAGTCACAGTGCGAGAGTACACAAAGTCATATTGTGGGAGTACATGAAGTCACAGTGCGAGAGTACACAAAGTCATATTGTGGGAGTACATGAAGTCACAGTGTGGGAGTACATGAAGTCACAGTGTGGGAGTACATGAAGTCACAGTGCGGGAGTACATGAAGTCACAATCTGCGAGTACTTGAAGTCACAGTGCGGGAGTACATGAAGTCACAGTGTGGGAGTACATGAAGTCAGAGAGCGGGAGTACATGAAGTCAGAGAGCGGGAGTACATGAAGTCAGAGAGCGGGAGTACATGAAGTCACAGTGTGGGAGTACATGAAGTCACAGTGTGGGAGTACATGAAGTCACAGTGTGGGAGTACATGAAGTCACAGTGTGGGAGTACATGAAGTCACAGTGAGGGAGTACATGAAGTCACAGTGTGGGAGTACATGCAGTCACATTGTGGGAGTACATGAAGTCACAGTGTGGGAGTACATGAAGTCATAGTCTGCGACAACATGAAGTCACAGTGTGGGAGTACATGAAGTCAGTCTGCGACAACATGAAGTCACAGTGCGAGAGTACACGAAGTCATATTGTGGGAGTACATGAAGTCACAGTGTGGGAGTACTTGAAGTCACAGTGCGGGAGTACATGAAGTCACAGTGTGGGAGTACATGAAGTCAGAGAGCGGGAGTACATGAAGTCGCAGTCTGCGAGTACATGAAGTCACAGTGTGGGAGTACATGAAGTCACAGTGTGGGAGTACATGAAGTCACAGTGAGGGAGTACATGAAGTCACAGTGTGGGAGTACATGCAGTCACATTGTGGGAGTACATGAAGTCACAGTGTGGGAGTACATGAAGTCATAGTCTGCGAGAACATGAAGTCACAGTGTGGGAGTTCATGAAGTCACAGTGTGGGAGTACATGAAGTCACAGTTTGGGAGTACATGAAGTCATAGCCTGCGAGTACATGAAGTTACAGTGTGGGAGTACATGAAGTCACAGTGTGGGAGTACATGAAATCACAGTGTGGGAATACATGAAGTCACAGTGTGGGAGTACATAAAATCACAGTGTGGAAGTACATGAAGTCACTGTGTGGGAGTACATGAAGTAACAGTGTGGGAGTACATGAAATCACAGTCTGCAAGTACATGAAGTCACAGTGTGGGAGTACATGAAGTCTTAGTCTGCGAATACATGAAGTCACAGTGTGGGAGTATATGAAGTCACAGTGTGGTAGTACATGAAGTCACAGTGTGGGAGTTCATGAAGTCATAGTCTGCGAGTACATGAAGTCTCAGTGCAGGAGTACGTGAAGTCACAATGTGGGAGTACATAAAGTCACAGTGTGGGAGTACATTAAGTCACAGTCTGCGAGTACATGAAGTCACAGTGTGGGAGTAAATTAAGTCACAGTGAGGGAGTACATGAAGTCACAATCTGCGAGTACATGAAGTCACAGTGTGGGAGTACATGATGTCACAGTGTGGGAGTACATGAAGTCACGGTGTGGGAATATATGAAGTCACAGTCTGCGACTACATGAAGTCACAGTCTGCGAGTACATAAAGTCACAGTGTGGGAGTACATGAAGTAACAGTGTGGGAGTACATGAAGTCACAGTGTGGGAGTACATGAAGTCACAGTGTGGGAGTACATGAAGTCACAGTGTGGGAGTACATGAAGTCACAGTTTGGGAGTACATGAAGTCATAGCCTGCGAGTACCTGAAGTCACAGTGTGGGAGTAAATGAAGTCACAGCGTAGGAGTACATGAAGTCACAGTGCGGGAGTACATGATGTCACAGTGTGGAAGTACATGAAGTCACAGTGTGAGAGTAAATGAAGTCACAGTGTGGGAGTAAATGAAGTCACAGTGCAGGAATACATAAAGTCACAGTGCGGGAGTTCATGAAGTCACAGTGTGGAAGTACATGAAGTCACAGTGTGGGAGTACATTAAGTCACAGTGCGGGAGTACATGAAGTCACAATTTGCGAGTACATGAAGTCACAGTCTGCGAGTACATGAAGTCACAGTCTGCGAGTACATAAGGTCACAGTGTGGTAGTACATGAAGTAACAGTGTGGGAGTACATGAAGTCACAATCTGCGAGTACATGAAGTCACAGTCTGCGAGTACATGAAGTCACAGTCTGCGAGTACATAAAGTCACAGTGTGGGAGTACATGAAGTAACAGTGTGGGAGTACATGAAGTAACAGTGTGGGAGTACATGAAGTCACAGTGTGGGAGTACATGAAGTCACAGTGTGGGAGTACATGAAGTCACAGTGTGGGAGTACATGAAGTCACAGTGTGGGAGTACATGAAGTCACAGTGTGGGAGTACATGAAGTCACAGTGTGGGAGTACATGAAGTCATAGTGTGGGAGTAAATGAAGTCACAGCGTGGGAGTACATGAAGTCACAGTGCGGGAGTACATGATGTCACAGTGTGGAAGTACATGAAGTCAAAGTGTGAGAGTAAATGAAGTCACAGTGTGGGAGTAAATGAAGTCACAGTGCGGGGATATACATAAAGTCACAGTGCGGGAGTTCATGAAGTCACAGTGTGGAAGTACATGAAGTCACAGTGTGGGAGTACATTAAGTCACAGTGCGGGAGTGCATGAAGTCACAATCTGCGAGTACATGAAGTCACAGTCTGCGAGTACATGAAGTCACAGTCTGCGAGTACATAAAGTCACAGTGTGGGAGTACATTAAGTAACAGTGTGGGAGTACATGAAGTCACAATCTGCGAGTACATGAAGTCACAGTGCGGGAGTACATGAAGTCACAGTGCGGGAGTAAATGAAGTCACAGCGTGGGAGTACATGAAGTCACAGTGCGGGAGTACATGATGTCACAGTGTGGAAGTACATGAAGTCATAGTGTGAGAGTAAAAGAAGTCACAGTGTGGGAGTACATGAAGTAACAGTGTGGGAGTACATGAAGTCACAGTCTGCGAGTACATGAAGTCAAAGTGTGGGAGTAAATTAAGTCACAGTGCGGGAGTACATGAAGTCACAGTGCGGGAGTACATGAAATCACAATCTGCGAGTACATGAAGTCACAGTGTGGGAGTACATGAAGTAAAATTATGGGAGTACATGAAGTAACAGTGTGGGAGTACATGCAGTCACAGTGTGGGAGTACATGAAGTCACAGTGAGGGAGTACATGAAGTCACAGTGAGGGAGTACATGAAGTCACAGTGTGGGAGTACATGCAGTCACATTGTGGGAGTACATGAAGTCACAGTGTGGGAGTACATGAAGTCATAGTCTGCGACAACATGAAGTCACAGTCTGTGAGTACATGAAGTCACAGTGTGGGAGTACATGAAGTCACAGTGTGGGAGTACATGAAGTCACAGTGTGGGAGTACATGAAGTCACAGTGAGGGAGTACACGAAGTCACAGTGTGGGAGTACATGCAGTCACATTGTGGGAGTACTTGAAGACACAGTGTGGGAGTACATGAAGTCATAGTCTGCGAGAACATGAAGTCACAGTGTGGGAGTACATGAAGTCACAGTGTGGGAGTACATGAAGTCACAGTTTGGGAGTACATGAATTCATAGCCTGCGAGTACATGAAGTTACAGTGTGGGAGTACATAAAGTCACAGTGTGGGAGTACATGAAATCACAGTGTGGGAGTACATGAAGTCACAGTGTGGGAGTACATTAAGTCACAGTGCGGGGGTACATGAAGTCACAATCTGCGAGTACATGAAGTCACAGTCTGCGAGTACATGAAGTCACAGTCTGCGAGTACATAAAGTCACAGTGTGGTAGTACATGAAGTAACAGTGTGGGAGTACATGAAGTCACAGTGTGGGAGTACATGAAGTCACAGTGTGGGAGTACATGAAGTCACAGTGTGGGAGTACATGAAGTCACAGTGTGGGAGTACATGAAGTCACAGTGTGGGAGTACATGAAGTCATAGTGTGGGAGTAAATGAAGTCACAGCGTGGGAGTACATGAAGTCACAGTGCGGGAGTACATGATGTCACAGTGTGGAAGTACATGAAGTCAAAGTGTGAGAGTAAATGAAGTCACAGTGTGGGAGTAAATGAAGTCACAGTGCGGGGATATACATAAAGTCACAGTGCGGGAGTTCATGAAGTCACAGTGTGGAAGTACATGAAGTCACAGTGTGGGAGTACATTAAGTCACAGTGCGGGAGTGCATGAAGTCACAATCTGCGAGTACATGAAGTCACAGTCTGCGAGTACATGAAGTCACAGTCTGCGAGTACATAAAGTCACAGTGTGGGAGTACATTAAGTAACAGTGTGGGAGTACATGAAGTCACAATCTGCGAGTACATGAAGTCACAGTGCGGGAGTACATGAAGTCACAGTGCGGGAGTAAATGAAGTCACAGCGTGGGAGTACATGAAGTCACAGTGCGGGAGTACATGATGTCACAGTGTGGAAGTACATGAAGTCATAGTGTGAGAGTAAAAGAAGTCACAGTGTGGGAGTACATGAAGTAACAGTGTGGGAGTACATGAAGTCACAGTCTGCGAGTACATGAAGTCAGTGTGGGAGTAAATTAAGTCACAGTGCGGGAGTACATGAAGTCACAGTGCGGGAGTACATGAAATCACAATCTGCGAGTACATGAAGTCACAGTGTGGGAGTACATGAAGTAAAATTATGGGAGTACATGAAGTAACAGTGTGGGAGTACATGCAGTCACAGTGTGGGAGTACATGAAGTCACAGTGAGGGAGTACATGAAGTCACAGTGAGGGAGTACATGAAGTCACAGTGTGGGAGTACATGCAGTCACATTGTGGGAGTACATGAAGTCACAGTGTGGGAGTACATGAAGTCATAGTCTGCGACAACATGAAGTCACAGTCTGTGAGTACATGAAGTCACAGTGTGGGAGTACATGAAGTCACAGTGTGGGAGTACATGAAGTCACAGTGTGGGAGTACATGAAGTCACAGTGAGGGAGTACACGAAGTCACAGTGTGGGAGTACATGCAGTCACATTGTGGGAGTACTTGAAGACACAGTGTGGGAGTACATGAAGTCATAGTCTGCGAGAACATGAAGTCACAGTGTGGGAGTACATGAAGTCACAGTGTGGGAGTACATGAAGTCACAGTTTGGGAGTACATGAATTCATAGCCTGCGAGTACATGAAGTTACAGTGTGGGAGTACATAAAGTCACAGTGTGGGAGTACATGAAATCACAGTGTGGGAGTACATGAAGTCACAGTGTGGGAGTACATTAAGTCACAGTGCGGGGGTACATGAAGTCACAATCTGCGAGTACATGAAGTCACAGTCTGCGAGTACATGAAGTCACAGTCTGCGAGTACATAAAGTCACAGTGTGGTAGTACATGAAGTAACAGTGTGGGAGTACATGAAGTCACAATCTGCGAGTACATGAAGTCACAGTGCGGGAGTACATGAAGTCACAGTGTGGGAGTACATGAAGTCACAGTGTGGGAGTACATGAAGTCATAGTGTGGGAGTAAATGAAGTCACAGCGTGGGAGTACATGAAGTCACAGTGCGGGAGTACATGATGTCACAGTGTGGAAGTACATGAAGTCATAGTGTGAGAGTAAAAGAAGTCACAGTGCGGGAGTACATGAAATCACAATCTGCGAGTACATGAAGTCACAGTGTGGGAGTACATGAAGTCACAGTGTGGGAGTATATGAAGTCACAGTCTGCGAGTACACGATGTCACAGTCTGCGAGTACATAAAGTCACATTGTAGGAGTACATGAAGTCACAGTGTGGGAGTGCATGAAGTCACAGTGTGGGAGTACATGAAGTCATAGTCTGCGGTACATGAAGTTACAGTGTGGGAGTAAATGAAGTCACAGTGCGGGAGTACATGAAGTCACAATCTGCGAGTACATGAAGTCACAGTGCGGGAGTACATGAATTCATAGCCTGCGAGTACATGAAGTTACAGTGTGGGAGTACATGAAGTCACAGTGTGGGAGTACATGAAATCACAGTGTGGGAGTACATGAAGTCACAGTGTGGGAGTACATTAAGTCACAGTGCGGGGGTACATGAAGTCACAATCTGCGAGTACATGAAGTCACAGTCTGCGAGTACATGAAGTCACAGTCTGCGATTACATAAAGTCACAGTGTGGTAGTACATGAAGTAACAGTGTGGGAGTACATGAAGTCACAGTGTGGGAGTACATGAAGTCACAGTGTGGGAGTACATGAAGTCACAGTGTGGGAGTACATGAAGTCACAGTGTGGGAGTACATGATGTCACAGTGTGGGAGTACATGAAGTCACAGTGCGGGAGTACATGAAGTCACAGTTTGGGAGTATATGAAGTCTTAGTCTGCGAATACATGAAGTCACAGTGTGGGAGTAAATGAAGTCACAGTGCGGGAGTACATGAAGTCACAATCTGCGAGTACATGAAGTCACAGTGTGGGAGTACATGAAGTCATAGTGTGGGAGTACATGAAGACACAGTGTGGGAGTACAAGAAGACACAGTGAGGGAGTACAAGAAGACACAGTGTGGGAGTACAAGAAGACACAGTGTGGGAGTATATGAAGTCACAGTGTGGGAGTACATGAAGTCACAGTCTGCGAGTACATGAAGTCGCATTGTGGGAGTACATGAAGTCACAGTGTGGGAGTACAAGAAGTCACAGTGTGGGAGTATATGAAGTCACAGTCTGCAAGTACATGAAGTCACAGTCTGCGAGTACATAAAGTCACAGTGTGGGAGTACATGAAGTAACAGTATGGGAGTACATGAAGTCACAGTGTGGGAGTACATGAAGTCACAGTCTGCGAGTACATGAAGTCACATTGTGGGAGTACATGAAGTCACAGTGTGGGAGTACATGAAGTCACAGTGTGGGAGTATATGAAGTCACAGTCTGCGAGTTCATGAAGTCACAGTCTGCGAATACATAAAGTCACAGTGTGGGAGTACATGAAGTAAAATTATGGGAGTACATGAAGTAACAGTGAGAGTACATGAAGTCACAGTGTGGGAGTACATGAATTCACAGTGTGGGAGTACAAGAATTCACAGTGTTGGAGTACATGAAGTCACGGTCTGCGAGTACAAGAATTCACAGTGAGGGAGTACATGAAGTCACAGTGCGAGAGTACACGAAGTCACATTGTGGGAGTACATTAAGTCACAGTGTGGGAGTATATGAAGTCACAGTGTGCGAGTACACAATGTCACAGTCTGCGAGTACATAAAGTCACATTGTGGGAGTACATGAAGTAACAGTATGGGAGTACATGAAGTATCAGTGTGAGTACATGAAGTCACAGTGTGGGAGTACATAAAGTCACAGTCTGCGAGTACATGAAGTCACATTGTGGGAGTACATGAAGTCACATAGTGGGAGTACATGAAGTCACATTGTGGGAGTACATGAAGTCACAGTGTGGGAGTATATGAAGTCACAGTGTGGGAGTATATGAAGTCACAGTCTGCGAGTTCATGAAGTCACAGTCTGCGAATACATAAAGTCACAGTGTGGGAGTGCATGAAGTAAAATTATGGGAGTACATGAAGTAACAGTGAGAGTACATGAAGTCACAGTGTGGGAGTAAATGAAGTCACAGTGAGGGAGTACATGAAGTCACAATCTGCGAGTACATGAAGTCACAGTGCGGGAGTACATGAAGTAACAGTGTGGGAGTAAATGAAGTCACAGTGAGGGAGTACATGAAGTCACAATCTGCGAGTACATGAAGTTACAGTGTGGGAGTAAATGAAGTCACAGTGCGGGAGTACATGAAGTCACAATCTGCGAGTACATTAAGTCACAGTGCGGGAGTACATGAAGTCACAGTGTGGGAGTACATGAAGTCACAGTGTGGGAGTACATGAAGTCAGAGAGAGGGAGTACATGAAGTCAGAGAGAGGGAGTACATGAAGTCACAGTGTTGGAGTACATGAAGTCACAGTGTGGGAGTACATGAAGTCACAGTGTGGGAGTACATGAAGTCACAGTGTGGGAGCACATGATGTCACAGTGTGGGAGTACATGAAGTAACAGTGTGGGAGTACATGAAGTCACAGTCTGCGAGTACATGAAGTCACAGTGTGGGAGTAAATGAAGTCACAGTGTGGGAGTAAATGAAGTCACAGTGTGGGAGTAAATGAAGTCACAGTGCGGGAGTACATGAAGTCACAGTGCGGGAGTACATGAAGTCACAGTGGGGGAGTACATGAAGTCACAGTGGGGGAGTACATGAAGTCACAGTGTGGGAGTATATGAAGTCACAGTCTGCGAGTACATGAAGTCACAGTATGGGAGTACATGAAGTAACAGTGTGAGTACATGAAGTCACAGTGTGGGAGTACATGAAGTCACAGTGTGGAAGTACATGAAGTCACAGTGTGGAAGTACATGAAGTCACAGTATGGGAGTACATGAAGTCACATTGTGGGAGTACATGAAGTCACAGTGTGGGAGTACATGAAGTCACAGTGCGGGAGTGCATGAAGTCACAGTGTGGGAGGAAAATAAAGTCACAGTGTGAGAGTACATGAAGTCACAGTGTGGGAGTACATGAAGTCATAATCTGCAAGTACATGAAGTCACAGTGTGGGAGTACATGAAGTCACAGTCAATGAGTACATGAAGTCACAGTGTGGGAGTACATGAAGTCACAGTGTGGGAGTACATGAAGTCACAGTGTGGGAGTACATGAAGTCACAGTGTGGGAGTACATGATGTCACAGTGTGGGAGTACATGAAGTCACAGTGCGGGAGTACATGAAGTCACAGTTTGGGAGTATATGAAGTCTTAGTCTGCGAATACATGAAGTCACAGTGTGGGAGTAAATTAAGTCACAGTGCGGGAGTACATGAAGTCACAGTGCGGGAGTACATGAAGTCACAGTGCGGGAGTACATGATGTCACAGTGTGGAAGTACATGAAGTCATAGTGTGAGAGTAAAAGAAGTCACAGTGTGGGAGTACATGAAGTAACAGTGTGGGAGTACATGAAGTCACAGTGTGGGAGTACATGAAGTAACAGTGTGGGAGTACATGAAGTCACAGTGTGGGAATACATGAAGTCACAGTGTGGGAGTACATGAAGTAACAGTGTGGGAGTACATGAAGTCACAGTCTGCGAGTACATGAAGTCACAGTGTGGGAGTAAATTAAGTCACAGTGCGGGAGTACATGAAGTCACAGTGCGGGAGTACATGAAGTCACAGTGTGGAAGTACATTAAGTCACAGTGTGGGAGTAAATGAAGACACAGTGCAGGAGTACATGAAGTCACAATCCGCGAGTACATGAAGTCACAGTGTGGGAGTATATTAAGTCATAGTGTGGGAGTACATGAAGTCACAGTGTGGGAGTACATGAAGTCACAGTGTGGGAGTACATGAAGTCACAGTCTGCGAGTACATGAAGTCACAGTGTGGGAGTAAATGAAGTCACAGTGAGGGAGTACATGAAGTCACAGTCTGCGAGTACATGATGTCACAGTCTGTGAGTACATAAAGTCACAGTGTGGGAGTACATGAAGTAACAGTGTGGGAGTAAATGAAGTCACAGTGCGGGAGTACATGAAGTATTAGTCTGCGAATACATGAAGTCACAGTGTGGAAGTAAATGAAGTCACAGTGCGGGAGTACATGAAGTCACAATCTGCGAGTACATGAAGTCAGAGTGTGGGAGTACATTAAGTCATAGTGTGGGAGTACATGAAGTCACAGTCTGCGAGTACATGAAGTCACAGTGTGGGAGTAAATTAAGTCACAGTGCGGGAGTACATGAAGTCAAAGTGCGGGAGTACATGAAGTCACAGTGTGGGAGTAAATTAAGTCACAGTGCAGGAGTACATGAAGTCACAATCCGCGAGTACATGAAGTCACAGTGTGGGAGTATATTAAGTCATAGTGTGGGAGTACATGAAGTCACAGTGTGGGAGTACAAGAAGTCACAGTGTGGGAATATATGAAGTCACAGTCTGCGAGTACATGAAGTCACATTGTGGGAGTACATGAAGTCACAGTGTGGGAGTACATGAAGTCACAGTGTGGGAGTACATGAAGTCACAGTGTGGGAGTACATGAAGTCACAGTGTGGGAGTACATGAAGTCACAGTGTGGGAGTACATGAAGTCACAGTCTGCGAGTACATGAAGTCACAGTGTGGGAGTAAATGAAGTCACAGTGAGGGAGTACATGAAGTCACAATCTGCGAGTACATGAAGTCACAGTGTGGAAGTACATGATGTCACAGTGAGGGAGTACATGAAGTCACAATCTGCGAGTACATGAAGTCACAGTGTGGAAGTACATGATGTCACAGTGTGGGAGTACATGAAGTCACAATCTGCGAGTACATGAAGTCACAGTGTGGGAGTACATGAAGTCACGGTCTGCGAGTACAAGAATTCACAGTGTGGGAGTACATGAAGTCACAGTGCGAGAGTACACGAAGTCACATTGTGGGAGTACATGAAGTCACAGTGTGGGAGTACATGAAGTCACAGTGCGGGAGTACATGAAGTCACAGTGTGGGAGTACATGAAGTCACAGTGTGGGAGAACATGAAGTCACAGTGAGGGACTACATGAAGTCACAGTGTGGGAGTACATGCAGTCACATGGTGGGAGTACATGAAGTCACAGGGTGGGAGTACATGAAGTCATAGTCTGCGAGTAAATGAAGTCACAGTGTGGGAGTACATGAAGTCACAGTGTGGGAGTACATGAAGTCACAGTTTGGGAGTACATGAAGTCACAGTTTGGGAGTACATGAAGTCATAGCCTGCGAGTACATGAAGTCACAGTGTGGGAGTACATGAAGTCACAGTGTGGGAGTACATGAAGTCACAGTGTGGGAGTACATGAAGTCACAGTGTGGGAGTACATGAAATCACAGTGTGGGAGTACATGAAGTCACAGTGTGGGAGTACATAAAATCACAGTGTGGGAGTACATGAAGTCACAGTGTGGGAGTACTTGAAATCACAGTCTGCGAGTACATAAAGTCACAGTGTGGGAGTAAATTAAGTCACAGTGCGGGAGTACATGAAGTCACAGTGCGGGAGTACATGAAGTCACAGTGTGGGAGTATATGAAGTCACAGTCTGCGAATACATAAAGTCACAGTGTGGGAGTACATGAAGTAAAATTATGGGAGTACATCAAGTCACAGTGTGGGAGTATATGAAGTCACAGTTTGCGAATACATGAAGTCACAGTGTGGGAGTACATGAAGTCACAGTGCGGGAGTACATGAAGTCACAGTCTGCGAGTACATGAAGTCGCATTGTGGGAGTAGATGAAGTCACAGTGTGGGAGTAAATTAAGTCACAGTGCGGTAGTATATGAAGTCACAATGTGGTAGTATATGAAGTCACAGTGTGGGAGTACATGAAGTCATAGTCTGCGAGTACATGAAGTCTCAGTGCAGGAGTACGTGAAGTCACAATGTGGGAGTACATAAAGTCACAGTGTGGGAGTACATTAAGTCACAGTCTGCGAGTACATGAAGTCACAGTGTGGGAGTAAATGAAGTCACAGTGAGTGAGTACATGAAGTCACAGTCTGCGAGTACATAAAGTCACAGTGTGGGAGTACATGAAGTAACAGTGTGGGAGTACATGAAGTCACAGTGTGAGAGTACATGAAGTCACAGTGTGAGAGTACATGAAGTCACAGTGAGGGAGTACATGAAGTCACAGTGTGGGAGTACATGAAGTCACAGTGTGGGAGTACATGAAGTCACAGTGTGGGAGTACATGAAGTCATAGTGCGGGAGTACATGATGTTACAGTGTGGAAGTACATGAAGTCATAGTGTGAGAGTAAAAGAAGTCACAGTGTGGGAGTAAATGAAGTCACAGTGTGGGAGTACATGTAGTCACAGTGTGGGAGTACATGAAGTCACAGTGTGGGAGTACATGAAGTCACAATCTGCGAGTACATGAAGTCACAGTGTGGGAGTACATGAAGTCACAATCTGCGAGTACATGAAGTCACAGTGTGGGAGTACATGAAGTCATAGTGTGGGAGTACATGAAAACACAGTGTAGGAGTACAAGAAGACACAGTGTGGGAGTACATGAAGTCACAGTGTGGGAGTACATGAAGTCACAGTGTGGGAGTACATGAAGTCACAGTGTGGGAGTACATGAAGTCACAGTGTGGGAGTATATGAAGTCACAGTCTGCGAGTACATGAAGTCACAGTCTGCGAGTACATAAAGTCACAGTGTGGGAGTACATGAAGTAACAGTATGGGAGTACATGAAGTAACAGTGTGAGTACATGAAGTCACAGTGTGGGAGAACATGAAGTCACAGTCTGCGAGTACATGAAGTCACATTGTGGGAGTACATGAAGTCACAGTGTGGGAGTACATGAAGTCACAGTCTGCGAGTTCATGAAGTCACAGTCTGCGAATACATAAAGTCACAGTGTGGGAGTACATGAAGTAACAGTGTGGGAGTACATGAAGTCACAGTGTGAGAGTACATGAAGTCACAGTGTGGGAGTACATGCAGTCACATTGTGGGAGTACATGAAGTCACAGTGTGGGAGTACATGAAGTCATAGTCTGCGAGAACATGAAGTCACAGTGTGGGAGTTCATGAAGTCACAGTGTGGGAGAACATGAAGTCACAGTTTGGGAGTACATGAAGTCACAATCTGCGAGTACATGTAGTCACAGTGCGGGAGTACATGAAGTCACAGTGTGGGAGTACATGAAGTCAGAGAGCGGGAGTACATGAAGTCACAGTCTGCGAGTACATGAAGTCACAGTGTGGGAGTACATGAAGTCACAGTGTGGGAGTACATGAAATCACAGTGTGGGAGTACATGAAATCACAGTGTGGGAGTACATGAAATCACAGTGTGGGAGTACATAAAATCACAGTGTGGGAGTACATGAAGTAACAGTGTGGGAGTACATGAAATCACAGTCTGCGAGTACATGAAGTCACAGTGTGGGAGTACATGAAGTCTTAGTCTGCGAATACATGAAGTCACAGTGTGGGAGTACATGAAGTCACAGTGCGGGAGTACATGAAGTCACAGTGCGGGAGTACATGAAGTCACAGTGCGGGAGTACATGAAGTCACAGTGTGGGAGTACATGAAGTCACATTGTGGGAGTACATGAAGTCACAGTGTGGGAGTAAATGAAGTCACAGTGCGGGAGTATATGAAGTCACAGTGTGGTAGTACATGAAGTCACAGTGTGGGAGTACATGAAGTCATAGTCTGCGAATACATGAAGTCTCAGTGCAGGAGTACGTGAAGTCACAATGTGGGAGTACATAAAGTCACAGTGTGGGAGTACATTAAGTCACAGTCTGCGAGTACATGAAGTCATAGTGTGGGAGTAAATGAAGTCACAGTGAGGGAGTACATGAAGTCACAATCTGCGAGTACATGAAGTCACAGTGTGGGAGTACATGAAGTCACAATCTGCGAGTACATGAAGTCACAGTGTGGGAGTACATGAAGTCATAGTGTGGGAGTACATGAAAACACAGTGTGGGAGTACAAGAAGACAGTGTGGGAGTACATGAAGTAACAGTATGGGAGTACATGAAGTAACAGTGTGAGTACATGAAGTCACAGTGTGGGAGTACATGAAGTCAACAGTCTGCGAGTACATTAAGTCACATTATGGGAGTACATGAAGTCACAGTGTGGGAGTACATGAAGTCATAGTCTGCGAGTTCATGAAATCACAGTGTGAGAGTACATGAAGTAACAGTGTGGGAGTACATGAAGTCACAGTGTGAGAGTACATGAAGTCACAGTGTGGGAGTACATGCAGTCACAGTGTGGGAGTACATGAAGTCACAGTGTGGGAGTACATGAAGTCATAGTCTGCGAGAACATGAAGTCACAGTGTGGGAGTTCATGAAGTCACAGTGTGGGAGTTCATGAAGTCACAGTGTGGGAGTACATGAAGTCACAATCTGCGAGTACATGAAGTTACAGTGTGGGAGTACATGAAGTCACAGTGTGGGAGTACATGAAATCACAGTGTGGGAGTACAAGAAGACACAGTGTGGGAGTACATGAAGTCACAGTGTGGGAGTACATGAAGTCACAGTGTGGGAGTACATGAAGTCACAGTGTGGGAGTATATGAAGTCACAGTCTGCGAGTACATGAAGTCACAGTCTGCGAGTACATAAAGTCACAGTGTGGGAGTACATGAAGTAACAGTATGGGAGTACATGAAGTAACAGTGTGAGTACATGAAGTCACAGTGTGGGAGAACATGAAGTCACAGTCTGCGAGTACATGAAGTCACATTGTGGGAGTACATGAAGTCACAGTGTGGGAGTACATGAAGTCACAGTCTGCGAGTTCATGAAGTCACAGTCTGCGAATACATAAAGTCACAGTGTGGGAGTACATGAAGTAACAGTGTGGGAGTACATGAAGTCACAGTGTGAGAGTACATGAAGTCACAGTGTGGGAGTACATGCAGTCACATTGTGGGAGTACATGAAGTCACAGTGTGGGAGTACATGAAGTCATAGTCTGCGAGAACATGAAGTCACAGTGTGGGAGTTCATGAAGTCACAGTGTGGGAGAACATGAAGTCACAGTTTGGGAGTACATGAAGTCACAATCTGCGAGTACATGTAGTCACAGTGCGGGAGTACATGAAGTCACAGTGTGGGAGTACATGAAGTCAGAGAGCGGGAGTACATGAAGTCACAGTATGCGAGTACATGAAGTCACAGTGTGGGAGTACATGAAGTCACAGTGTGGGAGTACATGAAATCACAGTGTGGGAGTACATGAAATCACAGTGTGGGAGTACATGAAATCACAGTGTGGGAGTACATAAAATCACAGTGTGGGAGTACATGCAGTCACATTGTGGGAGTACATGAAGTCACAGTGTGGGAGTTCATGAAGTCACAGTGTGGGAGTACATGAAGTCACAATCTGCGAGTACATGAAGTTACAGTGTGGGAGTACATGAAGTCACAGTGTGGGAGTACATGAAATCACAGTGTGGGAGTACATGAAATCACAGTGTGGGAGTACATGAAGTCACAGTGTGAGAGTACATGAAGTCACAGTGTGGGAGTACATGCAGTCACATTGTGGGAGTACATGAAGTCACAGTGTGGGAGTACATGAAGTCAGTCTGCGAGAACATGAAGTCACAGTGTGGGAGTTCATGAAGTCACAGTGTGGGAGTACATGAAGTCACAGTTTGGGAGTACATGAAGTCATAGCCTGCGAGTACATGAAGTTACAGTGTGGGAGTACATGAAGTCACAGTGTGGGAGTACATGAAATCACAGTGTGGGAGTACATGAAATCACAGTGTGGGAGTACATGAAATCACAGTGTGGGAGTACATGAAATCACAGTGTGGGAGTACATAAAATCACAGTGTGGGAGTACATGAAATCACAGTCTGCGAGTACATGAAGTCACAGTGTGGGAGTACATGAAGTCTTAGTCTGTGAATACATGAAGTCACAGTGTGGGAGTACATGAAGTCACAGTGCGGGAGTACATGAAGTCACAGTGCGAGAGTACATGAAGTCACAGTGCGGGAGTACATGAAGTCACAGTGCGGGAGTACATGAAGTCACATTGTGGGAGTACATGAAGTCACAGTGTGGGAGTAAATGAAGTCACAGTGCGGGAGTATATGAAGTCACAGTGTGGTAGTACATGAAGTCACTGTGTGGGAGTACATGAAGTCATAGTCTGCGAGTACATGAAGTCTCAGTGCAGGAGTACGTGAAGTCACAATGTGGGAGTACATAAAGTCACAGTGTGGGAGTACATTAAGTCACAGTCTGCGAGTACATGAAGTCACAGTGTGGGAGTAAATGAAGTCACAGTGAGGGAGTACATGAAGCCACAATCTGCGAGTACATGAAGTCACAGTGTGGGAGTACATGATGTCACAGTGTGGGAGTACATGAAGTCACGGTGTGGGAATATATGAAGTCACAGTCTGCGAGTACATAATGTCACAGTGTGGGAGTACATGAAGTCACAGTGAGGGAGTACATGAAGTCACAGTGTGGGAGTACATGAAGTCACAGTGTGGGAGTACATGAAGTCATAGTGAGGGAGTACATGAAGTCACAGTGTGGGAGTACATGAAGTCACAGTGTGAGAGTACATGAAGTCACAGTGAGGGAGTACATGAAGTCACAGTGTGGGAGTAAATGAAGTCACAGTGCGGGAGTATATGAAGTCTCAGTGCAGGAGTACGTGAAGTCACAATGTGGGAGTACCTAAAGTCACAGTGTGGGAGTACATTAAGTCACAGTCTGCGAGTACATGAAGTCACAGTGTGGGAGTAAATGAAGTCACAGTGAGGGAGTACATGAAGACAAAATCTGCGAGTACATGAAGTCACAGTGTGGGAGTACATGAAGTAACAGTGTGGGAGTACATGAAGTCACAGTGTGAGAGTACATGAAGTCACAGTGCGGGAGTACATGAAGTCACAGTGCGGGAGTACATGAAGTCACAGTGCAGGAGTACATGAAGTCACAGTGCAGGAGTACATGAAGTCACAGTGTGGGAGTACATGAAGTCACAGTGTGGGAGTACATGAAGTCACAGTGTGGGAGTACATGAAGTCATAGTGTGGGAGTAAATGAAGTCACAGTGCGGGAGTACATGATGTCACAGTGTGAGAGTACATGATGTCACAGTGTGGAAGTACATTAAGTCATAGTGTGAGAGTAAATGAAGTCACATTGTGGGAGTACATGAAGTCACAGTGTGGGAGTAAATGAAGTCACAGTGAGGGAGTACATGAAGACAAAATCTGCGAGTACATGAAGTCACAGTGTGGGAGTACATGAAGTCACAGTGTGGGAGTACATGAAGTCACAGTGTGGGAGTACATGAAGTCATAGTGTGGGAGTAAATAAAGTCACATTGTGGGAGTACATGAAGTCACAGTGCAGGAGTACATGAAGTCTCAGTGCAGGAGTACGTGAAGTCACAATGTGGGAGTACATAAAGTCACAGTGCGGGAGTACATGAAGTCACAGTGTGGGAGTACATGAAGTCACATTGTGGGAGTACATGAAGTCACAGTGTGGGAGTAAATGAAGTCACAGTGCGGGAGTATATGAAGTCACAGTGTGGTAGTACATGAAGTCACAGTGTGGGAGTACATAAAGTCACGGTGTGGGAGTACATGAAGTCACAGTTTGGGAGTACATGAAGTCATAGCCTGCGAGTACATGAAGTTACAGTGTGGGAGTACATGAAGTCACAGTGTGGGAGTACATGAAGTCACAGTGTGGGAGTACATGAAGTCTTAGTCTGCGAATACATGAAGTCACAGTGTGGGAGTACATGAAGTCACAGTGCGGGAGTACATGACGTCACAGTGTGGGAATACATGAAGTCACAGTGTGGGAGTACATGAAGTCACAGTGCGGGAGTACATGAAGTCTTAGTCTGCGAATACATGAAGTCACAGTGTGGGAGTACATGAAGTCACAGTGCGGGAGTACATGACGTCACAGTGTGGGAATACATGAAGTCACAGTGTGGGAGTACATGAAGTCACAGTGCGGGAGTACATGACGTCACAGTGCGGGAGTACATGAAGTCACATTGTGGGAGTACATGAAGTCACAGTGTGGGAGTAAATGAAGTCACAGTGCGGGAGTATATGAAGTCTCAGTGCAGGAGTACGTGAAGTCACAATGTGGGAGTACCTAAAGTCACAGTGTGGGAGTACATTAAGTCACAGTCTGCGAGTACATGAAGTCACAGTGTGGGAGTAAATGAAGTCACAGTGAGGGAGTACATGAAGTCACAGTGTGGGAGTACATGAAGTCACAGTGTGGGAGTACATGAAGTCATAGTCTGCGAGAACATGAAGTCACAGTGTGGGAGTTCATGAAGTCACAGTGTGGGAGAACATGAAGTCACAGTTTGGGAGTACATGAAGTCACAATCTGCGAGTACATGTAGTCACAGTGCGGGAGTACATGAAGTCACAGTGTGGGAGTACATGAAGTCAGAGAGCGGGAGTACATGAAGTCACAGTCTGCGAGTACATGAAGTCACAGTGTGGGAGTACATGAAGTCACAGTGTGGGAGTACATGAAATCACAGTGTGGGAGTACATGAAATCACAGTGTGGGAGTACATGAAATCACAGTGTGGGAGTACATAAAATCACAGTGTGGGAGTACATGCAGTCACATTGTGGGAGTACATGAAGTCACAGTGTGGGAGTACATGATGTCACAGTGCGAGAGTACACGAAGTCACATTGTGGGAGTACATGAAGTCACAGTGTGGGAGTATATGAAGTCACAGTCTGCGAGTACACAATGTCACAGTCTGCGAGTACATAAAGTCACATTGTGGGAGTACATGAAGTAACAGTGTGGGAGTACATGAAGTCACAGTCTGCGAGTACATGAAGTCACAGTGTGGGAGTACATGAAGTCACAGTGTGGGAGTACATGATGTCACAGTGCGGGAGTACATGAAGTCACAGTGTGGGAGTACATGATGTCACAGTGCGGGAGTACATGAAGTCACAGTGCGGGAGTACATGAAGTCACAGTTTGGGAGTACATGAAGTCTTAGTCTGCGAATACATGAAGTCACAGTGTGGGAGTAAATGAAGTCACAGTGCGGGAGTACATGAAGTCACAATCTGCAAGTACATGAAGTCACAGTGCGGGAGTACATGAAGTCACAGTGTGGGAGTACATGAAGTCACAGTGTGGGAGTACATGAAGTCACAGTGTGGGGAGTACATGAAGTCACAGTGTGGGAGTACATGAAGTCACAGTGTGGGAGTACATGATGTCACAGTGTGGGAGTACATGAAGTCATGGTGTGGGAATATATGAAGTCACAGTCTGCGAGTACATGAAGTCACAGTCTGCGAGTACATAAAGTCACAGTGTGGGAGTACATGAAGTAACAGTGTGGGAGTACATGAAGTCACAGTGTGAGAGTACATGAAGTCACAGTGCGGGAGTACATGAAGTCACAGTGCGGGAGTACATGAAGTCACAGTGCAGGAGTACATGAAGTCACAGTGCAGGAGTACATGAAGTCACAGTGTGGGAGTACATGAAGTCACAGTGTGGGAGTACATGAAGTCACAGTGTGGGAGTACATGAAGTCATAGTGTGGGAGTAAATGAAGTCACAGTGCGGGAGTACATGATGTCACAGTGTGAGAGTACATGATGTCACAGTGTGGAAGTACATTAAGTCATAGTGTGAGAGTAAATGAAGTCACATTGTGGGAGTACATGAAGTCACAGTGCAGGAGTACATGAAGTCACAGTGTGGGAGTACATGAAGTCACAGTGTGGGAGTACATGAAGTCACAGTGTGGGAGTACATGAAGTCACAGTGTGGGAGTACATGAAGTCACAGTGTGGGAGTACATGAAGTCACAGTGTGGGAGTACATGAAGTCACAGTGTGGGAGTACATGAAGTCACATTGTGGGAGTACATAAAGTCACAGTGTGGGAGTACATAAAGTCACGGTGTGGGAGTACATGAAGTCACAGTTTGGGAGTACATGAAGTCATAGCCTGCGAGTACATGAAGTTACAGTGTGGGAGTACATGAAGTCACAGTGTGGGAGTACATGAAGTCATAGTCTGCGAGTACATGAAGTCTCAGTGCAGGAGTACGTGAAGTCACAATGTGGGAGTACATAAAGTCACAGTGTGGGAGTACATTAAGTCACAGTCTGCGAGTACATGAAGTCACAGTGTGGGAGTAAATGAAGTCACAGTGAGGGAGTACATGAAGCCACAATCTGCGAGTACATGAAGTCACAGTGTGGGAGTACATGAAGTCACAGTGTGGGAGTACATGAAGTCATAGTGTGGGAGTACATGAAAACACAGTGTGGGAGTACAAGAAGACAGTGTGGGAGTACATGAAGTAACAGTATGGGAGTACATGAAGTAACAGTGTGAGTACATGAAGTCACAGTGTGGGGAGTACATGAAGTCAACAGTCTGCGAGTACATTAAGTCACATTATGGGAGTACATGAAGTCACAGTGTGGGAGTACATGAAGTCATAGTCTGCGAGTTCATGAAATCACAGTGTGAGAGTACATGAAGTAACAGTGTGGGAGTACATGAAGTCACAGTGTGAGAGTACATGAAGTCACAGTGTGGGAGTACATGCAGTCACAGTGTGGGAGTACATGAAGTCACAGTGTGGGAGTACATGAAGTCATAGTCTGCGAGAACATGAAGTCACAGTGTGGGAGTTCATGAAGTCACAGTGTGGGAGTTCATGAAGTCACAGTGTGGGAGTACATGAAGTCACAATCTGCGAGTACATGAAGTCACAGTGTGGGAGTACATAAAGTCACGGTGTGGGAGTACATGAAGTCACAGTTTGGGAGTACATGAAGTCATAGCCTGCGAGTACATGAAGTTACAGTGTGGGAGTACATGAAGTCACAGTGTGGGAGTACATGAAATCACAGTGTGGGAGTACATGAAGTCACAGTGTGGGAGTACATAAAATCACAGTGTGGGAGTACATGAAGTCATAGTGTGGGGAGTACATGAAGTAACAGTGTGGGAGTACATGAAGTCACAGTGTGAGAGTACATGAAGTCACAGTGTGGGAGTACATGCAGTCACATTGTGGGAGTACATGAAGTCACAGTGCGGGAGTACATGAAGTCACAGTGCGGGAGTACATGAAGTCACAGTGCGGGAGTACATGAAGTCACAGTGTGGGAGTACATGAAGTCACAGTGTGGGAGTACATGAAGTCGTAGTGTGGGAGTACATG
The DNA here is from genome assembly GCF_028390025.1 of Pseudophryne corroboree. Classification (NCBI taxonomy): domain Eukaryota; kingdom Metazoa; phylum Chordata; class Amphibia; order Anura; family Myobatrachidae; genus Pseudophryne; species Pseudophryne corroboree. The sequence goes on along the minus strand of NC_086444.1, from coordinate 1,241,886,856 downwards.
AAGTCACAGTGTGGGAGTACATGAAGTCACAGTGTGGGAGTACATGAAGTCACAGTGCGGAAGTACATGATGTCACAGTGTGGAAGTACATGAAGTCATAGTGTGAGAGTACATGAAGTCACAGTGTGGGAGTACATGAAATCACAGTGTGGGAGTACATGAAATCACAGTGTGGGAGTACATGAAATCACAGTGTGGGAGTACATGAAGTCACAGTGTGGGAGTACATGATGTCACAGTGCGGGAGTACATGAAGTCACGGTCTGCGAGTACAAGAATTCACAGTGTGGGAGTACATGAAGTCACAGTGCGAGAGTACACGAAGTCACATTGTGGGAGTACATGAAGTCACAGTGTGGGAGTATATGAAGTCACAGTCTGCGAGTACACAATGTCACAGTCTGCGAGTACATAAAGTCACATTGTGGGAGTACATGAAGTAACAGTGTGGGAGTACATGAAGTCACAGTCTGCGAGTACATGAAGTCACAGTGTGGGAGTACATGAAGTCACAGTGTGGAGTACATGATGTCACAGTGCGGGAGTACATGAAGTCACAGTGTGGGAGTACATGATGTCACAGTGCGGGAGTACATGAAGTCACAGTGCGGGAGTACATGAAGTCACAGTTTGGGAGTACATGAAGTCTTAGTCTGCGAATACATGAAGTCACAGTGTGGGAGTAAATGAAGTCACAGTGCGGGAGTACATGAAGTCACAATCTGCAAGTACATGAAGTCACAGTGCGGGAGTACATGAAGTCACAGTGTGGGAGTACATGAAGTCACAGTGTGGGAGTACATGAAGTCACAGTGTGGGAGTACATGAAGTCACAGTGTGGGAGTACATGAAGTCACAGTGTGGGAGTACATGATGTCACAGTGTGGGAGTACATGAAGTCACAGTGTGGGAGTACATGAAGTCACAGTCTGCGAGTACATGAAGTCACAGTGTGGAGTAAATGAAGTCACAGTGTGGGAGTAAATGAAGTCACAGTGCGGGAGTACATGAAGTCACAGTGCGGGAGTACATGAAGTCACAGTGTGGGAGTACATGAAGTCACAGTGTGGGAGTATATGAAGTCACAGTCTGCGAGTACATGAAGTCACAGTGTGGGAGTATATGAAGTCACAGTCTGCGAGTACATGAAGTCACAGTCTGCGAGTACATAAAGTCACAGTGTGGGAGTACATGAAGTAACAGTATGGGAGTACATGAAGTAACAGTGTGAGTACATGAAGTCACAGTGTGGGAGTACATGAAGTCACAGTGTGGAAGTACATGAAGTCACAGTGTGGGAGTACATGAAGTCACAGTGTGGGAGTACATGAAGTCACAGTGTGGAAGTACATGAAGTCACAGTGTGGAAGTACATGAAGTCACAGTGTGGAAGTACATGAAGTCACAGTGTGGGAGTACATGAAGTCATAGTCTGCAGTACATGAAGTTACAGTGCGGGAGTACATGAAGTCACAATCTGCGAGTACATGAAGTCACAGTGCGGGAGTACATGAAGTCACAGTGTGGGAGTACATGAAGTCAGAGAGCGGGAGTACATGAAGTCAGAGAGCGGGAGTACATGAAGTCAGAGAGCGGGAGTACATGAAGTCACAGTCTGCGAGTACAAGAAGTCACAGTGTGGGAGTAAATGAAGTAACAGTGCGGGAGTACATGAAGTAACAGTGCGGGAGTACATGAAGTCACAGTTTGGGAGTAAATGAAGTCTTAGTCTGCGAATACATGAAGTCACAGTGTGGGAGTAAATGAAGTCACAGTGCGGGAGTACATGAAGTCACAATCTGCAAGTACATGAAGTCACAGTGTGGGAGTACATGAAGTCACAGTGTGGGAGTACATGAAGTCACAGTGTGGGAGTACATGATGTCACAGTGTGGGAGTACATGAAGTAACAGTGTGGGAGTACATGAAGTCACAGTCTGGGAGTACATGAAGTCACAGTGTGGGAGTAAATGAAGTCACAGTGTGGGAGTAAATGAAGTCACAGTGCGGGAGTACATGAAGTCACAGTGCGGGAGTACATGAAGTCACAGTGTGGGAGTACATGAAGTCACAGTGTGGGAGTACATGAAGTCACAGTGTGGGAGTACATGAAGTCACAGTGTGGGAGTAAATGAAGTCACAGTGCGGGAGTACATGAAGTAACAGTGCGGGAGTACATGAAGTCACAGTTTGGGAGTAAATGAAGTCTTAGTCTGCGAATACATGAAGTCACAGTGCGGGAGTACATGAAGTCACAATCTGCAAGTACATGAAGTCACAGTGTGGGAGTACATGAAGTCATAGTGTGGGAGTACATGAAGTCATAGTGTGGGAGTACATGAAGTCATAGTGTGGGAGTACATGAAGACACAGTGTGGGAGTACAAGAAGACACAGTGTGGGAGTATATGAAGTCACAGTGTGGGAGTACATGAAGTCACAGTCTGCGAGTACATGAAGTCACATTGTGGGAGTACATGAAGTCACAGTGTGGGAGTACATGAAGTCACAGTGTGGGAGTATATGAAGTCACAGTCTGCGAGTACATAAAGTCACAGTGTGGGAGTACATGAAGTAACAGTATGGGAGTACATGAAGTCACAGTGTGGGAGTATATGAAGTCACAGTGTGGGAGTACATGAAGTCACAGTCTGCGAGTTCATGAAGTCACAGTCTGCGAATACATAAAGGCACAGTGTGGGAGTACATGAATTCACAGTGTGGGAGTACATGAAGTAACAGTGTGGGAGTACATGAAGTCACAGTGCGGGAGTACATAAAGTCACAATCTGCGAGTACATGAAGTCACAGTGTGGGAGTAAATGAAGTCACAGTGCGGGAGTACATGAAGTCACAGTCTGCGAGTACATGAAGTCACAGTCTGCGAGTACATGAAGTCACAGTGTGGGAGTACATGAAGTCACAGTGTGGGAGTATATGAAGTCACAGTGTGGGAGTACATGAAGTCACAGTGAGGGAGTACATGAAGTCACAGTGTGGGAGTACATGCAGTCACATTGTGGGAGTACATGAAGTCACAGTGTAGGAGTACATGAAGTCATAGTCTGCGAGTACATGAAGTCACAGTGGGGGAATACATGAAGTCACAGTGTGGGAGTACATGAAGTCACAGTTTGGGAGTACATGAAGTCATAGCCTGCGAGTACATGAAGTCACAGTGTGGGAGTACATGAAGTCACAGTGTATGAGTACATGAAATCACAGTGTGGGAGTACATGAAGTCACAGTGTGGGAGTACATGAAGTCACAGTGTGGGAGTATATGAAGTCACAGTGTGGGAGTACATGAAGTCACATTGTGGGAGTACATGAAGTCACAGTGCGTGAGTACATGAAGTCACAATCTGCGAGTACATGAAGTCACAGTGCGGGAGTACATGAAGTCACAGTCTGCGAGTACATGAAGTCACAGTGCGGGAGTACATGAAGTCACAGTGTGGGAGTACATGAAGTCACAGTGTGGGAGTACATGAAGTCAGAGAGCGGGAGTACATGAAGTCACAGTGTGGGAGTACATAAAGTCACATTGTGGGAGTACATGAAGTAACAGTATGGAGGTACATGAAGTAACAGTGTGAGTACCTGAAGTCACAGTGTGGGAGTACACGAAGTCACATTGTGGGAGTAAATGAAGTCACAGTGTGGGAGTAAATGAAGTCACAGTGCGGGAGTACATGAAGTCACAATCTGCGAGTACATGAAGTCACAGTGCGGGAGTACATGAAGTCACAGTCTGCGAGTACATGAAGTCACAGTGTGGGAGTACATGAAGTCACAGTGTGGGAGTACATGAAGTCACAGTGTGGGAGTATATGAAGTCACAGTGTGGGAGTACATGAAGTCACAGTGAGGGAGTACATGAAGTCACAGTGTGGGAGTACATGCAGTCACATTGTGGGAGTACATGAAGTCACAGTGTGGGAGTAAATTAAGTCACAGTGTGGGAGTACATGAAGTCACAGTGTGGGAGTACATGAAATCACAGTGTGGGAGTACATGAAGTCACAGTCTGCGAGTACATGAAGTCACAGTGTGGGAGTAAATGAAGTCACAGTGCGGGAGTACATGAAGTCACAGTCTGCGAATACATAAAGTCACAGTGTGGGAGTACATGAAGTAAAATGATGGGAGTACATGAAGTAACAGTGTGGGAGTACATGAAGTTTTAGTTTGCGAATACATGAAGTCACAGTGTGGGAGTACATGAAGTCACAGTGCGGGAGTACATGAAGTCACAGTCTGCGAGTACATGAAGTCGCATTGTGGGAGTACATGAAGTCACAGTGTGGGAGTAAATGAAGTCACAGTGCGGGAGTATATGAAGTCACAGTGCGGGAGTACATGAAGTCACAGTGTGGGAGTACATGAAGTCACAGTGTGGGAGTACATGAAGTCACAGTGCGGGAGTACATGAAGTCACAGTGCGGGAGTACATGAAGTCACAGTGCGGGAGTACATGAAGTCACAGTGCGGGAGTACATGAAGTCACAGTGTGGGAGTACTTGAAGTCACAGTGTGGGAGTATATGAAGTCACAGTCTGCGAGTACATGAAGTCACAGTGTGGGAGTATATGAAGTCACAGTCTGCGAGTACATAAAGTCACAGTGTGGGAGTACATGAAGTAACAGTATGGGAGTACATGAAGTAACAGTGTGAGTACATGAAGTCACATTGTGGGAGTACATGAAGTCACAGTGTGGGAGTACATGAAGTCACAGTGTGGGAGTACATGAAGTCACAGCTTGGGAGTATATGAAGTCACAGCTTGGGAGTATATGAAGTCACAGTCTGCGAATACATAAAGGCACAGTGTGGGAGTACATGAATTCACAGTGTGGGAGTACATGAAGTCACAGTGTAGGAGTACATGAAGTCACGGTCTGCGAGTACAAGAATTCACAGTGTGGGAGTACATGAAGTCACAGTGCGAGAGTACACGAAGTCACATTGTGGGAGTACATGAAGTCACAGTGTGGGAGTATATGAAGTCACAGTCTGCGAGTACACAATGTCACAGTCTGCGAGTACATAAAGTCACATTGTGGGAGTACATGAAGTAACAGTGTGGGAGTACATGAAGTCACAGTGTGAGAGTACATGAAGTCACAGTCTGCGAGTACATGAAGTCACAGTGTGGGAGTACATGAAGTCACAGTGTGGGAGAACATGAAGTAACAGTATGGGAGTACATGAAGTAACAGTGTGAGTACATGAAGTCACAGTGTGGGAGTACATGAAGTCACATTGTGGGAGTACATGAAGTTACAGTGTGGGAGTAAATGAAGTCACAGTGCGGGAGTACATGAAGTCACAATCTGCGAGTACATGGAGTCACAGTGCGGGAGTACATGAAGTCACAGTGTGGGAGTACATGAAGTCAGAGAGCGGGAGTACATGAAGTCAGAGAGCGGGAGTACATGAAGTCACAGTGTGGGAGTACATGAAGTCACAGTGTGGGAGTACATGATGTCACAGTGTGGGAGTAAATGAAGTCACAGTGCGGGAGTACATGAAGTAACAGTGCGGGAGTACATGAAGTCACAGTTTGGGAGTAAATGAAGTCTTAGTCTGCAAATACATGAAGTCACAGTGTGGGAGTAAATGAAGTCACAGTGCGGGAGTACATGAAGTCACAATCTGCAAGTACATGAAGTCACAGTGTGGGAGTACATGAAGTCATAGTGTGGGAGTACATGAAGACACAGTGTGGGAGTACAAGAAGACACAGTGTGGGAGTATATGAAGTCACAGTGTGGGAGTACATGAAGTCACAGTCTGCGAGTACATGAAGTCACATTGTGGGAGTACATGAAGTCACAGTGTGGGAGTACATGAAGTCACAGTGTGGGAGTATATGAAGTCACAGTCTGCGAGTACATAAAGTCACAGTGTGGGAGTACATGAAGTAACAGTATGGGAGTACATGAAGTAACAGTGTGAGTACCTGAAGTCACAGTGTGGGAGTACATGAAGTCACAGTCTGCGAGTACATGAAGTCACATTGTGGGAGTACATGAAGTCACAGTGTGGGAGTACATGAAGTCACAGCTTGGGAGTATATGAAGTCACAGTCTGCGAGTTCATGAAGTCACAGTCTTCGAATACATAAAGGCACAGTGTGGGAGTACATGAATTCACAGTGTGGGAGTACATGAAGTCACAGTGTAGGAGTACATGAAGTCACGGTCTGCGAGTACAAGAATTCACAGTGTGGGAGTACATAAAGTCACAGTGCGAGAGTACACAAAGTCACATTGTGGGAGTACATGAAGTCACAGTGTGGGAGTATATGAAGTCACAGTCTGCGAGTACACAATGTCACAGTCTGCGAGTACATAAAGTCACATTGTGGGAGTACATGAAGTAACAGTGTGGGAGTACATGAAGTCACAGTGTGAGAGTACATGAAGTCACAGTCTGCGAGTACATGAAGTCACAGTCTGCGAGTACATGAAGTCACAGTGTGGGAGTACATGAAGTCACAGTGTGGGAGAACATGAAGTAACAGTATGGGAGTACATGAAGTAACAGTGTGAGTACATGAAGTCACAGTGTGGGAGTACATGAAGTCACATTGTGGGAGTACATGAAGTCACATTGTGGGAGTACATGAAGTCACAGTGTGGGTGTACATGAAGTCACAGTGTGAGAGTACATGAAGTCACAGTGTGGGAGTATATGAAGTCACAGTCTGCGAGTTCATGAAGTCACAGTCTGCGAATACATAAAGTCACAGTGTGGGAGTGCATGAAGTAAAATTATGGGAGTACATGAAGTAACAGTGAGAGTACATGAAGTCACAGTGTGGGAGTACATGAAGTCACAGTGTGGGAGTACATGAAGTCACAGTGTGGGAGTACAAGAATTCACAGTGTGGGAGTACATGAAGTCACAGTGCGAGAGTACACGAAGTCACATTGTGGGAGTACATGAAGTCACAGTGTGGGAGTACATGAAGTCACAGTGTGGGAGTACATGAAGTTACAGTGTGGGAGTACATGAAGTCACAGTGCGGGAGTACATGAAGTCACAATCTGCGAGTACATGAAGTCACAGTGCGGGAGTACATGAAGTCACAGTGTGGGAGTACATGAAGTCACAGTGTGGGAGTACATGAAGTCAGAGAGCGGGAGTACATGAAGTCACAGTGTGGGAGTACATGAAGTCACAGTGTGGGAGTACATGAAGTCACAGTGTGGGAGTACATGAAGTCACAGTGTGGGAGTACATGAAGTCACAGTGTGGGAGTACATGATGTCACAGTGTGGGAGTACATGAAGTAACAGTGTGGGAGTACATGAAGTCACAGTCTGCGAGTACATGAAGTCACAGTGTGGGAGTAAATGAAGTCACAGTGTGGGAGTACATGAAGTCACAGTGTGGGAGTACATGAAGTCACAGTGCGGGAGTACATGAAGTCACAGTGTGGGAGTACATGAAGTCACAGTGTGGGAGTATATGAACTCACAGTCTGCGAGTACATAAAGTCACAGTGTGGGACTACATGAAGTAACAGTGTGGGAGTAAATGAAGTAACAGTGTGGGAGTACATGAAGTCACAGTTTGGGAGTACATGAAGTCATAGCCTGCGAGTACATGAAGTTACAGTGTGGGAGTACATGAAGTCAGAGAGCGGGAGTACATGAAGTCACAGTCTGCGAGTACATGAAGTCACAGTGTGGGAGTACATGAAGTAACAGTGTGGGAGTACATGAAGTCACAGTGTGGGAGTAAATGAAGTAACAGTGTGGGAGTACATGAAGTCACAGTTTGGGAGTACATGAAGTCATAGCCTGCGAGTACATGAAGTTACAGTGTGGGAGTACATGAAGTCACAGTGTGGGAGTACATGAAATCACAGTGTGGGAGTACAAGAAGTCACAGTGTGGGAGTACATAAAATCACGGTGTGGGAGTACATGAAGTCATAGTGTGGGAGTACATGAAGTAACAGTGTGGGAGTACATGAAATCACAGTCTGCGAGTACATGAAGTCACAGTGTGGGAGTACATGAAGTCTTAGTCTGCGAATACATGAAGTCACAGTGTGGGAGTACATGAAATCACAGTCTGCGAGTACATGAAGTCACAGTGTGGGAGTACATTAAGTCACAGTCTGCGAGTACATGAAGTCACAGTGTGGGAGTAAATGAAGTCACAGTGAGGGAGTACATGAAGACACAATCTGCGAGTACATGAAGTCACAGTGTGGGAGTACATGATGTCACAGTGTGGGAGTACATGAAGTCACGGTGTGGGAATATATGAAGTCACAGTCTGCGAGTACATGAAGTCACAGTCTGCGAGTACATGAAGTAACAGTGTGAGGGTACATGAAGTCACAGTGTGAAAGTACATGAAGTCACAGTGCGGGAGTACATGAAGTCACAGTGCGGGAGTACATGAAGTCACAGTGCGGGAGTACATGAAGTCAAAGTGCAGGAGTACATGAAGTCACAGTGTGGGAGTACATGAAGTCACAGTGTGGGAGTACATGAAGTCATAGTGTGGGAGTAAATGAAGTCACAGCGTGGGAGTACATGAAGTCACAGTGCGGGAGTACATGATGTCACAGTGTGGAAGTACATGAAGTCATAGTGTGAGAGTACATGAAGTCTCAGTGAGGGAGTACATGAAGTCACAGTGTGGGAGTACATGAAATCACAGTGTGGGAGTACATGAAGTCACAGTGTGAGAGTACATGAAGTCACAGTGTGAGAGTAAATGAAGTCACAGTGCGGGAATACATAAAGTCACAGTGCGGGAGTTCATAAAGTCACAGTGTGGAAGTACATGAAGTCACAGTGCGGGAGTACATTAAGTCACAGTGTGGGAGTACATGAAGTCACAATCTGCGAGTACATGAAGTCACAGTGCGGGAGTACATGAAGTCACAGTGCGGGAGTACATGAAGTCACAGTGTGGGAGTACATGAATTCACAGTGCGAGAGTACACGAAGTCACATTGTGGGAGTACATGAAGTCACAGTGTGGGAGTAAATGAAGTCACAGTGTGGGAGTATATGAAGTCACAGTGTGGTAGTACATGAAGTCACAGTGTGGGAGTACATGAAGTCATAGTCTGCGGTACATGAAGTTACAGTGTGGGAGTAAATGAAGTCACAGTGCGGGAGTACATGAAGTCACAGTGTGGGAGTACATGAAGTCACAGTGTGGGAGTACATGAAGTCACAGTCTGCGAGTACATGAAGTCACAGTGCGGGAGTACATGAAGTCACAGTGCGGGAGTACATGAAGTCACAGTGCGGGAGTACATGAAGTCACAGTGTGGGAGTGCATGAAGTCAGAGAGCGGGAGTACATGAAGTCACAGTCTGCGAGTACATGAAGTCACAGTGTGGGAGTACATGAAGTCACAGTGTGGGAGTACATGAAGTCACAGTGTGGGAGTACATGATGTCACAGTGCGGGAGTACATGAAGTCACAGTGCGGGAGTACATGAAGTCACAGTTTGGGAGTACATGAAGTCTTAGTCTGCGAATACATGAAGTCACAGTGTGGGAGTAAATGAAGTCACAGTGCGGGAGTACATGAAGTCACAATCTGCAAGTACATGAAGTCACAGTTCGGGAGTACATGAAGTCACAGTGTGGGAGTACATGAAGTCACAGTGTGGGAGTACATGAAGTCACAGTGTGGGAGTACATGAAGTCAGAGAGCGGGAGTACATGAAGTCACAGTCTGCGAGTACATGAAGTCACAGTGTGGGAGTACATGAAGTCACAGTGTGGGAGTACATGAAGTCACAGTGTGGGAGTACATGATGTCACAGTGTGGGAGTACATGAAGTAACAGTGTGGGAGTACATGAAGTCACAGTCTGCGAGTACATGAAGTCACAGTGTGGGAGTAAATGAAGTCACAGTGTGGGAGTAAATGAAGTCACAGTGCGGGAGTACATGAAGTCACAGTGTGGGAGTATATGAAGTCACAGTCTGCGAGTACATGAAGTCACAGTGTGGGAGTACATGAAGTCACAGTCTGCGAGTACAAGAAGTCACAGTCTGCGAGTACATGAAGTCACAGTGTGGGAGTACATGAAGTCACAGTGTGAGAGTACATGAAGTCACAGTGAGGGAGTACATGAAGTCACAGTGTGGGAGTAAATGAAGTCACAGTGCGGGAGTACATGAAGTCACAATCTGCGAGTACATGAAGTCACAGTGCGGGAGTACATGAAGTCACAGTCTGCGAGTACATGAAGTCACAGTGTGGGAGTACATGAAGTCACAGTGTGGGAGTACATGAAGTCACAGTGTGGGAGTATATGAAGTCACAGTCTGCGAGTACATGAAGTCACAGTGCGGGAGTACATGAAGTCACAGTGTGGGAGTACACGAAGTCACATTGTGGGAATACATAAAGTCACAGTGTGGGAGTACATGAAGTCACAGTGTGGGAGTACATGAAGTCACGGTCTGCGAGTACAAGAATTCACAGTGTGGGAGTACATGAAGTCACAGTGCGAGAGTACACGAAGTCACATTGTGGGAGTACATGAAGTCACAGTGTGGGAGTATATGAAGTCACAGTCTGCGAGTACACAATGTCACAGTCTGCGAGTACATAAAGTCACATTGTGGGAGTACATGAAGTAACAGTATGGAGGTACATGAAGTAACAGTGTGAGTACATGAAGTCACAGTGTGGGAGTACATGAAGTCACATTGTGGGAGTACATGAAGTCACATTGTGGGAGTACATGAAGTCACATTGTGGGAGTACATGAAGTCACAGTGTGGGAGTACATGAAGTCACAGTGTGGGAGTATATGAAGTCACAGTGTGGAAGTACATGAAGTCACAGTGTGGGAGTACATGAAGTCATAGTCTGCGAGTACACAATGTCACAGTCTGCGAGTACATAAAGTCACAGTGTGGGAGTACATGAAGTAACAGTGTGGGAGTACATGAAGTCACAGTGTGGGAGTACATGAAATCACAGTGTGGGAGTACATGAAGTCACAGTGTGGGAGTACATGAAGTCACAGTGTGGGAGTACATGAAGTCACAGTCTGCGAGTACATGAAGTCACAGTGTGGGAGTAAATGAAGTCACAGTGAGGGAGTACATGAAGTCACAATCTGCGAGTACATGAAGTCACAGTGTGGAAGTACATGATGTCACAGTGAGGGAGTACATGAAGTCACAATCTGCGAGTACATGAAGTCACAGTGTGGAAGTACATGATGTCACAGTGTGGGAGTACATGAAGTCACAATCTGCGAGTACATGAAGTCACAGTGTGGGAGTACATGAAGTCACGGTCTGCGAGTACAAGAATTCACAGTGTGGGAGTACATGAAGTCACAGTGCGAGAGTACACGAAGTCACATTGTGGGAGTACATGAAGTCACAGTGTGGGAGTACATGAAGTCACAGTGCGGGAGTACATGAAGTCACAGTGTGGGAGTACATGAAGTCACAGTGTGGGAGAACATGAAGTCACAGTGAGGGACTACATGAAGTCACAGTGTGGGAGTACATGCAGTCACATGGTGGGAGTACATGAAGTCACAGGGTGGGAGTACATGAAGTCATAGTCTGCGAGTAAATGAAGTCACAGTGTGGGAGTACATGAAGTCACAGTGTGGGAGTACATGAAGTCACAGTTTGGGAGTACATGAAGTCACAGTTTGGGAGTACATGAAGTCATAGCCTGCGAGTACATGAAGTCACAGTGTGGGAGTACATGAAGTCACAGTGTGGGAGTACATGAAGTCACAGTGTGGGAGTACATGAAGTCACAGTGTGGGAGTACATGAAATCACAGTGTGGGAGTACATGAAGTCACAGTGTGGGAGTACATAAAATCACAGTGTGGGAGTACATGAAGTCACAGTGTGGGAGTACTTGAAATCACAGTCTGCGAGTACATAAAGTCACAGTGTGGGAGTAAATTAAGTCACAGTGCGGGAGTACATGAAGTCACAGTGCGGGAGTACATGAAGTCACAGTGTGGGAGTATATGAAGTCACAGTCTGCGAATACATAAAGTCACAGTGTGGGAGTACATGAAGTAAAATTATGGGAGTACATCAAGTCACAGTGTGGGAGTATATGAAGTCACAGTTTGCGAATACATGAAGTCACAGTGTGGGAGTACATGAAGTCACAGTGCGGGAGTACATGAAGTCACAGTCTGCGAGTACATGAAGTCGCATTGTGGGAGTAGATGAAGTCACAGTGTGGGAGTAAATTAAGTCACAGTGCGGTAGTATATGAAGTCACAATGTGGTAGTATATGAAGTCACAGTGTGGGAGTACATGAAGTCATAGTCTGCGAGTACATGAAGTCTCAGTGCAGGAGTACGTGAAGTCACAATGTGGGAGTACATGAAGTCACAGTGTGAGAGTACATGAAGTCACAGTGTGAGAGTACATGAAGTCACAGTGAGGGAGTACATGAAGTCACAGTGTGGGAGTACATGAAGTCACAGTGTGGGAGTACATGAAGTCACAGTGTGGGAGTACATGAAGTCATAGTGCGGGAGTACATGATGTTACAGTGTGGAAGTACATGAAGTCATAGTGTGAGAGTAAAAGAAGTCACAGTGTGGGAGTAAATGAAGTCACAGTGTGGGAGTACATGTAGTCACAGTGTGGGAGTACATGAAGTCACAGTGTGGGAGTACATGAAGTCACAATCTGCGAGTACATGAAGTCACAGTGTGGGAGTACATGAAGTCACAATCTGCGAGTACATGAAGTCACAGTGTGGGAGTACATGAAGTCATAGTGTGGGAGTACATGAAAACACAGTGTAGGAGTACAAGAAGACACAGTGTGGGAGTACATGAAGTCACAGTGTGGGAGTACATGAAGTCACAGTGTGGGAGTACATGAAGTCACAGTGTGGGAGTACATGAAGTCACAGTGTGGGAGTATATGAAGTCACAGTCTGCGAGTACATGAAGTCACAGTCTGCGAGTACATAAAGTCACAGTGTGGGAGTACATGAAGTAACAGTATGGGAGTACATGAAGTAACAGTGTGAGTACATGAAGTCACAGTGTGGGAGAACATGAAGTCACAGTCTGCGAGTACATGAAGTCACATTGTGGGAGTACATGAAGTCACAGTGTGGGAGTACATGAAGTCACAGTCTGCGAGTTCATGAAGTCACAGTCTGCGAATACATAAAGTCACAGTGTGGGAGTACATGAAGTAACAGTGTGGGAGTACATGAAGTCACAGTGTGAGAGTACATGAAGTCACAGTGTGGGAGTACATGCAGTCACATTGTGGGAGTACATGAAGTCACAGTGTGGGAGTACATGAAGTCATAGTCTGCGAGAACATGAAGTCACAGTGTGGGAGTTCATGAAGTCACAGTGTGGGAGAACATGAAGTCACAGTTTGGGAGTACATGAAGTCACAATCTGCGAGTACATGTAGTCACAGTGCGGGAGTACATGAAGTCACAGTGTGGGAGTACATGAAGTCAGAGAGCGGGAGTACATGAAGTCACAGTCTGCGAGTACATGAAGTCACAGTGTGGGAGTACATGAAGTCACAGTGTGGGAGTACATGAAATCACAGTGTGGGAGTACATGAAATCACAGTGTGGGAGTACATGAAATCACAGTGTGGGAGTACATAAAATCACAGTGTGGGAGTACATGAAGTAACAGTGTGGGAGTACATGAAATCACAGTCTGCGAGTACATGAAGTCACAGTGTGGGAGTACATGAAGTCTTAGTCTGCGAATACATGAAGTCACAGTGTGGGAGTACATGAAGTCACAGTGCGGGAGTACATGAAGTCACAGTGCGGGAGTACATGAAGTCACAGTGCGGGAGTACATGAAGTCACAGTGTGGGAGTACATGAAGTCACATTGTGGGAGTACATGAAGTCACAGTGTGGGAGTAAATGAAGTCACAGTGCGGGAGTATATGAAGTCACAGTGTGGTAGTACATGAAGTCACAGTGTGGGAGTACATGAAGTCATAGTCTGCGAATACATGAAGTCTCAGTGCAGGAGTACGTGAAGTCACAATGTGGGAGTACATAAAGTCACAGTGTGGGAGTACATTAAGTCACAGTCTGCGAGTACATGAAGTCATAGTGTGGGAGTAAATGAAGTCACAGTGAGGGAGTACATGAAGTCACAATCTGCGAGTACATGAAGTCACAGTGTGGGAGTACATGAAGTCACAATCTGCGAGTACATGAAGTCACAGTGTGGGAGTACATGAAGTCATAGTGTGGGAGTACATGAAAACACAGTGTGGGAGTACAAGAAGACAGTGTGGGAGTACATGAAGTAACAGTATGGGAGTACATGAAGTAACAGTGTGAGTACATGAAGTCACAGTGTGGGAGTACATGAAGTCAACAGTCTGCGAGTACATTAAGTCACATTATGGGAGTACATGAAGTCACAGTGTGGGAGTACATGAAGTCATAGTCTGCGAGTTCATGAAATCACAGTGTGAGAGTACATGAAGTAACAGTGTGGGAGTACATGAAGTCACAGTGTGAGAGTACATGAAGTCACAGTGTGGGAGTACATGCAGTCACAGTGTGGGAGTACATGAAGTCACAGTGTGGGAGTACATGAAGTCATAGTCTGCGAGAACATGAAGTCACAGTGTGGGAGTTCATGAAGTCACAGTGTGGGAGTTCATGAAGTCACAGTGTGGGAGTACATGAAGTCACAATCTGCGAGTACATGAAGTTACAGTGTGGGAGTACATGAAGTCACAGTGTGGGAGTACATGAAATCACAGTGTGGGAGTACAAGAAGACACAGTGTGGGAGTACATGAAGTCACAGTGTGGGAGTACATGAAGTCACAGTGTGGGAGTACATGAAGTCACAGTGTGGGAGTATATGAAGTCACAGTCTGCGAGTACATGAAGTCACAGTCTGCGAGTACATAAAGTCACAGTGTGGGAGTACATGAAGTAACAGTATGGGAGTACATGAAGTAACAGTGTGAGTACATGAAGTCACAGTGTGGGAGAACATGAAGTCACAGTCTGCGAGTACATGAAGTCACATTGTGGGAGTACATGAAGTCACAGTGTGGGAGTACATGAAGTCACAGTCTGCGAGTTCATGAAGTCACAGTCTGCGAATACATAAAGTCACAGTGTGGGAGTACATGAAGTAACAGTGTGGGAGTACATGAAGTCACAGTGTGAGAGTACATGAAGTCACAGTGTGGGAGTACATGCAGTCACATTGTGGGAGTACATGAAGTCACAGTGTGGGAGTACATGAAGTCATAGTCTGCGAGAACATGAAGTCACAGTGTGGGAGTTCATGAAGTCACAGTGTGGGAGAACATGAAGTCACAGTTTGGGAGTACATGAAGTCACAATCTGCGAGTACATGTAGTCACAGTGCGGGAGTACATGAAGTCACAGTGTGGGAGTACATGAAGTCAGAGAGCGGGAGTACATGAAGTCACAGTATGCGAGTACATGAAGTCACAGTGTGGGAGTACATGAAGTCACAGTGTGGGAGTACATGAAATCACAGTGTGGGAGTACATGAAATCACAGTGTGGGAGTACATGAAATCACAGTGTGGGAGTACATAAAATCACAGTGTGGGAGTACATGCAGTCACATTGTGGGAGTACATGAAGTCACAGTGTGGGAGTTCATGAAGTCACAGTGTGGGAGTACATGAAGTCACAATCTGCGAGTACATGAAGTTACAGTGTGGGAGTACATGAAGTCACAGTGTGGGAGTACATGAAATCACAGTGTGGGAGTACATGAAATCACAGTGTGGGAGTACATGAAGTCACAGTGTGAGAGTACATGAAGTCACAGTGTGGGAGTACATGCAGTCACATTGTGGGAGTACATGAAGTCACAGTGTGGGAGTACATGAAGTCAGTCTGCGAGAACATGAAGTCACAGTGTGGGAGTTCATGAAGTCACAGTGTGGGAGTACATGAAGTCACAGTTTGGGAGTACATGAAGTCATAGCCTGCGAGTACATGAAGTTACAGTGTGGGAGTACATGAAGTCACAGTGTGGGAGTACATGAAATCACAGTGTGGGAGTACATGAAATCACAGTGTGGGAGTACATGAAATCACAGTGTGGGAGTACATGAAATCACAGTGTGGGAGTACATAAAATCACAGTGTGGGAGTACATGAAATCACAGTCTGCGAGTACATGAAGTCACAGTGTGGGAGTACATGAAGTCTTAGTCTGTGAATACATGAAGTCACAGTGTGGGAGTACATGAAGTCACAGTGCGGGAGTACATGAAGTCACAGTGCGAGAGTACATGAAGTCACAGTGCGGGAGTACATGAAGTCACAGTGCGGGAGTACATGAAGTCACATTGTGGGAGTACATGAAGTCACAGTGTGGGAGTAAATGAAGTCACAGTGCGGGAGTATATGAAGTCACAGTGTGGTAGTACATGAAGTCACTGTGTGGGAGTACATGAAGTCATAGTCTGCGAGTACATGAAGTCTCAGTGCAGGAGTACGTGAAGTCACAATGTGGGAGTACATAAAGTCACAGTGTGGGAGTACATTAAGTCACAGTCTGCGAGTACATGAAGTCACAGTGTGGGAGTAAATGAAGTCACAGTGAGGGAGTACATGAAGCCACAATCTGCGAGTACATGAAGTCACAGTGTGGGAGTACATGATGTCACAGTGTGGGAGTACATGAAGTCACGGTGTGGGAATATATGAAGTCACAGTCTGCGAGTACATAATGTCACAGTGTGGGAGTACATGAAGTCACAGTGAGGGAGTACATGAAGTCACAGTGTGGGAGTACATGAAGTCACAGTGTGGGAGTACATGAAGTCATAGTGAGGGAGTACATGAAGTCACAGTGTGGGAGTACATGAAGTCACAGTGTGAGAGTACATGAAGTCACAGTGAGGGAGTACATGAAGTCACAGTGTGGGAGTAAATGAAGTCACAGTGCGGGAGTATATGAAGTCTCAGTGCAGGAGTACGTGAAGTCACAATGTGGGAGTACCTAAAGTCACAGTGTGGGAGTACATTAAGTCACAGTCTGCGAGTACATGAAGTCACAGTGTGGGAGTAAATGAAGTCACAGTGAGGGAGTACATGAAGACAAAATCTGCGAGTACATGAAGTCACAGTGTGGGAGTACATGAAGTCACAGTGTGGGAGTACATGAAGTCACAGTGTGGGAGTACATGAAGTCATAGTGTGGGAGTAAATAAAGTCACATTGTGGGAGTACATGAAGTCACAGTGCAGGAGTACATGAAGTCTCAGTGCAGGAGTACGTGAAGTCACAATGTGGGAGTACATAAAGTCACAGTGCGGGAGTACATGAAGTCACAGTGTGGGAGTACATGAAGTCACATTGTGGGAGTACATGAAGTCACAGTGTGGGAGTAAATGAAGTCACAGTGCGGGAGTATATGAAGTCACAGTGTGGTAGTACATGAAGTCACAGTGTGGGAGTACATAAAGTCACGGTGTGGGAGTACATGAAGTCACAGTTTGGGAGTACATGAAGTCATAGCCTGCGAGTACATGAAGTTACAGTGTGGGAGTACATGAAGTCACAGTGTGGGAGTACATGAAGTCACAGTGTGGGAGTACATGAAGTCTTAGTCTGCGAATACATGAAGTCACAGTGTGGGAGTACATGAAGTCACAGTGCGGGAGTACATGACGTCACAGTGTGGGAATACATGAAGTCACAGTGTGGGAGTACATGAAGTCACAGTGCGGGAGTACATGAAGTCTTAGTCTGCGAATACATGAAGTCACAGTGTGGGAGTACATGAAGTCACAGTGCGGGAGTACATGACGTCACAGTGTGGGAATACATGAAGTCACAGTGTGGGAGTACATGAAGTCACAGTGCGGGAGTACATGACGTCACAGTGCGGGAGTACATGAAGTCACATTGTGGGAGTACATGAAGTCACAGTGTGGGAGTAAATGAAGTCACAGTGCGGGAGTATATGAAGTCTCAGTGCAGGAGTACGTGAAGTCACAATGTGGGAGTACCTAAAGTCACAGTGTGGGAGTACATTAAGTCACAGTCTGCGAGTACATGAAGTCACAGTGTGGGAGTAAATGAAGTCACAGTGAGGGAGTACATGAAGTCACAGTGTGGGAGTACATGAAGTCACAGTGTGGGAGTACATGAAGTCATAGTCTGCGAGAACATGAAGTCACAGTGTGGGAGTTCATGAAGTCACAGTGTGGGAGAACATGAAGTCACAGTTTGGGAGTACATGAAGTCACAATCTGCGAGTACATGTAGTCACAGTGCGGGAGTACATGAAGTCACAGTGTGGGAGTACATGAAGTCAGAGAGCGGGAGTACATGAAGTCACAGTCTGCGAGTACATGAAGTCACAGTGTGGGAGTACATGAAGTCACAGTGTGGGAGTACATGAAATCACAGTGTGGGAGTACATGAAATCACAGTGTGGGAGTACATGAAATCACAGTGTGGGAGTACATAAAATCACAGTGTGGGAGTACATGCAGTCACATTGTGGGAGTACATGAAGTCACAGTGTGGGAGTACATGATGTCACAGTGCGAGAGTACACGAAGTCACATTGTGGGAGTACATGAAGTCACAGTGTGGGAGTATATGAAGTCACAGTCTGCGAGTACACAATGTCACAGTCTGCGAGTACATAAAGTCACATTGTGGGAGTACATGAAGTAACAGTGTGGGAGTACATGAAGTCACAGTCTGCGAGTACATGAAGTCACAGTGTGGGAGTACATGAAGTCACAGTGTGGGAGTACATGATGTCACAGTGCGGGAGTACATGAAGTCACAGTGTGGGAGTACATGATGTCACAGTGCGGGAGTACATGAAGTCACAGTGCGGGAGTACATGAAGTCACAGTTTGGGAGTACATGAAGTCTTAGTCTGCGAATACATGAAGTCACAGTGTGGGAGTAAATGAAGTCACAGTGCGGGAGTACATGAAGTCACAATCTGCAAGTACATGAAGTCACAGTGCGGGAGTACATGAAGTCACAGTGTGGGAGTACATGAAGTCACAGTGTGGGAGTACATGAAGTCACAGTGTGGGAGTACATGAAGTCACAGTGTGGGAGTACATGAAGTCACAGTGTGGGAGTACATGATGTCACAGTGTGGGAGTACATGAAGTCATGGTGTGGGAATATATGAAGTCACAGTCTGCGAGTACATGAAGTCACAGTCTGCGAGTACATAAAGTCACAGTGTGGGAGTACATGAAGTAACAGTGTGGGAGTACATGAAGTCACAGTGTGAGAGTACATGAAGTCACAGTGCGGGAGTACATGAAGTCACAGTGCGGGAGTACATGAAGTCACAGTGCAGGAGTACATGAAGTCACAGTGCAGGAGTACATGAAGTCACAGTGTGGGAGTACATGAAGTCACAGTGTGGGAGTACATGAAGTCACAGTGTGGGAGTACATGAAGTCATAGTGTGGGAGTAAATGAAGTCACAGTGCGGGAGTACATGATGTCACAGTGTGAGAGTACATGAAGTCACAGTGCAGGAGTACATGATGTCACAGTGTGGAAGTACATTAAGTCATAGTGTGAGAGTAAATGAAGTCACATTGTGGGAGTACATGAAGTCACAGTGCGGGAGTACATGAAGTCACAGTGTGGGAGTACATGAAGTCACAGTGTGGGAGTACATGAAGTCACAGTGTGGGAGTACATGAAGTCACAGTGTGGGAGTACATGAAGTCACAGTGTGGGAGTACATGAAGTCACAGTGTGGGAGTACATGAAGTCACATTGTGGGAGTACATAAAGTCACAGTGTGGGAGTACATAAAGTCACGGTGTGGGAGTACATGAAGTCACAGTTTGGGAGTACATGAAGTCATAGCCTGCGAGTACATGAAGTTACAGTGTGGGAGTACATGAAGTCACAGTGTGGGAGTACATGAAATCACAGTGTGGGAGTACATGAAGTCACAGTGTGGGAGTACATAAAATCACAGTGTGGGAGTACATGAAGTCATAGTGTGGGAGTACATGAAGTAACAGTGTGGGAGTACATGAAGTCACAGTGTGAGAGTACATGAAGTCACAGTGTGGGAGTACATGCAGTCACATTGTGGGAGTACATGAAGTCACAGTGTGGGAGTACATGAAGCCATAGTCTGCGAGAACATGAAGTCACAGTGTGGGAGTACATGAAGTCTTAGTCTGCGAATACATGAAGTCACAGTGTGGGAGTACATGAAGTCACAGTGCGGGAGTACATGAAGTCACAGTGCGGGAGTACATGAAGTCACATTGTGGGAGTACATGAAGTCACAGTGTGGGAGTAAATGAAGTCACAGTACGGGAGTATATGAAGTCACAGTGTGGTAGTACATGAAGTCACAGTGTGGGAGTACATGAAGTCACAGTCTGCGAGTATATGAAGTCACAGTGTGGGAGTAAATGAAGTCACAGTGAGGGAGTACATGAAGTCACGGTGTGGGAATATATGAAGTCACAGTCTGCGAGTACATGAAGTCACAGTCTGCGAGTACATAAAGTCACAGTGTGGGAGTACATAAAGTCACAGTGTGGGAGTACATAAAGTCACAGTGTGGGAGTACATAAAGTCACAGTGTGGGAGTACATGAAGTCACAGTGTGAGAGTTCATGAAGTCACAGTGCGGGAGTACATGAAGTCACAGTGCGGGAGTACATGAAGTCACAGTGCGGGAGTACATGAAGTCACAGTGTGGGAGTACATGAAGTCGTAGTGTGGGAGTACATGAAGTCACAGTGTGGGAGTACATGAAGTCACAGTGCGGGAGTACATGAAGTCACAGTGCGGAAGTACATGATGTCACAGTGTGGAAGTACATGAAGTCATAGTGTGAGAGTACATGAAGTCACAGTGTGGGAGTACATGAAATCACAGTGTGGGAGTACATGAAATCACAGTGTGGGAGTACATGAAGTCACAGTGTGAGAGTACATGAAGTCACAGTGTGGGAGTAAATGAAGTCACAGTGCGGGAGTTCATGAAGTCACAGTGTGGAAGTACATGAAGTCACAGTGCGGGAGTACATTAAGTCACAGTGCGGGAGTACATGAAGTCACAATCTGCGAGTACATGAAGTCACAGTCTGCGAGTACATGAAGTCACAGTCTGCGAGTACATGAAGTCACAGTCTGCGAGTACATAAAGTCACAGTGTGGTAGTACATGAAGTAACAGTGTGGGAGTACATGAAGTCACAATCTGCGAGTACATGAAGTAACAGTGCGGGAGTACATGAAGTCACAGTGCGGGAGTACATGAAGTCACAGTGCGGGAGTATATGAAGTCACAGTCTGCGAGTACACGATGTCACAGTCTGCGAGTACATAAAGTCACATTGTGGGAGTACATGAAGTCACAGTGTGGGAGTACATGAAGTCACAGTGTGGGAGTACATGAAGTCATAGTCTGCGGTACATGAAGTTACAGTGTGGGAGTAAATGAAGTCACAGTGCGGGAGTACATGAAGTCACAATCTGCGAGTACATGAAATCACAGTGCGGGAGTACATGAAGTCACAGTGCGGGAGTACATGAAGTCACAGTCTGCGAGTACATGAAGTCACAGTGTGGGAGTACATGAAGTCACAGTGTGGGAGTACATGATGTCACAGTGCGGGAGTACATGAAGTCACGGTCTGCGAGTACAAGAATTCACAGTGTGGGAGTACATGAAGTCACAGTGCGAGAGTACACGAAGTCACATTGTGGGAGTACATGAAGTCACAGTGTGGGAGTATATGAAGTCACAGTCTGCGAGTACACAATGTCACAGTCTGCGAGTACATAAAGTCACATTGTGGGAGTACATGAAGTAACAGTGTGGGAGTACATGAAGTCACAGTCTGCGAGTACATGAAGTCACAGTGTGGGAGTACATGAAGTCACAGTGTGGGAGTACATGATGTCACAGTGCGGGAGTACATGAAGTCACAGTGTGGGAGTACATGATGTCACAGTGCGGGAGTACATGAAGTCACAGTGCGGGAGTACATGAAGTCACAGTTTGGGAGTACATGAAGTCTTAGTCTGCGAATACATGAAGTCACAGTGTGGGAGTAAATGAAGTCACAGTGCGGGAGTACATGAAGTCACAATCTGCAAGTACATGAAGTCACAGTGCGGGAGTACATGAAGTCACAGTGTGGGAGTACATGAAGTCACAGTGTGGGAGTACATGAAGTCACAGTGTGGGAGTACATGAAGTCACAGTGTGGGAGTACATGAAGTCACAGTGTGGGAGTACATGATGTCACAGTGTGGGAGTACATGAAGTCACAGTGTGGGAGTACATGAAGTCACAGTCTGCGAGTACATGAAGTCACAGTGTGGGAGTAAATGAAGTCACAGTGTGGGAGTAAATGAAGTCACAGTGCGGGAGTACATGAAGTCACAGTGCGGGAGTACATGAAGTCACAGTGTGGGAGTACATGAAGTCACAGTGTGGGAGTATATGAAGTCACAGTCTGCGAGTACATGAAGTCACAGTGTGGGAGTATATGAAGTCACAGTCTGCGAGTACATGAAGTCACAGTCTGCGAGTACATAAAGTCACAGTGTGGGAGTACATGAAGTAACAGTATGGGAGTACATGAAGTAACAGTGTGAGTACATGAAGTCACAGTGTGGGAGTACATGAAGTCACAGTGTGGAAGTACATGAAGTCACAGTGTGGGAGTACATGAAGTCACAGTGTGGGAGTACATGAAGTCACAGTGTGGAAGTACATGAAGTCACAGTGTGGAAGTACATGAAGTCACAGTGTGGAAGTACATGAAGTCACAGTGTGGGAGTACATGAAGTCATAGTCTGCAGTACATGAAGTTACAGTGCGGGAGTACATGAAGTCACAATCTGCGAGTACATGAAGTCACAGTGCGGGAGTACATGAAGTCACAGTGTGGGAGTACATGAAGTCAGAGAGCGGGAGTACATGAAGTCAGAGAGCGGGAGTACATGAAGTCAGAGAGCGGGAGTACATGAAGTCACAGTCTGCGAGTACAAGAAGTCACAGTGTGGGAGTAAATGAAGTAACAGTGCGGGAGTACATGAAGTAACAGTGCGGGAGTACATGAAGTCACAGTTTGGGAGTAAATGAAGTCTTAGTCTGCGAATACATGAAGTCACAGTGTGGGAGTAAATGAAGTCACAGTGCGGGAGTACATGAAGTCACAATCTGCAAGTACATGAAGTCACAGTGTGGGAGTACATGAAGTCACAGTGTGGGAGTACATGAAGTCACAGTGTGGGAGTACATGATGTCACAGTGTGGGAGTACATGAAGTAACAGTGTGGGAGTACATGAAGTCACAGTCTGGGAGTACATGAAGTCACAGTGTGGGAGTAAATGAAGTCACAGTGTGGGAGTAAATGAAGTCACAGTGCGGGAGTACATGAAGTCACAGTGCGGGAGTACATGAAGTCACAGTGTGGGAGTACATGAAGTCACAGTGTGGGAGTACATGAAGTCACAGTGTGGGAGTACATGAAGTCACAGTGTGGGAGTAAATGAAGTCACAGTGCGGGAGTACATGAAGTAACAGTGCGGGAGTACATGAAGTCACAGTTTGGGAGTAAATGAAGTCTTAGTCTGCGAATACATGAAGTCACAGTGCGGGAGTACATGAAGTCACAATCTGCAAGTACATGAAGTCACAGTGTGGGAGTACATGAAGTCATAGTGTGGGAGTACATGAAGTCATAGTGTGGGAGTACATGAAGTCATAGTGTGGGAGTACATGAAGACACAGTGTGGGAGTACAAGAAGACACAGTGTGGGAGTATATGAAGTCACAGTGTGGGAGTACATGAAGTCACAGTCTGCGAGTACATGAAGTCACATTGTGGGAGTACATGAAGTCACAGTGTGGGAGTACATGAAGTCACAGTGTGGGAGTATATGAAGTCACAGTCTGCGAGTACATAAAGTCACAGTGTGGGAGTACATGAAGTAACAGTATGGGAGTACATGAAGTCACAGTGTGGGAGTATATGAAGTCACAGTGTGGGAGTACATGAAGTCACAGTCTGCGAGTTCATGAAGTCACAGTCTGCGAATACATAAAGGCACAGTGTGGGAGTACATGAATTCACAGTGTGGGAGTACATGAAGTAACAGTGTGGGAGTACATGAAGTCACAGTGCGGGAGTACATAAAGTCACAATCTGCGAGTACATGAAGTCACAGTGTGGGAGTAAATGAAGTCACAGTGCGGGAGTACATGAAGTCACAGTCTGCGAGTACATGAAGTCACAGTCTGCGAGTACATGAAGTCACAGTGTGGGAGTACATGAAGTCACAGTGTGGGAGTATATGAAGTCACAGTGTGGGAGTACATGAAGTCACAGTGAGGGAGTACATGAAGTCACAGTGTGGGAGTACATGCAGTCACATTGTGGGAGTACATGAAGTCACAGTGTAGGAGTACATGAAGTCATAGTCTGCGAGTACATGAAGTCACAGTGGGGGAATACATGAAGTCACAGTGTGGGAGTACATGAAGTCACAGTTTGGGAGTACATGAAGTCATAGCCTGCGAGTACATGAAGTCACAGTGTGGGAGTACATGAAGTCACAGTGTATGAGTACATGAAATCACAGTGTGGGAGTACATGAAGTCACAGTGTGGGAGTACATGAAGTCACAGTGTGGGAGTATATGAAGTCACAGTGTGGGAGTACATGAAGTCACATTGTGGGAGTACATGAAGTCACAGTGCGTGAGTACATGAAGTCACAATCTGCGAGTACATGAAGTCACAGTGCGGGAGTACATGAAGTCACAGTCTGCGAGTACATGAAGTCACAGTGCGGGAGTACATGAAGTCACAGTGTGGGAGTACATGAAGTCACAGTGTGGGAGTACATGAAGTCAGAGAGCGGGAGTACATGAAGTCACAGTGTGGGAGTACATAAAGTCACATTGTGGGAGTACATGAAGTAACAGTATGGAGGTACATGAAGTAACAGTGTGAGTACCTGAAGTCACAGTGTGGGAGTACACGAAGTCACATTGTGGGAGTAAATGAAGTCACAGTGTGGGAGTAAATGAAGTCACAGTGCGGGAGTACATGAAGTCACAATCTGCGAGTACATGAAGTCACAGTGCGGGAGTACATGAAGTCACAGTCTGCGAGTACATGAAGTCACAGTGTGGGAGTACATGAAGTCACAGTGTGGGAGTACATGAAGTCACAGTGTGGGAGTATATGAAGTCACAGTGTGGGAGTACATGAAGTCACAGTGAGGGAGTACATGAAGTCACAGTGTGGGAGTACATGCAGTCACATTGTGGGAGTACATGAAGTCACAGTGTGGGAGTAAATTAAGTCACAGTGTGGGAGTACATGAAGTCACAGTGTGGGAGTACATGAAATCACAGTGTGGGAGTACATGAAGTCACAGTCTGCGAGTACATGAAGTCACAGTGTGGGAGTAAATGAAGTCACAGTGCGGGAGTACATGAAGTCACAGTCTGCGAATACATAAAGTCACAGTGTGGGAGTACATGAAGTAAAATGATGGGAGTACATGAAGTAACAGTGTGGGAGTACATGAAGTTTTAGTTTGCGAATACATGAAGTCACAGTGTGGGAGTACATGAAGTCACAGTGCGGGAGTACATGAAGTCACAGTCTGCGAGTACATGAAGTCGCATTGTGGGAGTACATGAAGTCACAGTGTGGGAGTAAATGAAGTCACAGTGCGGGAGTATATGAAGTCACAGTGCGGGAGTACATGAAGTCACAGTGTGGGAGTACATGAAGTCACAGTGCGGGAGTACATGAAGTCACAGTGCGGGAGTACATGAAGTCACAGTGCGGGAGTACATGAAGTCACAGTGCGGGAGTACATGAAGTCACAGTGCGGGAGTACATGAAGTCACAGTGTGGGAGTACTTGAAGTCACAGTGTGGGAGTATATGAAGTCACAGTCTGCGAGTACATGAAGTCACAGTGTGGGAGTATATGAAGTCACAGTCTGCGAGTACATAAAGTCACAGTGTGGGAGTACATGAAGTAACAGTATGGGAGTACATGAAGTAACAGTGTGAGTACATGAAGTCACATTGTGGGAGTACATGAAGTCACAGTGTGGGAGTACATGAAGTCACAGTGTGGGAGTACATGAAGTCACAGCTTGGGAGTATATGAAGTCACAGTCTGCGAGTTCATGAAGTCACAGTCTGCGAATACATAAAGGCACAGTGTGGGAGTACATGAATTCACAGTGTGGGAGTACATGAAGTCACAGTGTAGGAGTACATGAAGTCACGGTCTGCGAGTACAAGAATTCACAGTGTGGGAGTACATGAAGTCACAGTGCGAGAGTACACGAAGTCACATTGTGGGAGTACATGAAGTCACAGTGTGGGAGTATATGAAGTCACAGTCTGCGAGTACACAATGTCACAGTCTGCGAGTACATAAAGTCACATTGTGGGAGTACATGAAGTAACAGTGTGGGAGTACATGAAGTCACAGTGTGAGAGTACATGAAGTCACAGTCTGCGAGTACATGAAGTCACAGTGTGGGAGTACATGAAGTCACAGTGTGGGAGAACATGAAGTAACAGTATGGGAGTACATGAAGTAACAGTGTGAGTACATGAAGTCACAGTGTGGGAGTACATGAAGTCACATTGTGGGAGTACATGAAGTTACAGTGTGGGAGTAAATGAAGTCACAGTGCGGGAGTACATGAAGTCACAATCTGCGAGTACATGGAGTCACAGTGCGGGAGTACATGAAGTCACAGTGTGGGAGTACATGAAGTCAGAGAGCGGGAGTACATGAAGTCAGAGAGCGGGAGTACATGAAGTCACAGTGTGGGAGTACATGAAGTCACAGTGTGGGAGTACATGATGTCACAGTGTGGGAGTAAATGAAGTCACAGTGCGGGAGTACATGAAGTAACAGTGCGGGAGTACATGAAGTCACAGTTTGGGAGTAAATGAAGTCTTAGTCTGCAAATACATGAAGTCACAGTGTGGGAGTAAATGAAGTCACAGTGCGGGAGTACATGAAGTCACAATCTGCAAGTACATGAAGTCACAGTGTGGGAGTACATGAAGTCATAGTGTGGGAGTACATGAAGACACAGTGTGGGAGTACAAGAAGACACAGTGTGGGAGTATATGAAGTCACAGTGTGGGAGTACATGAAGTCACAGTCTGCGAGTACATGAAGTCACATTGTGGGAGTACATGAAGTCACAGTGTGGGAGTACATGAAGTCACAGTGTGGGAGTATATGAAGTCACAGTCTGCGAGTACATAAAGTCACAGTGTGGGAGTACATGAAGTAACAGTATGGGAGTACATGAAGTAACAGTGTGAGTACCTGAAGTCACAGTGTGGGAGTACATGAAGTCACAGTCTGCGAGTACATGAAGTCACATTGTGGGAGTACATGAAGTCACAGTGTGGGAGTACATGAAGTCACAGCTTGGGAGTATATGAAGTCACAGTCTGCGAGTTCATGAAGTCACAGTCTTCGAATACATAAAGGCACAGTGTGGGAGTACATGAATTCACAGTGTGGGAGTACATGAAGTCACAGTGTAGGAGTACATGAAGTCACGGTCTGCGAGTACAAGAATTCACAGTGTGGGAGTACATAAAGTCACAGTGCGAGAGTACACAAAGTCACATTGTGGGAGTACATGAAGTCACAGTGTGGGAGTATATGAAGTCACAGTCTGCGAGTACACAATGTCACAGTCTGCGAGTACATAAAGTCACATTGTGGGAGTACATGAAGTAACAGTGTGGGAGTACATGAAGTCACAGTGTGAGAGTACATGAAGTCACAGTCTGCGAGTACATGAAGTCACAGTCTGCGAGTACATGAAGTCACAGTGTGGGAGTACATGAAGTCACAGTGTGGGAGAACATGAAGTAACAGTATGGGAGTACATGAAGTCACAGTGTGGGAGTACATGAAGTCACATTGTGGGAGTACATGAAGTCACATTGTGGGAGTACATGAAGTCACAGTGTGGGTGTACATGAAGTCACAGTGTGAGAGTACATGAAGTCACAGTGTGGGAGTATATGAAGTCACAGTCTGCGAGTTCATGAAGTCACAGTCTGCGAATACATAAAGTCACAGTGTGGGAGTGCATGAAGTAAAATTATGGGAGTACATGAAGTAACAGTGAGAGTACATGAAGTCACAGTGTGGGAGTACATGAAGTCACAGTGTGGGAGTACATGAAGTCACAGTGTGGGAGTACAAGAATTCACAGTGTGGGAGTACATGAAGTCACAGTGCGAGAGTACACGAAGTCACATTGTGGGAGTACATGAAGTCACAGTGTGGGAGTACATGAAGTCACAGTGTGGGAGTACATGAAGTTACAGTGTGGGAGTACATGAAGTCACAGTGCGGGAGTACATGAAGTCACAATCTGCGAGTACATGAAGTCACAGTGCGGGAGTACATGAAGTCACAGTGTGGGAGTACATGAAGTCACAGTGTGGGAGTACATGAAGTCAGAGAGCGGGAGTACATGAAGTCACAGTGTGGGAGTACATGAAGTCACAGTGTGGGAGTACATGAAGTCACAGTGTGGGAGTACATGAAGTCACAGTGTGGGAGTACATGAAGTCACAGTGTGGGAGTACATGATGTCACAGTGTGGGAGTACATGAAGTAACAGTGTGGGAGTACATGAAGTCACAGTCTGCGAGTACATGAAGTCACAGTGTGGGAGTAAATGAAGTCACAGTGTGGGAGTACATGAAGTCACAGTGTGGGAGTACATGAAGTCACAGTGCGGGAGTACATGAAGTCACAGTGTGGGAGTACATGAAGTCACAGTGTGGGAGTATATGAACTCACAGTCTGCGAGTACATAAAGTCACAGTGTGGGACTACATGAAGTAACAGTGTGGGAGTAAATGAAGTAACAGTGTGGGAGTACATGAAGTCACAGTTTGGGAGTACATGAAGTCATAGCCTGCGAGTACATGAAGTTACAGTGTGGGAGTACATGAAGTCAGAGAGCGGGAGTACATGAAGTCACAGTCTGCGAGTACATGAAGTCACAGTGTGGGAGTACATGAAGTAACAGTGTGGGAGTACATGAAGTCACAGTGTGGGAGTAAATGAAGTAACAGTGTGGGAGTACATGAAGTCACAGTTTAGGAGTACATGAAGTCATAGCCTGCGAGTACATGA
The DNA here is from genome assembly GCF_028390025.1 of Pseudophryne corroboree. Taxonomy (NCBI): domain Eukaryota; kingdom Metazoa; phylum Chordata; class Amphibia; order Anura; family Myobatrachidae; genus Pseudophryne; species Pseudophryne corroboree. The sequence goes on along the minus strand of NC_086444.1, from coordinate 1,241,857,642 downwards.
AGTTACAGTGTGGGAGTACATGAAGTCACAGTGTGGGAGTACATGAAATCACAGTGTGGGAGTACAAGAAGTCACAGTGTGGGAGTACATAAAATCACGGTGTGGGAGTACATGAAGTCATAGTGTGGGAGTACATGAAGTAACAGTGTGGGAGTACATGAAATCACAGTCTGCGAGTACATGAAGTCACAGTGTGGGAGTACATGAAGTCTTAGTCTGCGAATACATGAAGTCACAGTGTGGGAGTACATGAAATCACAGTCTGCGAGTACATGAAGTCACAGTGTGGGAGTACATTAAGTCACAGTCTGCGAGTACATGAAGTCACAGTGTGGGAGTAAATGAAGTCACAGTGAGGGAGTACATGAAGACACAATCTGCGAGTACATGAAGTCACAGTGTGGGAGTACATGATGTCACAGTGTGGGAGTACATGAAGTCACGGTGTGGGAATATATGAAGTCACAGTCTGCGAGTACATGAAGTCACAGTCTGCGAGTACATGAAGTAACAGTGTGAGGGTACATGAAGTCACAGTGTGAAAGTACATGAAGTCACAGTGCGGGAGTACATGAAGTCACAGTGCGGGAGTACATGAAGTCACAGTGCGGGAGTACATGAAGTCAAAGTGCAGGAGTACATGAAGTCACAGTGTGGGAGTACATGAAGTCACAGTGTGGGAGTACATGAAGTCATAGTGTGGGAGTAAATGAAGTCACAGCGTGGGAGTACATGAAGTCACAGTGCGGGAGTACATGATGTCACAGTGTGGAAGTACATGAAGTCATAGTGTGAGAGTACATGAAGTCTCAGTGAGGGAGTACATGAAGTCACAGTGTGGGAGTACATGAAATCACAGTGTGGGAGTACATGAAGTCACAGTGTGAGAGTACATGAAGTCACAGTGTGAGAGTAAATGAAGTCACAGTGCGGGAATACATAAAGTCACAGTGCGGGAGTTCATAAAGTCACAGTGTGGAAGTACATGAAGTCACAGTGCGGGAGTACATTAAGTCACAGTGTGGGAGTACATGAAGTCACAATCTGCGAGTACATGAAGTCACAGTGCGGGAGTACATGAAGTCACAGTGCGGGAGTACATGAAGTCACAGTGTGGGAGTACATGAATTCACAGTGCGAGAGTACACGAAGTCACATTGTGGGAGTACATGAAGTCACAGTGTGGGAGTAAATGAAGTCACAGTGTGGGAGTATATGAAGTCACAGTGTGGTAGTACATGAAGTCACAGTGTGGGAGTACATGAAGTCATAGTCTGCGGTACATGAAGTTACAGTGTGGGAGTAAATGAAGTCACAGTGCGGGAGTACATGAAGTCACAGTGTGGGAGTACATGAAGTCACAGTGTGGGAGTACATGAAGTCACAGTCTGCGAGTACATGAAGTCACAGTGCGGGAGTACATGAAGTCACAGTGCGGGAGTACATGAAGTCACAGTGCGGGAGTACATGAAGTCACAGTGTGGGAGTGCATGAAGTCAGAGAGCGGGAGTACATGAAGTCACAGTCTGCGAGTACATGAAGTCACAGTGTGGGAGTACATGAAGTCACAGTGTGGGAGTACATGAAGTCACAGTGTGGGAGTACATGATGTCACAGTGCGGGAGTACATGAAGTCACAGTGCGGGAGTACATGAAGTCACAGTTTGGGAGTACATGAAGTCTTAGTCTGCGAATACATGAAGTCACAGTGTGGGAGTAAATGAAGTCACAGTGCGGGAGTACATGAAGTCACAATCTGCAAGTACATGAAGTCACAGTTCGGGAGTACATGAAGTCACAGTGTGGGAGTACATGAAGTCACAGTGTGGGAGTACATGAAGTCACAGTGTGGGAGTACATGAAGTCAGAGAGCGGGAGTACATGAAGTCACAGTCTGCGAGTACATGAAGTCACAGTGTGGGAGTACATGAAGTCACAGTGTGGGAGTACATGAAGTCACAGTGTGGGAGTACATGATGTCACAGTGTGGGAGTACATGAAGTAACAGTGTGGGAGTACATGAAGTCACAGTCTGCGAGTACATGAAGTCACAGTGTGGGAGTAAATGAAGTCACAGTGTGGGAGTAAATGAAGTCACAGTGCGGGAGTACATGAAGTCACAGTGTGGGAGTATATGAAGTCACAGTCTGCGAGTACATGAAGTCACAGTGTGGGAGTACATGAAGTCACAGTCTGCGAGTACAAGAAGTCACAGTCTGCGAGTACATGAAGTCACAGTGTGGGAGTACATGAAGTCACAGTGTGAGAGTACATGAAGTCACAGTGAGGGAGTACATGAAGTCACAGTGTGGGAGTAAATGAAGTCACAGTGCGGGAGTACATGAAGTCACAATCTGCGAGTACATGAAGTCACAGTGTGGGAGTACATGAAGTCACAGTGTGGGAGTACATGAAGTCACAGTGTGGGAGTATATGAAGTCACAGTCTGCGAGTACATGAAGTCACAGTGCGGGAGTACATGAAGTCACAGTGTGGGAGTACACGAAGTCACATTGTGGGAATACATAAAGTCACAGTGTGGGAGTACATGAAGTCACAGTGTGGGAGTACATGAAGTCACGGTCTGCGAGTACAAGAATTCACAGTGTGGGAGTACATGAAGTCACAGTGCGAGAGTACACGAAGTCACATTGTGGGAGTACATGAAGTCACAGTGTGGGAGTATATGAAGTCACAGTCTGCGAGTACACAATGTCACAGTCTGCGAGTACATAAAGTCACATTGTGGGAGTACATGAAGTAACAGTATGGAGGTACATGAAGTAACAGTGTGAGTACATGAAGTCACAGTGTGGGAGTACATGAAGTCACATTGTGGGAGTACATGAAGTCACATTGTGGGAGTACATGAAGTCACATTGTGGGAGTACATGAAGTCACAGTGTGGGAGTACATGAAGTCACAGTGTGGGAGTATATGAAGTCACAGTGTGGAAGTACATGAAGTCACAGTGTGGGAGTACATGAAGTCATAGTCTGCGAGTACACAATGTCACAGTCTGCGAGTACATAAAGTCACAGTGTGGGAGTACATGAAGTAACAGTGTGGGAGTACATGAAGTCACAGTGTGGGAGTACATGAAATCACAGTGTGGGAGTACATGAAGTCACAGTGTGGGAGTACATGAAGTCACAGTCTGCGAGTACATAAAGTCACAGTGTGGGAGTACATGAAGTAACAGTGTGGGAGTACATTAAGTCACAGTGCGGGAGTACATAAAGTCTTAGTCTGCGAATACATGAAGTCACAGTGTGGGAGTAAATGAAGTCACAGTGCGGGAGTACATGAAGTCACAATCTGCGAGTACATGAAGTCACAGTGTGGGAGTAAATGAAGTCACAGTGCGGGAGTACATGAAGTCACAGTCTGCGAGTACATGAAGTCACAGTCTGCGAGTACATGAAGTCACAGTGTGGGAGTACATGAAGTCACAGTGTGGGAGTATATGAAGTCACAGTGTGGGAGTACATGAAGTCACAGTGAGGGAGTACATGAAGTCACAGTGTGGGAGTACATGCAGTCACATTGTAGGAGTACATGAAGTCATAGTCTGCGAGTACATGAAGTCACAGTGGGGGAATACATGAAGTCACAGTGTGGGAGTACATGAAGTCACAGTTTGGGAGTACATGAAGTCATAGCCTGCGAGTACATGAAGTCACAGTGTGGGAGTACATGAAGTCACAGTGTATGAGTACATGAAATCACAGTGTGGGAGTACATGAAGTCACAGTGTGGGAGTACATGAAGTCACAGTGTGGGAGTATATGAAGTCACAGTGTGGGAGTACATGAAGTCACATTGTGGGAGTACATGAAGTCACAGTGCGTGAGTACATGAAGTCACAATCTGCGAGTACATGAAGTCACAGTGCGGGAGTACATGAAGTCACAGTCTGCGAGTACATGAAGTCACAGTGCGGGAGTACATGAAGTCACAGTGTGGGAGTACATGAAGTCACAGTGTGGGAGTACATGAAGTCAGAGAGCGGGAGTACATGAAGTCACAGTGTGGGAGTACATAAAGTCACATTGTGGGAGTACATGAAGTAACAGTATGGAGGTACATGAAGTAACAGTGTGAGTACCTGAAGTCACAGTGTGAGAGTACACGAAGTCACATTGTGGGAGTAAATGAAGTCACAGTGTGGGAGTAAATGAAGTCACAGTGCGGGAGTACATGAAGTCACAATCTGCGAGTACATGAAGTCACAGTGCGGGAGTACATGAAGTCACAGTCTGCGAGTACATGAAGTCACAGTGTGGGAGTACATGAAGTCACAGTGTGGGAGTACATGAAGTCACAGTGTGGGAGTATATGAAGTCACAGTGTGGGAGTACATGAAGTCACAGTGAGGGAGTACATGAAGTCACAGTGTGGGAGTACATGCAGTCACATTGTGGGAGTACATGAAGTCACAGTGTGGGAGTACATGAAGTCACAGTGTGGGAGTACATGAAGTCACAGTGTGGGAGTATATGAAGTCACAGTGTGGGAGTACATGAAGTCACAGTGAGGGAGTACATGAAGTCACAGTGTGGGAGTACATGCAGTCACATTGTGGGAGTACATGAAGTCACAGTGTAGGAGTACATGAAGTCATAGTCTGCGAGTACATGAAGTCACAGTGGGGGAATACATGAAGTCACAGTGTGGGAGTACATGAAGTCACAGTTTGGGAGTACATGAAGTCATAGCCTGCGAGTACATGAAGTCACAGTGTGGGAGTACATGAAGTCACAGTGTATGAGTACATGAAATCACAGTGTGGGAGTACATGAAGTCACAGTGTGGGAGTACATGAAGTCACAGTGTGGGAGTATATGAAGTCACAGTGTGGGAGTACATGAAGTCACATTGTGGGAGTACATGAAGTCACAGTGCGTGAGTACATGAAGTCACAATCTGCGAGTACATGAAGTCACAGTGCGGGAGTACATGAAGTCACAGTCTGCGAGTACATGAAGTCACAGTGCGGGAGTACATGAAGTCACAGTGTGGGAGTACATGAAGTCACAGTGTGGGAGTACATGAAGTCAGAGAGCGGGAGTACATGAAGTCACAGTGTGGGAGTACATAAAGTCACATTGTGGGAGTACATGAAGTAACAGTATGGAGGTACATGAAGTAACAGTGTGAGTACCTGAAGTCACAGTGTGGGAGTACACGAAGTCACATTGTGGGAGTAAATGAAGTCACAGTGTGGGAGTAAATGAAGTCACAGTGCGGGAGTACATGAAGTCACAATCTGCGAGTACATGAAGTCACAGTGCGGGAGTACATGAAGTCACAGTCTGCGAGTACATGAAGTCACAGTGTGGGAGTACATGAAGTCACAGTGTGGGAGTACATGAAGTCACAGTGTGGGAGTATATGAAGTCACAGTGTGGGAGTACATGAAGTCACAGTGAGGGAGTACATGCAGTCACATTGTGGGAGTACATGAAGTCACAGTGTGGGAGTAAATTAAGTCACAGTGTGGGAGTACATGAAGTCACAGTGTGGGAGTACATGAAATCACAGTGTGGGAGTACATGAAGTCACAGTCTGCGAGTACATGAAGTCACAGTGTGGGAGTAAATGAAGTCACAGTGCGGGAGTACATGAAGTCACAGTCTGCGAATACATAAAGTCACAGTGTGGGAGTACATGAAGTAAAATGATGGGAGTACATGAGGTAACAGTGTGGGAGTACATGAAGTTTTAGTTTGCGAATACATGAAGTCACAGTGTGGGAGTACATGAAGTCACAGTGCGGGAGTACATGAAGTCACAGTCTGCGAGTACATGAAGTCGCATTGTGGGAGTACATGAAGTCACAGTGTGGGAGTAAATGAAGTCACAGTGCGGGAGTATATGAAGTCACAGTGCGGGAGTACATGAAGTCACAGTGTGGGAGTACATGAAGTCATAGTCTGCGAGTACATGAAGTCTCAGTGCAGGAGTACGTGAAGTCACAATGTGGGAGTACATAAAGTCACAGTGTGGGAGTACATTAAGTCACAGTCTGCGAGTACATGAAGTCACAGTGTGGGAGTACATGAAGTCACAGTGTGGGAGTACATGAAGTCACAGTGTGGGAGTACATGAAGTCACAGTGTGGGAGTACATGAAGTCACAGTGTGGGAGTACATGAAGTCACGGTGTGGGAGTACATGAAGTCATGGTGTGGGAGTACATGAAGTAACAGTGTGGGAGTACATGAAGTCACAGTGTGGGAGTAAATGAAGTAACAGTGAGGGAGTACATGAAGTCACAGTGTCGGAGTACATGAAGACACAGTGTGGGAGTACATGAAGTCATAGTGTGGGAGTACATGAAGTCATAGCCTGCGAGTACATGAAGTCACAGTGTGGGAGTACATGAAGTCACAGTGTGGGAGTACATGAAATCACAGTGTGGGAGTACATGAAGTCACAGTGTGGAAGTACATGAAATCACAGTGTGGGAGTACATGAAGTCACAGTCTGCGAGTACATGAAGTCACAGTGTGGGAGTACATGAAGTCACAGTGCGGGAGTACATGAAGTCACAGTGCGGGAGTACATGAAGTCACAGTGCGGGAGTACATGAAGTCACAGTGCGGGAGTACATGAAGTCACAGTGCGGGAGTACATGAAGTCACAGTGTGGGAGTACTTGAAGTCACAGTGTGGGAGTATATGAAGTCACAGTCTGCGAGTACATGAAGTCACAGTGTGGGAGTATATGAAGTCACAGTCTGCGAGTACATAAAGTCACAGTGTGGGAGTACATGAAGTCACATTGTGGGAGTACATGAAGTCACATTGTGGGAGTACATGAAGTCACAGTGTGGGAGTACATGAAGTCACAGTGTGGGAGTACATGAAGTCACAGCTTGGGAGTATATGAAGTCACAGTCTGCGAGTTCATGAAGTCACAGTCTGCGAATACATAAAGGCACAGTGTGGGAGTACATGAATTCACAGTGTGGGAGTACATGAAGTCACAGTGTAGGAGTACATGAAGTCACGGTCTGCGAGTACAAGAATTCACAGTGTGGGAGTACATGAAGTCACAGTGCGAGAGTACACGAAGTCACATTGTGGGAGTACATGAAGTCACAGTGTGGGAGTATATGAAGTCACAGTCTGCGAGTACACAATGTCACAGTCTGCGAGTACATAAAGTCACATTGTGGGAGTACATGAAGTAACAGTGTGGGAGTACATGAAGTCACAGTGTGAGAGTACATGAAGTCACAGTCTGCGAGTACATGAAGTCACAGTGTGGGAGTACATGAAGTCACAGTGTGGGAGAACATGAAGTAACAGTATGGGAGTACATGAAGTAACAGTGTGAGTACATGAAGTCACAGTGTGGGAGTACATGAAGTCACATTGTGGGAGTACATGAAGTTACAGTGTGGGAGTAAATGAAGTCACAGTGCGGGAGTACATGAAGTCACAATCTGCGAGTACATGGAGTCACAGTGCGGGAGTACATGAAGTCACAGTGTGGGAGTACATGAAGTCAGAGAGCGGGAGTGCATGAAGTCAGAGAGCGGGAGTACATGAAGTCACAGTGCGGGAGTACATGAAGTCACAGTGCGGGAGTACATGAAGTCACAGTGTGGGAGTACATGATGTCACAGTGTGGGAGTAAATGAAGTCACAGTGCGGGAGTACATGAAGTAACAGTGCGGGAGTACATGAAGTCACAGTTTGGGAGTAAATGAAGTCTTAGTCTGCGAATACATGAAGTCACAGTGTGGGAGTAAATGAAGTCACAGTGCGGGAGTACATGAAGTCACAATCTGCAAGTACATGAAGTCACAGTGTGGGAGTACATGAAGTCATAGTGTGGGAGTACATGAAGACACAGTGTGGGAGTACAAGAAGACACAGTGTGGGAGTATATGAAGTCACAGTGTGGGAGTACATGAAGTCACAGTCTGCGAGTACATGAAGTCACATTGTGGGAGTACATGAAGTCACAGTGTGGGAGTACATGAAGTCACAGTGTGGGAGTATATGAAGTCACAGTCTGCGAGTACATAAAGTCACAGTGTGGGAGTACATGAAGTAACAGTATGGGAGTACATGAAGTAACAGTGTGAGTACCTGAAGTCACAGTGTGGGAGTACATGAAGTCACAGTCTGCGAGTACATGAAGTCACATTGTGGGAGTACATGAAGTCACAGTGTGGGAGTACATGAAGTCACAGCTTGGGAGTATATGAAGTCACAGTCTGCGAGTTCATGAAGTCACAGTCTGCGAATACATAAAGGCACAGTGTGGGAGTACATGAAGTCACAGTGTGGGAGTATATGAAGTCACAGTCTGCGAGTACATAAAGTCACAGTGTGGGAGTACATGAAGTAACAGTATGGGAGTACATGAAGTAACAGTGTGAGTACCTGAAGTCACAGTGTGGGAGTACATGAAGTCACAGTCTGCGAGTACATGAAGTCACATTGTGGGAGTACATGAAGTCACAGTGTGGGAGTACATGAAGTCACAGTGTGGGAGTACATGAAGTCACAGTGTGGGAGTATATGAAGTCACAGCCTGCGAGTACATAAAGTCACAGTGTGGGAGTACATGAAGTAACAGTATGGGAGTACATGAAGTAACAGTGTGAGTACCTGAAGTCACAGTGTGGGAGTACATGAAGTCACAGTCTGCGAGTACATGAATTCACAGTGTGGGAGTACATGAAGTCACAGTGTAGGAGTACATGAAGTCACGGTCTGCGAGTACAAGAATTCACAGTGTGGGAGTACATGAAGTCACAGTGCGAGAGTACACGAAGTCACATTGTGGGAGTACATGAAGTCACAGTGTGGGAGTATATGAAGTCACAGTCTGCGAGTACACAATGTCACAGTCTGCGAGTACATAAAGTCACATTGTGGGAGTACATGAAGTAACAGTGTGGGAGTACATGAAGTCACAGTGTGAGAGTACATGAAGTCACAGTCTGCGAGTACATGAAGTCACAGTGTGGGAGTACATGAAGTCACAGTGTGGGAGAACATGAAGTAACAGTATGGGAGTACATGAAGTAACAGTGTGAGTACATGAAGTCACAGTCTGCGAATACATAAAGTCACAGTGTGGGAGTGCATGAAGTAAAATTATGGGAGTACATGAAGTAACAGTGAGAGTACATGAAGTCACAGTGTGGGAGTACATGAAGTCACAGTGTGGGAGTACATGAAGTCACAGTGTGGGAGTACAAGAATTCACAGTGTGGGAGTACATGAAGTCACAGTGCGAGAGTACACGAAGTCACATTGTGGGAGTACATGAAGTCACAGTGTGGGAGTACATGAAGTCACAGTGTGGGAGTACATGAAGTTACAGTGTGGGAGTAAATGAAGTCACAGTGCGGGAGTACATGAAGTCACAATCTGCGAGTACATGAAGTCACAGTGCGGGAGTACATGAAGTCACAGTGTGGGAGTACATGAAGTCACAGTGTGGGAGTACATGAAGTCAGAGAGCGGGAGTACATGAAGTCACAGTGTGGGAGTACATGAAGTCACAGTGTGGGAGTACATGAAGTCACAGTGTGGGAGTACATGAAGTCACAGTGTGGGAGTACATGATGTCACAGTGTGGGAGTACATGAAGTAACAGTGTGGGAGTACATGAAGTCACAGTCTGCGAGTACATGAAGTCACAGTGTGGGAGTAAATGAAGTCACAGTGTGGGAGTACATGAAGTCACAGTGTGGGAGTACATGAAGTCACAGTGCGGGAGTACATGAAGTCACAGTGTGGGAGTACATGAAGTCACAGTGTGGGAGTACATGAAGTCACAGTGTGGGAGTACATGAAGTCACAGTGCGGGAGTACATGAAGTCACAGTGTGGGAGTACATGAAGTCACAGTGTGGGAGTATATGAACTCACAGTCTGCGAGTGCATAAAGTCACAGTGTGGGACTACATGAAGTAACAGTATGGGAGTAAATGAAGTAACAGTGTGGGAGTACATGAAGTCATAGCCTGCGAGTACATGAAGTCACAGTGTGGGAGTACATGAAGTCACAGTGCGGGAGTACATGAAGACACAGTGTGGGAGGAAAATAAAGTCACAGTGTGAGAGTGCATGAAGTCACAGTGTGGGAGTACATGAAGTCATAATCTGCGAGTACATAAAGTCACAGTGTGGGAGTACATGAAGTCACAGTCAATGAGTACATGAAGTCACAGTCTGCAAATATAAAAAAGTCACAGTGTGGGAGTACATGAAGTAGCAGTGTGGGAGTACATGAAGTCACAGTGTGAGAGTACATGAAGTCACAGTCTGCGAGTACATGAAGTCACAGTGTGGGAGAACATGAAGTAACAGTGTGGGAGTACATGAAGTCACAGTGTGGGAGTAAATGAAGTCACAGTGCGGGAGTACATGAAGTCACAGTGTGGGAGTAAATGAAGTCACAGTGCGGGAGTACATGAAGTCACAATCTGCGAGTACATGAAGTCACAGTGTGGGAGTTCATTAAGTCATAGTGTGGGAGTACATGAAGTCACAGTGTGGGAGTACAAGAAGTCACAGTGTGGGAGTACAAGAAGTCACAGTGTGGGAATATATGAAGTCACAGTGTGGGAGTACATGAAGTCACAGTCTGCGAGTACATGAAGTCACATTGTGGGAGTACATGAAGTCACAGTGTGGGAGTACATGAAGTCACAGTGTGGGAGTATATGAAGTCACAGTCTGCGAGTTCATGAAGTCACAGTCTGCGAATACATAAAGTCACAATGTGGGAGTACATGAAGTAAAATTATGGGAGTACATGAAGTCACATTGTGGGAGTACATGAAGTCACAGTGTGGGAGTACATGAATTCACAGTGTGGGAATACATAAAGTCACAGTGTGGGAGTACATGAAGTCACAGTGTGGGAGTACATGAAGTCACGGTCTGCGAGTACAAGAATTCACAGTGTGGGAGTACATGAAGTCACAGTGCGAGAGTACACGAAGTCACATTGTGGGAGTACATGAAGTCACAGTGTGGGAGTACATGAAGTCACAGTGTGGGAGTACATGAAGTCACGGTCTGCGAGTACAAGAATTCACAGTGTGGGAGTACATGAAGTCACAGTGCGAGAGTACACGAAGTCACATTGTGGGAGTACATGAAGTCACAGTGTGGGAGTAAATGAAGTCACAGTGCGGGAGTACATGAAGTCACAATCTGCGAGTACATGAAGTCACAGTGCGGGAGTACATTAAGTCACAGTCTGCGAGTACATGAAGTCACAGTGTGGGAGTACATGAAGTCACAGTGTGGGAGTACATGAAGTCACAGTGTGGGAGTATATGAAGTCACAGTGTGGGAGTACATGAAGTCACAGTGAGGGAGTACATGAAGTCACAGTGTGGGAGTACATGCAGTCACATTGTGGGAGTACATGAAGTCACAGTGTGGGAGTACATGAAGTCATAGTCTGCGAGTACATGAAGTCACAGTGGGGGAGTACATGAAGTCACAGTGTGGGAGTACATGAAGTCACAGTTTGGGAGTACATGAAGTCATAGCCTGCGAGTACATGAAGTCACAGTGTGGGAGTACATGAAGTCACAGTGTGGGAGTACATGAAGTCACATTGTGGGAGTACATGAAGTCACATTGTGGGAGTACATGAAGTCACAGTGTGGGAGTACATGAAATCACAGTGTGGGAGTACATGAAGTCAAAGTGTGGGAGTACATGAAGTCACAGTGTGGGAGTACATGAAATCACAGTGTGGGAGTTCATGAAGTCACAGTCTGCGAGTACATGAAGTCACAGTGTGGGAGTAAATGAAGTCACAGTGCGGGAGTACATGAAGTCACAGTCTGCGAATACATAAAGTCACAGTGTGGGAGTATATGAAGTAAAATTATGGGAGTACATGAAGTCACAGTGTGGGAGTACATGAAGTTTTAGTTTGCGAATACATGAAGTCACAGTGTGGGAGTACATGAAGTCACAGTGCGGGAGTACATGAAGTCACAGTCTGCGAGTACATGAAGTCGCATTGTGGGAGTACATGAAGTCACAGTGTGGGAGTAAATGAAGTCACAGTGCGGGAGTATATGAAGTCACAGTGCGGGAGTACATGAAGTCACAGTGTGGGAGTAAATGAAGTCACAGTGCGGGAGTACATGAAGTCACAATCTGCGAGTACATGAAGTCACAGTGCGGGAGTACATTAAGTCACAGTCTGCGAGTACATGAAGTCACAGTGTGGGAGTACATGAAGTCACAGTGTGGGAGTACATGAAGTCACAGTGTGGGAGTATATGAAGTCACAGTGTGGGAGTACATGAAGTCACAGTGAGGGAGTACATGAAGTCACAGTGAGGGAGTACATGAAGTCACAGTGTGGGAGTACATGCAGTCACATTGTGGGAGTACATGAAGTCACAGTGTGGGAGTACATGAAGTCATAGTCTGCGAGTACATGAAGTCACAGTGGGGGAGTACATGAAGTCACAGTGTGGGAGTACATGAAGTCACAGTTTGGGAGTACATGAAGTCATAGCCTGCGAGTACATGAAGTCACAGTGTGGGAGTACATGAAGTCACAGTGTGGGAGTACATGAAGTCACATTGTGGGAGTACATGAAGTCACATTGTGGGAGTACATGAAGTCACAGTGTGGGAGTACATGAAGTCACAGTGTGGGAGTACATGAAGTCACAGTGTGGGAGTACATGAAATCACAGTGTGGGAGTTCATGAAGTCACAGTCTGCGAGTACATGTAGTCACAGTGTGGGAGTAAATGAAGTCACAGTGCGGGAGTACATGAAGTCACAGTCTGCGAATACATAAAGTCACAGTGTGGGAGTATATGAAGTAAAATTATGGGAGTACATGAAGTCACAGTGTGGGAGTACATGAAGTTTTAGTTTGCGAATACATGAAGTCACAGTGTGGGAGTACATGAAGTCACAGTGCGGGAGTACATGAAGTCACAGTCTGCGAGTACATGAAGTCGCATTGTGGGAGTACATGAAGTCACAGTGTGGGAGTAAATGAAGTCACAGTGCGGGAGTATATGAAGTCACAGTGCGGGAGTACATAAAGTCACAGTGTGGGAGTACATGAAGTAACAGTGTGAGGGTACATGAAGTCACAGTGTGGGAGTAAATGAAGTAACAGTGTGGGAGTACATGAAGTCACAGTGTGGGAGTAAATAAAGTCACAGTGAGTGAGTAAATGAAGTCACAGTGAGTGAGTACATGAAGTCACAATCTGCGAGTACATGAAGTCACAGTGTGGGAGTACATGAAGTCACAGTGTGGGAGTACATGAAGTCACGGTGTGGGAGTACATGAAGTCACGGTGTGGGAGTACATGAAGTCACGGTGTGGGAGTACATGAAGTAACAGTGTTGGAGTACATGAAGTCACAGTGTGGGAGTAAATGAAGTAACAGTGTGGGAGTACATGTAGTCACAGTTTGGGAGTACATGAAGTCATAGCCTGCGAGTAAATGAAGTTACAGTGTGGGAGTACATGAAGTCACAGTGTGGGAGTACATGAAATCACAGTGTGGGAGTACATGAAGTCACAGTGTGGGAGTACATAAAATCACAGTGTGGGAGTACATGAAGTCATAGTGTGGGAGTACATGAAGTAACAGTGTGGAAGTACATGAAATCACAGTCTGCGAGTACATGAAGTCACAGTGTGGGAGTACATGAAGTCTTAGTCTGCGAATACATGAAGTCACAGTGTGGGAATACATGAAGTCACAGTGCGGGAGTACATGAAGTCACAGTGCGGGAGTACATGAAGTCACATTGTGGGAGTACATGAAGTCACAGTGTGGGAGTAAATGAAGTAACAGTGTGGGAGTACATGTAGTCACAGTTTGGGAGTACATGAAGTCATAGCCTGCGAGTAAATGAAGTTACAGTGTGGGAGTACATGAAGTCACAGTGTGGGAGTACATGAAATCACAGTGTGGGAGTACATGAAGTCACAGTGTGGGAGTACATAAAATCACAGTGTGGGAGTACATGAAGTCATAGTGTGGGAGTACATGAAGTAACAGTGTGGAAGTACATGAAATCACAGTCTGCGAGTACATGAAGTCACAGTGTGGGAGTAAATGAAGTCACAGTGTGGGAGTACATGAAGTCACAGTGTGGGAGTACATGATGTCACAGTGTGGGAGTACATGAAGTAACAGTGTGGGAGTACATGAAGTCACAGTCTGCGAGTACATGAAGTCACAGTGTGGGAGTAAATGAAGTCACAGTGTGGGAGTACATGAAGTCACAGTGTGGGAGTACATGAAGTCACAGTGCGGGAGTACATGAAGTCACAGTGTGGGAGTACATGAAGTCACAGTGTGGGAGTACATGAAGTTACAGTGTGGGAGTACATGAAGTCACATTGTGGGAGTACATGAAGTCACAGTGTGGGAGTAAATGAAGTCACAGTACGGGAGTATATGAAGTCACAGTGTGGTAGTACATGAAGTCACAGTGTGGGAGTACATGAAGTCATAGTCTGCGAGTACATGAAGTCTCAGTGCAGGAGTACGTGAAGTCACAATGTGGGAGTACCAAAAGTCACAGTGTGGGAGTACATTAAGTCACAGTCTGCGAGTACATGAAGTCACAGTGTGGGAGTAAATGAAGTCACAGTGAGGGAGTACATGAAGACACAATCTGCGAGTACATGAAGTCACAGTGTGGGAGTACATGATGTCACAGTGTGGGAGTACATGAAGTCACGGTGTGGCAATATATGAAGTCACAGTCTGCGAGTACATGAAGTCACAGTCTGCGAGTACATAAAGTCACAGTGTGGGAGTACATGAAGTAACAGTGTGAGGGTACATGAAGTCACAGTGTGAGAGTACATGAAGTCACAGTGCGGGAGTACATGAAGTCACAGTGCGGGAGTACATGAAGTCACAGTGCGGGAGTACATGAAGTCACAGTGCAGGAGTACATGAAGTCACAGTGTGGGAGTACATGAAGTCACAGTGTGGGAGTACATGAAGTCATAGTGTGGGAGTAAATGAAGTCACAGTGCGGGAGTATATGAAGTCACAGTGCGGGAGTACATAAAGTCACAGTGTGGGAGTACATGAAGTAACAGTGTGGGAGTACATGAAGTCACAGTTTGGGAGTACATGAAGTCATAGCCTGCGAGTACATGAAGTTACAGTGTGGGAGTACATGAAGTCACAATGTGGGAGTACATAAAGTCACAGTGTGGGAGTACATTAAGTCACAGTCTGCGAGTACATGAAGTCACAGTGTGGGAGTAAATGAAGTCACAGTGAGTGAGTACATGAAGTCACAATCTGCGAGTACATGAAGTCACAGTGTGGGAGTACATGAAGTCACAGTGTGGGAGTACATGAAGTCACGGTCTGCGAGTACAAGAATTCACAGTGTGGGAGTACATGAAGTCACAGTGCGAGAGTACACGAAGTCACATTGTGGGAGTACATGAAGTCACAGTGTGGGAGTAAATGAAGTCACAGTGCGGGAGTACATGAAGTCACAATCTGCGAGTACATGAAGTCACAGTGCGGGAGTACATGAAGTCACAGTCTGCGAGTACATGAAGTCACAGTGTGGGAGTACATGAATTCACAGTGTGGGAATACATAAAGTCACAGTGTGGGAGTACATGAAGTCACAGTGTGGGAGTACATGAAGTCACAGTGTGGGAGTACATGAAGTCACGGTCTGCGAGTACAAGAATTCACAGTGTGGGAGTACATGAAGTCACAGTGCGAGAGTACACAAAGTCACATTGTGGGAGTACATGAAGTCACAGTTTGGAGTAAATGAAGTCACAGTGCGGGAGTACATGAAGTCACAATCTGCGAGTACATGAAGTCACAGTGTGGGAGTACATGAAGTCACAGTGTGGGAGTACATGAAGTCACAGTGTGGGAGTATATGAAGTCACAGTGTGGGAGTACATGAAGTCACAGTGAGGGAGTACATGAAGTCACAGTGTGGGAGTACATGCAGTCACATTGTGGGAGTACATGAAGTCACAGTGTGGGAGTACATGAAGTCATAGTCTGCGAGTACATGAAGTCACAGTGGGGGAGTACATGAAGTCACAGTGGGGGAGTACATGAAGTCACAGTGTGGGAGTACATTAAGTCACAGTCTGCGAGTACATGAAGTCACAGTGTGGGAGTAAATAAAGTCACAGTGAGTGAGTAAATGAAGTCACAGTGAGTGAGTACATGAAGTCACAATCTGCGAGTACATGAAGTCACAGTGTGGGAGTACATGAAGTCACAGTGTGGGAGTACATGAAGTCACGGTGTTGGAGTACATGAAGTCACGGTGTGGGAGTACATGAAGTCACGGTGTGGGAGTACATGAAGTAACAGTGTGGGAGTACATGAAGTCACAGTGTGGGAGTAAATGAAGTAACAGTGTGGGAGTACATGTAGTCACAGTTTGGGAGTACATGAAGTCATAGCCTGCGAGTACATGAAGTTACAGTGTGGGAGTACATGAAGTCACAGTGTGGGAATACATGAAGTCACAGTGCGGGAGTACATGAAGTCACAGTGCGGGAGTACATGAAGTCACATTGTGGGAGTACATGAAGTCACAGTGTGGGAGTAAATGAAGTCACAGTACGGGAGTATATGAAGTCACAGTGTGGTAGTACATGAAGTCACAGTGTGGGAGTACATGAAGTCATAGTCTGCGAGTACATGAAGTCTCAGTGCAGGAGTACGTGAAGTCACAATGTGGGAGTACCAAAAGTCACAGTGTGGGAGTACATTAAGTCACAGTCTGCGAGTACATGAAGTCACAGTGTGGGAGTAAATGAAGTCACAGTGAGGGAGTACATGAAGACACAATCTGCGAGTACATGAAGTCACAGTGTGGGAGTACATGATGTCACAGTGTGGGAGTACATGAAGTCACGGTGTGGCAATATATGAAGTCACAGTCTGCGAGTACATGAAGTCACAGTCTGCGAGTACATAAAGTCACAGTGTGGGAGTACATGAAGTCACAGTGCGGGAGTACATGAAGTCACAGTGCGGGAGTACATGAAGTCACAGTGCGGGAGTACATGAAGTCACAGTGCGGGAGTACATGAAGTCACAGTGCAGGAGTACATGAAGTCACAGTGTGGGAGTACATGAAGTCACAGTGTGGGAGTACATGAAGTCATAGTGTGGGAGTAAATGAAGTCACAGCGTGGGAGTACATGAAGTCACAGTGCGGGAGTACATGATGTCACAGAGTGGAAGTACATGAAGTCATAGTGTGAGAGTACATGAAGTCTCAGTGAGGGAGTACATGAAGTCACAGTGTGGGAGTACATGAAATCACAGTGTGGGAGTACATGAAGTCACAGTGTGAGAGTACATGAAGTCACAGTGTGGGAGTAAATGAAGTCACAGTGCGGGAATACATAAAGTCACAGTGCGGGAGTTCATGAAGTCACAGTGTGGAAGTACATGAAGTCACAGTGCGGGAGTACATTAAGTCACAGTGCGGGAGTACATGAAGTCACAATCTGCGAGTACATGAAGTCACAGTCTGCGAGTACATGAAGTAGCAGTGTGGGAGTACATGAAGTCACAGTGTGAGAGTACATGAAGTCACAGTCTGCGAGTACATGAAGTCACAGTGTGGGAGAACATGAAGTAACAGTGTGGGAGTACATGAAGTCACAGTGTGGGAGTAAATGAAGTCACAGTGCGGGAGTACATGAAGTCACAGTGTGGGAGTAAATGAAGTCACAGTGCGGGAGTACATGAAGTCACAATCTGCGAGTACATGAAGTCACAGTGTGGGAGTTCATTAAGTCATAGTGTGGGAGTACATGAAGTCACAGTGTGGGAGTACAAGAAGTCACAGTGTGGGAGTACAAGAAGTCACAGTGTGGGAATATATGAAGTCACAGTGTGGGAGTACATGAAGTCACAGTCTGCGAGTACATGAAGTCACATTGTGGGAGTACATGAAGTCACAGTGTGGGAGTACATGAAGTCACAGTGTGGGAGTATATGAAGTCACAGTCTGCGAGTTCATGAAGTCACAGTCTGCGAATACATAAAGTCACAATGTGGGAGTACATGAAGTAAAATTATGGGAGTACATGAAGTCACATTGTGGGAGTACATGAAGTCACAGTGTGGGAGTACATGAATTCACAGTGTGGGAATACATAAAGTCACAGTGTGGGAGTACATGAAGTCACAGTGTGGGAGTACATGAAGTCACGGTCTGCGAGTACAAGAATTCACAGTGTGGGAGTACATGAAGTCACAGTGCGAGAGTACACGAAGTCACATTGTGGGAGTACATGAAGTCACAGTGTGGGAGTACATGAAGTCACAGTGTGGGAGTACATGAAGTCACGGTCTGCGAGTACAAGAATTCACAGTGTGGGAGTACATGAAGTCACAGTGCGAGAGTACACGAAGTCACATTGTGGGAGTACATGAAGTCACAGTGTGGGAGTAAATGAAGTCACAGTGCGGGAGTACATGAAGTCACAATCTGCGAGTACATGAAGTCACAGTGCGGGAGTACATTAAGTCACAGTCTGCGAGTACATGAAGTCACAGTGTGGGAGTACATGAAGTCACAGTGTGGGAGTACATGAAGTCACAGTGTGGGAGTATATGAAGTCACAGTGTGGGAGTACATGAAGTCACAGTGAGGGAGTACATGAAGTCACAGTGTGGGAGTACATGCAGTCACATTGTGGGAGTACATGAAGTCACAGTGTGGGAGTACATGAAGTCATAGTCTGCGAGTACATGAAGTCACAGTGGGGGAGTACATGAAGTCACAGTGTGGGAGTACATGAAGTCACAGTTTGGGAGTACATGAAGTCATAGCCTGCGAGTACATGAAGTCACAGTGTGGGAGTACATGAAGTCACAGTGTGGGAGTACATAAAGTCACAGTGTGGGAGTATATGAAGTAAAATTATGGGAGTACATGAAGTCACAGTGTGGGAGTACATGAAGTTTTAGTTTGCGAATACATGAAGTCACAGTGTGGGAGTACATGAAGTCACAGTGCGGGAGTACATGAAGTCACAGTCTGCGAGTACATGAAGTCGCATTGTGGGAGTACATGAAGTCACAGTGTGGGAGTAAATGAAGTCACAGTGCGGGAGTATATGAAGTCACAGTGCGGGAGTACATGAAGTCACAGTGTGGGAGTAAATGAAGTCACAGTGCGGGAGTACATGAAGTCACAATCTGCGAGTACATGAAGTCACAGTGCGGGAGTACATTAAGTCACAGTCTGCGAGTACATGAAGTCACAGTGTGGGAGTACATGAAGTCACAGTGTGGGAGTACATGAAGTCACAGTGTGGGAGTATATGAAGTCACAGTGTGGGAGTACATGAAGTCACAGTGAGGGAGTACATGAAGTCACAGTGAGGGAGTACATGAAGTCACAGTGTGGGAGTACATGCAGTCACATTGTGGGAGTACATGAAGTCACAGTGTGGGAGTACATGAAGTCATAGTCTGCGAGTACATGAAGTCACAGTGGGGGAGTACATGAAGTCACAGTGTGGGAGTACATGAAGTCACAGTTTGGGAGTACATGAAGTCATAGCCTGCGAGTACATGAAGTCACAGTGTGGGAGTACATGAAGTCACAGTGTGGGAGTACATGAAGTCACATTGTGGGAGTACATGAAGTCACATTGTGGGAGTACATGAAGTCACAGTGTGGGAGTACATGAAGTCACAGTGTGGGAGTACATGAAGTCACAGTGTGGGAGTACATGAAATCACAGTGTGGGAGTTCATGAAGTCACAGTCTGCGAGTACATGTAGTCACAGTGTGGGAGTAAATGAAGTCACAGTGCGGGAGTACATGAAGTCACAGTCTGCGAATACATAAAGTCACAGTGTGGGAGTATATGAAGTAAAATTATGGGAGTACATGAAGTCACAGTGTGGGAGTACATGAAGTTTTAGTTTGCGAATACATGAAGTCACAGTGTGGGAGTACATGAAGTCACAGTGCGGGAGTACATGAAGTCACAGTCTGCGAGTACATGAAGTCGCATTGTGGGAGTACATGAAGTCACAGTGTGGGAGTAAATGAAGTCACAGTGCGGGAGTATATGAAGTCACAGTGCGGGAGTACATAAAGTCACAGTGTGGGAGTACATGAAGTAACAGTGTGAGGGTACATGAAGTCACAGTGTGGGAGTAAATGAAGTAACAGTGTGGGAGTACATGAAGTCACAGTGTGGGAGTAAATAAAGTCACAGTGAGTGAGTAAATGAAGTCACAGTGAGTGAGTACATGAAGTCACAATCTGCGAGTACATGAAGTCACAGTGTGGGAGTACATGAAGTCACAGTGTGGGAGTACATGAAGTCACGGTGTGGGAGTACATGAAGTCACGGTGTGGGAGTACATGAAGTCACGGTGTGGGAGTACATGAAGTAACAGTGTTGGAGTACATGAAGTCACAGTGTGGGAGTAAATGAAGTAACAGTGTGGGAGTACATGTAGTCACAGTTTGGGAGTACATGAAGTCATAGCCTGCGAGTAAATGAAGTTACAGTGTGGGAGTACATGAAGTCACAGTGTGGGAGTACATGAAATCACAGTGTGGGAGTACATGAAGTCACAGTGTGGGAGTACATAAAATCACAGTGTGGGAGTACATGAAGTCATAGTGTGGGAGTACATGAAGTAACAGTGTGGAAGTACATGAAATCACAGTCTGCGAGTACATGAAGTCACAGTGTGGGAGTACATGAAGTCTTAGTCTGCGAATACATGAAGTCACAGTGTGGGAATACATGAAGTCACAGTGCGGGAGTACATGAAGTCACAGTGCGGGAGTACATGAAGTCACATTGTGGGAGTACATGAAGTCACAGTGTGGGAGTAAATGAAGTAACAGTGTGGGAGTACATGTAGTCACAGTTTGGGAGTACATGAAGTCATAGCCTGCGAGTAAATGAAGTTACAGTGTGGGAGTACATGAAGTCACAGTGTGGGAGTACATGAAATCACAGTGTGGGAGTACATGAAGTCACAGTGTGGGAGTACATAAAATCACAGTGTGGGAGTACATGAAGTCATAGTGTGGGAGTACATGAAGTAACAGTGTGGAAGTACATGAAATCACAGTCTGCGAGTACATGAAGTCACAGTGTGGGAGTAAATGAAGTCACAGTGTGGGAGTACATGAAGTCACAGTGTGGGAGTACATGATGTCACAGTGTGGGAGTACATGAAGTAACAGTGTGGGAGTACATGAAGTCACAGTCTGCGAGTACATGAAGTCACAGTGTGGGAGTAAATGAAGTCACAGTGTGGGAGTACATGAAGTCACAGTGTGGGAGTACATGAAGTCACAGTGCGGGAGTACATGAAGTCACAGTGTGGGAGTACATGAAGTCACAGTGTGGGAGTACATGAAGTTACAGTGTGGGAGTACATGAAGTCACATTGTGGGAGTACATGAAGTCACAGTGTGGGAGTAAATGAAGTCACAGTACGGGAGTATATGAAGTCACAGTGTGGTAGTACATGAAGTCACAGTGTGGGAGTACATGAAGTCATAGTCTGCGAGTACATGAAGTCTCAGTGCAGGAGTACGTGAAGTCACAATGTGGGAGTACCAAAAGTCACAGTGTGGGAGTACATTAAGTCACAGTCTGCGAGTACATGAAGTCACAGTGTGGGAGTAAATGAAGTCACAGTGAGGGAGTACATGAAGACACAATCTGCGAGTACATGAAGTCACAGTGTGGGAGTACATGATGTCACAGTGTGGGAGTACATGAAGTCACGGTGTGGCAATATATGAAGTCACAGTCTGCGAGTACATGAAGTCACAGTCTGCGAGTACATAAAGTCACAGTGTGGGAGTACATGAAGTAACAGTGTGAGGGTACATGAAGTCACAGTGTGAGAGTACATGAAGTCACAGTGCGGGAGTACATGAAGTCACAGTGCGGGAGTACATGAAGTCACAGTGCGGGAGTACATGAAGTCACAGTGCAGGAGTACATGAAGTCACAGTGTGGGAGTACATGAAGTCACAGTGTGGGAGTACATGAAGTCATAGTGTGGGAGTAAATGAAGTCACAGTGCGGGAGTATATGAAGTCACAGTGCGGGAGTACATAAAGTCACAGTGTGGGAGTACATGAAGTAACAGTGTGGGAGTACATGAAGTCACAGTTTGGGAGTACATGAAGTCATAGCCTGCGAGTACATGAAGTTACAGTGTGGGAGTACATGAAGTCACAATGTGGGAGTACATAAAGTCACAGTGTGGGAGTACATTAAGTCACAGTCTGCGAGTACATGAAGTCACAGTGTGGGAGTAAATGAAGTCACAGTGAGTGAGTACATGAAGTCACAATCTGCGAGTACATGAAGTCACAGTGTGGGAGTACATGAAGTCACAGTGTGGGAGTACATGAAGTCACGGTCTGCGAGTACAAGAATTCACAGTGTGGGAGTACATGAAGTCACAGTGCGAGAGTACACGAAGTCACATTGTGGGAGTACATGAAGTCACAGTGTGGGAGTAAATGAAGTCACAGTGCGGGAGTACATGAAGTCACAATCTGCGAGTACATGAAGTCACAGTGCGGGAGTACATGAAGTCACAGTCTGCGAGTACATGAAGTCACAGTGTGGGAGTACATGAATTCACAGTGTGGGAATACATAAAGTCACAGTGTGGGAGTACATGAAGTCACAGTGTGGGAGTACATGAAGTCACAGTGTGGGAGTACATGAAGTCACGGTCTGCGAGTACAAGAATTCACAGTGTGGGAGTACATGAAGTCACAGTGCGAGAGTACACAAAGTCACATTGTGGGAGTACATGAAGTCACAGTTTGGAGTAAATGAAGTCACAGTGCGGGAGTACATGAAGTCACAATCTGCGAGTACATGAAGTCACAGTGTGGGAGTACATGAAGTCACAGTGTGGGAGTACATGAAGTCACAGTGTGGGAGTATATGAAGTCACAGTGTGGGAGTACATGAAGTCACAGTGAGGGAGTACATGAAGTCACAGTGTGGGAGTACATGCAGTCACATTGTGGGAGTACATGAAGTCACAGTGTGGGAGTACATGAAGTCATAGTCTGCGAGTACATGAAGTCACAGTGGGGGAGTACATGAAGTCACAGTGTGGGAGTACATGAAGTCACAGTTTGGGAGCACATGAAGTCATAGCCTGCGAGTACATGAAGTCACAGTGTGGGAGTACATTAAGTCACAGTCTGCGAGTACATGAAGTCACAGTGTGGGAGTAAATAAAGTCACAGTGAGTGAGTAAATGAAGTCACAGTGAGTGAGTACATGAAGTCACAATCTGCGAGTACATGAAGTCACAGTGTGGGAGTACATGAAGTCACAGTGTGGGAGTACATGAAGTCACGGTGTGGGAGTACATGAAGTCACGGTGTGGGAGTACATGAAGTCACGGTGTGGGAGTACATGAAGTAACAGTGTGGGAGTACATGAAGTCACAGTGTGGGAGTAAATGAAGTAACAGTGTGGGAGTACATGTAGTCACAGTTTGGGAGTACATGAAGTCATAGCCTGCGAGTACATGAAGTTACAGTGTGGGAGTACATGAAGTCACAGTGTGGGAATACATGAAGTCACAGTGCGGGAGTACATGAAGTCACAGTGCGGGAGTACATGAAGTCACATTGTGGGAGTACATGAAGTCACAGTGTGGGAGTAAATGAAGTCACAGTACGGGAGTATATGAAGTCACAGTGTGGTAGTACATGAAGTCACAGTGTGGGAGTACATGAAGTCATAGTCTGCGAGTACATGAAGTCTCAGTGCAGGAGTACGTGAAGTCACAATGTGGGAGTACCAAAAGTCACAGTGTGGGAGTACATTAAGTCACAGTCTGCGAGTACATGAAGTCACAGTGTGGGAGTAAATGAAGTCACAGTGAGGGAGTACATGAAGACACAATCTGCGAGTACATGAAGTCACAGTGTGGGAGTACATGATGTCACAGTGTGGGAGTACATGAAGTCACGGTGTGGCAATATATGAAGTCACAGTCTGCGAGTACATGAAGTCACAGTCTGCGAGTACATAAAGTCACAGTGTGGGAGTACATGAAGTCACAGTGCGGGAGTACATGAAGTCACAGTGCGGGAGTACATGAAGTCACAGTGCGGGAGTACATGAAGTCACAGTGCGGGAGTACATGAAGTCACAGTGCAGGAGTACATGAAGTCACAGTGTGGGAGTACATGAAGTCACAGTGTGGGAGTACATGAAGTCATAGTGTGGGAGTAAATGAAGTCACAGCGTGGGAGTACATGAAGTCACAGTGCGGGAGTACATGATGTCACAGAGTGGAAGTACATGAAGTCATAGTGTGAGAGTACATGAAGTCTCAGTGAGGGAGTACATGAAGTCACAGTGTGGGAGTACATGAAATCACAGTGTGGGAGTACATGAAGTCACAGTGTGAGAGTACATGAAGTCACAGTGTGGGAGTAAATGAAGTCACAGTGCGGGAATACATAAAGTCACAGTGCGGGAGTTCATGAAGTCACAGTGTGGAAGTACATGAAGTCACAGTGCGGGAGTACATTAAGTCACAGTGCGGGAGTACATGAAGTCACAATCTGCGAGTACATGAAGTCACAGTCTGCGAGTACATGAAGTCACAGTCTGCGAGTACATGAAGTCACAGTGTGGGAGTACATGAAGTCACAATCTGCGAGTACATGAAGTCACAGTGCGGGAGTACATGAAGTCACAGTGCGGGAGTACATGAAGTCACAGTGTGGGAGTACATGAATTCACAGTGCGAGAGTACACGAAGTCACATTGTGGGAGTACATGAAGTCACAGTGTGGGAGTAAATGAAGTCACAGTGTGGGAGTATATGAAGTCACAGTGTGGTAGTACATGAAGTCACAGTGTGGGAGTACATGAAGTCATAGTCTGCGAGTACATGAAGTCACAGTGTGGGAGTTTATGAAGTCACAGTCTGCGAGTACACGATGTCACAGTCTGCGAGTACATAAAGTCACATTGTGGGAGTACATGAAGTCACAGTGTGGGAGTACATGAAGTCACAGTGTGGGAGTACATGAAGTCATAGTCTGCGGTACATGAAGTTACAGTGTGGGAGTAAATGAAGTCACAGTGCGGGAGTACATGAAGTCACAATCTGCGAGTACATGAAATCACAGTGCGGGAGTACATGAAGTCACAGTGCGGGAGTACATGAAGTCACAGTGTGGGAGTGCATGAAGTCAGAGAGCGGGAGTACATGAAGTCACAGTGTGGGAGTACATGAAGTCACAGTGTGGGAGTACATGAAGTCACAGTGTGGGAGTACATGAAGTCACAGTGTGGGAGTACATGATGTCACAGTGCGGGAGTACATGAAGTCACAGTGTGGGAGTACATGCAGTCACATTGTGGGAGTACATGAAGTCACAGTGCGGGAGTACATGAAGTCACAGTGCGGGAGTACATGAAGTCACAGTTTGGGAGTACATGAAGTCTTAGTCTGCGAATACATGAAGTCACAGTGTGGGAGTAAATGAAGTCACAGTGCGGGAGTACATGAAGTCACAATCTGCAAGTACATGAAGTCACAGTGTGGGAGTACATGAAGTCATAGTGTGGGAGTACATGAAGACACAGTGTGGGAGTACAAGAAGACACAGTGTGGGAGTATATGAAGTCACAGTGTGGGAGTACATGAAGTCACAGTCTGCGAGTACATGAAGTCACATTGTGGGAGTACATGAAGTCACAGTGTGGGAGTACATGAAGTCACAGTGTGGGAGTATATGAAGTCACAGTCTGCGAGTACATAAAGTCACAGTGTGGGAGTACATGAAGTAACAGTATGGGAGTACATGAAGTAACAGTGTGAGTACCTGAAGTCACAGTGTGGGAGTACATGAAGTCACAGTCTGCGAGTACATGAAGTCACAGTGTGGGAGTACATGAAGTCACAGCTTGGGAGTATATGAAGTCACAGTCTGCGAGTTCATGAAGTCACAGTCTTCGAATACATAAAGGCACAGTGTGGGAGTACATGAATTCACAGTGTGGGAGTACATGAAGTCACAGTGTAGGAGTACATGAAGTCACGGTCTGCGAGTACAAGAATTCACAGTGTGGGAGTACATAAAGTCACAGTGCGAGAGTACACGAAGTCACATTGTGGGAGTACATGAAGTCACAGTGTGGGAGTATATGAAGTCACAGTCTGCGAGTACACAATGTCACAGTCTGCGAGTACATAAAGTCACATTGTGGGAGTACATGAAGTAACAGTGTGGGAGTACATGAAGTCACAGTGTGAGAGTACATGAAGTCACAGTCTGCGAGTACATGAAGTCACAGTGTGGGAGTACATGAAGTCACAGTGTGGGAGAACATGAAGTAACAGTATGGGAGTACATGAAGTAACAGTGTGAGTACATGAAGTCACAGTGTGGGAGTACATGAAGTCACATTGTGGGAGTACATGAAGTCACATTGTGGGAGTACATGAAGTCACAGTGTGGGTGTACATGAAGTCACAGTGTGGGAGTACATGAAGTCACAGTGTGGGAGTATATGAAGTCACAGTCTGCGAGTTCATGAAGTCACAGTCTGCGAATACATAAAGTCACAGTGTGGGAGTGCATGAAGTAAAATTATGGGAGTACATGAAGTAACAGTGAGAGTACATGAAGTCACAGTGTGGGAGTACATGAAGTCACAGTGTGGGAGTACATGAAGTCACAGTGTGGGAGTACATGAAGTCACAGTGTGGGAGTACATGAAGTTACAGTGTGGGAGTACATGAAGTCACAGTGCGGGAGTACATGAAGTCACAATCTGCGAGTACATGAAGTCACAGTGCGGGAGTACATGAAGTCACAGTGTGGGAGTACATGAAGTCACAGTGTGGGAGTACATGAAGTCAGAGAGCGGGAGTACATGAAGTCACAGTGTGGGAGTACATGAAGTCACAGTGTGGGAGTACATGAAGTCACAGTGTGGGAGTACATGAAGTCACAGTGTGGGAGTACATGAAGTCACAGTGTGGGAGTACATGATGTCACAGTGTGGGAGTACATGAAGTAACAGTGTGGGAGTACATGAAGTCACAGTCTGCGAGTACATGAAGTCACAGTGTGGGAGTAAATGAAGTCACAGTGTGGGAGTACATGAAGTCACAGTGTGGGAGTACATGAAGTCACAGTGCGGGAGTACATGAAGTCACAGTGTGGGAGTACATGAAGTCACAGTTTGGGAGTACATGAAGTCATAGCCTGCGAGTACATGAAGTTACAGTGTGGGAGTACATGAAGTCAGAGAGCGGGAGTACATGAAGTCACAGTCTGCGAGTACATGAAGTCACAGTGTGGGAGTACATGAAGTCACAGTGTGGGAGTAAATGAAGTAACAGTGTGGGAGTACATGAAGTCACAGTTTGGGAGTACATGAAGTCATAGCCTGCGAGTACATGAAGTTACAGTGTGGGAGTACATGAAGTCACAGTGTGGGAGTACATGAAATCACAGTGTGGGAGTACAAGAAGTCACAGTGTGGGAGTACATAAAATCACGGTGTGGGAGTACATGAAGTCATAGTGTGGGAGTACATGAAGTAACAGTGTGGGAGTACATGAAATCACAGTCTGCGAGTACATGAAGTCACAGTGTGGGAGTACATGAAGTCTTAGTCTGCGAATACATGAAGTCACAGTGTGGGAGTACATGAAATCACAGTCTGCGAGTACATGAAGTCACAGTGTGGGAGTACATTAAGTCACAGTCTGCGAGTACATGAAGTCACAGTGTGGGAGTAAATGAAGTCACAGTGAGGGAGTACATGAAGACACAATCTGCGAGTACATGAAGTCACAGTGTGGGAGTACATGATGTCACAGTGTGGGAGTACATGAAGTCACGGTGTGGGAATATATGAAGTCACAGTCTGCGAGTACATGAAGTCACAGTCTGCGAGTACATGAAGTAACAGTGTGAGGGTACATGAAGTCACAGTGTGAGAGTACATGAAGTCACAGTGCGGGAGTACATGAAGTCACAGTGCGGGAGTACATGAAGTCACAGTGCGGGAGTACATGAAGTCAAAGTGCAGGAGTACATGAAGTCACAGTGTGGGAGTACATGAAGTCACAGTGTGGGAGTACATGAAGTCATAGTGTGGGAGTAAATGAAGTCACAGCGTGGGAGTACATGAAGTCACAGTGCGGGAGTACATGATGTCACAGTGTGGAAGTACATGAAGTCATAGTGTGAGAGTACATGAAGTCTCAGTGAGGGAGTACATGAAGTCACAGTGTGGGAGTACATGAAGTCACAGTGCGGGAGTACATGAAGTCACAGTGTGGGAGTGCATGAAGTCACAGTGTAGGAGTACATGAAGTCATAGTCTGCGAGTACATGAAGTCACAGTGGGGGAATACATGAAGTCACAGTGTGGGAGTACATGAAGTCACAGTGTGAGAGTACATGAAGTCACAGTGTGGGAGTAAATGAAGTCACAGTGCGGGAATACATAAAGTCACAGTGCGGGAGTTCATAAAGTCACAGTGTGGAAGTACATGAAATCACAGTGCGGGAGTACATTAAGTCACAGTGTGGGAGTACATGAAGTCACAATCTGCGAGTACATGAAGTCACAGTGCGGGAGTACATGAAGTCACAGTGCGGGAGTACATGAAGTCACAGTGTGGGAGTACATGAATTCACAGTGCGAGAGTACACGAAGTCACATTGTGGGAGTACATGAAGTCACAGTGTGGGAGTAAATGAAGTCACAGTGTGGGAGTATATGAAGTCACAGTGTGGTAGTACATGAAGTCACAGTGTGGGAGCACATGAAGTCATAGTCTGCGGTACATGAAGTTACAGTGTGGGAGTAAATGAAGTCACAGTGCGGGAGTACATGAAGTCACAATCTGCGAGTACATGAAATCACAGTGCGGGAGTACATGAAGTCACAGTGCGGGAGTACATGAAGTCACAGTGTGGGAGTGCATGAAGTCACAGTGTGGGAGTACATGAAGTCACAGTGTGGGAGTACATGATGTCACAGTGTGGGAGTACATGAAGTAACAGTGTGGGAGTACATGAAGTCACAGTCTGCGAGTACATGAAGTCACAGTGTGGGAGTACATGAAGTCACAGTGTGGGAGTACATGAAGTCTTAGTCTGCGAATACATGAAGTCACAGTGTGGGAGTAAATGAAGTCACAGTGCGGGAGTACATGAAGTCACAATCTGCAAGTACATGAAGTCACAGTTCGGGAGTACATGAAGTCACAGTGTGGGAGTACATGAAGTCACAGTGTGGGAGTACATGAAGTCACAGTGTGGGAGTACATGAAGTCAGAGAGCGGGAGTACATGAAGTCACAGTCTGCGAGTACATGAAGTCACAGTGTGGGAGTACATGAAGTCACAGTGTGGGAGTACATGAAGTCACAGTGTGGGAGTACATGATGTCACAGTGTGGGAGTACATGAAGTAACAGTGTGGGAGTACATGAAGTCACAGTCTGCGAGTACATGAAGTCACAGTGTGGGAGTAAATGAAGTCACAGTGTGGGAGTAAATGAAGTCACAGTGCTGGAGTACATGAAGTCACAGTGTGGGAGTATATGAAGTCACAGTCTGCGAGTACATGAAGTCACAGTGTGGGAGTACATGAAGTCACAGTCTGCGAGTACAAGAAGTCACAGTCTGCGAGTACATGAAGTCACAGTGTGGGAGTACATGAAGTCACAGTGTGAGAGTACATGAAGTCACAGTGAGGGAGTACATGAAGTCACAGTGTGGGAGTAAATGAAGTCACAGTGCGGGAGTACATGAAGTCACAATCTGCGAGTACATGAAGTCACAGTGCGGGAGTACATGAAGTCACAGTCTGCGAGTACATGAAGTCACAGTGTGGGAGTACATGAAGTCACAGTGTGGGAGTACATGAAGTCACAGTGTGGGAGTATATGAAGTCACAGTCTGCGAGTACATGAAGTCACATTGTGGGAATACATAAAGTCACAGTGTGGGAGTACATGAAGTCACAGTGTGGGAGTACATGAAGTCACAGTGTGGGAGTACATGAAGTCACAGTGCGGGAGTACATGAAGTCACAGTGTGGGAGTACACGAAGTCACATTGTGGGAATACATAAAGTCACAGTGTGGGAGTACATGAAGTCACAGTGTGGGAGTACATGAAGTCACGGTCTGCGAGTACAAGAATTCACAGTGTGGGAGTACATGAAGTCACAGTGCGAGAGTACACGAAGTCACATTGTGGGAGTACATGAAGTCACAGTGTGGGAGTATATGAAGTCACAGTCTGCGAGTACACAATGTCACAGTCTGCGAGTACATAAAGTCACATTGTGGGAGTACATGAAGTAACAGTATGGAGGTACATGAAGTAACAGTGTGAGTACATGAAGTCACAGTGTGGGAGTACATGAAGTCACATTGTGGGAGTACATGAAGTCACATTGTGGGAGTACATGAAGTCACATTGTGGGAGTACATGAAGTCACAGTGTGGGAGTACATGAAGTCACAGTGTGGGAGTATATGAAGTCACAGTGTGGAAGTACATGAAGTCACAGTGTGGGAGTACATGAAGTCATAGTCTGCGAGTACACAATGTCACAGTCTGCGAGTACATAAAGTCACAGTGTGGGAGTACATGAAGTAACAGTGTGGGAGTACATGAAGTCACAGTGTGGGAGTACATGAAATCAGTGTGGGAGTACATGAAGTCACAGTCTGCGAGTACATAAAGTCACAGTGTGGGAGTACATGAAGTAACAGTGTGGGAGTACATGAAGTCACAGTGCAGGAGTACATAAAGTCTTAGTCTGCGAATACATGAAGTCACAGTGTGGGAGTAAATGAAGTCACAGTGCGGGAGTACATGAAGTCACAATCTGCGAGTACATGAAGTCACAGTGTGGGAGTAAATGAAGTCACAGTGCGGGAGTACATGAAGTCACAGTCTGCGAGTACATGAAGTCACAGTCTGCGAGTACATGAAGTCACAGTGTGGGAGTACATGAAGTCACAGTGTGGGAGTATATGAAGTCACAGTGTGGGAGTACATGAAGTCACAGTGAGGGAGTACATGAAGTCACAGTGTGGGAGTACATGCAGTCACATTGTGGGAGTACATGAAGTCACAGTGTAGGAGTACATGAAGTCATAGTCTGCGAGTACATGAAGTCACAGTGGGGGAATACATGAAGTCACAGTGTGGGAGTACATGAAGTCACAGTTTGGGAGTACATGAAGTCATAGCCTGCGAGTACATGAAGTCACAGTGTGGGAGTACATGAAGTCACAGTGTATGAGTACATGAAATCACAGTGTGGGAGTACATGAAGTCACAGTGTGGGAGTACATGAAGTCACAGTGTGGGAGTATATGAAGTCACAGTGTGGGAGTACATGAAGTCACATTGTGGGAGTACATGAAGTCACAGTGCGTGAGTACATGAAGTCACAATCTGCGAGTACATGAAGTCACAGTGCGGGAGTACATGAAGTCACAGTCTGCGAGTACATGAAGTCACAGTGCGGGAGTACATGAAGTCACAGTGCGGGAGTACATGAAGTCACAGTGTGGGAGTGCATGAAGTCAGAGAGCGGGAGTACATGAAGTCACAGTCTGCGAGTACATGAAGTCACAGTGTGGGAGTACATGAAGTCACAGTGTGGGAGTACATGAAGTCTTAGTCTGCGAATACATGAAGTCACAGTGTGGGAGTACATGAAGTCACAGTGTGGGAGTACATGAAGTCAGAGAGCGGGAGTACATGAAGTCACAGTGTGGGAGTACATAAAGTCACATTGTGGGAGTACATGAAGTAACAGTATGGAGGTACATGAAGTAACAGTGTCAGTACCTGAAGTCACAGTGTGAGAGTACACGAAGTCACATTGTGGGAGTAAATGAAGTCACAGTGTGGGAGTAAATGAAGTCACAGTGCGGGAGTACATGAAGTCACAATCTGCGAGTACATGAAGTCACAGTGCGGGAGTACATGAAGTCACAGTCTGCGAGTACATGAAGTCACAGTGTGGGAGTACATGAAGTCACAGTGTGGGAGTACATGAAGTCACAGTGTGGGAGTATATGAAGTCACAGTGTGGGAGTACATGAAGTCACAGTGAGGGAGTACATGAAGTCACAGTGTGGGAGTACATGCAGTCACATTGTGGGAGTACATGAAGTCACAGTGTGGGAGTACATGAAGTCACAGTGTGGGAGTACATGAAGTCACAGTGTGGGAGTATATGAAGTCACAGTGTGGGAGTACATGAAGTCACAGTGAGGGAGTACATGAAGTCACAGTGTGGGAGTACATGCAGTCACATTGTGGGAGTACATGAAGTCACAGTGTAGGAGTACATGAAGTCATAGTCTGCGAGTACATGAAGTCACAGTGGGGGAATACATGAAGTCACAGTGTGGGAGTACATGAAGTCACAGTTTGGGAGTACATGAAGTCATAGCCTGCGAGTACATGAAGTCACAGTGTGGGAGTACATGAAGTCACAGTGTATGAGTACATGAAATCACAGTGTGGGAGTACATGAAGTCACAGTGTGGGAGTACATGAAGTCACAGTGTGGGAGTATATGAAGTCACAGTGTGGGAGTACATGAAGTCACATTGTGGGAGTACATGAAGTCACAGTGCGTGAGTACATGAAGTCACAATCTGCGAGTACATGAAGTCACAGTGCGGGAGTACATGAAGTCACAGTCTGCGAGTACATGAAGTCACAGTGCGGGAGTACATGAAGTCACAGTCTGCGAGTACATGAAGTCACAGTGCGGGAGTACATGAAGTCACAGTGTGGGAGTACATGAAGTCACAGTGTGGGAGTACATGAAGTCAGAGAGCGGGAGTACATGAAGTCACAGTGTGGGAGTACATAAAGTCACATTGTGGGAGTACATGAAGTAACAGTATGGAGGTACATGAAGTAACAGTGTGAGTACCTGAAGTCACAGTGTGGGAGTACACGAAGTCACATTGTGGGAGTAAATGAAGTCACAGTGTGGGAGTAAATGAAGTCACAGTGCGGGAGTACATGAAGTCACAATCTGCGAGTACATGAAGTCACAGTGCGGGAGTACATGAAGTCACAGTCTGCGAGTACATGAAGTCACAGTGTGGGAGTACATGAAGTCACAGTGTGGGAGTACATGAAGTCACAGTGTGGGAGTATATGAAGTCACAGTGTGGGAGTACATGAAGTCACAGTGAGGGAGTACATGCAGTCACATTGTGGGAGTACATGAAGTCACAGTGTGGGAGTAAATTAAGTCACAGTGTGGGAGTACATGAAGTCACAGTGTGGGAGTACATGAAATCACAGTGTGGGAGTACATGAAGTCACAGTCTGCGAGTACATGAAGTCACAGTGTGGGAGTAAATGAAGTCACAGTGCGGGAGTACATGAAGTCACAGTCTGCGAATACATAAAGTCACAGTGTGGGAGTACATGAAGTAAAATGATGGGAGTACATGAAGTAACAGTGTGGGAGTACATGAAGTTTTAGTTTGCGAATACATGAAGTCACAGTGTGGGAGTACATGAAGTCACAGTGCGGGAGTACATGAAGTCACAGTCTGCGAGTACATGAAGTCGCATTGTGGGAGTACATGAAGTCACAGTGTGGGAGTAAATGAAGTCACAGTGCGGGAGTATATGAAGTCACAGTGCGGGAGTACATGAAGTCACAGTGTGGGAGTACATGAAGTCATAGTCTGCGAGTACATGAAGTCTCAGTGCAGGAGTACGTGAAGTCACAATGTGGGAGTACATAAAGTCACAGTGTGGGAGTACATTAAGTCACAGTCTGCGAGTACATGAAGTCACAGTGTGGGAGTAAATGAAGTCACAGTGAGTGAGTACATGAAGTCACAATCTGCGAGTACATGAAGTCACAGTGTGGGAGTACATGAAGTCACAGTGTGGGAGTACATGAAGTCACGGTGTGGGAGTACATGAAGTCATGGTGTGGGAGTACATGAAGTAACAGTGTGGGAGTACATGAAGTCACAGTGTGGGAGTAAATGAAGTAACAGTGAGGGAGTACATGAAGTCACAGTGTCGGAGTACATGAAGACACAGTGTGGGAGTACATGAAGTCATAGTGTGGGAGTACATGAAGTCATAGCCTGCGAGTACATGAAGTCACAGTGTGGGAGTACATGAAGTCACAGTGTGGGAGTACATGAAATCACAGTGTGGGAGTACATGAAGTCACAGTGTGGAAGTACATGAAATCACAGTGTGGGAGTACATGAAGTCACAGTCTGCGAGTACATGAAGTCACAGTGTGGGAGTACATGAAGTCACAGTGCGGGAGTACATGAAGTCACAGTGCGGGAGTACATGAAGTCACAGTGCGGGAGTACATGAAGTCACAGTGCGGGAGTACATGAAGTCACAGTGCGGGAGTACATGAAGTCACAGTGTGGGAGTACTTGAAGTCACAGTGTGGGAGTATATGAAGTCACAGTCTGCGAGTACATGAAGTCACAGTGTGGGAGTATATGAAGTCACAGTCTGCGAGTACATAAAGTCACAGTGTGGGAGTACATGAAGTAACAGTATGGGAGTACATGAAGTAACAGTGTGAGTACATGAAGTCACATTGTGGGAGTACATGAAGTCACAGTGTG
The DNA here is from genome assembly GCF_028390025.1 of Pseudophryne corroboree. NCBI lineage: Eukaryota > Metazoa > Chordata > Amphibia > Anura > Myobatrachidae > Pseudophryne > Pseudophryne corroboree. The sequence continues at coordinate 1,241,822,937 of NC_086444.1, read as the reverse complement.
GGAGTACATGAAGTCACAGTGTGGGAGTACATGAAGTCACAGCTTGGGAGTATATGAAGTCACAGTCTGCGAGTTCATGAAGTCACAGTCTGCGAATACATAAAGGCACAGTGTGGGAGTACATGAATTCACAGTGTGGGAGTACATGAAGTCACAGTGTAGGAGTACATGAAGTCACGGTCTGCGAGTACAAGAATTCACAGTGTGGGAGTACATGAAGTCACAGTGCGAGAGTACACGAAGTCACATTGTGGGAGTACATGAAGTCACAGTGTGGGAGTATATGAAGTCACAGTCTGCGAGTACACAATGTCACAGTCTGCGAGTACATAAAGTCACATTGTGGGAGTACATGAAGTAACAGTGTGGGAGTACATGAAGTCACAGTGTGAGAGTACATGAAGTCACAGTCTGCGAGTACATGAAGTCACAGTGTGGGAGTACATGAAGTCACAGTGTGGGAGAACATGAAGTAACAGTATGGGAGTACATGAAGTAACAGTGTGAGTACATGAAGTCACAGTGTGGGAGTACATGAAGTCACATTGTGGGAGTACATGAAGTTACAGTGTGGGAGTAAATGAAGTCACAGTGCGGGAGTACATGAAGTCACAATCTGCGAGTACATGGAGTCACAGTGCGGGAGTACATGAAGTCACAGTGTGGGAGTACATGAAGTCAGAGAGCGGGAGTGCATGAAGTCAGAGCGGGAGTACATGAAGTCACAGTGTGGGAGTACATGAAGTCACAGTGTGGGAGTACATGATGTCACAGTGTGGGAGTAAATGAAGTCACAGTGCGGGAGTACATGAAGTAACAGTGCGGGAGTACATGAAGTCACAGTTTGGGAGTAAATGAAGTCTTAGTCTGCGAATACATGAAGTCACAGTGTGGGAGTAAATGAAGTCACAGTGCGGGAGTACATGAAGTCACAATCTGCAAGTACATGAAGTCACAGTGTGGGAGTACATGAAGTCATAGTGTGGGAGTACATGAAGACACAGTGTGGGAGTACAAGAAGACACAGTGTGGGAGTATATGAAGTCACAGTGTGGGAGTACATGAAGTCACAGTCTGCGAGTACATGAAGTCACATTGTGGGAGTACATGAAGTCACAGTGTGGGAGTACATGAAGTCACAGTGTGGGAGTATATGAAGTCACAGTCTGCGAGTACATAAAGTCACAGTGTGGGAGTACATGAAGTAACAGTATGGGAGTACATGAAGTAACAGTGTGAGTACCTGAAGTCACAGTGTGGGAGTACATGAAGTCACAGTCTGCGAGTACATGAAGTCACATTGTGGGAGTACATGAAGTCACAGTGTGGGAGTACATGAAGTCACAGCTTGGGAGTATATGAAGTCACAGTCTGCGAGTTCATGAAGTCACAGTCTGCGAATACATAAAGGCACAGTGTGGGAGTACATGAAGTCACAGTGTGGGAGTATATGAAGTCACAGTCTGCGAGTACATAAAGTCACAGTGTGGGAGTACATGAAGTAACAGTATGGGAGTACATGAAGTAACAGTGTGAGTACCTGAAGTCACAGTGTGGGAGTACATGAAGTCACAGTCTGCGAGTACATGAAGTCACATTGTGGGAGTACATGAAGTCACAGTGTGGGAGTACATGAAGTCACAGTGTGGGAGTATATGAAGTCACAGTCTGCGAGTACATAAAGTCACAGTGTGGGAGTACATGAAGTAACAGTATGGGAGTACATGAAGTAACAGTGTGAGTACCTGAAGTCACAGTGTGGGAGTACATGAAGTCACAGTCTGCGAGTACATGAATTCACAGTGTGGGAGTACATGAAGTCACAGTGTAGGAGTACATGAAGTCACGGTCTGCGAGTACAAGAATTCACAGTGTGGGAGTACATGAAGTCACAGTGCGAGAGTACACGAAGTCACATTGTGGGAGTACATGAAGTCACAGTGTGGGAGTATATGAAGTCACAGTCTGCGAGTACACAATGTCACAGTCTGCGAGTACATAAAGTCACATTGTGGGAGTACATGAAGTCACAGTGTGGGAGTACATGAAGTCACAGTGTGAGAGTACATGAAGTCACAGTCTGCGAGTACATGAAGTCACAGTGTGGGAGTACATGAAGTCACAGTGTGGGAGAACATGAAGTAACAGTATGGGAGTACATGAAGTAACAGTGTGAGTACATGAAGTCACAGTGTGGGAGTACATGAAGTCACATATTGGGAGTACATGAAGTCACATTGTGGGAGTACATGAAGTCACAGTGTGGGTGTACATGAAGTCACAGTGTGGGAGTACATGAAGTCACAGTGTGGGAGTATATGAAGTCACAGTCTGCGAGTTCATGAAGTCACAGTCTGCGAATACATAAAGTCACAGTGTGGGAGTGCATGAAGTAAAATTATGGGAGTACATGAAGTAACAGTGAGAGTACATGAAGTCACAGTGTGGGAGTACATGAAGTCACAGTGTGGGAGTACATGAAGTCACAGTGTGGGAGTACAAGAATTCACAGTGTGGGAGTACATGAAGTCACAGTGCGAGAGTACACGAAGTCACATTGTGGGAGTACATGAAGTCACAGTGTGGGAGTACATGAAGTCACAGTGTGGGAGTACATGAAGTTACAGTGTGGGAGTAAATGAAGTCACAGTGCGGGAGTACATGAAGTCACAATCTGCGAGTACATGAAGTCACAGTGCGGGAGTACATGAAGTCACAGTGTGGGAGTACATGAAGTCACAGTGTGGGAGTGCATGAAGTCAGAGAGCGGGAGTACATGAAGTCACAGTGTGGGAGTACATGAAGTCACAGTGTGGGAGTACATGAAGTCACAGTGTGGGAGTACATGAAGTCACAGTGTGGGAGTACATGATGTCACAGTGTGGGAGTACATGAAGTCACAGTCTGCGAGTACATGAAGTCACAGTGTGGGAGTAAATGAAGTCACAGTGTGGGAGTACATGAAGTCACAGTGTGGGAGTACATGAAGTCACAGTGCGGGAGTACATGAAGTCACAGTGTGGGAGTACATGAAGTCACAGTGTGGGAGTATATGAACTCACAGTCTGCGAGTGCATAAAGTCACAGTGTGGGACTACATGAAGTAACAGTATGGGAGTAAATGAAGTAACAGTGTGGGAGTACATGAAGTCACAGTTTGGGAGTACATGAAGTCATAGCCTGCGAGTACATGAAGTTACAGTGTGGGAGTACATGAAGTCACAGTGTGGGAGTACATGAAGTCACAGTGCGGGAGTACATGAAGACACAGTGTGGGAGGAAAATAAAGTCACAGTGTGAGAGTGCATGAAGTCACAGTGTGGGAGTACATGAAGTCATAATCTGCGAGTACATAAAGTCACAGTGTGGGAGTACATGAAGTCACAGTCAATGAGTACATGAAGTCACAGTCTGCAAATATAAAAAAGTCACAGTGTGGGAGTACATGAAGTAACAGTGTGGGAGTACATGAAGTCACAGTGTGAGAGTACATGAAGTCACAGTCTGCGAGTACATGAAGTCACAGTGTGGGAGTACATGAAGTCACAGTGTGGGAGAACATGAAGTAACAGTGTGGGAGTACATGAAGTCACAGTGTGGGAGTAAATGAAGTCACAGTGCGGGAGTACATGAAGTCACAGTGTGGGAGTAAATGAAGTCACAGTGCGGGAGTACATGAAGTAACAATCTGCGAGTACATGAAGTCACAGTGTGGGAGTTCATTAAGTCATAGTGTGGGAGTACATGAAGTCACAGTGTGGGAGTACAAGAAGTCACAGTGTTGGAGTACAAGAAGTAACAGTGTGGGAATATATGAAGTCACAGTGAGGGAGTACATGAAGTCACAGTGTGGGAGTACATGCAGTCACATTGTGGGAGTACATGAAGTCACAGTGTGGGAGTACATGAAGTCATAGTCTGCGAGTACATGAAGTCACAGTGGGGGAGTACATGAAGTCACAGTGTATGAGTACATGAAGTCACAGTTTGGGAGTACATGAAGTCATAGCCTGCGAGTACATGAAGTCACAGTGTGGGAGTACATGAAGTCACAGTGTGGGAGTACATGAAGTCACATTGTGGGAGTACATGAAGTCACATTGTGGGAGTACATGAAGTCACAGTGTGGGAGTACATGAAATCACAGTGTGGGAGTACATGAAGTCACAGTGTGGGAGTACATGAAATCACAGTGTGGGAGTTCATGAAGTCACAGTCTGCGAGTACATGAAGTCACAGTGTGGGAGTAAATGAAGTCACAGTGCGGGAGTACATGAAGTCACAGTCTGCGAATACATAAAGTCACAGTGTGGGAGTATATGAAGTAAAATTATGGGAGTACATGAAGTCACAGTGTGGGAGTACATGAAGTTTTAGTTTGCGAATACATGAAGTCACAGTGTGGGAGTACATGAAGTCACAGTGCGGGAGTACATGAAGTCACAGTCTGCGAGTACATGAAGTCGCATTGTGGGAGTACATGAAGTCACAGTGTGGGAGTAAATGAAGTCACAGTGCGGGAGTATATGAAGTCACAGTGCGGGAGTACATAAAGTCACAGTGTGGGAGTACATGAAGTAACAGTGTGAGGGTACATGAAGTCACAGTGTGGGAGTACATGAAGTCACAATGTGGGAGTACATAAAGTCACAGTGTGGGAGTACATTAAGTCACAGTCTGCGAGTACATGAAGTCACAGTGTGGGAGTAAATGAAGTCACAGTGAGTGAGTACATGAAGTCACAATCTGCGAGTACATGAAGTCACAGTGTGGGAGTACATGAAGTCACAGTGTGGGAGTACATGAAGTCACGGTCTGCGAGTACAAGAATTCACAGTGTGGGAGTACATGAAGTCACAGTGCGAGAGTACACGAAGTCACATTGTGGGAGTACATGAAGTCACAGTGTGGGAGTAAATGAAGTCACAGTGCGGGAGTACATGAAGTCACAATCTGCGAGTACATGAAGTCACAGTGCGGGAGTACATGAAGTCACAGTCTGCGAGTACATGAAGTCACAGTGTGGGAGTACATGAATTCACAGTGTGGGAATACATAAAGTCACAGTGTGGGAGTACATGAAGTCACAGTGTGGGAGTACATGAAGTCACAGTGTGGGAGTACATGAAGTCACAGTGTGGGAGTACATGAAGTCACGGTCTGCGAGTACAAGAATTCACAGTGTGGGAGTACATGAAGTCACAGTGCGAGAGTACACAAAGTCACATTGTGGGAGTAAATGAAGTCACAGTGCGGGAGTACATGAAGTCACAATCTGCGAGTACATGAAGTCACAGTGTGGGAGTACATGAAGTCACAGTGTGGGAGTACATGAAGTTACAGTGTGGGAGTATATGAAGTCACAGTGTGGGAGTACATGAAGTCACAGTGAGGGAGTACATGAAGTCACAGTGTGGGAGTACATGCAGTCACATTGTGGGAGTACATGAAGTCACAGTGTGGGAGTACATGAAGTCATAGCCTGCGAGTACATGAAGTCACAGTGTGGGAGTACATTAAGTCACAGTCTGCGAGTACATGAAGTCACAGTGTGGGAGTAAATAAAGTCACAGTGAGTGAGTAAATGAAGTCACAGTGAGTGAGTACATGAAGTCACAATCTGCGAGTACATGAAGTCACAGTGTGGGAGTACATGAAGTCACAGTGTGGGAGTACATGAAGTCACGGTGTGGGAGTACATGAAGTCACGGTGTGGGAGTACATGAAGTCACGGTGTGGGAGTACATGAAGTAACAGTGTTGGAGTACATGAAGTCACAGTGTGGGAGTAAATGAAGTAACAGTGTGGGAGTACATGTAGTCACAGTTTGGGAGTACATGAAGTCATAGCCTGCGAGTACATGAAGTTACAGTGTGGGAGTACATGAAGTCACAGTGTGGGAGTACATGAAATCACAGTGTGGGAGTACATGAAGTCACAGTGTGGGAGTACATAAAATCACAGTGTGGGAGTACATGAAGTCATAGTGTGGGAGTACATGAAGTAACAGTGTGGAAGTACATGAAATCACAGTCTGCGAGTACATGAAGTCACAGTGTGGGAGTACATGAAGTCTTAGTCTGCGAATACATGAAGTCACAGTGTGGGAATACATGAAGTCACAGTGCGGGAGTACATGAAGTCACAGTGCGGGAGTACATGAAGTCACATTGTGGGAGTACATGAAGTCACAGTGTGGGAGTAAATGAAGTCACAGTACGGGAGTATATGAAGTCACAGTGTGGTAGTACATGAAGTCACAGTGTGGGAGTACATGAAGTCATAGTCTGCGAGTACATGAAGTCTCAGTGCAGGAGTACGTGAAGTCACAATGTGGGAGTACCAAAAGTCACAGTGTGGGAGTACATTAAGTCACAGTCTGCGAGTACATGAAGTCACAGTGTGGGAGTAAATGAAGTCACAGTGAGGGAGTACATGAAGACACAATCTGCGAGTACATGAAGTCACAGTGTGGGAGTACATGATGTCACAGTGTGGGAGTACATGAAGTCACGGTGTGGCAATATATGAAGTCACAGTCTGCGAGTACATGAAGTCACAGTGTGAGAGTACATGAAGTCACAGTGCGGGAGTACATGAAGTCACAGTGCGGGAGTACATGAAGTCACAGTGCGGGAGTACATGAAGTCACAGTGCAGGAGTACATGAAGTCACAGTGTGGGAGTACATGAAGTCACAGTGTGGGAGTACATGAAGTCATAGTGTGGGAGTAAATGAAGTCACAGTGCGGGAGTATATGAAGTCACAGTGCGGGAGTACATAAAGTCACAGTGTGGGAGTACATGAAGTAACAGTGTGAGGGTACATGAAGTCACAGTGTGGGAGTAAATGAAGTAACAGTGTGGGAGTACATGAAGTCACAGTTTGGGAGTACATGAAGTCATAGCCTGCGAGTACATGAAGTTACAGTGTGGGAGTACATGAAGTCACAATGTGGGAGTACATAAAGTCACAGTGTGGGAGTACATTAAGTCACAGTCTGCGAGTACATGAAGTCACAGTGTGGGAGTAAATGAAGTCACAGTGAGTGAGTACATGAAGTCACAATCTGCGAGTACATGAAGTCACAGTGTGGGAGTACATGAAGTCACAGTGTGGGAGTACATGAAGTCACGGTCTGCGAGTACAAGAATTCACAGTGTGGGAGTACATGAAGTCACAGTGCGAGAGTACACGAAGTCACATTGTGGGAGTACATGAAGTCACAGTGTGGGAGTAAATGAAGTCACAGTGCGGGAGTACATGAAGTCACAATCTGCGAGTACATGAAGTCACAGTGCGGGAGTACATGAAGTCACAGTCTGCGAGTACATGAAGTCACAGTGTGGGAGTACATGAATTCACAGTGTGGGAATACATAAAGTCACAGTGTGGGAGTACATGAAGTCACAGTGTGGGAGTACATGAAGTCACAGTGTGGGAGTACATGAAGTCACAGTGTGGGAGTACATGAAGTCACGGTCTGCGAGTACAAGAATTCACAGTGTGGGAGTACATGAAGTCACAGTGCGAGAGTACACAAAGTCACATTGTGGGAGTACATGAAGTCACAGTGTGGGAGTAAATGAAGTCACAGTGCGGGAGTACATGAAGTCACAATCTGCGAGTACATGAAGTCACAGTGTGGGAGTACATGAAGTCACAGTGTGGGAGTACATGAAGTCACAGTGTGGGAGTATATGAAGTCACAGTGTGGGAGTACATGAAGTCACAGTGTGGGAGTACATGCAGTCACATTGTGGGAGTACATGAAGTCACAGTGTGGGAGTATATGAAGTCACAGTGAGGGAGTACATGAAGTCACAGTGTGGGAGTACATGCAGTCACATTGTGGGAGTACATGAAGTCACAGTGTGGGAGTACATGAAGTCATAGTCTGCGAGTACATGAAGTCACAGTGGGGGAGTACATGAAGTCACAGTGTGGGAGTACATGAAGTCACAGTTTGGGAGCACATGAAGTCATAGCCTGCGAGTACATGAAGTCACAGTGTGGGAGTACATTAAGTCACAGTCTGCGAGTACATGAAGTCACAGTGTGGGAGTAAATAAAGTCACAGTGAGTGAGTAAATGAAGTCACAGTGAGTGAGTACATGAAGTCACAATCTGCGAGTACATGAAGTCACAGTGTGGGAGTACATGAAGTCACAGTGTGGGAGTACATGAAGTCACGGTGTGGGAGTACATGAAGTCACGGTGTGGGAGTACAAGAATTCACAGTGTGGGAGTACATGAAGTCACAGTGCGAGAGTACACAAAGTCACATTGTGGGAGTACATGAAGTCACAGTGTGGGAGTAAATGAAGTCACAGTGCGGGAGTACATGAAGTCACAATCTGCGAGTACATGAAGTCACAGTGTGGGAGTACATGAAGTCACAGTGTGGGAGTACATGAAGTCACAGTGTGGGAGTATATGAAGTCACAGTGAGGGAGTACATGAAGTCACAGTGTGGGAGTACATGCAGTCACATTGTGGGAGTACATGAAGTCACAGTGTGGGAGTACATGAAGTCATAGTCTGCGAGTACATGAAGTCACAGTGGGGGAGTACATGAAGTCACAGTGTGGGAGTACATGAAGTCACAGTTTGGGAGCACATGAAGTCATAGCCTGCGAGTACATGAAGTCACAGTGTGGGAGTACATTAAGTCACAGTCTGCGAGTACATGAAGTCACAGTGTGGGAGTAAATAAAGTCACAGTGAGTGAGTAAATGAAGTCACAGTGAGTGAGTACATGAAGTCACAATCTGCGAGTACATGAAGTCACAGTGTGGGAGTACATGAAGTCACAGTGTGGGAGTACATGAAGTCACGGTGTGGGAGTACATGAAGTCACAGTGTGGGAGTACACAAAGTCACATTGTGGGAGTACATGAAGTCACAGTGTGGGAGTAAATGAAGTCACAGTGCGGGAGTACATGAAGTCACAATCTGCGAGTACATGAAGTCACAGTGTGGGAGTACATGAAGTCACAGTGTGGGAGTACATGAAGTCACAGTGTGGGAGTATATGAAGTCACAGTGAGGGAGTACATGAAGTCACAGTGTGGGAGTACATGCAGTCACATTGTGGGAGTACATGAAGTCACAGTGAGGGAGTACATGAAGTCACAGTGTGGGAGTACATGCAGTCACATTGTGGGAGTACATGAAGTCACAGTGTGGGAGTACATGAAGTCATAGTCTGCGAGTACATGAAGTCACAGTGGGGGAGTACATGAAGTCACAGTGTGGGAGTACATGAAGTCACAGTTTGGGAGCACATGAAGTCATAGCCTGCGAGTACATGAAGTCACAGTGTGGGAGTACATTAAGTCACAGTCTGCGAGTACATGAAGTCACAGTGTGGGAGTAAATAAAGTCACAGTGAGTGAGTAAATGAAGTCACAGTGAGTGAGTACATGAAGTCACAATCTGCGAGTACATGAAGTCACAGTGTGGGAGTACATGAAGTCACAGTGTGGGAGTACATGAAGTCACGGTGTGGGAGTACATGAAGTCACGGTGTGGGAGTACATGAAGTCACGGTGTGGGAGTACATGAAGTAACAGTGTGGGAGTACATGAAGTCACAGTGTGGGAGTAAATGAAGTAACAGTGTGGGAGTACATGTAGTCACAGTTTGGGAGTACATGAAGTCATAGCCTGCGAGTACATGAAGTCACAGTGTGGGAGTACATGAAGTCACAGTGTGGGAGTACATGAAGTCACAGTGTGGGAGTACATGAAATCACAGTGTGGGAGTACATGAAGTCACAGTGTGGGAGTACATAAAATCACAGTGTGGGAGTACATGAAGTCATAGTGTGGGAGTACATGAAGTCACAGTGTGGGAGTACATGAAGTCTTAGTCTGCGAATACATGAAGTCACAGTGTGGGAATACATGAAGTCACAGTGCGGGAGTACATGAAGTCACAGTGCGGGAGTACATGAAGTCACATTGTGGGAGTACATGAAGTCACAGTGTGGGAGTAAATGAAGTCACAGTACGGGAGTATATGAAGTCACAGTGTGGTAGTACATGAAGTCACAGTGTGGGAGTACATGAAGTCATAGTCTGCGAGTACATGAAGTCTCAGTGCAGGAGTACGTGAAGTCACAATGTGGGAGTACCAAAAGTCACAGTGTGGGAGTACATTAAGTCACAATCTGCGAGTACATGAAGTCACAGTGTGGGAGTACATGATGTCACAGTGTGGGAGTACATGAAGTCACGGTGTGGCAATATATGAAGTCACAGTCTGCGAGTACATGAAGTCACAGTCTGCGAGTACATAAAGTCACAGTGTGGGAGTACATGAAGTAACAGTGTGAGGGTACATGAAGTCACAGTGTGAGAGTACATGAAGTCACAGTGCGGGAGTACATGAAGTCACAGTGCGGGAGTACATGAAGTCACAGTGCGGGAGTACATGAAGTCACAGTGCAGGAGTACATGAAGTCACAGTGTGGGAGTACATGAAGTCACAGTGTGGGAGTACATGAAGTCATAGTGTGGGAGTAAATGAAGTCACAGCGTGGGAGTACATGAAGTCACAGTGCGGGAGTACATGATGTCACAGAGTGGAAGTACATGAAGTCATAGTGTGAGAGTACATGAAGTCTCAGTGAGGGAGTACATGAAGTCACAGTGTGGGAGTACATGAAATCACAGTGTGGGAGTACATGAAGTCACAGTGTGAGAGTACATGAAGTCACAGTGTGGGAGTAAATGAAGTCACAGTGCGGGAATACATAAAGTCACAGTGCGGGAGTTCATGAAGTCACAGTGTGGAAGTACATGAAGTCACAGTGCGGGAGTACATTAAGTCACAGTGCGGGAGTACATGAAGTCACAATCTGCGAGTACATGAAGTCACAGTCTGCGAGTACATGAAGTCACAGTCTGCGAGTACATGAAGTCACAGTGTGGGAGTACATGAAGTCACAATCTGCGAGTACATGAAGTCACAGTGCGGGAGTACATGAAGTCACAGTGCGGGAGTACATGAAGTCACAGTGCGGGAGTACATGAAGTCACAGTGTGGGAGTACATGAATTCACAGTGCGAGAGTACACGAAGTCACATTGTGGGAGTACACGAAGTCACAGTGTGGGAGTAAATGAAGTCACAGTGTGGGAGTATATGAAGTCACAGTGTGGTAGTACATGAAGTCACAGTGTGGGAGTACATGAAGTCATAGTCTGCGAGTACATGAAGTCACAGTGTGGGAGTTTATGAAGTCACAGTCTGCGAGTACACGATGTCACAGTCTGCGAGTACATAAAGTCACATTGTGGGAGTACATGAAGTCACAGTGTGGGAGTACATGAAGTCACAGTGTGGGAGTAAATGAAGTCACAGTGCGGGAGTACATGAAGTCACAATCTGCAAGTACATGAAGTCACAGTTCGGGAGTACATGAAGTCACAGTGTGGGAGTACATGAAGTCACAGTGTGGGAGTACATGAAGTCACAGTGTGGGAGTACATGAAGTCACAGTGTGGGAGTACATGAAGTCAGAGAGCGGGAGTACATGAAGTCACAGTCTGCGAGTACATGAAGTCACAGTGTGGGAGTACATGAAGTCACAGTGTGGGAGTACATGAAGTCACAGTGTGGGAGTACATGAAGTCACAGTGTGGGAGTACATGAAGTCACAGTGTGGGAGTACATGATGTCACAGTGTGGGAGTACATGATGTCACAGTGTGGGAGTACATGAAGTAACAGTGTGGGAGTACATGAAGTCACAGTCTGCGAGTACATGAAGTCACAGTGTGGGAGTAAATGAAGTCACAGTGTGGGAGTAAATGAAGTCACAGTGCGGGAGTACATGAAGTCACAGTGCGGGAGTACATGAAGTCATAGTGTGGGAGTACATGAAGTCACAGTGTGGGAGTATATGAAGTCACAGTCTGCGAGTACATGAAGTCACAGTCTGCGAGTACATAAAGTCACAGTGTGGGAGTACATGAAGTAACAGTATGGGAGTACATGAAGTAACAGTGTGAGTACATGAAGTCACAGTGTGGGAGTACATGAAGTCACAGTGTGGAAGTACATGAAGTCACAGTGTGGAAGTACATGAAGTCACAGTGTGGAAGTACATGAAGTCACAGTGTGGGAGTACATGAAGTCATAGTCTGCGGTACATGAAGTTACAGTGTGGGAGTAAATGAAGTCACAGTGCGGGAGTACATGAAGTCACAATCTGCGAGTACATGAAGTCACAGTGCGGGAGTACATGAAGTCACAGTGTGGGATAGAGATGAGCGGGTTCGGTTTCTTTGAATCCGAACCCGCACGAACTTCACTTTTTTTTTCACGGGTCCGAGCGACTCGGATCTTCCCGCCTTGCTCGGTTAACCCGAGCGCGCCCGAACGTCATCATGACGCTGTCGGATTCTCGCGAGACTCGGATTCTATATAAGGAGCCGCGCGTCGCCGCCATTTTCACACGTGCATTGAGATTGATAGGGAGAGGACGTGGCTGGCGTCCTCTCCATTAGAATAGATTAGAAGAGAGAGAGAGAGAGAGAGATTGTGCAGACAGAGTTTACCACAGTGACCAGTGCAGTTGTTGTTAAGTTAACTTTTATTTAATATATCCGTTCTCTGCTATATCCGTTCTCTGCCTGAAAAAAACGATACACAGCAGTCACACAGTGTGACTCAGTCTGTGTGCACTCAGCTCAGCCCAGTGTGCTGCACATCAATGTATAAAAGCTTATAATAATTGTGGGGGAGACTGGGGAGCACTGCAGGTTGTTATAGCAGGAGCCCCCAGGAGTACATAATAATATATTAATTTAAAATTAAACAGTGCACACTTTTGCTGCAGGAGTGCCACTGCCAGTGTGACTAGTGGTGACCAGTGCCTGACCACCAGTATAGTAGTATATTGTTGTATACTATCTCTTTATCAACCAGTCTATATTAGCAGCAGACACAGTACAGTGCGGTAGTTCACGGCTGTGGCTACCTCTGTGTCGGCAGTCGGCACTCGGCAGGCAGTCCGTCCATCCATAATTGTATAATTATATACCACCTAACCGTGGTATTTTTTTTTCTTTCTTTATACCGTCGTCATAGTCATACTAGTTGTTACGAGTATACTACTATCTCTTTATCAACCAGTGTACAGTGCGGTAGTTCACGGCTGTGGCTACCTCTGTGTCGGCAGTCGGCAGGCAGTCCGTCCATCCATAATTGTATTATAATATATACCACCTAACCGTGGTTTTTTTTTCATTCTTTATACCGTCATAGTGTCATACTAGTTGTTACGAGTATACTACTATCTCTTTATCAACCAGTGTACAGTGCGGTAGTTCACGGCTGTGGCTACCTCTGTGTCGGAACTCGGCAGGCAGTCCGTCCATCCATAATTGTATTATTATAATATATACCACCTAACCGTGGTTTTTTTTTCATTCTTTATACCGTCATAGTGTCATACTAGTTGTTACGAGTATACTACTATCTCTTTATCAACCAGTGTACAGTGCGGTAGTTCACGGCTGTGGCTACCTCTGTGTCGGCAGTCGGCAGGCAGTCCGTCCATCCATAATTGTATTATAATATATACCACCTAACCGTGGTTTTTTTTTCATTCTTTATACCGTCATAGTCAGTCATACTAGTTGTTACGAGTATACTACTATCTCTTTATCAACCAGTGTACAGTGCGGTAGTTCACGGCTGTGGCTACCTCTGTGTCGGCACTCGGCAGGCAGTCCGTCCATCCATAATTGTATTATAATATATACCACCTAACCGTGGTTTTTTTTTCATTCTTTATACCGTCATAGTGTCATACTAGTTGTTACGAGTATACTACTATCTCTTTATCAACCAGTGTACAGTGCGGTAGTTCACGGCTGTGGCTACCTCTGTGTCGGCAGTCGGCAGGCAGTCCGTCCATCCATAATTGTATTATAATATATACCACCTAACCGTGGTTTTTTTTTCATTCTTTATACCGTCATAGTGTCATACTAGTTGTTACGAGTATACTACTATCTCTTTATCAACCAGTGTACAGTGCGGTAGTTCACGGCTGTGGCTACCTCTGTGTCGGAACTCGGCAGGCAGTCCGTCCATCCATAATTGTATTATTATAATATATACCACCTAACCGTGGTTTTTTTTTCATTCTTTATACCGTCATAGTGTCATACTAGTTGTTACGAGTATACTACTATCTCTTTATCAACCAGTGTACAGTGCGGTAGTTCACGGCTGTGGCTACCTCTGTGTCGGCAGTCGGCAGGCAGTCCGTCCATCCATAATTGTATTATAATATATACCACCTAACCGTGGTTTTTTTTTTCATTCTTTATACCGTCGTCATACTAGTTGTTACGAGTATACTACTATCTCTTTATCAACCAGTGTACAGTGCGGTAGTTCACGGCTGTGGCTACCTCTGTGTCGGCAGTCGGCAGGCAGTCCGTCCATCCATAATTGTATTATTATTATAATATATACCACCTAACCGTGGTTTTTTTATACCACCTAACCGTGGCAGTCCGTCCATAATTGTATACTAGTATCCAATCCATCCATCTCCATTGTTTACCTGAGGTGCCTTTTAGTTCTGCCTATAAAATATGGAGAACAAAAAAGTTGAGGTTCCAAAATTAGGGAAAGATCAAGATCCACTTCCACCTCGTGCTGAAGCTGCTGCCACTAGTCATGGCCGAGACGATGAAATGCCAGCAACGTCGTCTGCCAAGGCCGATGCCCAATGTCATAGTACAGAGCATGTCAAATCCAAAACACCAAATATCAGAAAAAAAAGGACTCCAAAACCTAAAATAAAATTGTCGGAGGAGAAGCGTAAACTTGCCAATATGCCATTTACCACACGGAGTGGCAAGGAACGGCTGAGGCCCTGGCCTATGTTCATGGCTAGTGGTTCAGCTTCACATGAGGATGGAAGCACTCAGCCTCTCGCTAGAAAACTGAAAAGACTCAAGCTGGCAAAAGCACCGCAAAGAACTGTGCGTTCTTTGAAATCCCAAATCCACAAGGAGAGTCCAATTGTGTCGTTTGCGATGCCTGACCTTCCCAACACTGGACGTGAAGAGCATGCGCCTTCCACTATTTGCATGCCCCCTGCAAGTGCTGGAAGGAGCACCCGCAGTCCAGTTCCTGATAGTCAGATTGAAGATGTCAGTGTTGAAGTACACCAGGATGAGGAGGATATGGGTGTTGCTGGCGCTGGGGAGGAAATTGACCAGGAGGATTCTGATGGTGAGGTGGTTTGTTTAAGTCAGGCACCCGGGGAGACACCTGTTGTCCGTGGGAGGAATATGGCCGTTGACATGCCAGGTGAAAATACCAAAAAAATCAGCTCTTCGGTGTGGAGGTATTTCACCAGAAATGCGGACAACAGGTGTCAAGCCGTGTGTTCCCTTTGTCAAGCTGTAATAAGTAGGGGTAAGGACGTTAACCACCTCGGAACATCCTCCCTTATACGTCACCTGCAGCGCATTCATAATAAGTCAGTGACAAGTTCAAAAACTTTGGGTGACAGCGGAAGCAGTCCACTGACCAGTAAATCCCTTCCTCTTGTAACCAAGCTCACGCAAACCACCCCACCAACTCCCTCAGTGTCAATTTCCTCCTTCCCCAGGAATGCCAATAGTCCTGCAGGCCATGTCACTGGCAAGTCTGACGAGTCCTCTCCTGCCTGGGATTCCTCCGATGCATCCTTGCGTGTAACGCCTACTGCTGCTGGCGCTGCTGTTGTTGCCGCTGGGAGTCGATGGTCATCCCAGAGGGGAAGTCGTAAGCCCACTTGTACTACTTCCAGTAAGCAATTGACTGTTCAACAGTCCTTTGCGAGGAAGATGAAATATCACAGCAGTCATCCTACTGCAAAGCGGATAACTGAGGCCTTGGCATCCTGGGTGGTGAGAAACGTGGTTCCGGTATCCATCATTACTGCAGAGCCAACTAGAGACTTGTTGGAGGTACTGTGTCCCCGGTACCAAATACCATCTAGGTTCCATTTCTCTAGGCAGGCGATACCGAAAATGTACACAGACCTCAGAAAAAGAGTCACCAGTGTCCTAAAAAATGCAGCTGTACCCAATGTCCACTTAACCACGGACATGTGGACAAGTGGAGCAGGGCAGGGTCAGGACTATATGACTGTGACAGCCCACTGGGTAGATGTATGGACTCCCGCCGCTAGAACAGCAGCGGCGGCACCAGTAGCAGCATCTCGCAAACGCCAACTCTTTCCTAGGCAGGCTACGCTTTGTATCACCGCTTTCCAGAATACGCACACAGCTGAAAACCTCTTACGGCAACTGAGGAAGATCATCGCGGAATGGCTTACCCCAATTGGACTCTCCTGTGGATTTGTGGCATCGGACAACGCCAGCAATATTGTGTGTGCATTAAATCTGGGCCAATTCCAGCACGTCCCATGTTTTGCACATACCTTGAATTTGGTGGTGCAGAATTTTTTAAAAAAACGACAGGGGCGTGCAAGAGATGCTGTCGGTGGCCAGAAGAATTGCGGGACACTTTCGGCGTACAGGCACCACGTACAGAAAACTGGAGCACCACCAAAAACTACTGAACCTGCCCTGCCATCATCTGAAGCAAGAAGTGGTAACGAGGTGGAATTCAACCCTCTATATGCTTCAGAGGTTGGAGGAGCAGCAAAAGGCCATTCAAGCCTATACAATTGAGCACGATATAGTAGGTGGAATGCACCTGTCTCAAGTGCAGTGGAGAATGATTTCAACGTTGTGCAAGGTTCTGATGCCCTTTGAACTTGCCACACGTGAAGTCAGTTCAGACACTGCCAGCCTGAGTCAGGTCATTCCCCTCATCAGGCTTTTGCAGAAGAAGCTGGAGGCATTGAAGGAGGAGCTAACACGGAGCGATTCCGCTAGGCATGTGGGACTTGTGGATGCAGCCCTTAATTCGCTTAACAAGGATTCACGGGTGGTCAATCTGTTGAAATCAGAGCACTACATTTTGGCCACCGTGCTCGATCCTAGATTTAAAGCCTACCTTGGATCTCTCTTTCCGGCAGACACAGGTCTGCTGGAGTTGAAAGACCTGCTGGTGACAAAATTGTCAAGTCAAGCGGAACGCGACCTGTCAACATCTCCTCCTTCACATTCTCCCGCAACTGGGGGTGCGAGGAAAAGGCTCAGAATTCCGAGACCACCCGCTGGCGGTGATGCAGGGCAGTCTGGAGCGACTGCTGATGCTGACATCTGGTCCGGACTGAAGGACCTGACAACGATTACGGACATGTCGTCTACTGTCACTGCATATGATTCTCTCAACATTGATAGAATGGTGGAGGATTATATGAGTGACCGCATCCAAGTAGGCACGTCACACAGTCCGTACTTATACTGGCAGGAAAAAGAGGCAATTTGGAGGCCCTTGCACAAACTGGCTTTATTCTACCTAAGTTGCCCTCCCACAAGTGTGTACTCCGAAAGAGTGTTTAGTGCCGCCGCTCACCTTGTCAGCAATCGGCGTACGAGGTTACATCCAGAAAATGTGGAGAAGATGATGTTCATTAAAATGAATTATAATCAATTCCTCCGCGGAGACATTGACCAGCAGCAATTGCCTCCACAAAGTACACAGGGAGCTGAGATGGTGGATTCCAGTGGGGACGAATTGATAATCTGTGAGGAGGGGGATGTACACGGTGATATATCGGAGGGTGAAGATGAGGTGGACATCTTGCCTCTGTAGAGCCAGTTTGTGCAAGGAGAGATTAATTGCTTCTTTTTTGGGGGGGGTCCAAACCAACCCGTCATATCAGTCACAGTCGTGTGGCAGACCCTGTCACTGAAATGATGGGTTGGTTAAAGTGTGCATGTCCTGTTTTGTTTATACAACATAAGGGTGGGTGGGAGGGCCCAAGGATAATTCCATCTTGCACCTCTTTTTTTCTTTTCTTTTTCTTTGCATCATGTGCTGATTGGGGAGGGTTTTTTGGAAGGGACATCCTGCGTGACACTGCAGTGCCACTCCTAGATGGGCCCGGTGTTTGTGTCGGCCACTAGGGTCGCTTATCTTACTCACACAGCGACCTCGGTGAAAATTTTAGGACTAAAAATAATATTGTGAGGTGTGAGGTATTCAGAATAGACTGAAAATGAGTGTAAATTATGGTTTTTGAGGTTAATAATACTTTGGGATCAAAATGACCCCCAAATTCTATGATTTAAGCTGTTTTTTAGTGTTTTTGGAAAAAAACACCCGAATCCAAAACACACCCGAATCCGACAAAAAAAATTCGGTGAGGTTTTGCCAAAACGCGTTCGAACCCAAAACACGGCCGCGGAACCGAACCCAAAACCAAAACACAAAACCCGAAAAATTTCAGGCGCTCATCTCTAGTGTGGGAGTACATGAAGTCAGAGAGCGGGAGTACATGAAGTCAGAGAGCGGGAGTACATGAAGTCAGAGAGCGGGAGTACATGAAGTCACAGTCTGCGAGTACAAGAAGTCACAGTGTGGGAGTACATGAAGTCACAGTGTGGGAGTACATGATGTCACAGTGTGGGAGTAAATGATGTCACAGTGTGGGAGTAAATGAAGTCACAGTGCGGGAGTACATGAAGTCACAATCTGCAAGTACATGAAGTCACAGTGTGGGAGTACATGAAGTCATAGTGTGGGAGTACATGAAGACACAGTGTGGGAGTACATGAAGACACAGTGTGGGAGTACAAGAAGACACAGTGTGGGAGTATATGAAGTCACAGTGTGGGAGTACATGAAGTCACAGTCTGCGAGTACATGAAGTCACATTGTGGGAGTACATGAAGTCACAGTGTGGGAGTACATGAAGTCACAGTGTGGGAGTATATGAAGTCACAGTCTGCGAGTACATGAAGTCACAGTGCGGGAGTACATGAAGTCACAGTGTGGGAGTACACGAAGTCACATTGTGGGAATACATAAAGTCACAGTGTGGGAGTACATGAAGTCACAGTGTGGGAGTACATGAAGTCACGGTCTGCGAGTACAAGAATTCACAGTGTGGGAGTACATGAAGTCACAGTGCGAGAGTACATGAAGTCATAGTCTGCGGTACATGAAGTTACAGTGTGGGAGTAAATGAAGTCACAGTGCGGGAGTACATGAAGTCACAATCTGCGAGTACATGAAGTCACAGTGCGGGAGTACATGAAGTCACAGTGTGGGAGTACATGAAGTCAGAGAGCGGGAGTTCATGAAGTCACAGTCTGCGAATACATAAAGTCACAGTGTGGGAGTGCATGAAGTAAAATTATGGGAGTACATGAAGTAACAGTGAGTACATGAAGTCTCAGTGTGGGAGTACATGAATTCACAGTGTGGGAGTACATGAAGTCACAGTGTGGGAGTACATGAAGTCACGGTCTGCGAGTACAAGAATTCACAGTGTGGGAGTACATGAAGTCACAGTGCGAGAGTACACGAAGTCACATTGTGGGAGTACATGAAGTCACAGTGTGGGAGTACATGAAGTCACAGTGCGGGAGTACATGAAGTCACAATCTGCGAGTACATGAAGTCACAGTGTGTGAGTACATGAAGTCACAATCTGCGAGTACATGAAGTCACAGTGTGTGAGTACATGAAGTCACAGTGTGGGAGTACATGAAGTCACAGTGTGGGAGTATATAAAGTCACAGTCTGCGAGTACATAAAGTCACAGTGTGGGAGTACATGAAGTCACAGTGCGGGAGTACATGAATTCACAGTGTGGGAGTACATGAAGTAATAGTCTGCGAGTACATGAAGTCACAGTGTGGGAGTAAATGAAGTCACAGTGCGGGAGTACATGAAGTCACAATCTGCGAGTACATGAAGTCACAGTGTGTGAGTACATGAAGTCACAGTGTGGGAGTACATGAAGTCACAGTGTGGGAGTATATGAAGTCACAGTGTGGGAGTATATGAAGTCACAGTCTGCGAGTACATGAAGTCACAGTCTGCGAGTACATAAAGTCACAGTGTGGGAGTACATGAAGTAACAGTGTGGGAGTACATGAAGTCACAGTGCGGGAGTACATAAAGTCTTAGTCTGCGAATACATGAAGTCACAGTGTGGGAGTAAATGAAGTCACAGTGCGGGAGTACATTAAGTCATAGTGTGGGAGTACATGAAGTCACAATCTGCGAGTACATGAAGTCACAGTGTGGGAGTACATTAAGTCATAGTGTGGGAGTATATGAAGTCACAATCTGCGAGTACATGAAGTCACAGTGCGGGAGTACATGAAGTCACAGTGTGTGAGTACATGAAGTCACATTGTGGGAGTACATGAAGTAAAATTATGGGAGTACATGAAGTAACAGTGAGAGTACATGAAGTCACAGTGTGGGAGTACATGAATTCACAGTGTGGGAGTACATGAAGTCACAGTGTGGGAGTACATGAAGTCACGGTCTGCGAGTACATGAAGTCGCATTGTGGGAGTACATGAAGTCACAGTGTGGGAGTAAATGAAGTCACAGTGCGGGAGTATATGAAGTCACAGTGTGGTAGTACATGAAGTCACAGTGTGGGAGTACATGAAGTCATAGTCTGCGAGTACATGAAGTCTCAGTGCAGGAGTACGTGAAGTCACAATGTGGGAGTACATAAAGTCACAGTGTGGGAGTACATGAAGTCACAATCTGCGAGTACATGAAGTCACATTGTGGGAGTACATTAAGTCATAGTGTGGGAGTACATGAAGTCACAGTGTGGGAGTACAAGAAGTCACAGTGTGGGAGTACATGAAGTCACAGTGTGGGTGTACATGAAGTCACAGTGTGCGAGTACATGAAGTCACATTGTGGGAGTACATGAAGTCACAGTGTGGGAGTATATGTAGTCACAGTCTGCGAGTTCATGAAGTCACAGTCTGCGAATACAGAAAGTCACAGTGTGGGAGCACATGAAGTAAAATTATGGGAGTACATGAAGTAACAGTGAGAGTACATGAAGTCACAGTGTGGGAGTACATGAATTCACAGTGTGGGAGTACATGAAGTCACAGTGTGGGAGTACATGAAGTCACGGTCTGCGAGTACAAGAATTCACAGTGTGGGAGTACATGAAGTAACAGTGCGAGAGTACACGAAGTCACATTGTGGGAGTACATGAAGTCAGAGAGCGGGAGTACATGAAGTCACAATCTGCGAGTACATGAAGTCACAGTGCGAGAGTACACGAAGTCACATTGTGGGAGTACATGAAGTCACAGTGTGGGAGTAAATGAAGTCACAGTGCGGGAGTACATGAAGTCACAATCTGCGAGTACATGAAGTCACAGTGCGGGAGTACATGAAGTCACAGTCTGCGAGTACATGAAGTCACAGTCTGCGAGTACATGAAGTCACAGTGTGGGAGTACATGAAGTCACAGTGTGGGAGTATATGAAGTCACAGTGTGGGAGTACATGAAGTCACAGTGTGGGAGTACATGAAGTCACAGTGAGGGAGTACATGAAGTCACAGTGTGGGAGTACATGCAGTCACATTGTGGGAGTACATGAAGTCACAGTGTAGGAGTACATGAAGTCATAGTCTGCGAGTACATGAAGTCACAGTGGGGGAGTACATGAAGTCACAGTGTGGGAGTACATGAAGTCACAGTTTGGGAGTACATGAAGTCATAGCCTGCGAGTACATGAAGTCACAGTGTGGGAGTACATGAGTCACAGTGTATGAGTACATGAAATCACAGTGTGGGAGTACATGAAGTCACAGTGTGGGAGTACATGAAATCACAGTGTGGGAGTACATGAAATCACAGTGTGGGAGTACATGAAGTCACAGTCTGCGATTACATGAAGTCACAGTGTGGGAGTAAATGAAGTCACATTGCGGGAGTACATGAAGTCACAGTCTGCGAATACATAAAGTCACAGTGTGGGAGTACATGAAGTAAAATTATGGAAGTACATGAAGTAACAGTGTGGGAGTACATGAAGTTTTAGTTTGCGAATACATGAAGTCACAGTGTGGGAGTACATGAAGTCACAGTGCGGGAGTACATGAAGTCACAGTCTGCGAGTACATGAAGTCGCATTGTGGGAGTACATGAAGTCACAGTGTGGGAGTAAATGAAGTCACAGTGCGGGAGTACATTAAGTCATAGTGTGGGAGTACATGAAGTCACAATCTGCGAGTACATGAAGTCACAGTGTGGGAGTACATTAAGTCATAGTGTGGGAGTATATGAAGTCACAATCTGCGAGTACATGAAGTCACAGTGCGGGAGTACATGAAGTCACAGTGTGTGAGTACATGAAGTCACATTGTGGGAGTACATGAAGTAAAATTATGGGAGTACATGAAGTAACAGTGAGAGTACATGAAGTCACAGTGTGGGAGTACATGAATTCACAGTGTGGGAGTACATGAAGTCACAGTGTGGGAGTACATGAAGTCACGGTCTGCGAGTACATGAAGTCGCATTGTGGGAGTACATGAAGTCACAGTGTGGGAGTAAATGAAGTCACAGTGCGGGAGTATATGAAGTCACAGTGTGGTAGTACATGAAGTCACAGTGTGGGAGTACATGAAGTCATAGTCTGCGAGTACATGAAGTCTCAGTGCAGGAGTACGTGAAGTCACAATGTGGGAGTACATAAAGTCACAGTGTGGGAGTACATGAAGTCACAATCTGCGAGTACATGAAGTCACATTGTGGGAGTACATTAAGTCATAGTGTGGGAGTACATGAAGTCACAGTGTGGGAGTACAAGAAGTCACAGTGTGGGAGTACATGAAGTCACAGTGTGGGTGTACATGAAGTCACAGTCTGCGAGTACATGAAGTCACATTGTGGGAGTACATGAAGTCACAGTGTGGGAGTATATGTAGTCACAGTCTGCGAGTTCATGAAGTCACAGTCTGCGAATACAGAAAGTCACAGTGTGGGAGCACATGAAGTAAAATTATGGGAGTACATGAAGTAACAGTGAGAGTACATGAAGTCACAGTGTGGGAGTACATGAATTCACAGTGTGGGAGTACATGAAGTCACAGTGTGGGAGTACATGAAGTCACGGTCTGCGAGTACAAGAATTCACAGTGTGGGAGTACATGAAGTAACAGTGCGAGAGTACACGAAGTCACATTGTGGGAGTACATGAAGTCAGAGAGCGGGAGTACATGAAGTCACAATCTGCGAGTACATGAAGTCACAGTGCGAGAGTACACGAAGTCACATTGTGGGAGTACATGAAGTCACAGTGTGGGAGTAAATGAAGTCACAGTGCGGGAGTACATGAAGTCACAATCTGCGAGTACATGAAGTCACAGTGCGGGAGTACATGAAGTCACAGTCTGCGAGTACATGAAGTCACAGTCTGCGAGTACATGAAGTCACAGTGTGGGAGTACATGAAGTCACAGTGTGGGAGTATATGAAGTCACAGTGTGGGAGTACATGAAGTCACAGTGTGGGAGTACATGAAGTCACAGTGAGGGAGTACATGAAGTCACAGTGTGGGAGTACATGCAGTCACATTGTGGGAGTACATGAAGTCACAGTGTAGGAGTACATGAAGTCATAGTCTGCGAGTACATGAAGTCACAGTGGGGGAGTACATGAAGTCACAGTGTGGGAGTACATGAAGTCACAGTTTGGGAGTACATGAAGTCATAGCCTGCGAGTACATGAAGTCACAGTGTGGGAGTACATGAGTCACAGTGTATGAGTACATGAAATCACAGTGTGGGAGTACATGAAGTCACAGTGTGGGAGTACATGAAATCACAGTGTGGGAGTACATGAAATCACAGTGTGGGAGTACATGAAGTCACAGTCTGCGATTACATGAAGTCACAGTGTGGGAGTAAATGAAGTCACATTGCGGGAGTACATGAAGTCACAGTCTGCGAATACATAAAGTCACAGTGTGGGAGTACATGAAGTAAAATTATGGAAGTACATGAAGTAACAGTGTGGGAGTACATGAAGTTTTAGTTTGCGAATACATGAAGTCACAGTGTGGGAGTACATGAAGTCACAGTGCGGGAGTACATGAAGTCACAGTCTGCGAGTACATGAAGTCGCATTGTGGGAGTACATGAAGTCACAGTGTGGGAGTAAATGAAGTCACAGTGCGGGAGTATATGAAGTCACAGTGCGGGAGTACATGAAGTCATAGTCTGCGAGTACATGAAGTCTCAGTGCAGGAGTACGTGAAGTCACAATGTGGGAGTACATTAAGTCACAGTGTGGGAGTAAATGAAGTCACAGTGTGGGAGTAAATGAAGTCACAGTGAGTGAGTACATGAAGTCACAATCTGCGAGTACATGAAGTCACAGTGTGGGAGTACATGAAGTCACAGTGTGGGAGTACATGAAGTCACAGTGTGGGAGTACATGAAGTCACGGTGTGGGAGTACATGAAGTCACGGTGTGGGAGTATATGAAGTCACAGTGTGGGAGTACATGAAGTAACAGTGTGGGAGTACATGAAGTCACAGTGTGGGAGTACATGAAGTCACAGTGTGGGAGTAAATGAAGTCATAGCATGCGAGTACATGAAGTCACAGTGTGGGAGTACATGAAGTCACAATCTGCGAGTACATGAAGTCACAGTGCGGGAGTACATGAAGTAAAATTATGGGAGTACATGAAGTAACAGTGTGGGAGTACATGAAGTCATAGTGTGGGAGTAAATGAAGTCATAGCCTGCGAGTACATGAAGTCACAGTGTGGGAGTACATGAAGTCATAGTGTGGGAGTACATGAAATCACAGTGTGGGAGTACATGAAGTCACAGTGTGGAAGTACATGAAATCACAGTGTGGGAGTACATGAAGTCACAGTCTGCGAGTACATGAAGTCACAGTGTGGGAGTACATGAAGTCACAGTGTGGGAGTACATGAAGTCATAGTCTGCGAGTACATGAAGTCTCAGTGCAGGAGTACGTGAAGTCACAATGTGGGAGTACATAAAGTCACAGTGTGGGAGTACATAAAGTCACAGTCTGCGAGTACATGAAGTCATAGTGTGGGAGTACATGAAGTCACAGTGTGGGAGTACATGAAGTCACAGTGTGAGAGTACATGAAGTCACAGTGAGGGAGTACATGAAGTCACAGTGTGGGAGTACATGAAGTCACAGTGTGGGAGTACATGAAGTCATAGCCTGCGAGTACATGAAGTCACAGTGCGGGAGTACATGAAGTCACAGTGTGGGAGTAAATGAAGTCACAGTGCGGGAGTACATGAAGTCACAATCTGCGAGTACATGAAGTCATAGTGTGGGAGTACATGAAGTCACAGTGTTGGAGTACAAGAAGTCACAGTGTGGGAATATATGAAGTCACATTGTGGGAGTACATGAAGTCACAGTGTGGGAGTACATGAAGTCACAGTGTGGGAGTATATGAAGTCACAGTCTGCGAGTTCATGAAGTCACAGTCTGCGAATACATAAAGTCACAGTGTGGGAGTACATGAAGTAAAATTATGGGAGTACAAGAAGTCACAGTGTGGGAATATATGAAGTCACAGTGTGGGAGTACATGAATTCACAGTGTGGGAGTACATGAAGTCACAGTGTGGGAGTACATGAAGTCACGGTCTGCGAGAACATGAAGTCACAGTGTGGGAGTACATGAAGTCACAGTGCGAGAGTACATGAAGTCACAGTGTGGGAGTACATGAAGTCACAGTGTGGGAGTACATGAAGTAACAGTGTGGGAGTACATGAAGTAACAGTGTGGGAGTACATGATGTCACAGTCTGCGAGTACATGAAGTCACAGTGTGGGAGTAAATGAAGTCACAGTGCGGGAGTACATGAAGTCACAGTGCGGGAGTACATGAAGTCACAGTGTGGGAGTAAATGAAGTCACAGTGTGGGAGTACATGAAGTCACGGTCTGCGAGTACAAGAATTCACAGTGTGGGAGTACATGAAGTCACAGTGCGAGAGTACACGAAGTCACATTGTGGGAGTACATGAAGTCACAGTGTGGGAGTACATGAAGTAACAGTGTGGGAGTACATGAAGTCACAGTGTGGGAATATATGAAGTCACAGTGTGGGAGTACATGAAGTCACAGTCTGCGAGTACATGAAGTCACAGTGTGGGAGTACATGAAGTCACAGTGTGGGAGTATATGAACTCACAGTCTGCGAGTTCATGAAGTCACAGTCTGCGAATACATAAAGTCACAGTGTGGGAGTACATGAAGTAAAATTATGGGAGTACATGAAGTAACAGTGAGAGTACATGAAGTCACAGTGTGGGAGTACATGAATTCACAGTGTGGGAGTACATGAAGTCACAGTGTGGGAGTACATGAAGTCACGGTCTGCGAGTACAAGAATTCACAGTGTGGGAGTACATGAAGTCACAGTGCGAGAGTACACGAAGTCACATTGTGGGAGTACATGAAGTCAGAGAGCGGGAGTACATGAAGTCACAATCTGCGAGTACATGAAGTCACAGTGCGGGAGTACATGAAGCCACAGTGTGGGAGTACATGAAGTCAGAGAGCGTGAGTACATGAAGTCACAGTCTGCGAGTACATGAAGTCACAGTGTGGGAGTACATGAAGTCACAGTGTGGGAGTACATGAAGTCACAGTGTGGGAGTACATGAAGTCACAGTGTGGGAGTACATGAAGTCACAGTGAGGGAGTACATGAAGTCACAGTGTGGGAGTACATGCAGTCACATTGTGGGAGTACATGAAGTCACAGTGTGGGAGTACATGAAGTCACAGTTTGGGAGTACATGAAGTCATAGCCTGCGAGTACATGAAGTCACAGTGCGGGAGTACATGAAGTCACAATCTGCGAGTACATGAAGTCACAGTGTGGGAGTACATGAAGTCACAGTGTGGGAGTACATGAAGTCACAGTGTGGGAGTACATGAAATCACAGTGTGGGAGTACATGAAGTCACAGTCTGCGAGTACATGAAGTCACGGTCTGCGAGTACAAGAATTCACAGTGTGGGAGTACATGAAGTCACAGTGCGAGAGTACACGAAGTCACATTGTGGGAGTACATGAAGTCACAGTGTGGGAGTAAATGAAGTCACAGTGCGGGAGTACATGAAGTCACAATCTGCGAGTACATGAAGTCACAGTGCAGGAGTACATGAAGTCACAGTCTGCGAGTACATGAAGTCACAGTGTGGGAGTACATGAAGTCACAGTGTGGGAGTACATGAAGTCACAGTTTGGGAGTACATGAAGTCATAGCCTGCGAGTACATGAAGTCACAGTGTGGGAGTAAATGAAGTCAGTGTGTATGAGTACATGAAATCACAGTGTGGGAGTACATGAAGTCACAGTGTGGGAGTACATGAAGTCACAGTGTGGGAGTACATGAAGTCACAGTGTGGGAGTACATGAAATCACAGTGTGGGAGTACATGAAGTCACAGTCTGCGAGTACATGAAGTCACAGTGTGGGAGTAAATGAAGTCACAGTGCGGGAGTACATGAAGTCACAGTCTGCGAATACATAAAGTCACAGTGTGGGAGTACATGAAGTAAAATTATGGGAGTACATGAAGTAACAGTGTGGGAGTACATGAAGTTTTAGTTTGCGAATACATGAAGTCACAGTGTGGGAGTACATGAAGTCACAGTGCGGGAGTACATGAAGTCACAGTCTGCGAGTACATGAAGTCACAGTGTGGGAATATATGAAGTCACAGTGTGGGAGTACATGAAATCACAGTGTGGGAGTACATGAAGTCACAGTCTGCGAGTACATGAAGTCACGGTCTGCGAGTACAAGAATTCACAGTGTGGGAGTACATGAAGTCACAGTGCGAGAGTACACGAAGTCACATTGTGGGAGTACATGAAGTCACAGTGTGGGAGTAAATGAAGTCACAGTGCGGGAGTACATGAAGTCACAATCTGCGAGTACATGAAGTCACAGTGCAGGAGTACATGAAGTCACAGTCTGCGAGTACATGAAGTCACAGTGTGGGAGTACATGAAGTCACAGTGTGGGAGTACATGAAGTCACAGTTTGGGAGTACATGAAGTCATAGCCTGCGAGTACATGAAGTCACAGTGTGGGAGTACATGAAGTCACAGTGTATGAGTACATGAAATCACAGTGTGGGAGTACATGAAGTCACAGTGTGGGTGTACATGAAGTCACAGTGTGGGAGTATATGAAGTCACAGTGTGGGAGTACATGAAATCACAGTGTGGGAGTACATGAAGTCACAGTCTGCGAGTACATGAAGTCACAGTGTGGGAGTAAATGAAGTCACAGTGCGGGAGTACATGAAGTCACAGTCTGCGAATACATAAAGTCACAGTGTGGGAGTACATGAAGTAAAATTATGGGAGTACATGAAGTAACAGTGTGGGAGTACATGAAGTTTTAGTTTGCGAGTACATGAAGTCACAGTGTGGGAGTACATGAAGTCACAGTGCGGGAGTACATGAAGTCACAGTGCGGGAGTACATGAAGTCACAGTGTGGGAGTACATGAAGTAACAGTATGGGAGTACATGAAGTAACAGTGTGAGTACATGAAGTCACAGTGTGGAAGTACATGAAGTCACAGTGTGGAAGTACATGAAGTCACAGTGTGGAAGTACATGAAGTCACAGTATGGGAGTACATGAAGTCACAGTGTGGGAGTACATGAAGTCACAGCGTGGGAGTACATGAAGTCACATCGTGGGAGTACATGAAGTCACAGCGCGGGAGTACATGAAGTCACAGTGTGGAAGGAAAATAAAGTCACAGTGTGAGAGTGCATGAAGTCACAGTGTGGGAGTACATGAAGTCATAATCTGCGAGTACATGAAGTCACATTGTGGGAGTACATGAAGTCACAGTGTGGGAGTACATGAAGTCACAGTGTGGGAGTACATGAAGTAACAGTGTGGGAGTACATGAAGTCACAGTGTGGGAGTAAATGAAGTCACAGTGCGGGAGTACATGAAGTCACAGTGTGGGAGTACATGAAGTCACAGTGTGGGAGTACATGAAATCACAGTGTGGGAGTACATGAAGTCACAGTCTGCGAGTACATGAAGTCACAGTGTGGGAGTAAATGAAGTCACAGTGCGGGAGTACATGAAGTCACAGTCTGCGAATACATAAAGTCACAGTGTGGGAGTACATGAAGTAAAATTATGGGAGTACATGAAGTAACAGTGTGGGAGTACATGAAGTTTTAGTTTGCGAATACATGAAGTCACAGTGTGGGAGTACATGAAGTCACAGTGCGGGAGTACATGAAGTCACAGTCTGCGAGTACATAAAGTCACAGTGTGGGAGTACATGAAGTAACAGTATGGGAGTACATGAAGTAACAGTGTGAGTACATGAAGTCACAGTGTGGAAGTACATGAAGTCACAGTGTGGAAGTACATGAAGTCACAGTGTGGAAGTACATGAAGTCACAGTATGGGAGTACATGAAGTCACAGTGCGGGAGTACATGAAGTCACAGTGCGGGAGTACATGAAGTCACAGTGTGGGAGTAAATGAAGTCACAGTGCGGGAGTACATGAAGTCACAATCTGCGAGTACATGAAGTCACAGTGTGGGAGTACATTAAGTTATAGTGTGGGAGTACATGAAGTCACAGTGTGGGAGTACAAGAAGTCACAGTGTGGGAATATATGAAGTCACAGTTTGGGAGTACATGAAGTCACAGTGTGGGAGTACATGAAGTAACAGTGTGGAAGGAAAATAAAGTCACAGTGTGAGAGTGCATGAAGTCACAGTGTGGGAGTACATGAAGTCACAGTGTGGGAGTATATGAAGTCACAGTCTGCGAGTTCATGAAGTCACAGTCTGCGAATACATAAAGTCACAGTGTGGGAGTACATGAAGTAAAATTATGGGAGTACAAGAAGTCACAGTGTGGGAATATATGAAGTCACAGTGTG
Source organism: Pseudophryne corroboree (assembly GCF_028390025.1). Taxonomy (NCBI): domain Eukaryota; kingdom Metazoa; phylum Chordata; class Amphibia; order Anura; family Myobatrachidae; genus Pseudophryne; species Pseudophryne corroboree. The sequence goes on along the minus strand of NC_086444.1, from coordinate 1,241,793,052 downwards.
GGAGTACATGAAGTCACAGTGCGAGAGTACACGAAGTCACATTGTGGGAGTACATGAAGTCAGAGAGCGGGAGTACATGAAGTCACAATCTGCGAGTACATGAAGTCACAGTGCGGGAGTACATGAAGCCACAGTGTGGGAGTACATGAAGTCAGAGAGCGGGAGTACATGAAGTCACAGTCTGCGAGTACATGAAGTCACAGTGTGGGAGTACATGAAGTCACAGTGCGAGAGTACACGAAGTCACATTGTGGGAGTACATGAAGTCAGAGAGCGGGAGTACATGAAGTCACAATCTGCGAGTACATGAAGTCACAGTGCGGGAGTACATGAAGCCACAGTGTGGGAGTACATGAAGTCAGAGAGCGGGAGTACATGAAGTCACAGTCTGCGAGTACATGAAGTCACAGTGTGGGAGTACATGAAGTCTTAGTGTGGGAGTACATGAAGTCACAGTGTGGGAGTACATGAAGTCACAGTGAGGGAGTACATGAAGTCACAGTGTGGGAGTACATGCAGTCACATTGTGGGAGTACATGAAGTCACAGTGTGGGAGTACATGAAGTCACAGTTTGGGAGTACATGAAGTCATAGCCTGCGAGTACATGAAGTCACAGTGCGGGAGTACATGAAGTCATAGCCTGCGAGTACATGAAGTCACAGTGTGGGAGTACATGAAGTCACAGTGTGGGAGTACATGAAATCACAGTGTGGGAGTACATGAAGTCACAGTGTGGGAGTACATGAAGTCACAGTGTGGGAGTACATGAAGTCACAGTGCGGGAGTACATGAAGTCACAGTGCGGGAGTACATGAAGTCACAGTGCGGGAGTACATGAAGTCACAGTGCGGGAGTACATGAAGTCACAGTGCGGGAGTACATGAAGTCACAGTGTGGGAGTATATGAAGTCACAGTCTGCGAATACATAAAGTCACAGTGTGGGAGTACATGAAGTAAAATTATGGGAGTACATGAAGTAACAGTGTGGGAGTACATGAAGTCTTAGTTTGCGAATACATGAAGTCACAGTGTGGGAGTACATGAAGTCACATTGTGGGAGTACATGAAGTCACAGTGTGGGAGTAAATGAAGTCACAGTGCGGGAGTATATGAAGTCACAGTGTGGTAGTACATGAAGTCACAGTCTGCGAGTACATGAAGTCGCATTGTGGGAGTACATGAAGTCACAGTGTGGGAGTAAATGAAGTCATAGTGCGGGAGTATATGAAGTCACAGTGTGGTAGTACATGAAGTCACAGTGTGGGAGTACATGAAGTCATAGTCTGCGAGTACATGAAGTCTCAGTGCAGGAGTACGTGAAGTCACAATGTGGGAGTACATAAAGTCACAGTGTGGGAGTACATTAAGTCACAGTCTGCGAGTACATGAAGTCACAGTGTGGGAGTAAATGAAGTCACAGTGAGTGAGTACATGAAGTCACAATCTGCGAGTACATGAAGTCACAGTGCGGGAGTACATGAAGTCACAGTCTGCGAGTACATGAAGTCACAGTGTGGGAGTACAAGAAGTCACAGTGTGGGAGTACAAGAAGTCACAGTGTGGGAGTACATGAAGTCACAGTGTGGGAGTACATGAAGTCACAGTCTGCGAGTACATAAAGTCACAGTGTGGGAGTACATGAAGTAACAGTGTGAGAGTACATGAAGTCACAGTGAGGGAGTACATGAAGTCACAGTGTGGGAGTACATGAAGTCACAGTGTGGGAGTACATGAAGTCATAGTGTGGGAGTAAATGAAGTCACAGCGTGGGAGTACATGAAGTCACAGTGCGGAAGTACATGATGTCACAGTGTGGAAGTACATGAAGTCATAGTGTGAGAGTAAATGAAGTCACAGTGTGGGAGTAAATGAAGTCACAGTGCGGGAATACATAAAGTCACAGTGTGGAAGTACATGAAGTCACAGTGTGGGAGTACATTAAGTCACAGTGCGGTAGTACATGAAGTCACAGTCTGCGAATACATGAAGTCACAGTCTGCGAGTACATGAAGTCACAGTGTGGGAGTACATGAAGTCACAGTGTGGGAGTACATGAAGTCACAGTGCGGGAGTACATGAATTCACAGTGTGGGAGTACATGAAGTAATAGTCTGCGAGTACATGAAGTCACAGTGTGGGAGTAAATGAAGTCACAGTGCGGGAGTACATGAAGTCACAATCTGCGAGTACATGAAGTCACAGTGTGTGAGTACATGAAGTCACAGTGTGGGAGTACATGAAGTCACAGTGTGGGAGTACATGAAGTCACAGTGTGGGAGTATATGAAGTCACAGTGTGGGAGTATATGAAGTCACAGTCTGCGAGTACATGAAGTCACAGCCTGCGAGTACATAAAGTCACAGTGTGGGAGTACATGAAGTAACAGTGTGGGAGTACATGAAGTCACAGTGCGGGAGTACATGAAGCCTTAGTCTGCGAATACATGAAGTCACAGTGTGGGAGTAAATGAAGTCACAGTGCGGGAGTACATGAAGTCACAATCTGCGAGTACATGAAGTCACAGTGTGGGAGTACATTAAGTCATAGTGTGGGAGTACATGAAGTCACAGTGTGGGAGTACAAGAAGTCACAGTGTGGGAATATATGAAGTCACATTGTGGGAGTACATGAAGTCACAGTGTGGGAGTACATGAAGTCACAGTCTGCGAGTTCATGAAGTCACAGTCTGCGAATACATAAAGTCACAGTGTGGGAGTACATGAAGTAAAATTATGGGAGTACAAGAAGTCACAGTGTGGGAATATATGAAGTCACAGTGTGGGAGTACATGAATTCACAGTGTGGGAGTACATGAAGTCACAGTGTGGGAGTAAATGAAGTCACGGTCTGCAAAAACATGAAGTCACAGTGTGGGAGTACATGAAGTCACAGTGCGAGAGTACATGAAGTCACAGTGTGGGAGTATATGAAGTCACAGTCTGCGAGTTCATGAAGTCACAGTCTGCGAATACATAAAGTCACAGTGTGGGAGTACATGAAGTAAAATTATGGGAGTACAAGAAGTCACAGTGTGGGAATATATGAAGTCACAGTGTGGGAGTACATGAATTCACAGTGTGGGAGTACATGAAGTCACAGTGTGGGAGTAAATGAAGTCACGGTCTGCAAAAACATGAAGTCACAGTGTGGGAGTACATGAAGTCACAGTGCGAGAGTACATGAAGTCACAGTGTGGGAGTACATGAAGTCACAGTGTGGGAGTACATGAAGTCACAGTGCGGGAGTACATGAAGTCACAGTGCGAGAGTACATGAAGTCACAGTGTGGGAGTACATGAAGTCACAGTGTGGGAGTACATGAAGTCACAGTGTGGGAGTACATGAAGTCACAGTGTGGGAGTACATGATGTCACAGTCTGCGAGTACATGATGTCACAGTCTGCGAGTAAATGAAGTCACAGTGCGGGAGTACATGAAGTCACAGTGCGGGAGTACATGAAGTCACAGTGCGGGAGTACATGAAGTCACAGTGTGGGAGTAAATGAAGTCACAGTGTGGGAGTACATGAAGTCACGGTCTGCGAGTACAAGAATTCACAGTGTGGGAGTACATGAAGTCACAGTGCGAGAGTACACGAAGTCACATTGTGGGAGTACATGAAGTCACAGTGTGGGAGTAAATGAAGTCACAGTGCGGGAGTACATGAAGTCACAATCTGCCAGTACATGAAGTCACAGTGCGGGAGTACATGAAGTCACAGTCTGCGAGTACATGAAGTCACAGTGTGGGAGTACATTAAGTCATAGTGTGGGAGTACATGAAGTCACAGTGTGGGAGTACAAGAAGTCACAGTGTGGGAATATATGAAGTCACAGTGTGGGAGTACATGAAGTCACAGTCTGCGAGTACATGAAGTCACATTGTGGGAGTACATGAAGTCACAGTGTGGGAGTACATGAAGTCACAGTGTGGGAGTATATGACCTCACAGTCTGCGAGTTCATGAAGTCACAGTCTGCGAATACATAAAGTCACAGTGTGGGAGTACATGAAGTAAAATTATGGGAGTACATGAAGTAACAGTGAGAGTACATGAAGTCACAGTGTGGGAGTACATGAATTCACAGTGTGGGAGTACATGAAGTCACAGTGTGGGAGTACATGAAGTCACGGTCTGCGAGTACAAGAATTCACAGTGTGGGAGTACATGAAGTCACAGTGTGGGAGTACATGAAGTCACAGTGTGGGAGTACATGAAGTCACAGTGTGGGAGTACATGAAGTCACAGTGTGGGAGTACATGAAGTCACAGTGCGGGAGTACATGAAGTCACAGTGCGGGAGTACATGAAGTCACAGTGTGGGAGTATATGAAGTCACAGTCTGCGAATACATAAAGTCACAGTGTGGGAGTACATGAAGTAAAATTATGGGAGTACATGAAGTAACAGTGTGGGAGTACATGAAGTCTTAGTTTGCGAATACATGAAGTCACAGTGTGGGAGTACATGAAGTCACATTGTGGGAGTACATGAAGTCACAGTGCGGAAGTACATGATGTCACAGTGTGGAAGTACATGAAGTCATAGTGTGAGAGTAAATGAAGTCACAGTGCGGGAATACATAAAGTCACAGTGTGGAAGTACATTAAGTCACAGTGCGGTAGTACATGAAGTCACAGTCTGCGAATACATGAAGTCACAGTCTGCGAGTACATGAAGTCACAGTGTGGGAGTACATGAAGTCACAGTGTGGGAGTACATGAATTCACAGTGCGGGAGTACATGAATTCACAGTGTGGGAGTACATGAAGTAATAGTCTGCGAGTACATGAAGTCACAGTGTGGGAGTAAATGAAGTCACAGTGCGGGATGTACATGAAGTCACAATCTGCGAGTACATGAAGTCACAGTGTGTGAGTACATGAAGTCACAGTGTGGGAGTACATGAAGTCACAGTGTGGGAGTACATGAAGTCACAGTGTGGGAGTATATGAAGTCACAGTGTGGGAGTATATGAAGTCACAGTCTGCGAGTACATGAAGTAACAGTCTGCGAGTACATAAAGTCACAGTGTGGGAGTACATGAAGTAACAGTGTGGGAGTACATGAAGTCACAGTGCGGGAGTACATGAAGCCTTAGTCTGCGAATACATGAAGTCACAGTGTGGGAGTAATTGAAGTCACAGTGCGGGAGTACATGAAGTCACAATCTGCGAGTACATGAAGTCACAGTGTGGGAGTACATTAAGTCATAGTGTGGGAGTACATGAAGTCACAGTGTGGGAGTACAAGAAGTCACAGTGTGGGAATATATGAAGTAACATTGTGGGAGTACATGAAGTCACAGTGTGGGAGTACATGAAGTCACAGTGTGGGAGTATATGAAGTCACAGTCTGCGAGTTCATGAAGTCACAGTCTGCGAATACATAAAGTCACAGTGTGGGAGTACATGAAGTAAAATTATGGGAGTACAAGAAGTCACAGTGTGGGAATATATGAAGTCACAGTGTGGGAGTACATGAATTCACAGTGTGGGAGTACATGAAGTCACAGTTTGGGAGTACATGAAGTCATAGCCTGCGAGTACATGAAGTCACAGTGTGGGAGTACATGAAGTCACAGTGTGGGAGTACATGAAGTCACAGTGTGGGAGTACATGAAATCACAGTGTGGGAGTACATGAAGTCACAGTGTGGGAGTACATGAAATCACAGTGTGGGAGTACATGAAGTCACAGTCTGCGAGTACATGAAGTCACAGTGTGGGAGTACATGAAGTCACAGTGTGGGTGTACATGAAGTCACATTGTGGGAGTACATGAAGTCACAGTGTGGGAGTAAATGAAGTCACAGTGCGGGAGTACATGAAGTCACAATCTGCGAGTACATGAAGTCACAATCTGCGAGTACATGAAGTCACAGTGCGGGAGTACATGAAGTCACAGTCTGCGAGTACATGAAGTCACAGTGTGGGAGTACATTAAGTCATAGTGTGGGAGTACATGAAGTCACAGTGTGGGAGTACAAGAAGTCACAGTGTGGGAATATATGAAGTCACAGTGTGGGAGTACATGAAGTCACAGTCTGCGAGTACATGAAGTCACATTGCGGGAGTACATGAAGTCACAGTGTGGGAGTACATGAAGTCACAGTGTGGGAGTATATGAAGTCACAGTGTGGAAGTACATGAAGTCACAGTCTGCGAGTACATAAAGTCACAGTGTGGGAGTACATGAAGTAACAGTGTGGGAGTACATGAAGTCACAGTGTGAGAGTACATGAAGTCACAGTGAGGGAGTACATGAAGTCACAGTGTGGGAGTACATGAAGTCACAGTGTGGGAGTACATGAAGTCACAGTGTGGGAGTATATGAACTCACAGTCTGCGAGTTCATGAAGTCACAGTCTGCGAATACATAAAGTCACAGTGTGGGAGTACATGAAGTAAAATTATGGGAGTACATGAAGTAACAGTGAGAGTACATGAAGTCACAGTGTGGGAGTACATGAATTCACAGTGTGGGAGTACATGAAGTCACAGTGTGGGAGTACATGAAGTCACAGTGTGGGAGTACATGAAGTCACGGTCTGCGAGTACAAGAATTCACAGTGTGGGAGTACATGAAGTCACAGTGCGAGAGTACACGAAGTCACATTGTGGGAGTACATGAAGTCACAGTCTGCGAGTACATGAAGTCACAGTGTGGGAGTACATGAAGTCACAGTGTGGGAGTACATGAAGTCACAGTGTGGGAGTACATGAAGTCACAGTGAGGGAGTACATGAAGTCACAGTTTGGGAGTACATGAAGTCATAGCCTGCGAGTACATGAAGTCACAGTGTGGGAGTACATGAAGTCACAGTGTGGGAGTACATGAAGTCACAGTGTGGGAGTACATGAAGTCACAGTGTGGGAGTACATGAAGTCACAGTCTGCGAGTACATGAAGTCACAGTGTGGGAGTACATGAAGTCACAGTGCGGGAGTACATGAAGTCACAGTGCGGGAGTACATGAAGTCACAGTGTGGGAGTATATGAAGTCACAGTCTGCGAATACATAAAGTCACAGTGTGGGAGTACATGAAGTAAAATTATGGGAGTACATGAAGTAACAGTGTGGGAGTACATGAAGTCTTAGTTTGCGAATACATGAAGTCACAGTGTGGGAGTACATGAAGTCACATTGTGGGAGTATATGAAGTCACAGTGTGGTAGTACATGAAGTCACAGTCTGCGAGTACATGAAGTCGCATTGTGGGAGTACATGAAGTCACAGTGTGGGAGTAAATGAAGTCACAGTGCGGGAGTATATGAAGTCACAGTGTGGTAGTACATGAAGTCACAGTGTGGGAGTACATGAAGTCATAGTCTGCGAGTACATGAAGTCTCAGTGCAGGAGTACGTGAAGTCACAATGTGGGAGTACATAAAGTCACAGTGTGGGAGTACATTAAGTCACAGTCTGCGAGTACATGAAGTCACAGTGTGGGAGTAAATGAAGTCACAGTGAGTGAGTACATGAAGTCACAATCTGCGAGTACATGAAGTCACAGTTTGGGAGTACATGAAGTCACAGTGTGGGAGTACATGAAGTCACGGTGTGGGAGTACATGAAGTCACAGTGTGGGAGTACATGAAGTCACGGTGTGGGAGTATATGAAGTCACAGTCTGCGAGTACATGAAGTCACAGTTTGGGAGTACATGAAGTCACAGTTTGGGAGTACATGAAGTCACAGTGTGGGAGTACATGAAGTCACAGTGTGGGAGTACATGAAGTCACGGTGTGGGAGTATATGAAGTCACAGTCTGCGAGTACATGAAGTCACAGTCTGCGAGTACATAAAGTCACAGTGTGGGAGTACATGAAGTAACAGTGTGGGAGTACATGAAGTCACAGTGTGAGAGTACATGAAGTCACAGTGAGGGAGTACATGAAGTCACAGTGTGGGAGTACATGAAGTCACAGTGTGGGAGTACATGAAGTCATAGTGTGGGAGTAAATGAAGTCACAGCGTGGGAGTACATGAAGTCACAGTGCGGAAGTACATGAAGTCATAGTGTGAGAGTAAATGAAGTCACAGTGTGGGAGTAAATGAAGTCACAGTGTGGAAGTACATGAAGTCACAGTGTGGGAGTACATTAAGTCACAGTGCGGTAGTACATGAAGTCACAGTCTGCGAATACATGAAGTCACAGTCTGCGAGTACATGAAGTCACAGTCTGCGAGTACATGAAGTCACAGTGTGGGAGTACATGAAGTCACAGTGTAGGAGTACATGAAGTCATAGTCTGCGAGTACATTAAGTCACAGTGGGGGAGTACATGAAGTCACAGTGTGGGAGTAAATGAAGTCACAGTGCGGGAGTACATGAAGTCACAATCTGCGAGTACATGAAGTCACAGTGTGTGAGTACATGAAGTCACAGTGTGGGAGTACATGAAGTCACAGTGTGGGAGTACATGAAGTCACAGTGTGGGAGTACATGAAGTCACAGTGTGGGAGTATATGAAGTCACAGTGTGGGAGTATATGAAGTCACAGTCTGCGAGTACATGAAGTCACAGTCTGCGAGTACATAAAGTCACAGTGTGGGAGTACATGAAGTAACAGTGTGGGAGTACATGAAGTCACAGTGCGGGAGTACATGAAGTTTTAGTCTGCGAATACATGAAGTCACAGTGTGGGAGTAAATGAAGTCACAGTGCGGGAGTACATGAAGTCACAATCTGCGAGTACATGAAGTCACAGTGTGGGAGTACATTAAGTCATAGTGTGGGAGTACATGAAGTCACAGTGTGGGAGTACAAGAAGTCACAGTGTGGGAGTATATGAAGTCACAGTGTGGGTGTACATGAAGTCACAGTCTGCGAGTACATGAAGTCACATTGTGGGAGTACATGAAGTCACAGTGTGGGAGTATATGTAGTCACAGTCTGCGAGTACATAAAGTCACAGTGTGGGAGTACATGAAGTAACAGTGTGGGAGTACATAAAGTCACAGTGTGGGAGTACATGAAGTCACAGTGTGGGAGTAAATGAAGTCACAGTGCGGGAGTACATTAAGTCACAGTGTGGGAGTACATGAAGTCACAGTGTGGGAGTATATGAAGTCACAGTGTGGGAGTATATGAAGTCACAGTCTGCGAGTTCATGAAGTCACAGTGTGGGGGTACATGAAGTCACAGTGAGGGAGTACATGAAGTCACAGTGTGGGAGTACATTAAGTCATAGTGTGGGAGTACATGAAGTCACAGTGTGGGAGTATATGAAGTCACAGTGTGGGAGTATATGAAGTCACAGTCTGCGAGTTCATGAAGTCACAGTCTGCGAATACATAAAGTCACAGTGTGGGAGTACATGAAGTAAAATTATGGGAGTACATGAAGTAACAGTGAGAGTACATGAAGTCACAGTGTGGGAGTACATGAATTCACAGTGTGGGAGTACATGAAGTCACAGTGTGGGAGTACATGAAGTCACAGTGTGGGAGTACATGAAGTCACGGTCTGCGAGTACAAGAATTCACAGTGTGGGAGTACATGAAGTCACAGTGCGAGAGTACACGTAGTCACATTGTGGGAGTACATGAAGTCAGAGCGGGAGTACATGAAGTCACAATCTGCGAGTACATGAAGTCACAGTGCGGGAGTACATGAAGCCACAGTGTGGGAGTACATGAAGTCAGAGAGCGGGAGTACATGAAGTCACAGTCTGCGAGTACATGAAGTCACAGTGTGGGAGTACATGAAGTCACAGTGTGGGAGTACATGAAGTCACAGTGTGGGAGTACATGAAGTCACAGTGTGGGAGTACATGAAGTCACAGTGTGGGAGTACATGAAGTCACAGTGTGGGAGTACATGAAGTCACAGTGAGGGAGTACATGAAGTCACAGTGTGGGAGTACATGCAGTCACATTGTGGGAGTACATGAAGTCACAGTGTGGGAGTACATGAAGTCACAGTTTTGGAGTACATGAAGTCATAGCCTGCGAGTACATGAAGTCACAGTGTGGGAGTACATGAAGTCACAGTGTGGGAGTACATGAAGTCACAATCTGCGAGTACATGAAGTCACAGTTTGGGAGTACATGAAGTCACAGTGTGGGAGTACATGAAGTCACGGTGTGGGAGTATATGAAGTCACAGTCTGCGAGTACATGAAGTCACAGTCTGCGAGTACATAAAGTCACAGTGTGGGAGTACATGAAGTAACAGTGTGGGAGTACATGAAGTCACAGTGTGAGAGTACATGAAGTCACAGTGAGGGAGTACATGAAGTCACAGTGTGGGAGTACATTAAGTCACAGTCTGCGAGTACATGAAGTCACAGTGTGGGAGTAAATGAAGTCACAGTGAGTGAGTACATGAAGTCACAATCTGCGAGTACATGAAGTCACAGTTTGGGAGTACATGAAGTCACAGTGTGGGAGTACATGAAGTCACGGTGTGGGAGTATATGAAGTCACAGTCTGCGAGTACATGAAGTCACAGTCTGCGAGTACATAAAGTCACAGTGTGGGAGTACATGAAGTAACAGTGTGGGAGTACATGAAGTCACAGTGTGAGAGTACATGAAGTCACAGTGAGGGAGTACATGAAGTCACAGTGTGGGAGTACATGAAGTCACAGTGTGGGAGTACATGAAGTCATAGTGTGGGAGTAAATGAAGTCACAGCGTGGGAGTACATGAAGTCACAGTGCGGAAGTACATGATGTCACAGTGTGGAAGTACATGAAGTCATAGTGTGAGAGTAAATGAAGTCACAGTGTGGGAGTAAATGAAGTCACAGTGCGGGAATACATAAAGTCACAGTGTGGAAGTACATGAAGTCACAGTGTGGGAGTACATTAAGTCACAGTGCGGTAGTACATGAAGTCACAGTCTGCGAATACATGAAGTCACAGTCTGCGAGTACATGAAGTCACAGTCTGCGAGTACATGAAGTCACAGTGTGGGAGTACATGAAGTCACAGTGTAGGAGTACATGAAGTCATAGTCTGCGAGTACATGAAGTCACAGTGGGGGAGTACATGAAGTCACAGTGTGGGAGTAAATGAAGTCACAGTGCGGGAGTACATGAAGTCACAATCTGCGAGTACATGAAGTCACAGTGTGTGAGTACATGAAGTCACAGTGTGGGAGTACATGAAGTCACAGTGTGGGAGTACATGAAGTCACAGTGTGGGAGTATATGAAGTCACAGTGTGGGAGTATATGAAGTCACAGTCTGCGAGTACATGAAGTCACAGTCTGCGAGTACATAAAGTCACAGTGTGGGAGTACATGAAGTAACAGTGTGGGAGTACATGAAGTCACAGTGTGGGAGTACATGAAGTCTTAGTCTGCGAATACATGAAGTCACAGTGTGGGAGTAAATGAAGTCACAGTGCGGGAGTACATGAAGTCACAATCTGCGAGTACATGAAGTCACAGTGTGGGAGTACATTAAGTCATAGTGTGGGAGTACATGAAGTCACAGTGTGGGAGTACAAGAAGTCACAGTGTGGGAGTATATGAAGTCACAGTGTGGGTGTACATGAAGTCACATTGTGGGAGTACATGAAGTCACAGTGTGGGAGTATATGTAGTCACAGTCTGCGAGTTCATGAAGTCACAGTCTGCGAATACATAAAGTCACAGTGTGGGAGTACATGAAGTAACAGTATGGGAGTACATGAAGTAACCGTGTGAGTACATGATGTCACAGTCTGCGAGTACATAAAGTCACAGTGTGGGAGTACATGAAGTCACAGTGTGGGAGTACATGAAGTCACAGTGCGGGAGTACATGAAGTCACAGTGCGGGAGTACATGAAGTCACAATCTGCGAGTACATGAAGTCACAGTGTGGGAGTACATTAAGTCATAGTGTGGGAGTACATGAAGTCACAGTGTGGGAGTATATGAAGTCACAGTGTGGGAGTATATGAAGTCACAGTCTGCGAGTTCATGAAGTCACAGTCTGCGAATACATAAAGTCACAGTGTGGGAGTACATGAAGTAAAATTATGGGAGTACATGAAGTAACAGTGAGAGTACATGAAGTCACAGTGTGGGAGTACATGAATTCACAGTGTGGGAGTACATGAAGTCACAGTGTGGGAGTACATGAAGTCACAGTGTGGGAGTACATGAAGTCACGGTCTGCGAGTACAAGAATTCACAGTGTGGGAGTACATGAAGTCACAGTGCGAGAGTACACGTAGTCACATTGTGGGAGTACATGAAGTCAGAGAGCGGGAGTACATGAAGTCACAATCTGCGAGTACATGAAGTCACAGTGCGGGAGTACATGAAGTCATAGTCTGCGAGTACATGAAGTCACAGTGGGGGAGTACATGAAGTCACAGTGTGGGAGTAAATGAAGTCACAGTGCGGGAGTACATGAAGTCACAATCTGCGAGTACATGAAGTCACAGTGTGTGAGTACATGAAGTCACAGTGTGGGAGTACATGAAGTCACAGTGTGGGAGTACATGAAGTCACAGTGTGGGAGTATATGAAGTCACAGTGTGGGAGTATATGAAGTCACAGTCTGCGAGTACATGAAGTCACAGTCTGCGAGTACATAAAGTCACAGTGTGGGAGTACATGAAGTAACAGTGTGGGAGTACATGAAGTCACAGTGTGGGAGTACATGAAGTCACAGTGTGGGAGTACATGAAGTCTTAGTCTGCGAGTACATGAAGTCACAGTGTGGGAGTACATGAAGTCAGAGAGCGGGAGTACATGAAGTCACAATCTGCGAGTACATGAAGTCACAGTGGGGGAGTACATGAAGTCACAGTGTGGGAGTAAATGAAGTCACAGTGCGGGAGTACATGAAGTCACAATCTGCGAGTACATGAAGTCACAGTGTGTGAGTACATGAAGTCACAGTGTGGGAGTACATGAAGTCACAGTGTGGGAGTACATGAAGTCACAGTGTGGGAGTATATGAAGTCACAGTGTGGGAGTATATGAAGTCACAGTCTGCGAGTACATGAAGTCACAGTCTGCGAGTACATAAAGTCACAGTGTGGGAGTACATGAAGTAACAGTGTGGGAGTACATGAAGTCACAGTGTGGGAGTACATGAAGTCTTAGTCTGCGAATACATGAAGTCACAGTGTGGGAGTAAATGAAGTCACAGTGCGGGAGTACATGAAGTCACAATCTGCGAGTACATGAAGTCACAGTGTGGGAGTACATTAAGTCATAGTGTGGGAGTACATGAAGTCACAGTGTGGGAGTACAAGAAGTCACAGTGTGGGAGTATATGAAGTCACAGTGTGGGTGTACATGAAGTCACAGTCTGCGAGTACATGAAGTCACATTGTGGGAGTACATGAAGTCACAGTGTGGGAGTATATGTAGTCACAGTCTGCGAGTTCATGAAGTCACAGTCTGCGAATACATAAAGTCACAGTGTGGGAGTACATGAAGTAACAGTATGGGAGTACATGAAGTAACCGTGTGAGTACATGATGTCACAGTCTGCGAGTACATAAAGTCACAGTGTGGGAGTACATGAAGTCACAGTGTGGGAGTACATAAAGTCTTAGTCTGCGAATACATGAAGTCACAGTGTGGGAGTAAATGAAGTCACAGTGCGGGAGTACATGAAGTCACAATCTGCGAGTACATGAAGTCACAGTGTGGGAGTACATTAAGTCATAGTGTGGGAGTACATGAAGTCACAGTGTGGGAGTATATGAAGTCACAGTGTGGGAGTATATGAAGTCACAGTGTGGGAGTTCATGAAGTCACAGTCTGCGAATACATAAAGTCACAGTGTGGGAGTACATGAAGTAAAATTATGGGAGTACATGAAGTAACAGTGAGAGTACATGAAGTCACAGTGTGGGAGTACATGAATTCACAGTGTGGGAGTACATGAAGTCACAGTGTGGGAGTACATGAAGTCACAGTGTGGGAGTACATGAAGTCACGGTCTGCGAGTACAAGAATTCACAGTGTGGGAGTACATGAAGTCACAGTGCGAGAGTACACGTAGTCACATTGTGGGAGTACATGAAGTCAGAGAGCGGGAGTACATGAAGTCACAATCTGCGAGTACATGAAGTCACAGTGCGGGAGTACATGAAGCCACAGTGTGGGAGTACATGAAGTCAGAGAGCGGGAGTACATGAAGTCACAGTCTGCGAGTACATGAAGTCACAGTGTGGGAGTACATGAAGTCATAGCCTGCGAGTACATGAAGTCACAGTGTGGGAGTACATGAAGTCACAGTGTGGGAGTACATGAAATCACAGTGTGGGAGTAAATGAAGTCACAGTGCGGGAGTACATGAAGTCACAATCTGCGAGTACATGAAGTCACAGTGTGGGAGTACATGAATTCACAGTGTGGGAGTACATGAAGTAATAGTCTGCGAGTACATGAAGTCACAGTGTGGGAGTAAATGAAGTCACAGTGCGGGAGTACATGAAGTCACAATCTGCGAGTACATGAAGTCACAGTGTGTGAGTACATGAAGTCACAGTGTGGGAGTACATGAAGTCACAGTGTGGGAGTACATGAAGTCACAATCTGCGAGTACATTAAGTCACAGTGTGTGAGTACATGAAGTCACAGTGTGGGAGTATATGAAGTCACAGTGTGGGAGTATATGAAGTCACAGTCTGCGAGTACATGAAGTCACAGTCTGCGAGTACATAAAGTCACAGTGTGGGAGTACATGAAGTAACAGTGTGGGAGTACATGAAGTCACAGTGCGGGAGTACATGAAGCCTTAGTCTGCGAATACATGAAGTCACAGTGTGGGAGTAAATGAAGTCACAGTGCGGGAGTACATGAAGTCACAATCTGCGAGTACATGAAGTCACAGTGTGGGAGTACATTAAGTCATAGTGTGGGAGTACATGAAGTCACAGTGTGGGAGTACAAGAAGTCACAGTGTGGGAATATATGAAGTAACATTGTGGGAGTACATGAAGTCACAGTGTGGGAGTACATGAAGTCACAGTGTGGGAGTATATGAAGTCACAGTCTGCGAGTTCATGAAGTCACAGTCTGCGAATACATAAAGTCACAGTGTGGGAGTACATGAAGTAAAATTATGGGAGTACAAGAAGTCACAGTGTGGGAATATATGAAGTCACAGTGTGGGAGTACATGAATTCACAGTGTGGGAGTACATGAAGTCACAGTGTGGGAGTACATGAAGTCACGGTCTGCGAGAACATGAAGTCACAGTGTGGGAGTACATGAAGTCACAGTGCGAGAGTACATGAAGTCACAGTGCGAGAGTACATGAAGTCACAGTGCGAGAGTACATGAAGTCACAGTGTGGGAGTACATGAAGTCACAGTGTGGGAGTACATGAAGTCACAGTGTGGGAGTACATGAAGTCACAGTGTGGGAGTACATGAAGTAACAGTGTGGGAGTACATGATGTCACAGTCTGCGAGTACATGAAGTCACAGTGTGGGAGTAAATGAAGTCACAGTGCGGGAGTACATGAAGTCACAGTGCGGGAGTACATGAAGTCACAGTGTGGGAGTAAATGAAGTCACAGTGTGGGAGTACATGAAGTCACGGTCTGCGAGTACAAGAATTCACAGTGTGGGAGTACATGAAGTCACAGTGCGAGAGTACATGAAGTCACAGTGTGGGAGTAAATGAAGTCACAGTGCGGGAGTACATGAAGTCACAATCTGCGAGTACATGAAGTCACAGTGCGGGAGTAAATGAAGTCACAGTACGGGAGTACATGAAGTCACAGTCTGCGAGTACATGAAGTCACAGTGTGGGAGTACATGAAGTCACAGTGTGGGTGTACATGAAGTCACATTGTGGGAGTACATGAAATCACAGTGTGGGAGTACATGAAGTCACAGTGTGGGAGTACATGAAATCACAGTGTGGGAGTACATGAAGTCACAGTCTGCGAGTACATGAAGTCACAGTGTGGGAGTATATGAAGTCACAGTCTGGGAGTACATGAAGTCACAGTCTGCGAGTACATGAAGTCACAGTGTGGGAGTAAATGAAGTCACAGTGAGTGAGTACATGAAGTCACAATCTGCGAGTACATGAAGTCACAGTTTGGGAGTACATGAAGTCACAGTGTGGGAGTACATAAAGTCACAGTGTGGGAGTACATTAAGTCACAGTCTGCGAGTACATGAAGTCACAGTGTGGGAGTAAATGAAGTCACAGTGAGTGAGTACATGAAGTCACAATCTGCGAGTACATGAAGTCACAGTTTGGGAGTACATGAAGTCACAGTGTGGGAGTACATGAAGTCACGGTGTGGGAGTAAATGAAGTCACAGTGTGGGAATACATGAAGTCACAGTGAGGGAGTACATGAAGTCACAGTGTGGGAGTACATGAAGTCACAGTGTGGGAGTACATGAAGTCATAGTGTGGGAGTAAATGAAGTCACAGCGTGGGAGTACATGAAGTCACAGTGCGGAAGTACATGATGTCACAGTGTGGAAGTACATGAAGTCATAGTGTGAGAGTAAATGAAGTCACAGTGTGGGAGTAAATGAAGTCACAGTGCGGGAATACATAAAGTCACAGTGTGGAAGTACATGAAGTCACAGTGTGGGAGTACATTAAGTCACAGTGCGGTAGTACATGAAGTCACAGTCTGCGAATACATGAAGTCACAGTCTGCGAGTACATGAAGTCACAGTCTGCGAGTACATGAAGTCACAGTGTGGGAGTACATGAAGTCACAGTGTAGGAGTACATGAAGTCATAGTCTGCGAGTACATGAAGTCACAGTGGGGGAGTACATGAAGTCACAGTGTGGGAGTAAATGAAGTCACAGTGCGGGAGTACATGAAGTCACAATCTGCGAGTACATGAAGTCACAGTGTGTGAGTACATGAAGTCACAGTGTGGGAGTACATGAAGTCACAGTGTGGGAGTATATGAAGTCACAGTGTGGGAGTATATGAAGTCACAGTCTGCGAGTACATGAAGTCACAGTCTGCGAGTACATAAAGTCACAGTGTGGGAGTACATGAAGTAACAGTGTGGGAGTACATGAAGTCACAGTGTGAGAGTACATGAAGTCACAGTGAGGGAGTACATGAAGTCACAGTGTGGGAGTACATGAAGTCACAGTGTGGGAGTACATGAAGTCACAGTGTGGGAGTATATGAAGTCACAGTCTGGGAGTACATGAAGTCACAGTCTGCGAGTACATAAAGTCACAGTGTGGGAGTACATGAAGTAACAGTGTGGGAGTACATGAAGTCACAGTGTGAGAGTACATGAAGTCACAGTGAGGGAGTACATGAAGTCACAGTGTGGGAGTACATGAAGTCACAGTGTGGGAGTACATGAAGTCACAGTGTGGGAGTATATGAACTCACAGTCTGCGAGTTCATGAAGTCACAGTCTGCGAATACATAAAGTCACAGTGTGGGAGTACATGAAGTAAAATTATGGGAGTACATGAAGTAACAGTGAGAGTACATGAAGTCACAGTGTGGGAGTACATGAATTCACAGTGTGGGAGTACATGAAGTCACAGTGTGGGAGTACATGAAGTCACAGTGTGGGAGTACATGAAGTCACGGTCTGCGAGTACAATAATTCACAGTGTGGGAGTACATGAAGTCACAGTGCGAGAGTACACGAAGTCACATTGTGGGAGTACATGAAGTCAGAGAGCGGGAGTACATGAAGTCACAATCTGCGAGTACATGAAGTCACAGTGCGGGAGTACATGAAGCCACAGTGTGGGAGTACATGAAGTCAGAGAGCGGGAGTACATGAAGTCACAGTCTGCGAGTACATGAAGTCACAGTGTGGGAGTACATGAAGTCACAGTGTGGGAGTACATGAAATCACAGTGTGGGAGTACATGAAGTCACAGTGTGGGAGTACATGAAGTCACGGTCTGCGAGTACAAGAATTCACAGTGTGGGAGTACATGAAGTCACAGTGTGGGAGTACATGAAGTCACAGTGTGGGAGTACATGAAGTCACAGTGAGGGAGTACATGAAGTCACAGTGTGGGAGTACATGCAGTCACATTGTGGGAGTACATGAAGTCACAGTGTGGGAGTACATGAAGTCACAGTTTGGGAGTACATGAAGTCATAGCCTGCGAGTACATGAAGTCACAGTGTGGGAGCACATGAAGTCACAGTGTGGGAGTACATGAAATCACAGTGTGGGAGTACATGAAGTCACAGTGTGGGAGTACATGAAGTCACAGTGTGGGAGTACATGAAGTCACAGTCTGCGAGTTCATGAAGTCACAGTGTGGGAGTACATGAAGTCACAGTGCGGGAGTACATGAAGTCACAGTGCGGGAGTACATGAAGTCACAGTGTGGGAGTATATGAAGTCACAGTCTGCGAATACATAAAGTCACAGTGTGGGAGTACATGAAGTAAAATTATGGGAGTACATGAAGTAACAGTGTGGGAGTACATGAAGTCTTAGTTTGCGAATACATGAAGTCACAGTGTGGGAGTACATGAAGTCACATTGTGGGAGTATATGAAGTCACAGTGTGGTAGTACATGAAGTCACAGTCTGCGAGTACATGAAGTCGCATTGTGGGAGTACATGAAGTCACAGTGTGGGAGTAAATGAAGTCACAGTGCGGGAGTATATGAAGTCACAGTGTGGTAGTACATGAAGTCACAGTGTGGGAGTACATGAAGTCATAGTCTGCGAGTACATGAAGTCTCAGTGCAGGAGTACGTGAAGTCACAATGTGGGAGTACATAAAGTCACAGTGTGGGAGTACATTAAGTCACAGTCTGCGAGTACATGAAGTCACAGTGTGGGAGTAAATGAAGTCACAGTGAGTGAGTACATGAAGTCACAATCTGCGAGTACATGAAGTCACAGTTTGGGAGTACATGAAGTCACAGTGTGGGAGTACATGAAGTCACGGTGTGGGAGTATATGAAGTCACAGTCTGCGAGTACATGAAGTCACAGTCTGCGAGTACATAAAGTCACAGTGTGGGAGTACATGAAGTAACAGTGTGGGAGTACATGAAGTCACAGTGTGAGAGTACATGAAGTCACAGTGAGGGAGTACATGAAGTCACAGTGTGGGAGTACATGAAGTCACAGTGTGGGAGTACATGAAGTCATAGTGTGGGAGTAAATGAAGTCACAGCGTGGGAGTACATGATGTCACAGTGCGGAAGTACATGATGTCACAGTGTGGAAGTACATGAAGTCATAGTGTGAGAGTAAATGAAGTCACAGTGTGGGAGTAAATGAAGTCACAGTGCGGGAATACATAAAGTCACAGTGTGGAAGTACATTAAGTCACAGTGCGGTAGTACATGAAGTCACAGTCTGCGAATACATGAAGTCACAGTCTGCGAGTACATGAAGTCACAGTCTGCGAGTACATGAAGTCACAGTGTGGGAGTACATGAAGTCACAGTGTAGGAGTACATGAAGTCATAGTCTGCGAGTACATGAAGTCACAGTGGGGGAGTACATGAAGTCACAGTGTGGGAGTAAATGAAGTCACAGTGCGGGAGTACATGAAGTCACAATCTGCGAGTACATGAAGTCACAGTGTGTGAGTACATGAAGTCACAGTGTGGGAGTACATGAAGTCACAGTGTGGGAGTATATGAAGTCACAGTGTGGGAGTATATGAAGTCACAGTCTGCGAGTACATGAAGTCACAGTCTGCGAGTACATAAAGTCACAGTGTGGGAGTACATGAAGTAACAGTGTGGGAGTACATGAAGTCACAGTGCGGGAGTACATGAAGTCATATTCTGCGAATACATGAAGTCACAGTGTGGGAGTAAATGAAGTCACAGTGCGGGAGTACATGAAGTCACAATCTGCGAGTACATGAAGTCACAGTGTGGGAGTACATTAAGTCATAGTGTGGGAGTACATGAAGTCACAGTGTGGGAGTACAAGAAGTCACAGTGTGGGAGTATATGAAGTCACAGTGTGGGTGTACATGAAGTCACAGTCTGCGAGTACATGAAGTCACATTGTGGGAGTACATGAAGTCACAGTGTGGGAATATATGTAGTCACAGTCTGCGAGTTCATGAAGTCACAGTCTGCGAATACATAAAGTCACAGTGTGGGAGTACATGAAGTAACAGTATGGGAGTACATGAAGTAACCGTGTGAGTACATGATGTCACAGTCTGCGAGTACATAAAGTCACAGTGTGGGAGTACATGAATTCACAGTGTGGGAGTACATGAAGTCACAGTGTGGGAGTACATGAAGTCACAGTGTGGGAGTACATGAAGTCACGGTCTGCGAGTACAATAATTCACAGTGTGGGAGTACATGAAGTCAGAGAGCGGGAGTACATGAAGTCACAGTCTGCGAGTACATGAAGTCACAGTGTGGGAGTACATGAAGTCACAGTGTGGGAGTACATGAAGTCACAGTGTGGGAGTACATGAAGTCACAGTGTGGGAGTACATGAAGTCACAGTGAGGGAGTACATGAAGTCACAGTGTGGGAGTACATGCAGTCACATTGTGGGAGTACATGAAGTCACAGTGTGGGAGTACATGAAGTCACAGTTTTGGAGTACATGAAGTCATAGCCTGCGAGTACATGAAGTCACAGTGTGGGAGTACATGAAGTCACAGTGTGGGAGTACATGAAATCACAGTGTGGGAGTAAATGAAGTCACAGTGCGGGAGTACATGAAGTCACAATCTGCGAGTACATGAAGTCACAGTGCGGGAGTACATGAAGTCACAGTCTGCGAGTACATGAAGTCACAGTGTGGGAGTACATGAATTCACAGTGTGGGAATACATAAAGTCACAGTGTGGGAGTACATGAAGTCACAGTGTGGGAGTACATGAAGTCACGGTCTGCGAGTACAAGAATTCACAGTGTGGGAGTACATGAAGTCACAGTGCGAGAGTACACGAAGTCACATTGTGGGAGTACATGAAGTCACAGTGTGGGAGTAAATGAAGTCACAGTGCGGGAGTACATGAAGTCACAATCTGCGAGTACATGAAGTCACAGTGCGGGAGTACATGAAGTCACAGTCTGCGAGTACATGAAGTCACAGTCTGCGAGTACATGAAGTCACAGTGTGGGAGTACATGAAGTCACAGTGTGGGAGTACATGAAGTCACAGTGTGGGAGTATATGAAGTCACAGTGTGGGAGTACATGAAGTCACAGTGAGGGAGTACATGAAGTCACAGTGTGGGAGTACATGCAGTCACATTGTGGGAGTACATGAAGTCACAGTGTAGGAGTACATGAAGTCATAGTCTGCGAGTACATGAAGTCACAGTGGGGGAGTACATGAAGTCACAGTGTGGGAGTACATGAAGTCACATTGTGGGAGTACATGAAGTCACAGTGTATGAGTACATGAAATCACAGTGTGGGAGTACATGAAGTCACAGTGTGGAAGTACATGAAGTCACAGTGTGGAAGTACATGAAGTCACAGTGTGGAAGTACATGAAGTCACAGTATGGGAGTACATGAAGTCACAGTGTGGGAGTACATGAAGTCACAGTGTGGGAGTACATGAAGTCACAGTGCGGGAGTACATGAAGTAACAGTGTGGAAGGAAAATAAAGTCACAGTGTGAGAGTGCATGAAGTCACAGTGTGGGAGTACATGAAGTCATAATCTGCGAGTACATGAAGTCACAGTGTGGGAGTACATGAAGTCACAGTGTGGGAGTACATGAAGTCACAGTGTGGGAGTACATGAAGTAACAGTGTGGGAGTACATGAAGTCACAGTGTGGGAGTAAATGAAGTCACAGTGTGGGAGTAAATGAAGTCACAGTGCGGGAGTACATGAAGTCACAGTCTGCGAACACATAAAGTCACAGTGTGGGAGTACATGAAGTAAAATTATGGGAGTACATGAAGTAACATTGTGGGAGTACATGAAGTTTTAGTTTGCGAATACATGAAGTCACAGTGTGGGAGTACATGAAGTCACAGTGCGGGAGTACATGAAGTCACAGTCTGCGAGTACATGAAGTCGCATTGTGGGAGTACATGAAGTCACAGTGTGGGAGTAAATGAAGTCACAGTGCGGGAGTATATGAAGTCACAGTGCGGGAGTACATGAAGTCACAGTGCGGGAGTACATGAAGACATAGTCTGCGAGTACATGAAGTCTCAGTGCAGGAGTACGTGAAGTCACAATGTGGGAGTACATAAAGTCACAGTGTGGGAGTACATTAAGTCACAGTCTGCGAGTACATGAAGTCACAGTGTGGGAGTAAATGAAGTCACAGTGAGTGAGTACATGAAGTCACAATCTGCGAGTACATGAAGTCACAGTCTGCGAGTACATAAAGTCACAGTGTGGGAGTACATGAAGTAACAGTATGGGAGTACATGAAGTAACAGTATGGGAGTACATGAAGTCACAGTGCGGGAGTAAATGAAGTCACAGTGTGGGAGTACATGAATTCACAGTGTGGGAGTACATGAAGTCACAGTGTGGAAGTACATGAAATCACAGTGTGGAAGTACATGAAGTCACAGTCTGCGAGTACATGAAGTCACAGTCTGCGAGTACATGAAGTCACAGTCTGCGAGTACATGAAGTCACAGTGTGGGAGTACATGAAGTCACAGTGCGGGAGTACATGAAGTCACAATGCGGGAGTACATGAAGTCACAGTGTGGGAGTACTTGAAGTCACAGTGTGGGAGTATATGAAGTCACAGTCTGCGAGTACATGAAGTCACAGTCTGCGAGTACATAAAGTCACAGTGTGGGAGTACATGAAGTAACAGTATGGGAGTACATAAAGTAACAGTGTGAGTACATAAAGTCACAGTGTGGAAGTACATGAAGTCACAGTGTGGAAGTACATGAAGTCACAGTATGGGAGTACATGAAGTCACAGTGTGGGAGTACATGAAGTCACAGTGTGGGAGTACATGAAGTCACAGTGCGGGAGTACATGAAGTAACAGTGTGGAAGGAAAATAAAGTCACAGTGTGAGAGTGCATGAAGTCACAGTGTGGGAGTACATGAAGTCATAATCTGCGAGTACATGAAGTCACATTGTGGGAGTACATGAAGTCACAGTGTGGGAGTACATGAAGTCACAGTGTGGGAGTACATGAAGTAACAGTGTGGGAGTACATGAAGTCACAGTGTGGGAGTAAATGAAGTCACAGTGCGGGAGTACATGAAGTCACAGTGCGGGAGTACATGAAGTTACAGTGTGGGAGTAAATGAAGTCACAGTGCGGGAGTACATGAAGTCACAATCTGCGAGTACATGAAGTCACAGTGTGGGAGTAGATTAAGTCATAGTGTGGGAGTACATGAAGTAAAATTATGGGAGTACAAGAAGTCACAGTGTGGGAATATATGAAGTCACAGTGTGGGAGTACATGAATTCACAGTGTGGGAGTACATGAAGTCATAATCTGCGAGTACATGAAGTCACATTGTGGGAGTACATGAAGTCACAGTGTGGGAGTACATGAAGTCACAGTGTGGGAGTACATGAAGTAACAGTGTGGGAGTACATGAAGTCACAGTGTGGGAATATATGAAGTCACATTGTGGGAGTACATGAAGTCACAGTGTGGGAGTACATGAAGTCACAGTGTGGGAGTACATGAAGTCACAGTGTGGGAGTACATGAAGTCACGGTCTGCGAGTTCATGAAGTCACAGTCTGCGAATACATAAAGTCACAGTGTGGGAGTACATGAAGTAAAATTATGGGAGTACAAGAAGTCACAGTGTGGGAATATATGAAGTCACAGTGTGGGAGTACATGAATTCACAGTGTGGGAGTACATGAAGTCACAGTGTGGGAGTACATGAAGTCACGGTCTGCTAGAACATGAAGTCACAGTGTGGGAGTACATGAAGTCACAGTGCGAGAGTACATGAAGTCACAGTCTGCGAGTACATGAAGTCACAGTGTGGGAGTAAATGAAGTCACAGTGCGGGAGTACATGAAGTCACAGTGCGGGAGTACATGAAGTCACAGTGTGGGAGTAAATGAAGTCACAGTGCGGGAGTACATGAAGTCACAATCTGCGAGTACATGAAGTCACAGTGTGGGAGTACATTAAGTCATAGTGTGGGAGTACATGAAGTCACAGTGTGGGAGTACAAGAAGTCACAGTGTGGGAATATATGAAGTCACAGTGTGGGAGTACATGAAGTCACAGTGTGGTAGTACATGAAGTCACAGTGTGCGAGTACATGAAGTCTCAGTGCAGGAGTACGTGAAGTCACAATGTGGGAGTACATAAAGTCACAGTGTGGGAGTACATGAAGTCACAGTCTGCGAGTACATGAAGTCACAGTGTGGGAGTACATGAAGTCACAGTGTGGGAGTATATGAACTCACAGTCTGCGAGTTCATGAAGTCACAGTCTGCGAATACATAAAGTCACAGTGTGGGAGTACATGAAGTAACAGTGAGAGTAAATGAAGTCACAGTGTGGGAGTACATGAATTCACAGTGTGGGAGTACATGAAGTCACAGTGTGGGAGTACATGAAGTCACGGTCTGCGAGTACAAGAATTCACAGTGTGGGAGTACATGAAGTCACAGTGCGAGAGTACACGAAGTCACATTGTGGGAGTACATGAAGTCAGAGAGCGGGAGTACATGAAGTCACAATCTGCGAGTACATGAAGTCACAGTGCGGGAGTACATGAAGCCACAGTGTGGGAGTACATGAAGTCAGAGAGCGGGAGTACATGAAGTCACAGTCTGCGAGTACATGAAGTCACAGTGTGGGAGTACATGAAGTCACAGTGTGGGAGTACATGAAGTCACAGTGTGGGAGTACATGAAGTCACAGTGAGGGAGTACATGAAGTCACAGTGAGGGAGTACATGCAGTCACATTGTGGGAGTACATGCAGTCACATTGTGGGAGTACATGAAGTCACAGTGTGGGAGTACATGAAGTCACAGTTTGGGAGTACATGAAGTCATAGCCTGCGAGTACATGAAGTCACAGTGTGGGAGTACATGAAGTCACAGTGTGGGAGTACATGAAATCACAGTGTGGGAGTACATGAAGTCACAGTGTGGGAGTACATGAAATCACAGTGTGGGAGTACATGAAGTCACAGTGTGGGAGTACATGAAGTCACAGTGCGGGAGTACATGAAGTCACAGTGTGGGAGTATATGAAGTCACAGTCTGCGAATACATAAAGTCACAGTGTGGGAGTACATGAAGTAAAATTATGGGAGTACATGAAGTAACAGTGTGGGAGTACATGAAGTCTTAGTCTGCGAGTACATGAAGTCACATTGTGGGAGTACATGAAGTCACAGTGTGGGAGTAAATGAAGTCACAGTGCGGGTGTATATGAAGTCACAGTGTGGTAGTACATGAAGTCACAGTCTGCGAGTACATGAAGTCGCATTGTGGGAGTACATGAAGTCACAGTGTGGGAGTAAATGAAGTCACAGTGAGTGAGTACATGAAGTCACAATCTGCGAGTACATGAAGTCACAGTTTGGGAGTACATGAAGTCACAGTCTGCGAGTACATAAAGTCACAGTGTGGGAGTACATGAAGTAACAGTGTGGGAGTACATGAAGTCACAGTGTGAGAGTACATGAAGTCACAGTGAGGGAGTACATGAAGTCACAGTGTGGGAGTACATGAAGTCACAGTGTGGGAGTACATGAAGTCATAGTGTGGGAGTAAATGAAGTCACAGCGTGGGAGTACATGAAGTCACAGTGCGGAAGTACATGATGTCACAGTGTGGAAGTACATGAAGTCATAGAGTGAGAGTAAATGAAGTCACAGTGTGAGAGTAAATGAAGTCACAGTGTGGGAGTAAATGAAGTCACAGTGCGGTAATACATAAAGTCACAGTGTGGAAGTACATGAAGTCACAGTGTGGGAGTACATGAAGTCACAGTCTGCGAGTACATAAAGTCACAGTGTGGGAGTACATGAAGTCACAGTCTGCGAATACATAAAGTCACAGTGTGGGAGTACATGAAGTAACAGTATGGGAGTACATGAAGTAACCGTGTGAGTACATGAAGTCACAGTGCGGGAGTACATGAAGTCACAGTGTGGGAGTACATGAAGTCACATTGTGGGAGTACATGAAGTCACAGTGTGGGAGTACATGAAGTCACAGTGTGGGAGTATATGAAGTCACAGTCTGCGAGTTCATGAAGTCACAGTCTGCGAATACATAAAGACACAGTGTGGGAGTACATGAAGTCACAGTATGGGAGTACATGAAGTAACAGTGTGAGTACATGAAGTCACAGTGCGGGAGTACATGAAGTCACAGTGTGGGAGTACATGAAGTCACAGTGTGGGAGTACATGAAGTCATAGTCTGCGGTACATGAAGTCACAGTGTGGGAGTTCATGAAGTCACAGTGTGGGAGTACAAGAAGTCACAGTGTGGGAGTATATGAAGTCACAGTGTGGGAGTACATGAAGTCACAGTCTGCGAGTACATGAAGTCACATTGTGGGAGTACATGAAGTCACAGTGTGGGAGTACATGAAGTCACAGTGTGGGAGTATATGAAGTCACAGTCTGCGAGTTCATGAAGTCACAGTCTGCGAATACATAAAGTCACAGTGTGGGAGTACATGAAGTAACAGTATGGGAGTACATGAAGTAACAGTGTGAGTACATGAAGTCACAGTGTGGGAGTACATGAAGTCACAGTGTGGGAGTACATGAAGTCACAGTGTGGGAGTACATGAAGTCACGGTCTGCGAGTACAAGAATTCACAGTGTGGGAGTACATGAAGTCACAGTGCGAGAGTACACGAAGTCACATTGTGGGAGTACATGAAGTCACAGTGTGGGAGTACATGAAGTCACAGTGTGGGAGTACATGAATTCATAGTCTGCGGTACATGAAGTCACAGTGTGGGAGTAAATGAAGTCACAGTGCGGGAGTACATGAAGTCACAATCTGCGAGTACATGAATTCACAGTGCGGGAATACATAAAGTCACAGTGCGGGAGTACATGTAGTCACAGTGTGGAAGTACATGAAGTCACAGTGTGGGAGTACATTAAGTAACAGTGCGGTAGTACATGAAGTCACAGTCTGCGAATACATGAAGTCACAGTGTGGGAGTACATGAAGTAACAGTGTGGGAGTACATGAAGTCACAGTGCGGGAGTATATGAAGTCACAGTGTGGTAGTACATGAAGTCACAGTCTGCGAGTACATGAAGTCGCATTGTGGGAGTACATGAAGTCACAGTGTGGGAGTAAATGAAGTCACAGTGCGGGAGTACATGAAGTCACAGTGTGGTAGTACATGAAGTCACAGTGTGGGAGTACATGAAGTCATAGTCTGCGAGTACATGAAGTCTCAGTGCAGGAGTACGTGAAGTCACAATGTGGGAGTACATAAAGTCACAGTGTGGGAGTACATTAAGTCACAGTCTGCGAGTACATGAAGTCACAGTGTTGGAGTAAATGAAGTCACAGTGAGTGAGTACATGAAGTCACAATCTGCGAGTACATGAAGTCACAGTTTGGGAGTACATGAAGTCACAGTGTGGGAGTACATGAAGTCACGGTGTGGGAGTACATGAAGTCACAGTCTGCGAGTACATGAAGTCACAGTCTGCGAGTACATAAAGTCACAGTGTGGGAGTACATGAAGTAACAGTGTGGGAGTACATGAAGTCACAGTGTGAGAGTACATGAAGTCACAGTGAGGGAGTACATGAAGTCACAGTGTGGGAGTACATGAAGTCACAGTGTGGGAGTACATGAAGTCATAGTGTGGGAGTAAATGAAGTCACAGCGTGGGAGTACATGAAGTCACAGTGCGGAAGTACATGATGTCACAGTGTGGAAGTACATGAAGTCATAGTGTGAGAGTAAATGAAGTCACAGTGTGGGAGTAAATGAAGTCACAGTGCGGGAATACATAAAGTCACAGTGTGGAAGTACATGAAGTCACAGTGTGGGAGTACATTAAGTCACAGTGCGGTAGTACATGAAGTCACAGTCTGCGAATACATGAAGTCACAGTCTGCGAGTACATAAAGTCACAGTGTGGGAGTACATGAAGTCACAGTGCGGGAGTACATGAATTCACAGTGTGGGAGTACATGAAGTAATAGTCTGCGAGTACATGAAGTAATAGTCTGCGAGTACATGAAGTAATAGTCTGCGAGTACATGAAGTAATAGTCTGCGAGTACATGAAGTCACAGTGTGGGAGTAAATGAAGTCACAGTGCGGGAGTACATGAAGTCACAATCTGCGAGTACATGAAGTCACAGTGTGTGAGTACATGAAGTCACAGTGTGGGAGTACATGAAGTCACAGTGTGGGAGTATATGAAGTCACAGTGCGGAAGTACATGAAGTCACAATCTGCGAGTACATGAAGTCACAGTGTGGGAGTACATTAAGTCATAGTGTGGGAGTACATGAAGTCACAATCTGCGAGTACATGAAGTCACAGTGCGGGAGTACATGAAGTCACAGTGTGGGAGTACATGAAGTCACATTGTGGGAGTACATGAAGTCACAGTGTGGGAGTACATGAAGTCACAGTGTGGGAGTATATGAAGTCACAGTCTGCGAGTTCATGAAGTCACAGTCTGCGAGTACATAAAGTCACAGTGTGGGAGTACATGAAGTAACAGTGCGGGAGTACATGAAGTCACAATCTGCGAGTACATGAAGTCACAGTGTGGGAGTACATTAAGTCATAGTGTGGGAGTACATTAAGTCACAGTGTGGGAGTACAAGAAGTCACAGTGTGGGAGTATATGAAGTCACAGTGTGGGTGTACATGAAGTCACAGTCTGCGAGTACATGAAGTCACATTGTGGGAGTACATGAAGTCACAGTGTGGGAGTATATGTAGTCACAGTCTGCGAGTTCATGAAGTCACAGTCTGCGAATACATAAAGTCACAGTGTGGGAGTACATGAAGTAACAGTATGGGAGTACATGAAGTAACCGTGTGAGTACATGATGTCACAGTCTGCGAGTACATAAAGTCACAGTGTGGGAGTACATGAAGTAACAGTGTGGGAGTACATGAAGTCACAGTGCGGGAGTACATAAAGTCTTAGTCTGCGAATACATGAAGTCACAGTGTGGGAGTAAATGAAGTCACAGTGCGGGAGTACATGAAGTCACAATCTGCGAGTACATGAAGTCACAGTGTGGGAGTACATTAAGTCATAGTGTGGGAGTACATTAAGTCATAGTGTGGGAGTACATGAAGTCACAATCTGCGAGTACATGAAGTCACAGTGCGGGAGTACATGAAGTCACAGTGTGGGAGTACATGAAGTCACATTGTGGGAGTACATGAAGTCACAGTGTGGGAGTACATGAAGTCACAGTGTGGGAGTATATGAAGTCACAGTCTGCGAGTTCATGAAGTCACAGTCTGCGAATACATAAAGACACAGTGTGGGAGTACATGAAGTCACAGTATGGGAGGACATGAAGTAACAGTGTGAGTACATGAAGTCACAGTGCGGGAGTACATGAAGTCACAGTGTGGGAGTACATGAAGTCACAGTGTGGGAGTACATGAAGTCATAGTCTGCGGTACATGAAGTCACAGTGTGGAAGTACATGAAGTCACAGTGTGGGAGTACAAGAAGTCACAGTGTGGGAGTATATGAAGTCACAGTGTGGGAGTACATGAAGTCACAGTCTGCGAGTACATGAAGTCACATTGTGGGAGTACATGAAGTCACAGTGTGGGAGTACATGAAGTCACAGTGTGGGAGTATATGAAGTCACAGTCTGCGAGTTCATGAAGTCACAGTCTGCGAATACATAAAGTCACAGTGTGGGAGTACATGAAGTAACAGTATGGGAGTACATGAAGTAACAGTGTGAGTACATGAAGTCACAGTGTGGGAGTACATGAAGTCACAGTGTGGGAGTACATGAAGTCACGGTCTGCGAGTACAAGAATTCACAGTGTGGGAGTACATGAAGTCACAGTGCGAGAGTACACGAAGTCACATTGTGGGAGTACATGAAGTCACAGTGTGGGAGTACATGAAGTCACAGTGTGGGAGTACATGAATTCATAGTCTGCGGTACATGAAGTCACAGTGTGGGAGTAAATGAAGTCACAGTGCGGGAGTACATGAAGTCACAATCTGCGAGTACATGAATTCACAGTGCGGGAATACATAAAGTCACAGTGCGGGAGTACATGAAGTCACAGTGTGGAAGTACATGAAGTCACAGTGTGGGAGTACATGAAGTAACAGTGCGGTAGTACATGAAGTCACAGTCTGCGAGTACATGAAGTCACAGTGTGGGAGTACATGAAGTCACAGTGCGGGAGTACATGAATTCACAGTGTGGGAGTACATGAAGTCATAGTCTGCGAGTACATGAAGTCACAGTGTGGGAGTAAATGAAGTCACAGTGCGGGAGTACATGAAGTCACAATCTGCGAGTACATGAAGTCACAGTGTGGGAGTACATGAAGTCACAGTGTGGGAGTACATGAAGTCACAGTGTGGGAGTACATGAAGTCACAGTGTGGAAGTACATGAAGTCACAGTCTGCGAGTACATGAAGTCACAGTGCGGGAGTACATGAAGTCACAGTGTGGGAGGAAAATAAAGTCACAGTGTGAGAGTACATGAAGTCACAGTGTGGGAGTACATGAAGTCATAATCTGCGAGTACATGAAGTCACAGTGTGGGAGTACATGAAGTAACAGTCAATGAGTACATGAAGTCACAGTCTGCAAGTATATAAAGTCACAGTGTGGGAATACATGAAGTCACAGTGTGGGAGTACATGAAGTCACAGTGTGAGAGTACATGAAGTCACAGTGTGGGAGTACATGAAGTCACAGTCAATGAGTACATGAAGTCACAGTGTGGGAGTACATGAAGTCACAGTGTGGGAGTACATGAAGTCACAGTGTGGGAGTACATGAAGTCACAGTGTGAGAGTACATGAAGTCACAGTGAGGGAGTACATGAAGTCACAGTGTGGGAGTACATGAAGTCACAGTGTGGGAGTACATGAAGTCACAGCGTGGGAGTAAATGAAGTCACAGCGTGGGAGTACATGAAGTAACAGTGCGGGAGTACATGTTGTCACAGTGTGGAAGTACATGAAGTCATAGTGTGAGAGTAAATGAATCACAGTGTGGGAGTAAATGAAGTCACAGTGCGGGAGTACATGAAGTCACAGTGTGGAAGTACATGAAGTCACAGTGTGGGAGTACATGAAGTAATAGTCTGCGAGTACATGAAGTAACAGTGTGGGAGTACATGAAGTCACAGTGCGGGAGTACATGAATTCACAGTGTGGGAGTACATGAAGTAATAGTCTGCGAGTACATGAAGTCACAGTGTGGGAGTAAATGAAGTCACAGTGCGGGAGTACATGAAGTCACAATCTGCGAGTACATGAAGTCACATTGTGGGAGTACATGAAGTCACAGTGTGAGAGTACATGAAGTCAAAGTGTGGGAGTATATGAAGTCACAGTCTGCGAGTTCATGAAGTCACAGTCTGCGAATACATAGAGTCACAGTGTGGGAGTACATGAAGTAACAGTATGGGAGTACATGAAGTAACAGTGTGAGTACATGAAGTCACAGTGCGGGAGTACATGAAGTCACAGTGTGGGAGTAAATGAAGTCACAGTGTGGGAGTACATGAAGTCACACTGTGTGGGAGTACATGAAGTCACGGTCTGCGAGTACAAGAATTCACAGTGTGGGAGTACACGAAGTCACATTGTGGGAGTACATGAAGTCACAGTGTGGGAGTACATGAAGTCACAGTGTGGGAGTACATGAAGTCATAGTCTGCGGTACATGAAGTCACAGTGTGAGAGTAAATGAAGTCATAGTGCGGGAGTACATGAAGTCACAATCTGCGAGTACATGAAGTCACAGTGTGGGAGTACATGAAGTCACATTGTGGGAGTACATGAAGTCACAGTGTGGGAGTACATGAAGTCACAGTGTGGGAGTACATGAAGTCACAGTGTGGGAGTATATGAAGTCACAGTCTGCGAGTTAATGAAGTCACAGTCTGCGAATACATAAAGTCACAGTGTGGGAGTACATGAAGTAACAGTATGGGAGTACATGAAGTAACAGTGTGAGTACATGAAGTCACAGTGCGGGAGTACATGAAGTCACAGTGTGGGAGTACATGAAGTCACAGTGTGGGAGTACATGAAGTCATAGTCTGCGGTACATGAAGTCACAGTGTGGGAGTACATGAAGTCACAGTGTGGGAGTACAAGAAGTCACAGTGTGGGAGTATATGAAGTCACAGTGTGGGAGTACATGAAGTCACAGTGTGGGAGTACATGAAGTCACAATCTGCGAGTACATGAAGTCACATTGTGGGAGTACATGAAGTCACAGTGTGAGAGTACATGAAGTCACAGTCTGCGAGTTCATGAAGTCACAGTCTGCGAATACATAGAGTCACAGTGTGGGAGTACATGAAGTAACAGTATGGGAGTACATGAAGTAACAGTGCGGGAGTACATGAAGTCACAATCTGCGAGTACATGAAGTCACAGTGTGGGAGTACATTAAGTCATAGTGTGGGAGTACATTAAGTCATAGTGTGGGAGTACATGAAGTCACAATCTGCGAGTACATGAAGTCACAGTGCGGGAGTACATGAAGTCACAGTGTGGGAGTACATGAAGTCACATTGTGGGAGTACATGAAGTCACAGTGTGGGAGTACATGAAGTCACAGTGTGGGAGTACATGAAGTCACAGTGTGGGAGTACATGAAGTCATAGTCTGCGGTACATGAAGTCACAGTGTGAGAGTAAATGAAGTCATAGTGCGGGAGTACATGAAGTCACAATCTGCGAGTACATGAAGTCACAGTGTGGGAGTACATGAAGTCACATTGTGGGAGTACATGAAGTAACAGTGTGGGAGTACATGAAGTCACAGTGTGGGAGTATATGAAGTCACAGTCTGCGAGTTAATGAAGTCACAGTCTGCGAATACATAAAGTCACAGTGTGGGAGTACATGAAGTAACAGTATGGGAGTACATGAAGTAACAGTGTGAGTACATGAAGTCACAGTGCGGGAGTACATGAAGTCACAGTGTGGGAGTACATGAAGTCACAGTGTGGGAGTACATGAAGTCACAGTGTGGGAGTACATGAAGTCATAGTCTGCGGTACATGAAGTCACAGTGTGAGAGTAAATGAAGTCATAGTGCGGGAGTACATGAAGTCACAATCTGCGAGTACATGAAGTCACAGTGTGGGAGTACATGAAGTCACATTGTGGGAGTACATGAAGTAACAGTGTGGGAGTACATGAAGTCACAGTGTGGGAGTATATGAAGTCACAGTCTGCGAGTTAATGAAGTCACAGTCTGCGAATACATAAAGTCACAGTGTGGGAGTACATGAAGTAACAGTATGGGAGTACATGAAGTAACAGTGTGAGTACATGAAGTCACAGTGCGGGAGTACATGAAGTCACAGTGTGGGAGTACATGAAGTCACAGTGTGGGAGTACATGAAGTCATAGTCTGCGGTACATGAAGTCACAGTGTGGGAGTACATGAAGTCACAGTGTGGGAGTACAAGAAGTCACAGTGTGGGAGTATATGAAGTCACAGTGTGGGAGTACATGAAGTCACAGTCTGCGAGTACATGAAGTCACATTGTGGGAGTACATGAAGTCACAGTGTGGGAGTACATGAAGTCACAGTGTGGGAGTATATGAAGTCACAGTGCGAGTTCATGAAGTCACAGTCTGCGAATACATAAAGTCACAGTGTGGGAGTACATGAAGTAACAGTATGGGAGTACATGAAGTAACAGTATGGGAGTACATGAAGTCACAGTGCGGGAGTACATGAAGTCACAGTGTGGGAGTACATGAAGTCACAGTGTGGGAGTACATGAAGTCACAGTGTGGGAGTACATGAAGTCACAGTGTGGGAGTACATGAAGTCACGGTCTGCGAGTACAATAATTCACAGTGTGGGAGTACATGAAGTCACAGTGCGAGAGTACACGAAGTCACATTGTGGGAGTACATGAAGTCACAGTGTGGGAGTACATGAAGTCACAGTGTGGGAGTACATGTAGTCATAGTCTGCGGTACATGAAGTCACAGTGTGGGAGTAAATGAAGTCATAGTGCGGGAGTACATGAAGTCACAATCTGTGAGTACATGAATTCACAGTGCGGGAGTACATGAAGTCACAGTGTGGGAGTACATGAAGTCACAGTGTGGGAGTACATGAAGTCATAGTGTTGGAGTAAATGACGTCACAGCGTGGGAGTACATGAAGTAACAGTGTGGGAGTACATGATGTCACAGTGTGGAAGTACATGAAGTCATAGTGTGAGAGTAAATGAAGTCACAGTGTGGGAGTAAATGAAGTCACAGTGTGGGAGTAAATGAAGTCACAGTCTGCGAATACATAAAGTCACAGTGTGGGAGTACATGAAGTAACAGTATGGGAGTACATGTAGTAACAGTGTGAGTACATGAAGTCACAGTTCGGGAGTACATGAAGTCACAGTGTGGGAGTACATGAAGTCACAGTCTGCGAGTACATGAAGTCACAGTGTGGGAGTACATGAAGTAACAGTGTGGGAGTACACGAAGTCACATTGTGGGAGTACATGAAGTCACAGTGTGGGAGTACATGAAGTCACAGTGTGGGAGTACATGAAGTCACAGTCTGCAAGTATATAAAGTCACAGTGTGGGAATACATGAAGTAACAGTGTGGGAGTACACGAAGTCACATTGTGGGAGTACATGAAGTCACAGTGTGGGAGTACATGAAGTCACAGTGTGGGAGTACATGAAGTCACAGTGTGGGAGTACATGAAGTCATAGTCTGCGGTACATGAAGTCACAGTGTGGGAGTAAATGAAGTCACAGTGCGGGAGTACATGAAGTCATAGTGTGGGAGTAAATGACGTCACAGCGTGGGAGTACATGAAGTCACAGTGCGGGAGTACATGATGTCACAGTGTGGACGTACATGAAGTCATAGTGTGAGAGTAAATGAAGTCACAGTATGGGAGTAAATGAAGTCACAGGGCGGGAATACATAAAGTCACAGTGCGGGAGTACATGAAGTCACAGTGTGGAAGTACATGAAGTCACAGT
The DNA here is from genome assembly GCF_028390025.1 of Pseudophryne corroboree. Lineage (NCBI taxonomy): Eukaryota > Metazoa > Chordata > Amphibia > Anura > Myobatrachidae > Pseudophryne > Pseudophryne corroboree. Next base: position 1,241,758,034 of record NC_086444.1, on the reverse strand, counting down.
GCGGGAGTACATGAAGTCACAGTGCGGGAGTACATGAAGTCACAGTCTGCGAGTACATGAAGTCACAGTGTGGGAGTACATGAAGTAACAGTGTGGGAGTACATGAAGTCACAGTGCGGGAGTACATGAATTCACAGTGTGGGAGTACATGAAGTCACAGTCTGCGAGTACATGAAGTCACAGTGTGGGAGTACATAAAGTCACAGTGCGGGAGTACATGAAGTCACAGTGTGGGAGGAAAATAAAGTCACAGAGTGAGAGTACATGAAGTCACAGTGTGGGAGTACATGAAGTCATAATCTGCGAGTACATGAAGTCACAGTCTGCAAGTATATAAAGTCACAGTGTGGGAGTACATGAAGTAACAGTGTGTTAGTACATGAAGTCACAGTGTGAGAGTACATGAAGTCACAGTTTGCGAGTACATAAAGTCACAGTGTGGAAGTACATGAAGTCACAGTGTGGGAGTAAATGAAGTCACAGTGCGGGAGTACATGAAGTCACAGTGCGGGAGTACATGAAGTCACAGTGTGGGAGTAAATGAAGTCACACTGTGTGGGAGTACATGAAGTCACGGTCTGCGAGTACAAGAATTCACAGTGTGGGAGTACATGAAGTCACAGTGCGAGAGTACACGAAGTCACAATCTGCGAGTACATGAAGTCACAGTGTGGGAGTACATTAAGTCACAGTGTGGGAGTACATGAAGTCACAGTGTGGGAGTATAAGAAGTCACAGTCTGCGAGTTCATGAAGTCACAGTCTGCGAATACATAAAGTCACAGTGTGGGAGTACATGAAGTAAAATTATGGGAGTACATGAAGTAACAGTGAGAGTACATGAAGTCACAGTGTGGGAGTACATGAAGTCACGGTCTGCGAGTACAAGAATTCACAGTGTGGGAGTACATGAAGTCACAGTGCGAGAGTACACGAAGTCACATTGTGGGAGTACATGAAGTCACAGTGTGGAAGTAAATGAAGTCACAGTGCGGGAGTACATGAAGTCACAATCTGCGAGTACATGAAGTCACAGTGCGGGAGTACATGAAGTCACAGTGTGGGAGTACATGAAGTCACGGTCTGCGAGTACAAGAATTCACAGTGTGGGAGTACATGAAGTCACAGTGCGAGAGTACACGAAGTCACATTGTGGGAGTACATGAAGTCACAGTGTGGAAGTAAATGAAGTCACAGTGCGGGAGTACATGAAGTCACAATCTGCGAGTACATGAAGTCACAGTGCGGGAGTACATGAAGTCACAGTGTGGGAGTACATGAAGTCAGAGAGCGGGAGTACATGAAGTCACAGTCTGCGAGTACATGAAGTCACAGTGTGGGAGTAAATTAAGTCACAGTGCGGGAGTACATGAAGTCACAGTGTGGGAGTATATGAAGTCACAGTGTGGGAGTATATGAAGTCACAGTCTGCGAGTTCATGAAGTCACAGTCTGCGAATTCATAAAGTCACAGTGTGGGAGTACATGAAGTAAAATTATGGGAGTACATGAAGTCACAGTGTGGGAGTACATGAAGTCACAGTGTGGGAGTACATGAAGTCACAGTGCGGGAGTACATGAAGTCACAGTGTGGGAGTATATGAAGTCACAGTGTGGGAGTATATGAAGTCACAGTCTGCGAATTCATAAAGTCACAGTGTGGGAGTACATGAAGTAAAATTATGGGAGTACATGAAGTCACAGTGTGGGAGTACATGAAGTCACAGTGTGGGAGTACATGAAGTCACAGTGTGGGAGTACATGAAGTCACAGTGAGGGAGTACATGAAGTCACAGTGTGGGAGTACATGCAGTCACATTGTGGGAGTACATGAAGTCACAGTGTGGGAGTACATGAAGTCATAGTCTGCGAGTACATGAAGTCACAGTGTGGGAGTACATGAAGTCACAGTGTGGGAGTACATGAAGTCACAGTTTGGGAGTACATGAAGTCATAGCCTGCGAGTACATGAAGTCACAGTGTGGGAGTACATGAAGTCACAGTGTGGGAGTACATGAAATCACAGTGTGGGAGTACATGAAGTCACAGTGTGGGAGTACATGAAATCACAGTGTGGGAGTACATGAAGTCACAGTGTGGGAGTACATAAAGTAACAGTGTGGGAGTACTTGAAATCACAGTCTGCGAGTACATGAATTCACAGTGTGGGAGTAAATTAAGTCACAGTGCGGGAGTACATAAAGTCACAGTGCGGGAGTACATAAAGTCACAGTGTGGGAGTATATGAAGTCACAGTGTGGGAGTATATGAAGTCACAGTCTGCGAGTTCATGAAGTCACAGTCTGCGAATTCATAAAGTCACAGTGTGGGAGTACATGAAGTAAAATTATGGGAGTACATGAAGTAACAGTGTGGGAGTACATGAAGTCTTAGTCTGCGAATACATGAAGTCACAGTGTGGGAGTACATGAAGTCACAGTGCGGGAGTACATGAAGTCACAGTCTGCGAGTACATGAAGTCACAGTCTGCGAGTACATGAAGTCACAGTCTGCGAGTACATGAAGTCACAGTCTGCGAGTACATGAAGTCACAGTGTGGGAGTAAATGAAGTCACAGTGTGGTAGTACATGAAGTCACAGTGTGGTAGTACATGAAGTCATAGCTGCGAGTACATGAAGTCATAGCTGCGAGTACATGAAGTCTTAGTGCAGGAGTACGTGAAGTCACAATGTGGGAGTAAATGAAGTCACAGTGTGGGAGTACATGAAGTCACAGTGTGAGAGTACATGAAGTCACAGTGAGGGAGTACATGAAGTCACAGTGTGGGAGTACATGAAGTCACAGTGTGGGAGTACATGAAGTCACAGCGTGGGAGTAAATGAAGTCACAGCGTGGGAGTACATGAAGTAACAGTGCGGGAGTACATGTTGTCACAGTGTGGAAGTACATGAAGTCATAGTGTGAGAGTAAATGAATCACAGTGTGGGAGTAAATGAAGTCACAGTGCGGGAGTACATGAAGTCACAGTGTGGAAGTACATGAAGTCACAGTGTGGGAGTACATGAAGTAATAGTCTGCGAGTACATGAAGTAACAGTGTGGGAGTACATGAAGTCACAGTGTGGGAGTACATGAAGTCACAGTCAATGAGTACATGAAGTCACAGTGTGGGAGTACATGAAGTCACAGTGTGGGAGTACATGAAGTCACAGTGTGAGAGTACATGAAGTCACAGTGTGGGAGTACATGAAGTCACAGTCAATGAGTACATGAAGTCACAGTGTGGGAGTACATGAAGTCACAGTGTGGGAGTACATGAAGTCACAGTGTGGGAGTACATGAAGTCACAGTGTGAGAGTACATGAAGTCACAGTGAGGGAGTACATGAAGTCACAGTGTGGGAGTACATGAAGTCACAGTGTGGGAGTACATGAAGTCACAGCGTGGGAGTAAATGAAGTCACAGCGTGGGAGTACATGAAGTAACAGTGCGGGAGTACATGTTGTCACAGTGTGGAAGTACATGAAGTCATAGTGTGAGAGTAAATGAATCACAGTGTGGGAGTAAATGAAGTCACAGTGCGGGAGTACATGAAGTCACAGTGTGGAAGTACATGAAGTCACAGTGTGGGAGTACATGAAGTAATAGTCTGCGAGTACATGAAGTAACAGTGTGGGAGTACATGAAGTCACAGTGCGGGAGTACATGAATTCACAGTGTGGGAGTACATGAAGTAATAGTCTGCGAGTACATGAAGTCACAGTGTGGGAGTAAATGAAGTCACAGTGCGGGAGTACATGAAGTCACAATCTGCGAGTACATGAAGTCACATTGTGGGAGTACATGAAGTCACAGTGTGAGAGTACATGAAGTCAAAGTGTGGGAGTATATGAAGTCACAGTCTGCGAGTTCATGAAGTCACAGTCTGCGAATACATAGAGTCACAGTGTGGGAGTACATGAAGTAACAGTATGGGAGTACATGAAGTAACAGTGTGAGTACATGAAGTCACAGTGCGGGAGTACATGAAGTCACAGTGTGGGAGTAAATGAAGTCACAGTGTGGGAGTACATGAAGTCACACTGTGTGGGAGTACATGAAGTCACGGTCTGCGAGTACAAGAATTCACAGTGTGGGAGTACACGAAGTCACATTGTGGGAGTACATGAAGTCACAGTGTGGGAGTACATGAAGTCACAGTGTGGGAGTACATGAAGTCATAGTCTGCGGTACATGAAGTCACAGTGTGAGAGTAAATGAAGTCATAGTGCGGGAGTACATGAAGTCACAATCTGCGAGTACATGAAGTCACAGTGTGGGAGTACATGAAGTCACATTGTGGGAGTACATGAAGTCACAGTGTGGGAGTACATGAAGTCACAGTGTGGGAGTACATGAAGTCACAGTGTGGGAGTATATGAAGTCACAGTCTGCGAGTTAATGAAGTCACAGTCTGCGAATACATAAAGTCACAGTGTGGGAGTACATGAAGTAACAGTATGGGAGTACATGAAGTAACAGTGTGAGTACATGAAGTCACAGTGCGGGAGTACATGAAGTCACAGTGTGGGAGTACATGAAGTCACAGTGTGGGAGTACATGAAGTCATAGTCTGCGGTACATGAATTCACAGTGTGGGAGTACATGAAGTCACAGTGTGGGAGTACAAGAAGTCACAGTGTGGGAGTATATGAAGTCACAGTGTGGGAGTACATGAAGTCACAGTGTGGGAGTACATGAAGTCACAATCTGCGAGTACATGAAGTCACATTGTGGGAGTACATGAAGTCACAGTGTGAGAGTACATGAAGTCAAAGTGTGGGAGTATATGAAGTCACAGTCTGCGAGTTCATGAAGTCACAGTCTGCGAATACATAGAGTCACAGTGTGGGAGTACATGAAGTAACAGTATGGGAGTACATGAAGTAACAGTGCGGGAGTACATGAAGTCACAATCTGCGAGTACATGAAGTCACAGTGTGGGAGTACATTAAGTCATAGTGTGGGAGTACATTAAGTCATAGTGTGGGAGTACATGAAGTCACAATCTGCGAGTACATGAAGTCACAGTGCGGGAGTACATGAAGTCACAGTGTGGGAGTACATGAAGTCACAGTGTGGGAGTACATGAAGTCATAGTCTGCGGTACATGAAGTCACAGTGTGAGAGTAAATGAAGTCATAGTGCGGGAGTACATGAAGTCACAATCTGCGAGTACATGAAGTCACAGTGTGGGAGTACATGAAGTCACATTGTGGGAGTACATGAAGTAACAGTGTGGGAGTACATGAAGTCACAGTGTGGGAGTATATGAAGTCACAGTCTGCGAGTTAATGAAGTCACAGTCTGCGAATACATAAAGTCACAGTGTGGGAGTACATGAAGTAACAGTATGGGAGTACATGAAGTAACAGTGTGAGTACATGAAGTCACAGTGCGGGAGTACATGAAGTCACAGTGTGGGAGTACATGAAGTCACAGTGTGGGAGTACATGAAGTCATAGTCTGCGGTACATGAAGTCACAGTGTGAGAGTAAATGAAGTCATAGTGCGGGAGTACATGAAGTCACAATCTGCGAGTACATGAAGTCACAGTGTGGGAGTACATGAAGTCACATTGTGGGAGTACATGAAGTAACAGTGTGGGAGTACATGAAGTCACAGTGTGGGAGTATATGAAGTCACAGTCTGCGAGTTAATGAAGTCACAGTCTGCGAATACATAAAGTCACAGTGTGGGAGTACATGAAGTAACAGTGTGAGTACATGAAGTCACAGTGCGGGAGTACATGAAGTCACAGTGCGGGAGTACATGAAGTCACAGTGTGGGAGTACATGAAGTCATAGTCTGCGGTACATGAAGTCACAGTGTGGGAGTACATGAAGTCACAGTGTGGGAGTACAAGAAGTCACAGTGTGGGAGTATATGAAGTCACAGTGTGGGAGTACATGAAGTCACAGTCTGCGAGTACATGAAGTCACATTGTGGGAGTACATGAAGTCACAGTGTGGGAGTACATGAAGTCACAGTGTGGGAGTATATGAAGTCACAGTGCGAGTTCATGAAGTCACAGTCTGCGAATACATAAAGTCACAGTGTGGGAGTACATGAAGTAACAGTATGGGAGTACATGAAGTAACAGTGTGAGTACATGAAGTCACAGTGCGGGAGTACATGAAGTCACAGTGTGGGAGTACATGAAGTCACAGTGTGGGAGTACATGAAGTCACAGTGTGGGAGTACATGAAGTCACAGTGTGGGAGTACATGAAGTCACGGTCTGCGAGTACAATAATTCACAGTGTGGGAGTACATGAAGTCACAGTGCGAGAGTACACGAAGTCACATTGTGGGAGTACATGAAGTCACAGTGTGGGAGTACATGAAGTCACAGTGTGGGAGTACATGTAGTCATAGTCTGCGGTACATGAAGTCACAGTGTGGGAGTAAATGAAGTCATAGTGCGGGAGTACATGAAGTCACAATCTGTGAGTACATGAATTCACAGTGCGGGAGTACATGAAGTCACAGTGTGGGAGTACATGAAGTCACAGTGTGGGAGTACATGAAGTCATAGTGTTGGAGTAAATGACGTCACAGCGTGGGAGTACATGAAGTAACAGTGTGGGAGTACATGATGTCACAGTGTGGAAGTACATGAAGTCATAGTGTGAGAGTAAATGAAGTCACAGTGTGGGAGTACATGAAGTCACAGTGTGGGAGTACATGAAGTCATAGTCTGCGAGTACATGAAGTCACAGTGTGGGAGTACATGAAGTCACAGTGTGGGAGTACATGAAGTAACAGTATGGGAGTACATGTAGTAACAGTGTGAGTACATGAAGTCACAGTTCGGGAGTACATGAAGTCACAGTGTGGGAGTACATGAAGTCACAGTCTGCGAGTACATGAAGTCACAGTGTGGGAGTACATGAAGTAACAGTGTGGGAGTACACGAAGTCACATTGTGGGAGTACATGAAGTCACAGTGTGGGAGTACATGAAGTCACAGTGTGGGAGTACATGAAGTCACAGTTTGGGAGGACATGAAGTCATTGCCTGCGAGTACATGAAGTCACAGTGTGGGAGTACATGAAGTCACAGTGAGGGAATACATGAAGTCACAGTGTGGGAGTACATGCAGTCACATTGTGGGAGTACATGAAGTCACAGTGTGGGAGTACATGAAGTCATAGTCTGCGAGTACATGAAGTCACAGTGTGGGAGTACATGAAGTCACAGTGTGGGAGTACATGAAGTAACAGTATGGGAGTACATGTAGTAACAGTGTGAGTACATGAAGTCACAGTTCGGGAGTACATGAAGTCACAGTGTGGGAGTACATGAAGTCACAGTCTGCGAGTACATGAAGTCACAGTGTGGGAGTACATGAAGTAACAGTGTGGGAGTACACGAAGTCACATTGTGGGAGTACATGAAGTCACAGTGTGGGAGTACATGAAGTCACAGTGTGGGAGTACATGAAGTCACAGTGTGGGAGTACATGAAGTCACAGTGTGGGAGTACATGAAGTCATAGTCTGCGGTACATGAAGTCACAGTGTGGGAGTAAATGAAGTCACAGTGCGGGAGTACATGAAGTCATAGTGTGGGAGTAAATGACGTCACAGCGTGGGAGTACATGAAGTCACAGTGCGGGAGTACATGATGTCACAGTGTGGACGTACATGAAGTCATAGTGTGAGAGTAAATGAAGTCACAGTATGGGAGTAAATGAAGTCACAGGGCGGGAATACATAAAGTCACAGTGCGGGAGTACATGAAGTCACAGTGTGGAAGTACATGAAGTCACAGTGCGGGAGTACATGAAGTCACAGTGCGGGAGTACATGAAGTCACAGTCTGCGAGTACATGAAGTCACAGTGTGGGAGTACATGAAGTAACAGTGTGGGAGTACATGAAGTCACAGTGCGGGAGTACATGAATTCACAGTGTGGGAGTACATGAAGTCACAGTCTGCGAGTACATGAAGTCACAGTGTGGGAGTACATGAAGTCACAGTGCGGGAGTACATGAAGTCACAGTGTGGGAGGAAAATAAAGTCACAGAGTGAGAGTACATGAAGTCACAGTGTGGGAGTACATGAAGTCATAATCTGCGAGTACATGAAGTCACAGTCTGCAAGTATATAAAGTCACAGTGTGGGAGTACATGAAGTAACAGTGTGTTAGTACATGAAGTCACAGTGTGAGAGTACATGAAGTCACAGTTTGCGAGTACATAAAGTCACAGTGTGGAAGTACATGAAGTCACAGTGTGGGAGTAAATGAAGTCACAGTGCGGGAGTACATGAAGTCACAGTGCGGGAGTACATGAAGTCACAGTGCGGGAGTACATGAAGTCACAGTGTGGGAGTAAATGAAGTCACACTGTGTGGGAGTACATGAAGTCACGGTCTGCGAGTACAAGAATTCACAGTGTGGGAGTACATGAAGTCACAGTGCGAGAGTACACGAAGTCACAATCTGCGAGTACATGAAGTCACAGTGTGGGAGTACATTAAGTCACAGTGTGGGAGTACATGAAGTCACAGTGTGGGAGTATAAGAAGTCACAGTCTGCGAGTTCATGAAGTCACAGTCTGCGAATACATAAAGTCACAGTGTGGGAGTACATGAAGTAAAATTATGGGAGTACATGAAGTAACAGTGAGAGTACATGAAGTCACAGTGTGGGAGTACATGAAGTCACGGTCTGCGAGTACAAGAATTCACAGTGTGGGAGTACATGAAGTCACAGTGCGAGAGTACACGAAGTCACATTGTGGGAGTACATGAAGTCACAGTGTGGAAGTAAATGAAGTCACAGTGCGGGAGTACATGAAGTCACAATCTGCGAGTACATGAAGTCACAGTGCGGGAGTACATGAAGTCACAGTGTGGGAGTACATGAAGTCACGGTCTGCGAGTACAAGAATTCACAGTGTGGGAGTACATGAAGTCACAGTGCGAGAGTACACGAAGTCACATTGTGGGAGTACATGAAGTCACAGTGTGGAAGTAAATGAAGTCACAGTGCGGGAGTACATGAAGTCACAATCTGCGAGTACATGAAGTCACAGTGCGGGAGTACATGAAGTCACAGTGTGGGAGTACATGAAGTCAGAGAGCGGGAGTACATGAAGTCAGAGAGCGGGAGTACATGAAGTCACAGTCTGCGAGTACATGAAGTCACAGTGTGGGAGTAAATTAAGTCACAGTGCGGGAGTACATGAAGTCACAGTGTGGGAGTATATGAAGTCACAGTGTGGGAGTATATGAAGTCACAGTCTGCGAGTTCATGAAGTCACAGTCTGCGAATTCATAAAGTCACAGTGTGGGAGTACATGAAGTAAAATTATGGGAGTACATGAAGTCACAGTGTGGGAGTACATGAAGTCACAGTGTGGGAGTACATGAAGTCACAGTGCGGGAGTACATGAAGTCACAGTGTGGGAGTATATGAAGTCACAGTGTGGGAGTATATGAAGTCACAGTCTGCGAATTCATAAAGTCACAGTGTGGGAGTACATGATGTAAAATTATGGGAGTACATGAAGTCACAGTGTGGGAGTACATGAAGTCACAGTGTGGGAGTACATGAAGTCACAGTGTGGGAGTACATGAAGTCACAGTGAGGGAGTACATGAAGTCACAGTGTGGGAGTACATGCAGTCACATTGTGGGAGTACATGAAGTCACAGTGTGGGAGTACATGAAGTCATAGTCTGCGAGTACATGAAGTCACAGTGTGGGAGTACATGAAGTCACAGTGTGGGAGTACATGAAGTCACAGTTTGGGAGGACATGAAGTCATTGCCTGCGAGTACATGAAGTCACAGTGTGGGAGTACATGAAGTCACAGTGAGGGAATACATGAAGTCACAGTGTGGGAGTACATGCAGTCACATTGTGGGAGTACATGAAGTCACAGTGTGGGAGTACATGAAGTCATAGTCTGCGAGTACATGAAGTCACAGTGTGGGAGTACATGAAGTCACAGTGTGGGAGTACATGAAGTCACAGTTTGGGAGTACATGAAGTCATAGCCTGCGAGTACATGAAGTCACAGTGTGGGAGTACATGAAGTCACAGTGTGGGAGTACATGAAATCACAGTGTGGGAGTACATGAAGTCACAGTGTGGGAGTACATGAAATCACAGTGTGGGAGTACATGAAGTCACAGTGTGGGAGTACATAAAGTAACAGTGTGGGAGTACTTGAAATCACAGTCTGCGAGTACATGAATTCACAGTGTGGGAGTAAATTAAGTCACAGTGCGGGAGTACATAAAGTCACAGTGCGGGAGTACATAAAGTCACAGTGTGGGAGTATATGAAGTCACAGTGTGGGAGTATATGAAGTCACAGTCTGCGAGTTCATGAAGTCACAGTCTGCGAATTCATAAAGTCACAGTGTGGGAGTACATGAAGTAAAATTATGGGAGTACATGAAGTAACAGTGTGGGAGTACATGAAGTCTTAGTCTGCGAATACATGAAGTCACAGTGTGGGAGTACATGAAGTCACAGTGCGGGAGTACATGAAGTCACAGTCTGCGAGTACATGAAGTCACAGTCTGCGAGTACATGAAGTCACAGTCTGCGAGTACATGAAGTCACAGTCTGCGAGTACATGAAGTCACAGTGTGGGAGTAAATGAAGTCACAGTGTGGTAGTACATGAAGTCACAGTGTGGTAGTACATGAAGTCATAGCTGCGAGTACATGAAGTCATAGCTGCGAGTACATGAAGTCTTAGTGCAGGAGTACGTGAAGTCACAATGTGGGAGTAAATGAAGTCACAGTGTGGGAGTACATGAAGTCACAGTGTGGGAGTACATGAAGTCACAGTGTGAGAGTACATGAAGTCACAGTGAGGGAGTACATGAAGTCACAGTGTGGGAGTACATGAAGTCACAGCGTGGGAGTAAATGAAGTCACAGCGTGGGAGTACATGAAGTAACAGTGCGGGAGTACATGTTGTCACAGTGTGGAAGTACATGAAGTCATAGTGTGAGAGTAAATGAAGTCACAGTGCGGGAGTACATGAAGTCACAGTGTGGTAGTACATGAAGTCACAGTGTGGTAGTACATGAAGTCATAGCTGCGAGTACATGAAGTCATAGCTGCGAGTACATGAAGTCTTAGTGCAGGAGTACGTGAAGTCACAATGTGGGAGTAAATGAAGTCACAGTGTGGGAGTACATGAAGTCACAGTGTGGGAGTACATGAAGTCACAGTGTGAGAGTACATGAAGTCACAGTGTGGGAGTACATGAAGTCACAGTGTGGGAGTACATGAAGTCACAGTGTGGGAGTACATGAAGTCACAGCGTGGGAGTAAATGAAGTCACAGCGTGGGAGTACATGAAGTAACAGTGCGGGAGTACATGTTGTCACAGTGTGGAAGTACATGAAGTCATAGTGTGAGAGTAAATGAATCACAGTGTGGGAGTAAATGAAGTCACAGTGCGGGAGTACATGAAGTCACAGTGTGGAAGTACATGAAGTCACAGTGTGGGAGTACATGAAGTAATAGTCTGCGAGTACATGAAGTAACAGTGTGGGAGTACATGAAGTCACAGTGCGGGAGTACATGAATTCACAGTGTGGGAGTACATGAAGTAATAGTCTGCGAGTACATGAAGTCACAGTGTGGGAGTAAATGAAGTCACAGTGCGGGAGTACATGAAGTCACAATCTGCGAGTACATGAAGTCACATTGTGGGAGTACATGAAGTCACAGTGTGAGAGTACATGAAGTCAAAGTGTGGGAGTATATGAAGTCACAGTCTGCGAGTTCATGAAGTCACAGTCTGCGAATACATAGAGTCACAGTGTGGGAGTACATGAAGTAACAGTATGGGAGTACATGAAGTAACAGTGTGAGTACATGAAGTCACAGTGCGGGAGTACATGAAGTCACAGTGTGGGAGTAAATGAAGTCACAGTGTGGGAGTACATGAAGTCACACTGTGTGGGAGTACATGAAGTCACGGTCTGCGAGTACAAGAATTCACAGTGTGGGAGTACACGAAGTCACATTGTGGGAGTACATGAAGTCACAGTGTGGGAGTTCATGAAGTCACAGTGTGGGAGTACATGAAGTCATAGTCTGCGGTACATGAAGTCACAGTGTGAGAGTAAATGAAGTCATAGTGCGGGAGTACATGAAGTCACAATCTGCGAGTACATGAAGTCACAGTGTGGGAGTACATGAAGTCACATTGTGGGAGTACATGAAGTAACAGTGTGGGAGTACATGAAGTCACAGTGTGGGAGTATATGAAGTCACAGTCTGCGAGTTAATGAAGTCACAGTCTGCGAATACATAAAGTCACAGTGTGGGAGTACATGAAGTAACAGTATGGGAGTACATGAAGTAACAGTGTGAGTACATGAAGTCACAGTGCGGGAGTACATGAAGTCACAGTGTGGGAGTACATGAAGTCACAGTGTGGGAGTACATGAAGTCATAGTCTGCGGTACATGAAGTCACAGTGTGGGAGTACATGAAGTCACAGTGTGGGAGTACAAGAAGTCACAGTGTGGGAGTATATGAAGTCACAGTGTGGGAGTACATGAAGTCACAGTCTGCGAGTACATGAAGTCACATTGTGGGAGTACATGAAGTCACAGTGTGGGAGTACATGAAGTCACAGTGTGGGAGTATATGAAGTCACAGTGCGAGTTCATGAAGTCACAGTCTGCGAATACATAAAGTAACAGTATGGGAGTACATGAAGTCACAGTGTGAGTACATGAAGTCACAGTGCGGGAGTACATGAAGTCACAGTGTGGGAGTACATGAAGTCACAGTGTGGGAGTACATGAAGTCACAGTGTGGGAGTACATGAAGTCACAGTGTGGGAGTACATGAAGTCACGGTCTGCGAGTACAATAATTCACAGTGTGGGAGTACATGAAGTCACAGTGCGAGAGTACACGAAGTCACATTGTGGGAGTACATGAAGTCACAGTGTGGGAGTACATGAAGTCACAGTGTGGGAGTACATGAAGTCATAGTCTGCGGTACATGAAGTCACAGTGTGGGAGTAAATGAAGTCATAGTGCGGGAGTACATGAAGTCACAATCTGTGAGTACATGAATTCACAGTGCGGGAGTACATGAAGTCACAGTGTGGGAGTACATGAAGTCACAGTGTGGGAGTACATGAAGTCATAGTGTTGGAGTAAATGACGTCACAGCGTGGGAGTACATGAAGTAACAGTGTGGGAGTACATGATGTCACAGTGTGGAAGTACATGAAGTCATAGTGTGAGAGTAAATGAAGTCACAGTGTGGGAGTAAATGAAGTCACAGTGTGGGAGTAAATGAAGTCACAGTCTGCGAATACATAAAGTCACAGTGTGGGAGTACATGAAGTAACAGTATGGGAGTACATGTAGTAACAGTGTGAGTACATGAAGTCACAGTTCGGGAGTACATGAAGTCACAGTGTGGGAGTACATGAAGTCACAGTCTGCGAGTACATGAAGTCACAGTGTGGGAGTACATGAAGTAACAGTGTGGGAGTACACGAAGTCACATTGTGGGAGTACATGAAGTCACAGTGTGGGAGTACATGAAGTCACAGTGTGGGAGTACATGAAGTCACAGTCTGCAAGTATATAAAGTCACAGTGTGGGAATACATGAAGTAACAGTGTGGGAGTACACGAAGTCACATTGTGGGAGTACATGAAGTCACAGTGTGGGAGTACATGAAGTCACAGTGTGGGAGTACATGAAGTCATAGTCTGCGGTACATGAAGTCACAGTGTGGGAGTAAATGAAGTCACAGTGCGGGAGTACATGAAGTCATAGTGTGGGAGTAAATGACGTCACAGCGTGGGAGTACATGAAGTCACAGTGCGGGAGTACATGATGTCACAGTGTGGACGTACATGAAGTCATAGTGTGAGAGTAAATGAAGTCACAGTATGGGAGTAAATGAAGTCACAGGGCGGGAATACATAAAGTCACAGTGCGGGAGTACATGAAGTCACAGTGTGGAAGTACATGAAGTCACAGTGCGGGGGTACATGAAGTCACAGTGCGGGAGTACATGAAGTCACAGTCTGCGAGTACATGAAGTCACAGTGTGGGAGTACATGAAGTAACAGTGTGGGAGTACATGAAGTCACAGTGCGGGAGTACATGAATTCACAGTGTGGGAGTACATGAAGTCATAGTCTGCGAGAACATGAAGTCACAGTGTGGAAGTAAATGAAGTCACAGTGCGGGAGTACATGAAGTCACAATCTGCGAGTACATGAAGTCACAGTGTGGGAGTACATGAAGTCACAGTGTGGGAGTACATGAAGTCACAGTGTGGGAGTACATGAAGTCACAGTGCGGGAGTACATGAAGTCACAGTGTGGGAGGAAAATAAAGTCACAGAGTGAGAGTACATGAAGTCACAGTGTGGGAGTACATGAAGTCATAATCTGCGAGTACATGAAGTCACAGTCTGCAAGTATATAAAGTCACAGTGTGGGAGTACATGAAGTAACAGTGTGTTAGTACATGAAGTCACAGTGTGAGAGTACATGAAGTCACAGTTTGCGAGTACATAAAGTCACAGTGTGGAAGTACATGAAGTCACAGTGTGGGAGTAAATGAAGTCACAGTGCGGGAGTACATGAAGTCACAGTGCGGGAGTACATGAAGTCACAGTGCGGGAGTACATGAAGTCACAGTGTGGGAGTAAATGAAGTCACACTGTGTGGGAGTACATGAAGTCACGGTCTGCGAGTACAAGAATTCACAGTGTGGGAGTACATGAAGTCACAGTGCGAGAGTACACGAAGTCACAATCTGCGAGTACATGAAGTCACAGTGTGGGAGTACATTAAGTCACAGTGTGGGAGTACATGAAGTCACAGTGTGGGAGTATAAGAAGTCACAGTCTGCGAGTTCATGAAGTCACAGTCTGCGAATACATAAAGTCACAGTGTGGGAGTACATGAAGTAAAATTATGGGAGTACATGAAGTAACAGTGAGAGTACATGAAGTCACAGTGTGGGAGTACATGAAGTCACGGTCTGCGAGTACAAGAATTCACAGTGTGGGAGTACATGAAGTCACAGTGCGAGAGTACACGAAGTCACATTGTGGGAGTACATGAAGTCACAGTGTGGAAGTAAATGAAGTCACAGTGCGGGAGTACATGAAGTCACAATCTGCGAGTACATGAAGTCACAGTGCGGGAGTACATGAAGTCACAGTGTGGGAGTACATGAAGTCACGGTCTGCGAGTACAAGAATTCACAGTGTGGGAGTACATGAAGTCACAGTGCGAGAGTACACGAAGTCACATTGTGGGAGTACATGAAGTCACAGTGTGGAAGTAAATGAAGTCACAGTGCGGGAGTACATGAAGTCACAATCTGCGAGTACATGAAGTCACAGTGCGGGAGTACATGAAGTCACAGTGTGGGAGTACATGAAGTCACGGTCTGCGAGTACAAGAATTCACAGTGTGGGAGTACATGAAGTCACAGTGCGAGAGTACACGAAGTCACATTGTGGGAGTACATGAAGTCACAGTGTGGAAGTAAATGAAGTCACAGTGCGGGAGTACATGAAGTCACAATCTGCGAGTACATGAAGTCACAGTGCGGGAGTACATGAAGTCACAGTGTGGGAGTACATGAAGTCAGAGAGCGGGAGTACATGAAGTCACAGTCTGCGAGTACATGAAGTCACAGTGTGGGAGTAAATTAAGTCACAGTGCGGGAGTACATAAAGTCACAGTGCGGGAGTACATGAAGTCACAGTGTGGGAGTATATGAAGTCACAGTGTGGGAGTATATGAAGTCACAGTCTGCGAGTTCATGAAGTCACAGTCTGCGAATTCATAAAGTCACAGTGTGGGAGTACATGAAGTAAAATTATGGGAGTACATGAAGTCACAGTGTGGGAGTACATGAAGTCACAGTGTGGGAGTACATGAAGTCACAGTGCGGGAGTACATGAAGTCACAGTGTGGGAGTATATGAAGTCACAGTGTGGGAGTATATGAAGTCACAGTCTGCGAATTCATAAAGTCACAGTGTGGGAGTACATGAAGTAAAATTATGGGAGTACATGAAGTCACAGTGTGGGAGTACATGAAGTCACAGTGTGGGAGTACATGAAGTCACAGTGTGGGAGTACATGAAGTCACAGTGAGGGAGTACATGAAGTCACAGTGTGGGAGTACATGCAGTCACATTGTGGGAGTACATGAAGTCACAGTGTGGGAGTACATGAAGTCATAGTCTGCGAGTACATGAAGTCACAGTGTGGGAGTACATGAAGTCACAGTGTGGGAGTACATGAAGTCACAGTTTGGGAGGACATGAAGTCATTGCCTGCGAGTACATGAAGTCACAGTGTGGGAGTACATGAAGTCACAGTGAGGGAATACATGAAGTCACAGTGTGGGAGTACATGCAGTCACATTGTGGGAGTACATGAAGTCACAGTGTGGGAGTACATGAAGTCATAGTCTGCGAGTACATGAAGTCACAGTGTGGGAGTACATGAAGTCACAGTGTGGGAGTACATGAAGTCACAGTTTGGGAGTACATGAAGTCATAGCCTGCGAGTACATGAAGTCACAGTGTGGGAGTACATGAAGTCACAGTGTGGGAGTACATGAAATCACAGTGTGGGAGTACATGAAGTCACAGTGTGGGAGTACATGAAATCACAGTGTGGGAGTACATGAAGTCACAGTGTGGGAGTACATAAAGTAACAGTGTGGGAGTACTTGAAATCACAGTCTGCGAGTACATGAATTCACAGTGTGGGAGTAAATTAAGTCACAGTGCGGGAGTACATAAAGTCACAGTGCGGGAGTACATAAAGTCACAGTGTGGGAGTATATGAAGTCACAGTGTGGGAGTATATGAAGTCACAGTCTGCGAGTTCATGAAGTCACAGTCTGCGAATTCATAAAGTCACAGTGTGGGAGTACATGAAGTAAAATTATGGGAGTACATGAAGTAACAGTGTGGGAGTACATGAAGTCTTAGTCTGCGAATACATGAAGTCACAGTGTGGGAGTACATGAAGTCACAGTGCGGGAGTACATGAAGTCACAGTCTGCGAGTACATGAAGTCACAGTCTGCGAGTACATGAAGTCACAGTCTGCGAGTACATGAAGTCACAGTGTGGGAGTAAATGAAGTCACAGTGTGGTAGTACATGAAGTCACAGTGTGGTAGTACATGAAGTCATAGCTGCGAGTACATGAAGTCACAATCTGCGAGTACATGAAGTCACAGTGTGGGAGTACATGAAATCACAGTGTGGGAGTACATGAAGTCACGGTGTGGGAGTATATGAAGTCACAGTCTGCGAGTACATATAGTCACAGTCTGCGAGTACATAATGTCACAGTGTGGGAGTACATGAAGTAACAGTGTGGGAGTACATGAAATCACAGTGTGGGAGTACATGAAGTCACAGTGTGGGGGTACATGAAGTCACAGTGTGGGAGTACATGAAGTCACAGTGTGGGAGTACATGAAGTCATAGTGTGGGAGTAAATGTAGTCACAGCGTGGGAGTACATGAAGTCACAGTGCGGGAGTACATGAAGTAACAGTTTGGGAGTACATGAAGTCACAGTTTGGGAGTACATGAATTCACAGTGTGGGAGTAAATGAAGTCACAGTGCGGGAGTACATGAAGTCACAGTGCGGGAGTACATGAAGTCACAGTGTGGGAGAATATGAAGTCACAGTCTGCGAATTCATAAAGTCACAGTGTGGGAGTACATGAAGTAAAATTATGGGAGTACATGAAGTAACAGTGTGGGAGTACACGAAGTCTTAGTCTGCGAATACATGAAGTCACAGTGTGGGAGTACAAGAAGTCACAGTGCGGCAGTACATGAAGTCACAGTCTGCGAGTACATGAAGTCGCATTGTTTGAGTACATGAAGTCATAGTGTGGGAGTAAATGAAGTCACAGTGCGGGAGTACATGAAGTCATAGTCTGCGAGTACATGAAGTCTTAGTGCAGGAGTACGTGAAGTCACAATGTGGGAGTACATAAAGACACAGTGTGGGAGTACATTAAGTCACAGTCTGCGAGTACATGAAGTCACAGTGTGGGAGTAAATGAAGTCACAGTGAGTGAGTACATGAAGTCACAATCTGCGAGTACATGAAGTCACAGTGTGGGAGTACATGAAGTCACAGTGTGGGAGTACATGAAGTCACGGTGTGGGAGTATATGAAGTCACAGTCTGCGAGTACATGAAGTCACAGTCTGCGAGTACATGAAGTCACAGTGTGGGAGTACATGAAATCACAGTGTGGGAGTACATGAAGTAACAGTGAGGGAGTACATGAAGTCACAGTGTGGGAGTACATGAAGTCACAGTGTGGGAGTACATGAAGTCATAGTGTGGGAGTACATGAAGTCATAGTGTGGGAGTAAATGTAGTCACAGCGTGGGAGTACATGAAGTCACAGTGCGAGAGTACATGAAGTAACAGTGTGGGAGTACATGAAGTCACAGCGTGGGAGTACATGAAGTCACAGTGCGGGAGTACATGAAGTAACAGTGTGGGAGTACATGAAGTCACAGTTTGGGAGTACATGAAGTCACAGTGCGGGAGTACATGAAGTCATAGTCTGCGAGTACATGAAGTCACAGTGTGGGAGTACATGAAGTCACAGTGTGGGAGTACATGAAGTCACAGTGTGGGAGTACATGAAGTCACAGTTTGGGAGTACATGAAGTCATATCATGCGAGTACATGAAGTCACAGTTTGGGAGTACATGAAGTCATATCCTGCGAGTACATGAAGTCACAGTGCAAGAGTACATGAAGTCACAATCTGCGAGTACATGAAGTCACAGTGTGGGAATACATGAAGTCACGGTGTGGGAGTATATGAAGTCACAGTGTGGGAGTACATGAAATCACAGTGTGGGAGTACATGAAGTAACAGTGAGGGAGTACATGAAGTCACAGTGTGGGAGTACATGAAGTCACAGTGTGGGAGTACATGAAGTCATAGTGTGGGAGTACATGAAGTCATAGTGTGGGAGTAAATGTAGTCACAGCGTGGGAGTACATGAAGTCACAGTGCGAGAGTACATGAAGTAACAGTGTGGGAGTACATGAAGTCACAGTGTGGGAGTACATGAAGTCACAGTGCGGGAGTACATTAAGTAACAGTGAGGGAGTACATGAAGTCACAGTGTGGGAGTACATGAAGTAACAGTGTGGGAGTACATGAAGTCACATTGTGGGAGTACATGAAGTCACATTGTGGGAGTACTTGAAGTCACAGTGTGGGAGTACATGAAGTCACAGTGTGGGAGTACATGAAGTCACGGTCTGCGAGTACAAGAATTCACAGTGTGGGAGTACATGAAGTCACAGTGCGAGAGTACACGAAGTCACATTGTGGGAGTACATGAAGTCACAGTGTGGAAGTAAATGAAGTCACAGTGCGGGAGTACATGAAGTCACAATCTGCGAGTACATGAAGTCACAGTGCGGGAGTACATGAAGTCACAGTGTGGGAGTACATGAAGTCAGAGAGCGGGAGTACATGAAGTCACAGTCTGCGAGTACATGAAGTCAGTGTGGGAGTAAATGTAGTCACAGCGTGGGAGTACATGAAGTCACAGTGCGGGAGTACATGAAGTAACAGTGTGGGAGTACATGAAGTCACAGTTTGGGAGTACATGAAGTCATAGCCTGCGAGTACATGGAGTTACAGTGTGGGAGTACATGAAGTCACAGTGTGGGAGTACATGAAGTCACAGTGCGGGAGTACATGAAGTCACAGTGTGGGAGTATATGAAGTCACAGTGTGGGAGTACATGAAGTCACAGTGCGGGAGTACATGAAGTCACAGTGTGGGAGTACATGAAGTCACAGTGTGGGAGTAAATGAAGTCACAGTGCGGGAGTACATGAAGTCACAGTGCGGGAGTACATGAAGTCACAGTGTGGGAGTATATGAAGTCACAGTCTGCAAATTCATAAAGTCACAGTGTGGGAGTACATGAAGTAAAATTATGGGAGTACATGAAGTAACAGTGTGGGAGTACACGAAGTCTTAGTCTGCGAATACATGAAGTCACAGTGTGGGAGTACATGAAGTCACAGTGCGGGAGTACATGAAGTCACAGTCTGCGAGTACATGAAGTCGCATTGTGGGAGTACATGAAGTCACAGTGTGGGAGTAAATGAAGTCACAGTGAGTGAGTACATGAAGTCACAATCTGCGAGTACATGAAGTCACAGTGTGGGAGTACATGAAGTCACGGTGTGGGAGTATATGAAGTCACAGTGTGGGAGTACATGAAATCACAGTGTGGGAGTACATGAAGCAACAGTGAGGGATTACATGAAGTCACAGTGTGGGAGTACATGAAGTCACAGTGTGGGAGTACATGAAGTCATAGTGTGGGAGTACATGAAGTCATAGTGTGGGAGTAAATGTAGTCACAGCGTGGGAGTACATGAAGTCACAGTGCGAGAGTACATGAAGTAACAGTGCGAGAGTACATGAAGTAACAGTGTGGGAGTACATGAAGTCACAGTGCGGGAGTACATTAAGTAACAGTGAGGGAGTACATGAAGTCACAGTGTGGGAGTACATGAAGTAACAGTGTGGGAGTACATGAAGTCACATTGTGGGAGTACATGAAGTCACAGTGTGGGAGTACATGAAGTCACAGTGTGGGAGTACATGAAGTCACAGTGTGGGAGTACAAGAATTCACAGTGTGGGAGTACATGAAGTCACAGTGCGAGAGTACACGAAGTCACATTGTGGGAGTACATGAAGTCACAGTGTGGAAGTAAATGAAGTCACAGTGCGGGAGTACATGAAGTCACAATCTGCGAGTACATGAAGTCACAGTGCTTGAGTACATGAAGTCACAGTGTGGGAGTACATGAACTCAGAGAGCGGGAGTACATGAAGTCACAGTCTGCGAGTACATGAAGTCACAGTGTGGGAGTACATGAAGTCACAGTGTGGGAGTACAGGAAGTCACAGTGTGGGAGTACATGAAGTCACAGTGTGGGAGTACATGAAGTCACAGTGTGGGAGTACATGAAGTCACAGTGTGGGAGTACATGAAGTCACAGTTTG
Organism: Pseudophryne corroboree; assembly: GCF_028390025.1. Lineage (NCBI taxonomy): Eukaryota > Metazoa > Chordata > Amphibia > Anura > Myobatrachidae > Pseudophryne > Pseudophryne corroboree. The sequence goes on along the minus strand of NC_086444.1, from coordinate 1,241,736,959 downwards.
GGAGTACATGAAGTCATATCCTGCGAGTACATGAAGTCACAGTGTGGGAGTACATGAAGTCACAGTGTGGGAGTACATGAAGTCACAGTGAGGGAGTACATGAAGTCACAGTGTGGGAGTACATGCAGTCACATTGTGGGAGTACATGAAGTCACAGTGTGGGAGTACATGAAGTCATAGTCTGCGAGTACATGAAGTCACAGTGTGGGAGTACATGAAGTCACAGTGTGGGAGTACATGAAGTCACAGTTTGGGAGTACATGAAGTCATAGCCTGGGAGTACATGAAGTCACAGTGTGGGAGTACATGAAGTCACAGTGTGGGAGTACATGAAATCACAGTGTGGGAGTACATGAAGTCACAGTGTGGGAGTACATGAAATCACAGTGTGGGAGTACATGAAGTCACAGTGTGGGAGTACATGAAGTAACAGTGTGGGAGTACTTGAAATCACAGTCTGCGAGTACATGAAGTCACAGTCTGGGAGTAAATTAAGTCACAGTGCGGGAGTACATAAAGTCACAGTGCGGGAGTACATGAAGTCACAGTGCGGGAGTACATGAAGTCACAGTGTGGGAGTATATGAAGTCACAGTCTGCGAGTTCATGAAGTCACAGTCTGCGAGTACATGAAGTCACAGTGTGAGAGTACATGAAGTAAAATTATGGGAGTACATGAAGTAACAGTGTGGGAGTACATGAAGTCTTAGTCTGCGAATACATGAAGTCACAGTGTGGGAATACATGAAGTCACAGTGCGGGAGTACATGAAGTCACAGTCTGCGAGTACATGAAGTCACAGTCTGCGAGTACATGAAGTCACAGTGTGGGAGTACATGAAGTAACAGTGTGGGAGTACATGAAGTCACAGTGTGAAAGTACATGAAGTCACAGTGTGGGAGTACATCAAGTAACAGTGAGGGAGTACATGAAGTCACAGTGTGGGAGTACATGAAGTCACAGTGTGGGAGTACATGAAGTCATAGCCTGCGAGTACATGAAGTCACAGTGTGGGAGTACATGAAGTCACAGTGTGGGAGTACATGAAATCACAGTGTGGGAGTACATGAAGTCACAGTGTGGGAGTACATGAAATCACAGTGTGGGAGTACATGAAGTCACAGTGTGGGAGTACATGAAGTCACAGTGTGGGAGTACTAGAAATCACAGTCTGCGAGTACATGAAGTCACAGTGTGGGAGTAAATGAAGTCACAGTGCGGGAGTACATGAAGTCACAGTGCGGGAGTACATGAAGTCACAGTGTGGGAGTATATGAAGTCACAGTCTGCGAGTTCATGAAGTCACAGTCTGCGAATTCATTAAGTCACAGTGTGGGAGTACATGAAGTAAAATTATGGGAGTACATGAAGTAACAGTGTGGGAGTACATGAAGTCTTAGTCTGCGAATACATGAAGTCACAGTGCGGGAGTACATGAAGTCACAGTGTGGGAGTACATGAAGTCACAGTGTGGGAGTACATGCAGTCACATTGTGGGAGTACATGAAGTCACAGTGTGGGAGTACATGAAGTCATAGTCTGCGAGTACATGAAGTCACAGTGCGGGAGTACATGAAGTCACAGTGTGGGAGTACATGAAGTCACAGTGTGGGAGTACATGAAGTCACAGTGTGGGAGTATATGAAGTCACAGTCTGCGAGTACATGAAGTCGCATTGTGGGAGTACATGAAGTCACAGTGTGGGAGTAAATGAAGTCACAGTGCGGGAGTATATGAAGTCACAGTGCGGGAGTACATGAAGTCACAGTGTGGCAGTACATGAAGTCATAGTCTGCGAGTACATGAAGTCACAGTGTGGGAGTAAATGAAGTCACAGTGCGGGAGTACATGAAGTCACAATCTGCGAGTACATAAAGTCACAGTGCGGGAGTACATGAAGTCACAGTGTGGGAGTACATGAAGTCACAGTGTGGGAGTACATGAAGTCACAGTGCGGGAGTACATGAAGTCACAGTCTGCGAGTACATGAAGTCGCATTGTGGGAGTACATGAAGTCACAGTGTGGGAGTAAATGAAGTCACAGTGTGGGAGTATATGAAGTCACAGTGCGGGAGTACATGAAGTCACAGTGTGGGAGTACATGAAGTCATAGTCTGCGAGTACATGAAGTCTTAGTGCAGGAGTACGTGAAGTCACAATGTGGGAGTACATAAAGTCACAGTGTGTGAGTACATTAAGTCACAGTCTGCAAGTACATGAAGTCACAGTGTGGGAGTAAATGAAGTCACAGTGAGTGAGTACATGAAGTCACAATCTGCGAGTACATGAAGTCACAGTGTGGGAGTACATGAAGTCAGAGTGTGGGAGTACATGAAGTCACGGTGTGGGAGTATATGAAGTCACAGTCTGCGAGTACATGAAGTCACAGTCTGCGAGTACATGAAGTCACAGTGTGGGAGTACATGAAGTAACAGTGTGGGAGTACATGAAGTCACAGTGTGAGAGTACATGAAGTCACAGTGTGGGAGTACATGAAATCACAGTGTGGGAGTACATGAAGTAACAGTGAGGGAGTACATGAAGTCACAGTGTGGGAGTATATGAAGTCACAGTCTGCGAGTTCATGAAGTCACAGTCTGCGAATACATAAAGTAACAGTATGGGAGTACATGAAGTAACAGTGTGAGTACATGAAGTCACAGTGCGGGAGTACATGAAGTCACAGTGTGGGAGTACATGAAGTCACAGTGTGAAAGTACATGAAGTCACAGTGTGGGAGTACATCAAGTAACAGTGAGGGAGTACATGAAGTCACAGTGTGGGAGTACATGAAGTCACAGTTTGGGAGTACATGAAGTCATAGCCTGCGAGTACATGAAGTCACAGTGTGGGAGTACATGAAGTCACAGTGTGGGAGTACATGAAATCACAGTGTGGGAGTACATGAAGTAACAGTGAGGGAGTACATGAAGTCACAGTGTGGGAGTACATGAAGTCACAGTGTGGGAGTACATGAAGTCACATTGTGGGAGTACATGAAGTCACAGTGTGGGAGTACATGAAGTCACAGTGTGGGAGTATATGAAGTCACAGTCTGCGAGTTCATGAAGTCACAGTCTGCGAATACATAAAGTCACAGTGTGGAAGTACATGAAGTAACAGTATGGGAGTACATGAAGTAACAGTGTGAGTACATGAAGTCACAGTGCGGGAGTACATGAAGTCACAGTGTGGGAGTACATGAAGTCACAGTGTGGGAGTACATGAAGACACAGTGTGGGAGTACATGAAGTCACGGTCTGCGAGTACAAGAATTTACAGTGTGGGAGTACATCAAGTCACAGTGTGGGAGTACATGAAGTCACAGTGTGGGAGTACATGAAGTCATAGTCTGCGGTACATGAAGTCACAGTGTGGGAGTAAATGAAGTCACAGTGCGGGAGTACATGAATTCACAGTGTGGCAGTACATGAAGTCATAGTCTGCGAGTACATGAAGTCACAGTGTGGGAGTAAATGAAGTCACAGTGCGGGAGTACATGAAGTCACAATATGCGAGTACATGAAGTCACAGTGCGGGAGTACATGAAGTCACAGTGTGGGAGTACATGAAGTCACAGTGTGGGAGTATATGAAGTCACAGTCTGCGAGTACATGTTGTCACAGTCTGCGAATACATGAAATCACAGTGTGGGAGTATGTGAAGTCACAGTGTGGGAGTACATGAAGTCACATTGTGGGAGTACATGAAGTCACAGTGCGGGAGTACATGAATTCACAGTGTGGCAGTACATGAAGTCATAGTCTGCGAGTACATGAAGTCACAGTGTGGGAGTAAATGAAGTCACAGTGCGGGAGTACATGAAGTCACAATCTGCGAGTACATGAAGTCACAGTGCGGGAGTACATGAAGTCACAGTGTGGGAGTACATGAAGTCACAGTGTGGGAGTACATGAAGTCACAGTGTGGGAGTATATGAAGTCACAGTCTGCGAGTACATGTTGTCACAGTCTGCGAATACATGAAATCACAGTGTGGGAGTAAATGAAGTCACAGTGTGGGAGTACATGAAGTCACAGTGTGGGAGTACATGAAGTCATAGTGTGGGAGTAAATGACGTCACAGCGTGGGAGTACATGAAGTCACAGTGTGGGAGTACATGATGTCACAGTGTGGAAGTACATGAAGTCATAGTGTGGGAGTAAATGAAGTCACAGTGTAGGAGTAAATGAAGTCACAGTCTGCGAGTTCATGAAGTCACAGTCTGCGAATACATAAAGTCACAGTGTGGGAGTACATGAAGTAACAGTATGGGAGTACATGAAGTAACAGTGTGAGTACATGAAGTCACAGTGCGGGAGTACATGAAGTCACAGTGTGGGAGTACATGAAGTCACAGTGTGGGAGTACATGAAGTCATAGTCTGTGGTACATGAAGTCACAGTGTGGGAGTACATGAAGTCACAGTCTGCGAGTACATGCAGTCACAGTCTGCGAGTACATGAAGTCACAGTGTGGGAGTACATGAAGTCACAGTGTGGGAGTATATGAAGTCACAGTCTGCGAGTTCATGAAGTCACAGTCTGCGAATACATAAAGTAACAGTATGGGAGTACATGAAGTAACAGTGTGAGTACATGAAGTCACAGTGCGGGAGTACATGAAGTCACAGTGTGGGAGTACATGAAGTCACAGTGTGGGAGTACATGAAGTCACAGTGTGGGAGTACATGAAGTCATAGTCTGCGAGTACATGAAGTCACAGTGCGGGAGTACATGAAGTCACAGTGTGGGAGTACATGAAGTCACAGTGTGGGAGTACATGAAGTCACAGTGTGGGAGTATATGAAGTCACAGTCTGCGAGTACATGAAGTCGCATTGTGGGAGTACATGAAGTCACAGTGTGGGAGTAAATGAAGTCACAGTGCGGGAGTATATGAAGTCACAGTGCGGGAGTACATGAAGTCACAGTGTGGCAGTACATGAAGTCATAGTCTGCGAGTACATGAAGTCACAGTGTGGGAGTAAATGAAGTCACAGTGCGGGAGTACATGAAGTCACAATCTGCGAGTACATAAAGTCACAGTGCGGGAGTACATGAAGTCACAGTGTGGGAGTACATGAAGTCACAGTGTGGGAGTACATGAAGTCACAGTGCGGGAGTACATGAAGTCACAGTCTGCGAGTACATGAAGTCGCATTGTGGGAGTACATGAAGTCACAGTGTGGGAGTAAATGAAGTCACAGTGCGGGAGTATATGAAGTCACAGTGCGGGAGTACATGAAGTCACAGTGTGGGAGTACATGAAGTCATAGTCTGCGAGTACATGAAGTCTTAGTGCAGGAGTACGTGAAGTCACAATGTGGGAGTACATAAAGTCACAGTGTGTGAGTACATTAAGTCACAGTCTGCAAGTACATGAAGTCACAGTGTGGGAGTAAATGAAGTCACAGTGAGTGAGTACATGAAGTCACAATCTGCGAGTACATGAAGTCACAGTGTGGGAGTACATGAAGTCAGAGTGTGGGAGTACATGAAGTCACGGTGTGGGAGTATATGAAGTCACAGTCTGCGAGTACATGAAGTCACAGTCTGCGAGTACATGAAGTCACAGTGTGGGAGTACATGAAGTAACAGTGTGGGAGTACATGAAGTCACAGTGTGAGAGTACATGAAGTCACAGTGTGGGAGTACATGAAATCACAGTGTGGGAGTACATGAAGTAACAGTGAGGGAGTACATGAAGTCACAGTGTGGGAGTACATGAAGTCACAGTGTGGGAGTACATGAAGTCACAGTGTGAAAGTACATGAAGTCACAGTGTGGGAGTACATCAAGTAACAGTGAGGGAGTACATGAAGTCACAGTGTGGGAGTACATGAAGTCACAGTTTGGGAGTACATGAAGTCATAGCCTGCGAGTACATGAAGTCACAGTGTGGGAGTACATGAAGTCACAGTGTGGGAGTACATGAAATCACAGTGTGGGAGTACATGAAGTAACAGTGAGGGAGTACATGAAGTCACAGTGTGGGAGTACATGAAGTCACAGTGTGGGAGTACATGAAGTCACATTGTGGGAGTACATGAAGTCACAGTGTGGGAGTACATGAAGTCACAGTGTGGGAGTATATGAAGTCACAGTCTGCGAGTTCATGAAGTCACAGTCTGCGAATACATAAAGTCACAGTGTGGAAGTACATGAAGTAACAGTATGGGAGTACATGAAGTAACAGTGTGAGTACATGAAGTCACAGTGCGGGAGTACATGAAGTCACAGTGTGGGAGTACATGAAGTCACAGTGTGGGAGTACATGAAGACACAGTGTGGGAGTACATGAAGTCACGGTCTGCGAGTACAAGAATTTACAGTGTGGGAGTACATCAAGTCACAGTGTGGGAGTACATGAAGTCACAGTGTGGGAGTACATGAAGTCATAGTCTGCGGTACATGAAGTCACAGTGTGGGAGTAAATGAAGTCACAGTGCGGGAGTACATGAATTCACAGTGTGGCAGTACATGAAGTCATAGTCTGCGAGTACATGAAGTCACAGTGTGGGAGTAAATGAAGTCACAGTGCGGGAGTACATGAAGTCACAATATGCGAGTACATGAAGTCACAGTGCGGGAGTACATGAAGTCACAGTGTGGGAGTACATGAAGTCACAGTGTGGGAGTATATGAAGTCACAGTGTGGGAGTATATGAAGTCACAGTCTGCGAATACATGAAATCACAGTGTGGGAGTATGTGAAGTCACAGTGTGGGAGTACATGAAGTCACATTGTGGGAGTACATGAAGTCACAGTGCGGGAGTACATGAATTCACAGTGTGGCAGTACATGAAGTCATAGTCTGCGAGTACATGAAGTCACAGTGTGGGAGTAAATGAAGTCACAGTGCGGGAGTACATGAAGTCACAATCTGCGAGTACATGAAGTCACAGTGCGGGAGTACATGAAGTCACAGTGTGGGAGTACATGAAGTCACAGTGTGGGAGTACATGAAGTCACAGTGTGGGAGTATATGAAGTCACAGTGTGGGAGTATATGAAGTCACAGTCTGCGAGTACATGTTGTCACAGTCTGCGAATACATGAAATCACAGTGTGGGAGTAAATGAAGTCACAGTGTGGGAGTACATGAAGTCACAGTGTGGGAGTACATGAAGTCATAGTGTGGGAGTAAATGACGTCACAGCGTGGGAGTACATGAAGTCACAGTGTGGGAGTACATGATGTCACAGTGTGGGAGTACATGATGTCACAGTGTGGAAGTACATGAAGTCATAGTGTGGGAGTAAATGAAGTCACAGTGTAGGAGTAAATGAAGTCACAGTCTGCGAGTTCATGAAGTCACAGTCTGCGAATACATAAAGTCACAGTGTGGGAGTACATGAAGTAACAGTATGGGAGTACATGAAGTAACAGTGTGAGTACATGAAGTCACAGTGCGGGAGTACATGAAGTCACAGTGTGGGAGTACATGAAGTCACAGTGTGGGAGTACATGAAGTCATAGTCTGTGGTACATGAAGTCACAGTGTGGGAGTACATGAAGTCACAGTCTGCGAGTACATGCAGTCACAGTCTGCGAGTACATGAAGTCACAGTGTGGGAGTACATGAAGTCACAGTGTGGGAGTATATGAAGTCACAGTCTGCGAATACATAAAGTAACAGTATGGGAGTACATGAAGTAACAGTGTGAGTACATGAAGTCACAGTGCGGGAGTACATGAAGTCACAGTGTGGGAGTACATGAAGTCACAGTGTGGGAGTACATGAAGTCACAGTGTGGGAGTACATGAAGTCACGGTCTGCGATTACAATAATTCACAGTGTGGGAGTACATGAAGTCACAGTGTGAGAGTACACGAAGTCACATTGTGGGAGTACATGAAGTCACAGTGTGGGAGTACATGAAGTCACAGTGTGGGAGTACATGAAGTCATAGCCTGCGGTACATGAAGTCACAGTGTGGGAGTAAATGAAGTCACAGTGCGGGAGTACATGAAGTCATAGTGTGGGAGTAAATGATGTCACAGCGTGGGAGTACATGAAGTCACAGTGCGGGAGTACATGATGTCACAGTGTGGAAGTACATGAAGTCATAGTGTGAGAGTAAATGAAGTCACAGTGTGGGAGTAAATGAAGTCACAGTGCGGGAATACATAAAGTCACAGTGCGGAAGTACATGAAGTCACAGTGCGGGAGTACATGAAGTCACAGTGCGGAAGTACATGAAGTCACAGTGCGGGAGTACATGAAGTCACAGTGTGGGAGTACATGAAGTCACAGTGTGGGAGTACATGAAGTAACAGTGTGGGAGTACATGAAGTCACATTGTGGGAGTACATGAAGTCACAGTGTGGGAGTACATGAAGTCACAGTGTGGGAGTACATGAAGTCACAGTGTGGGAGTACAAGAATTCACAGTGTGGGAGTACATGAAGTCACAGTGCGAGAGTACACGAAGTCACATTGTGGGAGTACATGAAGTCACAGTGTGGGAGTACATTAAGTAACAGTGAGGGAGTACATGAAGTCACAGTGTGGGAGTACATGAAGTAACAGTGTGGGAGTACATGAAGTCACATTGTGGGAGTACATGAAGTCACAGTGTGGGAGTACATGAAGTCACAGTGTGGGAGTACATGAAGTCACAGTGTGGGAGTACAAGAATTCACAGTGTGGGAGTACATGAAGTCACAGTGTGGGAGTACACGAAGTCTTAGTCTGCGAATACATGAAGTCACAGTGTGGGAGTACATGAAGTCACAGTGCGGGAGTACATGAAGTCACAGTCTGCGAGTACATGAAGTCGCATTGTGGGAGTACATGAAGTCACAGTGTGGGAGTAAATGAAGTCACAGTGAGTGAGTACATGAAGTCACAATCTGCGAGTACATGAAGTCACAGTGTGGGAGTACATGAAGTCACGGTGTGGGAGTATATGAAGTCACAGTGTGGGAGTACATGAAATCACAGTGTGGGAGTACATGAAGCAACAGTGAGGGATTACATGAAGTCACAGTGTGGGAGTACATGAAGTCACAGTGTGGGAGTACATGAAGTCATAGTGTGGGAGTACATGAAGTCATAGTGTGGGAGTAAATGTAGTCACAGCGTGGGAGTACATGAAGTCACAGTGCGAGAGTACATGAAGTAACAGTGCGAGAGTACATGAAGTAACAGTGTGGGAGTACATGAAGTCACAGTGCGGGAGTACATTAAGTAACAGTGAGGGAGTACATGAAGTCACAGTGTGGGAGTACATGAAGTAACAGTGTGGGAGTACATGAAGTCACATTGTGGGAGTACATGAAGTCACAGTGTGGGAGTACATGAAGTCACAGTGTGGGAGTACATGAAGTCACAGTGTGGGAGTACAAGAATTCACAGTGTGGGAGTACATGAAGTCACAGTGCGAGAGTACACGAAGTCACATTGTGGGAGTACATGAAGTCACAGTGTGGAAGTAAATGAAGTCACAGTGCGGGAGTACATGAAGTCACAATCTGCGAGTACATGAAGTCACAGTGCTTGAGTACATGAAGTCACAGTGTGGGAGTACATGAACTCAGAGAGCGGGAGTACATGAAGTCACAGTCTGCGAGTACATGAAGTCACAGTGTGGGAGTACATGAAGTCACAGTGTGGGAGTACAGGAAGTCACAGTGTGGGAGTACATGAAGTCACAGTGTGGGAGTACATGAAGTCACAGTGTGGGAGTACATGAAGTCACAGTGTGGGAGTACATGAAGTCACAGTTTGGGAGTACATGAAGTCATATCCTGCGAGTACATGAAGTCACAGTGTGGGAGTACATGAAGTCACAGTGTGGGAGTACATGAAGTCACAGTGAGGGAGTACATGAAGTCACAGTGTGGGAGTACATGCAGTCACATTGTGGGAGTACATGAAGTCACAGTGTGGGAGTACATGAAGTCATAGTCTGCGAGTACATGAAGTCACAGTGTGGGAGTACATGAAGTCACAGTGTGGGAGTACATGAAGTCACAGTTTGGGAGTACATGAAGTCATAGCCTGGGAGTACATGAAGTCACAGTGTGGGAGTACATGAAGTCACAGTGTGGGAGTACATGAAATCACAGTGTGGGAGTACATGAAGTCACAGTGTGGGAGTACATGAAATCACAGTGTGGGAGTACATGAAGTCACAGTGTGGGAGTACATGAAGTCACAGTGCGGGAGTACATAAAGTCACAGTGCGGGAGTACATGAAGTCACAGTGCGGGAGTACATGAAGTCACAGTGTGGGAGTATATGAAGTCACAGTCTGCGAGTTCATGAAGTCACAGTCTGCGAGTACATGAAGTCACAGTGTGAGAGTACATGAAGTAAAATTATGGGAGTACATGAAGTAACAGTGTGGGAGTACATGAAGTCTTAGTCTGCGAATACATGAAGTCACAGTGTGGGAATACATGAAGTCACAGTGCGGGAGTACATGAAGTCACAGTCTGCGAGTACATGAAGTCACAGTCTGCGAGTACATGAAGTCACAGTGTGGGAGTACATGAAGTAACAGTGTGGGAGTACATGAAGTCACAGTGTGAAAGTACATGAAGTCACAGTGTGGGAGTACATCAAGTAACAGTGAGGGAGTACATGAAGTCACAGTGTGGGAGTACATGAAGTCACAGTGTGGGAGTACATGAAGTCATAGCCTGCGAGTACATGAAGTCACAGTGTGGGAGTACATGAAGTCACAGTGTGGGAGTACATGAAATCACAGTGTGGGAGTACATGAAGTCACAGTGTGGGAGTACATGAAATCACAGTGTGGGAGTACATGAAGTCACAGTGTGGGAGTACATGAAGTCACAGTGTGGGAGTACTAGAAATCACAGTCTGCGAGTACATGAAGTCACAGTGTGGGAGTAAATGAAGTCACAGTGCGGGAGTACATGAAGTCACAGTGCGGGAGTACATGAAGTCACAGTGTGGGAGTATATGAAGTCACAGTCTGCGAGTTCATGAAGTCACAGTCTGCGAATTCATTAAGTCACAGTGTGGGAGTACATGAAGTAAAATTATGGGAGTACATGAAGTAACAGTGTGGGAGTACATGAAGTCTTAGTCTGCGAATACATGAAGTCACAGTGCGGGAGTACATGAAGTCACAGTGTGGGAGTACATGAAGTCACAGTGTGGGAGTACATGCAGTCACATTGTGGGAGTACATGAAGTCACAGTGTGGGAGTACATGAAGTCATAGTCTGCGAGTACATGAAGTCACAGTGCGGGAGTACATGAAGTCACAGTGTGGGAGTACATGAAGTCACAGTGTGGGAGTACATGAAGTCACAGTGTGGGAGTATATGAAGTCACAGTCTGCGAGTACATGAAGTCGCATTGTGGGAGTACATGAAGTCACAGTGTGGGAGTAAATGAAGTCACAGTGCGGGAGTATATGAAGTCACAGTGCGGGAGTACATGAAGTCACAGTGTGGCAGTACATGAAGTCATAGTCTGCGAGTACATGAAGTCACAGTGTGGGAGTAAATGAAGTCACAGTGCGGGAGTACATGAAGTCACAATCTGCGAGTACATAAAGTCACAGTGCGGGAGTACATGAAGTCACAGTGTGGGAGTACATGAAGTCACAGTGCGGGAGTACATGAAGTCACAGTCTGCGAGTACATGAAGTCGCATTGTGGGAGTACATGAAGTCACAGTGTGGGAGTACATGAAGTCACAGTGTGGGAGTAAATGAAGTCACAGTGCGGGAGTATATGAAGTCACAGTGCGGGAGTACATGAAGTCACAGTGTGGGAGTACATGAAGTCATAGTCTGCGAGTACATGAAGTCTTAGTGCAGGAGTACGTGAAGTCACAATGTGGGAGTACATAAAGTCACAGTGTGTGAGTACATTAAGTCACAGTCTGCAAGTACATGAAGTCACAGTGTGGGAGTAAATGAAGTCACAGTGAGTGAGTACATGAAGTCACAATCTGCGAGTACATGAAGTCACAGTGTGGGAGTACATGAAGTCAGAGTGTGGGAGTACATGAAGTCACGGTGTGGGAGTATATGAAGTCACAGTCTGCGAGTACATGAAGTCACAGTCTGCGAGTACATGAAGTCACAGTGTGGGAGTACATGAAGTAACAGTGTGGGAGTACATGAAGTCACAGTGTGAGAGTACATGAAGTCACAGTGTGGGAGTACATGAAATCACAGTGTGGGAGTACATGAAGTAACAGTGAGGGAGTACATGAAGTCACAGTGTGGGAGTACATGAAGTCACAGTGTGGGAGTACATGAAGTCACAGTGTGAAAGTACATGAAGTCACAGTGTGGGAGTACATCAAGTAACAGTGAGGGAGTACATGAAGTCACAGTGTGGGAGTACATGAAGTCACAGTTTGGGAGTACATGAAGTCATAGCCTGCGAGTACATGAAGTCACAGTGTGGGAGTACATGAAGTCACAGTGTGGGAGTACATGAAATCACAGTGTGGGAGTACATGAAGTAACAGTGAGGGAGTACATGAAGTCACAGTGTGGGAGTACATGAAGTCACAGTGTGGGAGTACATGAAGTCACATTGTGGGAGTACATGAAGTCACAGTGTGGGAGTACATGAAGTCACAGTGTGGGAGTATATGAAGTCACAGTCTGCGAGTTCATGAAGTCACAGTCTGCGAATACATAAAGTCACAGTGTGGAAGTACATGAAGTAACAGTATGGGAGTACATGAAGTAACAGTGTGAGTACATGAAGTCACAGTGCGGGAGTACATGAAGTCACAGTGTGGGAGTACATGAAGTCACAGTGTGGGAGTACATGAAGACACAGTGTGGGAGTACATGAAGTCACGGTCTGCGAGTACAAGAATTTACAGTGTGGGAGTACATCAAGTCACAGTGTGGGAGTACATGAAGTCACAGTGTGGGAGTACATGAAGTCATAGTCTGCGGTACATGAAGTCACAGTGTGGGAGTAAATGAAGTCACAGTGCGGGAGTACATGAATTCACAGTGTGGCAGTACATGAAGTCATAGTCTGCGAGTACATGAAGTCACAGTGTGGGAGTAAATGAAGTCACAGTGCGGGAGTACATGAAGTCACAATATGCGAGTACATGAAGTCACAGTGCGGGAGTACATGAAGTCACAGTGTGGGAGTACATGAAGTCACAGTGTGGGAGTATATGAAGTCACAGTCTGCGAGTACATGTTGTCACAGTCTGCGAATACATGAAATCACAGTGTGGGAGTATGTGAAGTCACAGTGTGGGAGTACATGAAGTCACATTGTGGGAGTACATGAAGTCACAGTGCGGGAGTACATGAATTCACAGTGTGGCAGTACATGAAGTCATAGTCTGCGAGTACATGAAGTCACAGTGTGGGAGTAAATGAAGTCACAGTGCGGGAGTACATGAAGTCACAATCTGCGAGTACATGAAGTCACAGTGCGGGAGTACATGAAGTCACAGTGTGGGAGTACATGAAGTCACAGTGTGGGAGTACATGAAGTCACAGTGTGGGAGTATATGAAGTCACAGTCTGCGAGTACATGTTGTCACAGTCTGCGAATACATGAAATCACAGTGTGGGAGTAAATGAAGTCACAGTGTGGGAGTACATGAAGTCACAGTGTGGGAGTACATGAAGTCATAGTGTGGGAGTAAATGACGTCACAGCGTGGGAGTACATGAAGTCACAGTGTGGGAGTACATGATGTCACAGTGTGGAAGTACATGAAGTCATAGTGTGGGAGTAAATGAAGTCACAGTGTAGGAGTAAATGAAGTCACAGTCTGCGAGTTCATGAAGTCACAGTCTGCGAATACATAAAGTCACAGTGTGGGAGTACATGAAGTAACAGTATGGGAGTACATGAAGTAACAGTGTGAGTACATGAAGTCACAGTGCGGGAGTACATGAAGTCACAGTGTGGGAGTACATGAAGTCACAGTGTGGGAGTACATGAAGTCATAGTCTGTGGTACATGAAGTCACAGTGTGGGAGTACATGAAGTCACAGTCTGCGAGTACATGCAGTCACAGTCTGCGAGTACATGCAGTCACAGTCTGCGAGTACATGAAGTCACAGTGTGGGAGTACATGAAGTCACAGTGTGGGAGTATATGAAGTCACAGTCTGCGAGTTCATGAAGTCACAGTCTGCGAATACATAAAGTAACAGTATGGGAGTACATGAAGTAACAGTGTGAGTACATGAAGTCACAGTGCGGGAGTACATGAAGTCACAGTGTGGGAGTACATGAAGTCACAGTGTGGGAGTACATGAAGTCACAGTGTGGGAGTACATGAAGTCATAGTCTGCGAGTACATGAAGTCACAGTGCGGGAGTACATGAAGTCACAGTGTGGGAGTACATGAAGTCACAGTGTGGGAGTACATGAAGTCACAGTGTGGGAGTATATGAAGTCACAGTCTGCGAGTACATGAAGTCGCATTGTGGGAGTACATGAAGTCACAGTGTGGGAGTAAATGAAGTCACAGTGCGGGAGTATATGAAGTCACAGTGCGGGAGTACATGAAGTCACAGTGTGGCAGTACATGAAGTCATAGTCTGCGAGTACATGAAGTCACAGTGTGGGAGTAAATGAAGTCACAGTGCGGGAGTACATGAAGTCACAATCTGCGAGTACATAAAGTCACAGTGCGGGAGTACATGAAGTCACAGTGTGGGAGTACATGAAGTCACAGTGTGGGAGTACATGAAGTCACAGTGCGGGAGTACATGAAGTCACAGTCTGCGAGTACATGAAGTCGCATTGTGGGAGTACATGAAGTCACAGTGTGGGAGTAAATGAAGTCACAGTGCGGGAGTATATGAAGTCACAGTGCGGGAGTACATGAAGTCACAGTGTGGGAGTACATGAAGTCATAGTCTGCGAGTACATGAAGTCTTAGTGCAGGAGTACGTGAAGTCACAATGTGGGAGTACATAAAGTCACAGTGTGTGAGTACATTAAGTCACAGTCTGCAAGTACATGAAGTCACAGTGTGGGAGTAAATGAAGTCACAGTGAGTGAGTACATGAAGTCACAATCTGCGAGTACATGAAGTCACAGTGTGGGAGTACATGAAGTCAGAGTGTGGGAGTACATGAAGTCACGGTGTGGGAGTATATGAAGTCACAGTCTGCGAGTACATGAAGTCACAGTCTGCGAGTACATGAAGTCACAGTGTGGGAGTACATGAAGTAACAGTGTGGGAGTACATGAAGTCACAGTGTGAGAGTACATGAAGTCACAGTGTGGGAGTACATGAAATCACAGTGTGGGAGTACATGAAGTAACAGTGAGGGAGTACATGAAGTCACAGTGTGGGAGTACATGAAGTCACAGTGTGGGAGTACATGAAGTCACAGTGTGAAAGTACATGAAGTCACAGTGTGGGAGTACATCAAGTAACAGTGAGGGAGTACATGAAGTCACAGTGTGGGAGTACATGAAGTCACAGTTTGGGAGTACATGAAGTCATAGCCTGCGAGTACATGAAGTCACAGTGTGGGAGTACATGAAGTCACAGTGTGGGAGTACATGAAATCACAGTGTGGGAGTACATGAAGTAACAGTGAGGGAGTACATGAAGTCACAGTGTGGGAGTACATGAAGTCACAGTGTGGGAGTACATGAAGTCACATTGTGGGAGTACATGAAGTCACAGTGTGGGAGTACATGAAGTCACAGTGTGGGAGTATATGAAGTCACAGTCTGCGAGTTCATGAAGTCACAGTCTGCGAATACATAAAGTCACAGTGTGGAAGTACATGAAGTAACAGTATGGGAGTACATGAAGTAACAGTATGGGAGTACATGAAGTAACAGTGTGAGTACATGAAGTCACAGTGCGGGAGTACATGAAGTCACAGTGTGGGAGTACATGAAGTCACAGTGTGGGAGTACATGAAGACACAGTGTGGGAGTACATGAAGTCACGGTCTGCGAGTACAAGAATTTACAGTGTGGGAGTACATCAAGTCACAGTGTGGGAGTACATGAAGTCACAGTGTGGGAGTACATGAAGTCATAGTCTGCGGTACATGAAGTCACAGTGTGGGAGTAAATGAAGTCACAGTGCGGGAGTACATGAATTCACAGTGTGGCAGTACATGAAGTCATAGTCTGCGAGTACATGAAGTCACAGTGTGGGAGTAAATGAAGTCACAGTGCGGGAGTACATGAAGTCACAATATGCGAGTACATGAAGTCACAGTGCGGGAGTACATGAAGTCACAGTGTGGGAGTACATGAAGTCACAGTGTGGGAGTATATGAAGTCACAGTGTGGGAGTATATGAAGTCACAGTCTGCGAATACATGAAATCACAGTGTGGGAGTATGTGAAGTCACAGTGTGGGAGTACATGAAGTCACATTGTGGGAGTACATGAAGTCACAGTGCGGGAGTACATGAATTCACAGTGTGGCAGTACATGAAGTCATAGTCTGCGAGTACATGAAGTCACAGTGTGGGAGTAAATGAAGTCACAGTGCGGGAGTACATGAAGTCACAATCTGCGAGTACATGAAGTCACAGTGCGGGAGTACATGAAGTCACAGTGTGGGAGTACATGAAGTCACAGTGTGGGAGTACATGAAGTCACAGTGTGGGAGTATATGAAGTCACAGTGTGGGAGTATATGAAGTCACAGTCTGCGAGTACATGTTGTCACAGTCTGCGAATACATGAAATCACAGTGTGGGAGTAAATGAAGTCACAGTGTGGGAGTACATGAAGTCACAGTGTGGGAGTACATGAAGTCATAGTGTGGGAGTAAATGACGTCACAGCGTGGGAGTACATGAAGTCACAGTGTGGGAGTACATGATGTCACAGTGTGGGAGTACATGATGTCACAGTGTGGAAGTACATGAAGTCATAGTGTGGGAGTAAATGAAGTCACAGTGTAGGAGTAAATGAAGTCACAGTCTGCGAGTTCATGAAGTCACAGTCTGCGAATACATAAAGTCACAGTGTGGGAGTACATGAAGTAACAGTATGGGAGTACATGAAGTAACAGTGTGAGTACATGAAGTCACAGTGCGGGAGTACATGAAGTCACAGTGTGGGAGTACATGAAGTCACAGTGTGGGAGTACATGAAGTCATAGTCTGTGGTACATGAAGTCACAGTGTGGGAGTACATGAAGTCACACTCTGCGAGTACATGCAGTCACAGTCTGCGAGTACATGAAGTCACAGTGTGGGAGTACATGAAGTCACAGTGTGGGAGTATATGAAGTCACAGTCTGCGAGTTCATGAAGTCACAGTCTGCGAATACATAAAGTAACAGTATGGGAGTACATGAAGTAACAGTGTGAGTACATGAAGTCACAGTGCGGGAGTACATGAAGTCACAGTGTGGGAGTACATGAAGTCACAGTGTGGGAGTACATGAAGTCACAGTGTGGGAGTACATGAAGTCACGGTCTGCGATTACAATAATTCACAGTGTGGGAGTACATGAAGTCACAGTGCGAGAGTACACGAAGTCACATTGTGGGAGTACATGAAGTCACAGTGTGGGAGTACATGAAGTCACAGTGTGGGAGTACATGAAGTCATAGCCTGCGGTACATGAAGTCACAGTGTGGGAGTAAATGAAGTCACAGTGCGGGAGTACATGATGTCACAGCGTGGGAGTACATGAAGTCACAGTGCGGGAGTACATGATGTCACAGTGCGGGAGTACATGATGTCACAGTGTGGAAGTACATGAAGTCATAGTGTGAGAGTAAATGAAGTCACAGTGTGGGAGTAAATGAAGTCACAGTGCGGGAATACATAAAGTCACAGTGCGGAAGTACATGAAGTCACAGTGCGGGAGTACATGAAGTCACAGTGCGGAAGTACATGAAGTCACAGTGCGGGAGTACATGAAGTCACAGTGTGGGAGTACATGAAGTCACAGTGTGGGAGTACATGAAGTAACAGTGTGGGAGTACATGAAGTCACAGTGCGGGAGTACATGAATTCACAGTGTGGGAGTACATGAAGTCATAGTCTGCGAGTACATGAAGTCACAGTGTGGGCGTAAATGAAGTCACAGTGCGGGAGTACATGAAGTCACAATCTGCGAGTACATGAAGTCACAGTGTGGGAGTACATGAAGTCACAGTGCGGGAGTACATGAAGTCACAGTGTGGGAGTACATGAAGTAACAGTATGGGAGTACATGAAGTAACAGTGAGAGTACATGAAGTCACAGTGTGGGAGTACATGAAGTCACAGTGTGGGAGTACATGAAGTCACGGTCTGCGAGTACAAGAATTCACAGTGTGGGAGTACATGAAGTCACAGTGCGAGAGTACACGAAGTCACATTGTGGGAGTACATGAAGTCACAGTGTGGGAGTAAATGAAGTCACAGTGTGGGAGTAAATGAAGTCACAGTGTGGGAGTACAAGAAGTCACAGTGTGGGAGTACATTAAGTCACAGTGTGGGAGTACATTAAGTCACAGTGTGGGAGTACATGAAGTCACAGTGTGGGAGTACAAGAAGTCACAGTGTGGGAATATATGAAGTCACAGTGTGGGAGTACATGAAGTCACAGTCTGCGAGTACATGAAGTCACAGTGTGGGAGTACATTAAGTCACAGTGTGGGAGTACATGGAGTCACAGTGTGGGAGTACAAGAAGTCACAGTGTGGGAATATATGAAGTCACAGTGTGGGAGTACATGAAGTCACAGTCTGCGAGTACATGAAGTCACATTGTGGGAGTACATGTAGTCACAGTGTGGGAGTACATGAAGTCACAGTGTGGGAGTATATGAAGTCACAGTGTGGGAGTATATGAAGTCACAGTCTGCGAGTTCATGAAGTCACAGTCTGCGAATACATAAAGTCACAGTGTGGGAGTACATGAATTCACAGTGTGGGAGTACATGAAGTCATAGTCTGCGAGTACATGAAGTCACAGTGTGGGAGTACATGAAGTCACAGTGTGGGAGTACATGAAGTCACGGTGTGGGAGTATATGAAGTCACGGTGTGGGAGTATATGAAGTCACAGTCTGCGAGTACATGAAGTCACAGTCTGCGAGTACATAAAGTCACAGTCTGCGAGTACATAAAGTCACAGTGTGGGAGTACATGAAGTAACAGTGTGGGAGTACATGAAGTCACAGTGTGAGAGTACATGAAGTCACAGTCTGCGAGTACATGATGTCACAGTGTGGAAGTACATGAAGTCACAGTGTGAGAGTAAATGAAGTCACAGTGTGGGAGTAAATGAAGTCACAGTGCGGGAATACATAAAGTCACAGTGCGGAAGTACATGAAGTCACAGTGCGGGAGTACATGAAGTCACAGTGCGGAAGTACATGAAGTCACAGTGCGGGAGTACATGAAGTCACAGTTTGGGAGTACATGAAGTAACAGTGTGGGAGTACATGAAGTCACAGTGCGGGAGTACATGAATTCACAGTGTGGGAGTACATGAAGTCATAGTCTGCGAGTACATGAAGTCACAGTGTGGGAGTACATGAAGTCACAGTGTGGGAGTACATGAAAGCACAGTTTGGGAGTACATGAAGTCATAGCCTGCGAGTACATGAAGTCACAGTGTGGGAGTACATGAAGTCACAGTGTGGGAGTACATGAAATCACAGTGTGGGAGTACATGAAGTCACAGTGTGGGAGTACATGAAGTCACAGTGTGGGAGTACATGAAATCACAGTGTGGGAGTACATGAAGTCACATTGTGGGAGTACATGAAGTCACAGTGCGGGAGTACATGAATTCACAGTGTGGCAGTACATGAAGTCATAGTCTGCGAGTACATGAAGTCACAGTGTGGGAGTAAATTAAGTCACAGTGCGGGAGTACATGAAGTCACAATCTGCGAGTACATAAAGTCACAGTGCGGGAGTACATGAAGTCACAGTGTGGGAGTACATGAAGTCACAGTGTGGGAGTACATGAAGTCACAGTGCGGGAGTACATGAAGTCACAGTCTGCGAGTACATGAAGTCGCATTGTGGGAGTACATGAAGTCACAGTGTGGGAGTAAATGAAGTCACAGTGCGGGAGTATATGAAGTCACAGTGCGGGAGTACATGAAGTCACAGTGTGGGAGTACATGAAGTCATAGTCTGCGAGTACATGAAGTCTTAGTGCAGGAGTACGTGAAGTCACAATGTGGGAGTACATAAAGTCACAGTGTGTGAGTACATTAAGTCACAGTCTGCAAGTACATGAAGTCACAGTGTGGGAGTAAATGAAGTCACAGTGAGTGAGTACATGAAGTCACAATCTGCGAGTACATGAAGTCACAGTGTGGGAGTACATGAAGTCAGAGTGTGGGAGTACATGAAGTCACGGTGTGGGAGTATATGAAGTCACAGTCTGCGAGTACATGAAGTCACAGTCTGCGAGTACATGAAGTCACAGTGTGGAAGTACATGAAGTCACAGTGTGGGAGTAAATGAAGTCACAGTGTGGGAGTAAATGAAGTCACAGTGCGGGAATACATAAAGTCACAGTGCGGAAGTACATGAAGTCACAGTGCGGGAGTACATGAAGTCACAGTGCGGAAGTACATGAAGTCACAGTGCGGGAGTACATGAAGTCACAGTTTGGGAGTACATGAAGTAACAGTGTGGGAGTACATGAAGTCACAGTGCGGGAGTACATGAATTCACAGTGTGGGAGTACATGAAGTCATAGTCTGCGAGTACATGAAGTCACAGTGTGGGAGTACATGAAGTCACAGTGTGGGAGTACATGAAAGCACAGTGTGGGAGTACATGAAGTCACAGTGTGGGAGTACATGAAGTCACAGTGTGGGAGTACTAGAAATCACAGTCTGCGAGTACATGAAGTCACAGTGTGGGAGTAAATTAAGTCACAGTGCGGGAGTACATAAAGTCACAGTGCGGGAGTACATGAAGTCACAGTGTGGGAGTATATGAAGTCACAGTGTGGGAGTATATGAAGTCACAGTCTGCGAATTCATAAAGTCACAGTGTGTGAGTACATGAAGTAAAATTATGGGAGTACATGAAGTAACAGTGTGAGAGTACATGAAGTCACAGTCTGCGAGTACATAAAGTCACAGTGTGGGAGTACATGAAGTCACAGTGTGGGAGTACATGAAGTAACAGTGTGGGAGAACATGAAGTCACAGTTTGCGAGTACATGAAGTCACAGTGCGGGAGTACATGAAGTCACAGTGCGGGAGTACATGAAGTCACAGTGCGGGAGTACATGAAGTCACAGTGCGGGAGTACATGAAGTCACAGTGCGGGAGTACATGAAGTCACAGTGTGGGAGTAAATGAAGTCACAGTGCGGGAGTACATGAAGTCACAATCTGCGAGTACATGAAGTCACAGTGTGGGAGTACATTAAGTCACAGTGTGGGAGTATATGAAGTCACAGTGTGGGAGTACAAGAAGTCACAGTGTGGGAATATATGAAGTCACAGTGTGGGAGTACATGAAGTCACAGTCTGCGAGTACATGAAGTCACATTGTGGGAGTACATGTAGTCACAGTGTGGGAGTACATGAAGTCACAGTGTGGGAGTATATGAAGTCACAGTGTGGGAGTATATGAAGTCACAGTCTGCGAGTTCATGAAGTCACAGTCTGCGAATACATAAAGTCACAGTGAGGGAGTACATGAATTCACAGTGTGGGAGTACATGAAGTCATAGTCTGCGAGTACATGAAGTCACGGTGTGGGAGTATATGAAGTCACAGTGTGAGAGTACATAAAGTCACAGTCTGCGAGTTCATGAAGTCACAGTCTGCGAATACATAAAGTCACAGTGTGGGAGTACATGAAGTAACAGTATGGGAGTACATGAAGTAACAGTGAGAGTACATGAAGTCACAGTGCGAGAGTACACGAAGTCACAGTGTGGAAGTAAATGAAGTCACAGTGCGGGAGTACATGAAGTCACAGTGCGGGAGTACATGAAGTCACAATCTGCGAGTACATGAAGTCACAGTGCGGGAGTACATGAAGTCACAGTGTGGGAGTACATGAAGTCACAGTGTGGGAGTACATGAAGTTACAGTGAGGGAGTACATGAAGTCACAGTGTGGGAGTACATGCAGTCACATTGTGGGTGTACATGAAGTCACAGTGTGGGAGTACATGAAGTCATAGTCTGCGAGTACATGAAGTCACAGTGTGGGAGTACATGAAGTCACAGTGTGGGAGTACATGAAAGCACAGTTTGGGAGTACATGAAGTCATAGCCTGTGAGTACATGAAGTCACAGTGTGGGAGTACATGAAGTCACAGTGAGGGAGTACATGAAGTCACAGTGTGGGAGTACATGAAGTAACAGTGTGGGAGTACATGAAGTCACAGTGTGGGAGTACATGCAGTCACATTGTGGGAGTACATGAAGTCACAGTGTGGGAGTATTGAAGTCATAGTCTGCGAGTACATGAAGTCACAGTGTGGGAGTACATGAAGTCACAGTGTGGGAGTAAATGAAGTCACAGTTTGGGAGTACATGAAGTCATAGCCTGCGAGTACATGAAGTCACAGTGTGGGAGTACATGAAGTCACAGTGTGGGAGTACATGAAGTCACAGTGCGGGAGTACATAAAGTCACAGTGCGGGAGTACATGAAGTCACAGTGTGGGAGTATATGAAGTCACAGTGTGGGAGTATATGAAGTCACAGTGTGGGAGTATATGAAGTCACAGTCTGCGAGTTCATGAAGTCACAGTCTGCGAATTCATAAAGTCACAGTGTGGGAGTAAATTAAGTCACAGTGCGGGAGTACATAAAGTCACAGTGCGGGAGTACATGAAGTCACAGTGAGGGAGTACATGAAGTCACAGTGTGGGAGTACATGAAGTCACAGTGTGGGAGTACATGAAGTAACAGTGTGGGAGTACTTGAAATCACAGTCTGCGAGTACATGAAGTTACAGTGTGGGAGTAAATTAAGTCACAGTGCGGGAGTACATAAAGTCACAGTGCAGGAGTACATGAAGTCACAGTGTGGGAGTATATGAAGTCACAGTGTTGGAGTATATGAAGTCACAGTCTGCGAGTTCATGAAGTCACAGTCTGCGAATTCATAAAGTCACAGTGTGGGAGTACATGAAGTAAAATTATGGGAGTACATGAAGTAACAGTGTGGGAGTACATGAAGTCTTAGTCTGCGAATACATGAAGTCACAGTGTGGGAGTACATGAAGTCACAGTGCGGGAGTACATGAAGTCACAGTCTGCGAGTACATGAAGTCGCATTGTGGGAGTACATGAAGTCACAGTGTGGGAGTAAATGAAGTCACAGTGCGGGAGTATATGAAGTCACAGTGTGGTAGTCAGGGCCGGCAACAGAAATCTTGATGCCCCATACAAAGATATCTCTTGGGGCCCCCTACCCCCTCAACTCTTCCCCTCAATATAAATGTGTGTGTATATATATATATATATATATATATATATATATATATACACAGTATATACATACACACGCACACATATACATACACATACACATATACAAACATACATATATAAGCACACATACATGTACATATACTACACAGACACAAATATACGGTATCCGGACTCCAGATCGACAGCAAAAAGGGCGACAAACCTTAGGTCGACGCCAATTGGTCGACAAACCTTAGGACGACATGGACAAAAGGTCGACGTGGACAAAAGGTTGACATGGACAAAAGGTTGACAGGAACAAGGTCGACATGGAAAAAGGTTGACTGCTGTCTGATATTCACAGTCAGTGTGCCTGGCAGTGCTGTGACGCTCAGCTCCTCGGAGTCAGCGGCAGCAGCAGGGACAGGCTGGCGCGGGTTCATGCGTAGTGACGCTGCGACACTGACAACACAGCACGGGACCAGCTCAGACCAAGTGATGGGGTATGCGGTGGGGGTGGTGTTTGTATTGGGAAGTAATTGTCTGTTAATTGACGTATGGGCGTGCACGGGAGCCACAGCTTTCTTAGACGCTGCCTACACATTTCTTGTGGCCCTGATGCTTGGGGCCCCCCTGATCCTTGGGGCCCCATACGGGTGTCCTCTTTGACCCCCCCTGTCGCCGGGCCTGGTGGTAGTACATGAAGTCACAGTGTGGGAGTACATGAAGTCATAGCTGCGAATACATGAAGTCATAGTGCAGGAGTACGTGAAGTCACAATGTGGGAGTACATAAAGTCACAGTGTGGGAGTACATTAAGTCTTAGTGCAGGAGTACGTGAAGTCACAATGTGGGAGTACATAAAGTCACAGTGTGGGAGTACATGAAGTCACAGTGTGGGAGTAAATGAAGTCATAGTGAGTGAGTACATGAAGTCACAATCTGCGAGTACATGAAGTCACAGCGTGGGAGTACATGAAGTCACAGCGTGGGAGTACATGAAGTCACGGTGTGGGAGTATATGAAGTCACAGTCTGCGAGTACATGAAGTCACAGTCTGCGAGTACATAAAGTCACAGTCTGCGAGTACATGAAGTAACAGTGTGGGAGTGCATGAAGTAACAGTGTGGGAGTACATGAAGTCACAGTGTGAGAGTACATGAAGTCACAGTGTGGGAGTACATGAAATCACAGTGTGGGAGTACATGAAGTAACAGTGAGGGAGTACATGAAGTCACAGTGTGGGAGTACATGAAGTCACAGTGTGGGAGTACATGAAGTCATAGTGTGGGAGTAAATGTAGTCACTGCGTGGGAGTACATGAAGTCACAGTGCGGGAGTACATAAAGTAACAGTGTGGGAGTACATGAAGTCACAGTGCGGGAGTACATTAAGTAACAGTGAGGGAGTACATGAAGTCACAGTGTGGGAGTACATGAAGTCACAGTGTGGGAGTACATGAAGTCACAGTGTGGGAGTATATGAAGTCACAGTCTGCGAGTTCATGAAGTCACAGTCTGCGAATACATAAAGTCACAGTGTGGGAGTACATGAAGTAACAGTAGGGGAGTACATGAAGTAACAGTGTGAGTACATGAAGTCACAGTGCGGGAGTACATGAAGTCACAGTGTGGGAGTACATGAAGTCACAGTGTGGGAGTACATGAAGTCACGGTCTGCGAGTACAAGAATTCACAGTGTGGGAGTACATGAAGTCACAGTGCGAGAGTACACGAAGTCACATTGTGGGAGTACATGAAGTCACAGTGTGGAAGTAAATGAAGTCACAGTGCGGGAGTACATGAAGTCACAGTGTGTGAGTACATGAAGTCAGAGAGCGGGAGTACATGAAGTCACAGTCTGCGAGTACATGAAGTCACAGTGTGGGAGTACATGAAGTCATAGTGTGAGAGTAAATGAAGTCACAGTGTGGGAGTAAATGAAGTCACAGTCTGCGAGTTCATGAAGTCACAGTCTGCGAATACATAAAGTCACAGTGTGGGAGTACATGAAGTAACAGTATGGGAGTACATGAAGTAACAGTGAGAGTACATGAAGTCACAGTGTGGGAGTACATGAATTCACAGTGTGGGAGTGCATGAAGTCACAGTGTGGGAGTACATGAAGTCACAGTGTGGGAGTACATGAAGTCACAGTGTGGGAGTACATGAAGTCACAGTGAGGGAGTACATGAAGTCACAGTGTGGGAGTACATGCAGTCACATTGTGGGAGTACATGAAGTCACAGTGTGGGAGTACATGAAGTCATAGTCTGCGAGTACATGAAGTCACAGTGTGGGAGTACATGAAGTCACAGTGTGGGAGTACATGAAAGCACAGTTTGGGGGTACATGAAGTCATAGCCTGCGAGTACATGAAGTCACAGTGTGGGAGTACATGAAGTCACAGTGTGGGAGTACATGAAGTCACAGTGTGGGAGTACATGAAGTCACAGTGTGGGAATACATGAAGTCACAGTGTGGGAGTACATGAAATCACAGTGTGGGAGTACATGAAGTCACAGTGTGGGAGTACATGAAATCACAGTGTGGGAGTACATGAAGTCACAGTGTGGGAGTACATGAAGTCACAGTGTGGGAGTACATGAATTCACAGTGTGGGAGTACATGAAGTCACAGTGTGGGAGTACATGAAGTCACGGTCTGCGAGTACAAGAATTCACAGTGTGGGAGTACATGAAGTCACAGTGCGAGAGTACACGAAGTCACAGTGTGGAAGTAAATGAAGTCACAGTGCGGGAGTACATGAAGTCACAGTGCGGGAGTACATGAAGTCACAATCTGCGAGTACATGAAGTCACAGTGCGGGAGTACATGAAGTCACAGTGCGGGAGTACATGAAGTCACAGTCTGCGAGTACATAAAGTCACAGTGTGGGAGTACATAAAGTCACAGTGTGGGAGTACATGAAGTCACAGTGTGGGAGTACATGAAGTCACAGTGTGGGAGTACATGAAGTAACAGTAGGGGAGTACATGAAGTAACAGTGTGAGTACATGAAGTCACAGTGCGGGAGTACATGAAGTCACAGTGTGGGAGTACATGCAGTCACATTGTGGGAGTACATGAAGTCACAGTCTGCGAGTACATAAAGTCACAGTGTGGGAGTACATGAAGTAACAGTGTGGGAGTACATGAAGTCACAGTGTGAGAGTACATGAAGTCACAGTGTGAGAGTACATAAAGTCACAGTGTGGGAGTACATGATGTCACAGTGTGGAAGTACATGAAGTCATAGTGTGAGAGTAAATGAAGTCACAGTGTGGGAGTAAATGAAGTCACAGTCTGCGAATACATAAAGTCACAGTGTGGGAGTACATGAAGTAACAGTATGGGAGTACATGAAGTAACAGTGAGAGTACATGAAGTCACAGTGTGGGAGTACATGAATTCACAGTGTGGGAGTACATGAAGTCACAGTGTGGGAGTACATGAAGTCACGGTCTGCGAGTACAAGAATTCACAGTGTGGGAGTACATGAAGTCACAGTGCGAGAGTACACGAAGTCACATTGTGGGAGTACATGAAGTCACAGTGTGGAAGTAAATGAAGTCACAGTGCGGGAGTACATGAAGTCACAATCTGCGAGTACATGAAGTCACAGTGCGGGAGTACATGAAGTCACAGTGTGGGAGTACATGAAGTCAGAGAGCGGGAGTACATGAAGTCACAGTTTGCGAGTACATGAAGTCACAGTGTGGGAGTACATGAAGTCACAGTGTGGGAGTACATGAAGTCACAGTGTGGGAGTACATGAAGTCACAGTGAGGGAGTACATGAAGTCACAGTGTGGGAGTACATGCAGTCACATTGTGGGAGTACATGAAGTCACAGTGTGGGAGTACATGAAGTCATAGTCTGCGAGTACATGAAGTCACAGTGTGGGAGTACATGAAGTCACAGTGTGGGAGTACATGAAGTCACAGTGTGGGAGTATATGAAGTCACAGTCTGCGAGTTCATGAAGTCACAGTCTGCGAATACATAAAGTCACAGTGTGGGAGTACATGAAGTCACAGTGTGGGAGTACATGAAGTCACAGTGTGGGAGTACATGAAGTCACAGTGTGGGAGTACATGAAATCACAGTGTGGGAGTACATGAAGTCACAGTGTGGGAGTACATGAAGTAACAGTGTGGGAGTACTTGAAATCACAGTCTGCGAGTACATGAAGTCACAGTGTGGGAGTAAATTAAGTCACAGTGCGGGAGTACATAAAGTCACAGTGTGGGAGTACATGAAGTAACAGTATGGGAGTACATGAAGTAACAGTGAGAGTACATGAAGTCACAGTGTGGGAGTACATGAAGTCACAGTGTGGGAGTACATGAAGTCACAGTGTGGGAGTACATGAAGTCACGGTCTGCGAGTACAAGAATTCACAGTGTGGGAGTACATGAAGTCACAGTGCGAGAGTACACGAAGTCACAGTGTGGAAGTAAATGAAGTCACAGTGCGTGAGTACATGAAGTCACAATCTGCGAGTACATGAAGTCACAGTGCGGGAGTACATGAAGTCACAGTGTGGGAGTACATGAAGTCACAGTGTGGGAGTACATGAAATCACAGTGTGGGAGTACATGAAATCACAGTGTGGGAGTACATGAAGTCACAGTGTGGGAGTACATGAAGTAACAGTGTGGGAGTACTTGAAATCACAGTCTGCGAGTACATGAAGTCACAGTGTGGGAGTAAATTAAGTCACAGTGCGGGAGTACATAAAGTCACAGTGCGGGAGTACATGAAGTCACAGTGTGGGAGTATATGAAGTCACAGTGTGGGAGTATATGAAGTCACAGTCTGCGAGTTCATGAAGTCACAGTCTGCGAATTCATAAAGTCACAGTGTGGGAGTACATGAAGTAAAATTATGGGAGTACATGAAGTAACAGTGTGGGAGTACATGAAGTCTTAGTCTGCGAATACATGAAGTCACAGTGTGAGAGTACATGAAGTCACAGTGTGGGAGTACATGAAGTAACAGTGTGGGAGTACTTGAAATCACAGTCTGCGAGTACATGAAGTCACAGTGTGGGAGTAAATTAAGTCACAGTGCGGGAGTACATAAAGTCACAGTGTGGGAGTACATGAAGTAACAGTATGGGAGTACATGAAGTAACAGTGAGAGTACATGAAGTCACAGTGTGGGAGTACATTAATTCACAGTGTGGGAGTACATGAAGTCACAGTGTGGGAGTACATGAAGTCACGGTCTGCGAGTACAAGAATTCACAGTGTGGGAGTACATGAAGTCACAGTGTGGGAGTACTTGAAATCACAGTCTGCGAGTACATGAAGTCACAGTGTGGGAGTAAATTAAGTCACAGTGCGGGAGTACATAAAGTCACAGTGCGGGAGTATATAAAGTCACAGTGCGGGAGTACATGAAGTCACAGTGTGGGAGTATATGAAGTCACAGTGTGGGAGTATATGAAGTCACAGTCTGCGAGTTCATGAAGTCACAGTCTGCGAATTCATAAAGTCACAGTGTGGGAGTACATGAAGTAAAATTATGGGAGTACATGAAGTAACATGAAGTCACAGTGTGAGAGTACATGAAGTCACAGTCTGCGAGTACATAAAGTCACAGTGTGGGAGTACATGAAGTCACAGTGTGGGAGTACATGAAGTCACAGTGTGGGAGTACATGAAGTAACAGTAGGGGAGTACATGAAGTAACAGTGTGAGTACATGAAGTCACAGTGCGGGAGTACATGAAGTCACAGTGTGGGAGTACATGCAGTCACATTGTGGGAGTACATGAAGTCACAGTCTGCGAGTACATAAAGTCACAGTGTGGGAGTACATGAAGTAACAGTGTGGGAGTACATGAAGTCACAGTGTGAGAGTACATGAAGTCACAGTGTGAGAGTACATAAAGTCACAGTGTGGGAGTACATGATGTCACAGTGTGGAAGTACATGAAGTCACAGTGTGAGAGTAAATGAAGTCACAGTGTGGGAGTAAATGAAGTCACAGTCTGCGAGTACATGAAGTAACAGTATGGGAGTACATGAAGTAACAGTGAGAGTACATGAAGTCACAGTGTGGGAGTACATGAAGTAACAGTATGGGAGTACATGAAGTAACAGTGAGAGTACATGAAGTCACAGTGTGGGAGTACATGAATTCACAGTGTGGGAGTACATGAAGTCACAGTGTGGGAGTACATGAAGTCACGGTCTGCGAGTACAAGAATTCACAGTGTGGGAGTACATGAAGTCACAGTGCGAGAGTACACGAAGTCACATTGTGGGAGTACATGAAGTCACAGTGTGGAAGTAAATGAAGTCACAATCTGCGAGTACATGAAGTCACAGTGCGGGAGTACATGAAGTCACAATCTGCTAGTACATGAAGTCACAGTGCGGGAGTACATGAAGTCACAGTGTGGGAGTACATGAAGTCAGAGAGCGGGAGTACATGAAGTCACAGTTTGCGAGTACATGAAGTCACAGTGTGGGAGTACATGAAGTCACAGTGTGGGAGTACATGAAGTCACAGTGTGGGAGTACATGAAGTCACAGTGAGGGAGTACATGAAGTCACAGTGTGGGAGTACATGCAGTCACATTGTGGGAGTACATGAAGTCACAGTGTGGGAGTACATGAAGTCACAGTGTGGGAGTACATGAAGTCATAGTCTGCGAGTACATGAAGTCACAGTGTGGGAGTACATGAAGTCACAGTGTGGGAGTACATGAAGTCACAGTGTGGGAGTACATGAAGTCACAGTGTGGGAGTACATGAAGTCACAGTGTGGGAGTACATGAAGTCACAGTGTGGGAGTACATGAAGTCACAGTGTGGGAGTACATGAAGTCACAGTGTGGGAGTACATGAAATCACAGTGTGGGAGTACATGAAGTCACAGTGTGGGAGTACATGAAGTAACAGTGTGGGAGTACTTGAAATCACAGTCTGCGAGTACATGAAGTCACAGTGTGGGAGTAAATTAAGTCACAGTGCGGGAGTACATAAAGTCACAGTGTGGGAGTACATGAAGTAACAGTATGGGAGTACATGAAGTAACAGTGAGAGTACATGAAGTCACAGTGTGGGAGTACATGAATTCACAGTGTGGGAGTACATGAAGTCACAGTGTGGGAGTACATGAAGTCACAGTGTGGGAGTACATGAAGTCACGGTCTGCGAGTACAAGAATTCACAGTGTGGGAGTACATGAAGTCACAGTGCGAGAGTACACGAAGTCACATTGTGGGAGTACATGAAGTCACAGTGTGGAAGTAAATGAAGTCACAATCTGCGAGTACATGAAGTCACAGTGCGGGAGTACATGAAGTCACAATCTGCTAGTACATGAAGTCACAGTGCGGGAGTACATGAAGTCACAGTGTGGGAGTACATGAAGTCAGAGAGCGGGAGTACATGAAGTCACAGTTTGCGAGTACATGAAGTCACAGTGTGGGAGTACATGAAGTCACAGTGTGGGAGTACATGAAGTCACAGTGTGGGAGTACATGAAGTCACAGTGAGGGAGTACATGAAGTCACAGTGTGGGAGTACATGCAGTCACATTGTGGGAGTACATGAAGTCACAGTGTGGGAGTACATGAAGTCATAGTCTGCGAGTACATGAAGTCACAGTGTGGGAGTACATGAAGTCACAGTGTGGGAGTACATGAAGTCACAGTGTGGGAGTACATGAAGTCACAGTGTGGGAGTACATGAAGTCACAGTGTGGGAGTACATGAAATCACAGTGTGGGAGTACATGAAGTCACAGTGTGGGAGTACATGAAGTAACAGTGTGGGAGTAAATTAAGTCACAGTGCGGGAGTACATAAAGTCACAGTGTGGGAGTACATGAAGTAACAGTATGGGAGTACATGAAGTAACAGTGAGAGTACATGAAGTCACAGTGTGGGAGTACATGAATTCACAGTGTGGGAGTACATGAAGTCACAGTGTGGGAGTACATGAAGTCACGGTCTGCGAGTACAAGAATTCACAGTGTGGGAGTACATGAAGTCACAGTGCGAGAGTACACGAAGTCACAGTGTGGAAGTAAATGAAGTCACAGTGCGTGAGTACATGAAGTCACAATCTGCGAGTACATGAAGTCACAGTGCGGGAGTACATGAAGTCACAGTGTGGGAGTACATGAAGTCACAGTGTGGGAGTACATGAAATCACAGTGTGGGAGTACATGAAGTAACAGTGTGGGAGTACTTGAAATCACAGTCTGCGAGTACATGAAGTCACAGTGTGGGAGTAAATTAAGTCACAGTGCGGGAGTACATAAAGTCACAGTGCGGGAGTACATGAAGTCACAGTGTGGGAGTATATGAAGTCACAGTGTGGGAGTATATGAAGTCACAGTCTGCGAGTTCATGAAGTCACAGTCTGCGAATTCATAAAGTCACAGTGTGGGAGTACATGAAGTAAAATTATGGGAGTACATGAAGTAACAGTGTGGGAGTACATGAAGTCTTAGTCTGCGAATACATGAATTCACAGTGTGGGAGTACATGAAGTCACAGTGTGGGAGTACATGAAGTCACGGTCTGCGAGTACAAGAATTCACAGTGTGGGAGTACATGAAGTCACAGTGTGAGAGTACATGAAGTCACAGTGTGGGAGTACATGAAGTAACAGTGTGGGAGTACTTGAAATCACAGTCTGCGAGTACATGAAGTCACAGTGTGGGAGTAAATTAAGTCACAGTGCGGGAGTACATAAAGTCACAGTGTGGGAGTACATGAAGTAACAGTATGGGAGTACATGAAGTAACAGTGAGAGTACATGAAGTCACAGTGTGGGAGTACATGAATTCACAGTGTGGGAGTACATGAAGTCACAGTGTGGGAGTACATGAAGTCACGGTCTGCGAGTACATGAAGTCACAGTGTGGGAGTACATGAAGTCACAGTGTGGGAGTACATGAAGTCACAGTGTGGGAGTACATGAAGTCACAGTGTGGGAGTACATGAAGTCACAGTGTGGGAGTACATGAAGTCACAGTGTGGGAGTACATGAAGTCACAGTGTGGGAGTACATGAAGTCACAGTGTGGGAGTACATGAAGTCACAGTGCGGGAGTACATGAAGTCACAGTGCGGGAGTACATGAAGTCACAGTGCGGGAGTACATGAAGTCACAGTGTTGGAGTAAATGAAGTCACAGTGCGGGAGTACATGAAGTCACAATCTGCGAGTACATGAAGTCACAGTGTGGGAGTACATTAAGTCACAGTGTGGGAGTATATGAAGTCACAGTGTGCGAGTACAAGAAGTCACAGTGTGGGAATATATGAAGTCACAGTGTGGGAGTACATGAAGTCACAGTCTGCGAGTACATGAAGTCACATTGTGGGAGTACATGTAGTCACAGTGTGGGAGTACATGAAGTCACAGTGTGGGAGTATATGAAGTCACAGTGTGGGAGTATATGAAGTCACAGTCTGCGAGTTCATGAAGTCACAGTCTGCGAATACATAAAGTCACAGTGTGGGAGTACATGAATTCACAGTGTGGGAGTACATGAAGTCATAGTCTGCGAGTACATGAAGTCACAGTGTGGGAGTACATGAAGTCACAGTGTGGGAGTACATGAAGTCACGGTGTGGGAGTATATGAAGTTACGGTGTGGGAGTACATGAAGTCACAGTCTGCGAGTACATAAAGTCACAGTCTGCGAGTACATAAAGTCACAGTCTGCGAGTACATGAAGTAACAGTGTGGGAGTACATGAAGTCACAGTGTGAGAGTACATGAAGTCACAGTGTGAGAGTACATAAAGTCACAGTGTGGGAGTACATGATGTCACAGTGTGGAAGTACATGAAGTCATAGTGTGAGAGTAAATGAAGTCACAGTGTGGGAGTAAATGAAGTCACAGTCTGCGAGTTCATGAAGTCACAGTCTGCGAATACATAAAGTCACAGTGTGGGAGTACATGAAGTAACAGTATGGGAGTACATGAAGTAACAGTGAGAGTACATGAAGTCACAGTGTGGGAGTAGATGAATTCACATTGTGGGAGTACATGAAGTCACAGTGTGGGAGTACATGAAGTCACGGTCTGCGAGTACAAGAATTCACAGTGTGGGAGTACATGAAGTCACAGTGCGAGAGTACACGAAGTCACAGTGTGGAAGTAAATGAAGTCACAGTGCGGGAGTACATGAAGTCACAGTGCGGGAGTACATGAAGTCACAATCTGCGAGTACATGAAGTCACAGTGCGGGAGTACATGAAGTCACAGTGTGGGAGTACATGAAGTCAGAGAGCGGGAGTACATGAAGTCACAGTCTGCGAGTACATGAAGTCACAGTGTGGGAGTACATGAAGTCACAGTGTGGGAGTACATGAAGTCACAGTGTGGGAGTACATGAAGTCACAGTGAGGGAGTACATGAAGTCACAGTGTGGGAGTACATGCAGTCACATTGTGGGAGTACATGAAGTCACAGTGTGGGAGTACATGAAGTCATAGTCTGCGAGTACATGAAGTCACAGTGTGGGAGTACATGAAGTCACAGTGTGGGAGTACATGAAAGCACAGTTTGGGAGTACATGAAGTCATAGCCTGCGAGTACATGAAGTCACAGTGTGGGAGTACATGAAGTCACAGTGTGGGAGTACATGAAGTCACAGTGAGGGAGTACATGAAGTCACAGTGTGGGAGTACATGAAGTCACAGTGTGGGAGTACATGAAGTAACAGTGTGGAAGTACTTGAAATCACAGTCTGCGAGTACATGAAGTCACAGTGTGGGAGTAAATTAAGTCACAGTGCGGGAGTACATAAAGTCACAGTGCGGGAGTACATGAAGTCACAGTGTGGGAGTATATGAAGTCACAGTGTGGGAGTATATGAAGTCACAGTCTGCGAGTTCATGAAGTCACAGTCTGCGAATTCATAAAGTCACAGTGTGGGAGTACATGAAGTAAAATTATGGGAGTACATGAAGTAACAGTGTGGGAGTACATGAAGTCTTAGTCTGCGAATACATGAAGTCACAGTGTGGGAGTACATGAAGTCACAGTGCGGGAGTACATGAAGTCACAGTCTGCGAGTACATGAAGTCGCATTGTGGGAGTACATGAAGTCACAGTGTGGGAGTAAATGAAGTCACAGTGCGGGAGTATATGAAGTCACAGTGTGGTAGTCAGGGCCGGCAACAGAAATCTTGATGCCCCATACAAAGATATCTCTGGGGGCCCCCTACCCCCTCAACTCTTCCCCTCAATATAAATGTGTGTGTATATATATATATATATATATATATATATATATATATATATATATATATATATATATACACAGTATATACATACACACGCACACATATACATACACATATACAAACATACATATATAAGCACACATACATGTACATATACTACACAGACACAAATATACGGTATCCGGACTCCAGATCGACAGCAAAAAGGGCGACAAACCTTAGGTCGACGCCAATTGGTCGACAAACCTTAGGACGACATGGACAAAAGGTCGACGTGGACAAAAGGTTGACATGGACAAAAGGTTGACAGGAACAAGGTCGACATGGAAAAAGGTTGACTGCTGTCTGATATTCACAGTCAGTGTGCCTGGCAGTGCTGTGACGCTCAGCTCCTCGGAGTCAGCGGCAGCAGCAGGGACAGGCTGGCGCGGGTTCATGCGTAGTGACGCTGCGACACTGACAACACAGCTCAGGACCAGCTCAGACCAAGTGATGGGGTATGCGGTGGGGGTGGTGTTTGTATTGGGAAGTAATTGTCTGTTAATTGACGTATGGGCGTGCACGGGAGCCACAGCTTTCTTAGACGCTGCCTACACATTTCTTGTGGCCCTGATGCTTGGGGCCCCCCTGATCCTTGGGGCCCCATACGGGTGTCCCCTTTGACCCCCCCTGTCGCCGGGCCTGGTGGTAGTACATGAAGTCACAGTGTGGGAGTACATGAAGTCATAGCTGCGAATACATGAAGTCTTAGTGCAGGAGTACGTGAAGTCACAATGTGGGAGTACATAAAGTCACAGTGTGGGAGTACATTAAGTCACAGTGTGGGAGTAAATGAAGTCATAGTGAGCGAGTAAATGAAGTCACAATCTGCGAGTACATGAAGTCACAGCGTGGGAGTACATGAAGTCACAGCGTGGGAGTACATGAAGTCACGGTGTGGGAGTATATGAAGTCACAGTCTGCGAGTACATGAAGTCACAGTCTGCGAGTACATAAAGTCACAGTGTGGGAGTACATGAAGTAACAGTGTGGGAGTACATGAAGTAACAGTGTGGGAGTACATGAAGTCACAGTGTGAGAGTACATGAAGTCACAGTGTGAGAGTACATGAAGTCACAGTGTGGGAGTACATGAAGTCACAGTGCGGGAGTACATGAAATCACAGTGTGGGAGTACATGAAGTAACAGTGAGGGAGTACATGAAGTCACAGTGTGGGAGTACATGAAGTCACAGTGTGGGAGTACATGAAGTCATAGTGTGGGAGTAAATGTAGTCACTGCGTGGGAGTACATGAAGTCACAGTGCGGGAGTACATGAAGTAACAGTGTGGGAGTACATGAAGTCACAGTGCGGGAGTACATTAAGTAACAGTGAGGGAGTACATGAAGTCACAGTGTGGGAGTACATGAAGTCACAGTGTGGGAGTACATGAAGTCACAGTGTGGGAGTATATGAAGTCACAGTGTGCGAGTTAATGAAGTCACAGTCTGCGAATACATAAAGTCACAGTGTGGGAGTACATGAAGTAACAGTAGGGGAGTACATGAAGTAACAGTGAGAGTACATGAAGTCACAGTGCGGAAGTACATGAAGTCACAGTGTGGGAGTACATGAAGTCACAGTGTGGGAGTACATGAAGTCACGGTCTGCGAGTACAAGAATTCACAGTGTGGGAGTACATGAAGTCACAGTGCGAGAGTACACAAAGTCACATTGTAGGAGTACATGAAGTCACAGTGTGGAAGTAAATGAAGTCACAGTGCGGGAGTACATGAAGTCACAATCTGCGAGTACATGAAGTCATAGTGTGGGAGTACATGAAGTCACAGTGCGGGAGTACATGAAGTCACAGTGTGGGAGTACATGAAGTCAGAGAGCGGGAGTACATGAAGTCAGAGAGCGGGAGTACATGAAGTCACAGTCTGCGAGTACATGAAGTCACAGTGTGGGAGTACATGAAGTCACAGTGTGGGAGTACATGAAGTCACAGTGTGGGAGTACATGAAGTCACAGTGTGGGAGTACATGCAGTCACATTGTGGGAGTACATGAAGTCACAGTGTGGGAGTACATGAAGTCATAGTCTGCGAGTACATGAAGTCACAGTGTGGGAGTACATGAAGTCACAGTGTGGGAGTACATGAAGTCACAGTGTGGGAGTACATGAAAGCACAGTTTGGGAGTACATGAAGTCATAGCCTGCGAGTACATGAAGTCACAGTGTGGGAGTACATGAAGTCACAGTGTGGGAGTACATGAAGTCACAATGAGGGAGTACATGAAGTCACAGTGTGGGAGTACATGCAGTCACATTGTGGGAGTACATGAAGTCACAGTGTGGGAGTACATGAAGTCATAGTCTGTGAGTACATGAAGTCACAGTGTGGGAGTACATGAAGTCACAGTGTGGGAGTACATGAAGTCACAGTTTGGGAGTACATGAAGTCATAGCCTGCGAGTACATGAAGTCACAGTGTGGGAGTACATGAAGTCACAGTGTGGGAGAACATGAAATCACAGTGTGGGAGTACATGAAGTCACAGTGTGGGAGTACATGAAGTCACAGTGTGGGAGTACATGAAATCACAGTGTGGGAGTACATGAAGTCACAGTGTGGGAGTACATGAAGTAACAGTGTGGGAGTACTTGAAATCACAGTCTGCGAGTACATGAAGTCACAGTGTGGGAGTAAATTAAGTCACAGTGCGGGAGTACATAAAGTCACAGTGCGGGAGTACATGAAGTCACAGTGCGGGAGTACATGAAGTCACAGTGTGGGAGTATATGAAGTCACAGTCTGCGAGTTCATGAAGTCACAGTCTGCGAATTCATAAAGTCACAGTGTGGGAGTACATGAAGTAAAATTATGGGAGTACATGAAGTAACAGTGTGGGAGTACATGAAGTCTTAGTCTGCGAATACATGAAGTCACAGTGTGGGAGTACATGAAGTCACAGTGCGGGAGTACATGAAGTCACAGTCTGCGAGTACATGAAGTCGCATTGTGGGAGTACATGAAGTCGCATTGTGGGAGTACATGAAGTCACAGTGTGGGAGTACATGAAGTCACAGTGTGGTAGTCAGGGCCGGCAACAGAAATCTTGATGCCCCATACAAAGATATCTCTGGGGGCCCCCTACCCCCTCAACTCTTCCCCTCAATATAAATGTGTGTATATATATATATATATATATATATATATATATATATATATATATATATATACAGTATATACATACACACGCACACATATACATACACATACACATAAACAAACATACATATATAAGCACACATACATGTACATATACTACACAGACACAAATATACGGTATCCGGACTCCAGATCGACAGCAAAAAGGGCGACAAACCTTGGGTCGACGCCAATTGGTCGACAAACCTTAGGACGACATGGACAAAAGGTTGACATGGACAAAAGGTTGACAGGAACAAGGTCGACATGGAAAAAGGTTGACTGCTGTCTGATATTCACAGTCAGTGTGCCTGGCAGTGCTGTGACGCTCAGCTCCTCGGAGTCAGCGGCAGCAGCAGGGACAGGCTGGCGCGGGTTCATGCGTAGTGACGCTGCGACGCTGACAACACAGCACGGGACAAGCTCAGACCAAGTGATGGGGTATGCGGTGGGGGTGGTGTTTGTATTGGGAAGTAATTGTCTGTTAATTGACGTATGGGCGTGCACGGGAGCCACAGCTTTCTTAGACGCTGCCTACACATTTCTTGTGGCCCTGATGCTTGGGGCCCCCCTGATCCTTGGGGCCCCATACGGGTGTCCCCTTTGACCCCCCCTGTCGCCGGGCCTGGTGGTAGTACATGAAGTCACAGTGTGGGAGTACATGAAGTCATAGCTGCGAGTACATGAAGTCTTAGTGCAGGAGTACGTGAAGTCACAATGTGGGAGTACATAAAGTCACAGTGTGGGAGTACATTAAGTCACAGTCTGCGAGTACATGAAGTCACAGTGTGGGAGTAAATGAAGTCATAGTGAGTGAGTACATGAAGTCACAATCTGCGAGTACATGAAGTCACAGCGTGGGAGTACATGAAGTCACAGCGTGGGAGTACATGAAGTCACGGTGTGGGAGTATATGAAGTCACAGTCTGCGAGTACATGAAGTCACAGTCTGCGAGTACATAAAGTCACAGTGTGGGAGTACATGAAGTAACAGTGTGGGAGTACATGAAGTCACAGTGTGGGAGTACATGAAGTCACAGTGTGAGAGTACATGAAGTCACAGTGTGGGAGTACATGAAGTCACAGTGTGGGAGTACATGAAGTCATAGTGTGGGAGTAAATGTAGTCACTGCGTGGGAGTACATGAAGTCACAGTGCGGGAGTACATGAAGTCACAGTGCGGAAGTACATTAAGTAACAGTGAGGGAGTACATGAAGTCACAGTGTGGGAGTACATGAAGTCACAGTGTGGGAGTACATGAAGTCACAGTGTGGGAGTATATGAAGTCACAGTCTGCGAGTTCATGAAGTCACAGTCTGCGAATACATAAAGTCACAGTGTGGGAGTACATGAAGTAACAGTAGGGGAGTACATGAAGTAACAGTGTGAGTACATGAAGTCACAGTGCGGGAGTACATGAAGTCACAGTGTTGGAGTACATGAAGTCACAGTGTGGGAGTACATGAAGCCACGGTCTGCGAGTACAAGAATTCACAGTGTGGGAGTACATGAAGTCACAGTGTGGGAGTACATGAAGTCACAGTGTGGGAGTACATGAAGTCACAGTTTGGGAGTACATGAAGTCATAGCCTGCGAGTACATGAAGTCACAGTGTGGGAGTACATGAAGTCACAGTGTGGGAGTACATGAAATCACAGTGTGGGAGTACATGAAGTCACAGTCTGTGAGTACATGAAGTCACAGTGTGGGAGTACATGAAGTCACAGTGTGGGAGTACATGAAGTCACAGTGTGGGAGTACATGAAGTCACAGTGAGGGAGTACATGAAGTCACAGTGTGGGAGTACATGCAGTCACAGTGTGGGAGTACATGAAGTCACAGTGTGGGAGTACATGAAGTCACAGTGTGGGAGTACATGAAGTCACAGTGTGGGAGTACATGAAGTCACAGTGCGGGAGTACATGAAGTCACAGTGTGGGAGTACATGAAGTAACAGTGTGGGAATACATGAAGTCACAGTGTGGGAGTACATGAAGTCACAGTGTGGGAGTACATGAAGTCATAGTCTGCGAGTACATGAAGTCACAGTGAGTGAGTACATGAAGTCACAGTGAGGGAGTACATGAAGTCGCAATCTGCGAGTACATGAAGTCACAGTGTGGGAGTACATGAAGTCACAGTGTGGGAGTACATGAAGTCATAGTCTGCGAGTATATGAAGTCACAGTGTGGGAGTACATGAAGTCACAGTGTGGGAGTACATGAAGTCATGGTGTGGGAGTATATGAAGTCACAGTCTGTGAGTACATGAAGCAACAGTCTGCGAGTACATAAAGTCACAGTGTGGGAGTACATGAAGTCACAGTGTGAGAGTACATGAAGTCAGAGTGAGGGAGTACATGAAGTCATAGTGTGGGAGTAAATGAAGTCACAGCGCGGGAGTACATGAAGTCACAGTGCAGGAGTACATAATGTCACAGTGTGGAAGTACATGAAGTCAGTGTGAGAGTAAAGGCCCATACACACTTGACGATGCAGACATCGTTAACGTCCGTCGTTAACGACTTCCCTTGAACTGCTGAGCAAACGACATGAGCATACACACTACCAACGACCAAAGACGAAAGACCAAAGACGAAAGACCAGAGACCATAGACCATTCATCGTTGAAGCATCCAAGCTGAACAGTTTATTAAAATAATGAGCTGGGAACAGGGCTGGTGAACAGTGGCTTGGTCGTTGGTCGTTGGTCTTTCACACCATACACATTCAACGACGTCTCTGGTCGGTAACGACCATAGTGGAAATTGAGCATACATGCTCCACAGATAAGCGAGGGTCGTTAACGTCCCGCGGAACCGCGCATCGGTGGTCGTCGGAGGCATACACACTTGACGATATAATGAGCGACGTCGTTGATGAGGGCTGAAATGAACGACGTAGTTCATTTTATCGTCAAGTGTGTATGGGCCTTTAATGAAGTCACAGTGTGGGAGTAAATGAAGTCACAGTGCGGGAATACATAAAGTCACAGTGTGGAAGTACATGAAGTCACAGTGTGGGAGTACATTAAGTCACAGTGCGGGAGTACATAAAGCTACAGTGTGGGAGTACATGAAATCACAGTGTGGGAGTACATTAAGTCACAGTGCGGGAGTACATAAAGCCACAGTGTGGGAGTACATGAAGTAACAGTGTGGGAATACATGAAGTCACAGTGTGAGAGTACATGAAGTCACAGTGTGGGAGTACATGAAGTCACAGTGCGGGAGTACATGAATTCACAGTGTGGGAGTACATGAAGTCTTAGTCTGCGAGTACATGAAGTCACAGTGTGGGAGTAAATGTAGTCAAAGTGCGGGAGTACATGAAGTCACAATCTGCGAGTACATGAAGTCACAGTGAGGGAGTACATGAAGTCACAGTGTGGTAGTACATGAAGTCACAGTGTGGGAGTACATGAAGTCACAGTCAACGAGTACATGAAGTCACAGTCTGCAAGTATATAAAGTCACAGTGTGGGAGTACATGAAGTCACAGTGTGGGAGTACATGAAGTCACAGTGTGGGAGTACATGAAGTCACAGTGAGGGAGTACATGAAGTCACAGTGTGGTAGTACATGAAGTCACAGTGTGGGAGTACATGAAGTCACAGTCAACGAGTACATGAAGTCACAGTCTGCAAGTATATAAAGTCACAGTGTGGGAGTACATGAAGTCACAGTGTGGGAGTACATGAAGTCACAGTGTGGGAGTACATGAAGTCACAGTGAGGGAGTACATGAAGTCACAGTGAGGGAGTACATGAAGTCACAGTGTGGGAGTACATGCAGTCACAGTGTGGGAGTACATGAAGTCACAGTGTGGGAGTACATGAAGTCACAGTGTGGGAGTACATGAAGTCACAGTGTGGGAGTACATGAAGTCACAGTGCGGGAGTACATGAAGTCACAGTGTGGGAGTACATGAAGTAACAGTGTGGGAATACATGAAGTCACAGTGTGGGAGTACATTAAGTCACAGTGCGAGAGTACATTAAGTCACAGTGCGAGAGTACACAAAGTCACAGTGTGGGAGTACATGAAGTCACAGTGTGGGAGTACATGAAGTCACAGTGTGGGAGTACATGAAGTAACAGTGTGGGAATACATGAAGTCACAGTGTGGGAGTACATGAAGTCACAGTGTGGGAGTACATGAAGTCATAGTCTGCGAGTACATGAAGTCACAGTGAGTGAGTACATGAAGTCACAGTGAGGGAGTACATGAAGTCGCAATCTGCGAGTACATGAAGTCACAGTGTGGGAGTACATGAAGTCACAGTGTGGGAGTACATGAAGTCATAGTCTGCGAGTATATGAAGTCACAGTGTGGGAGTACATGAAGTCACAGTGTGGGAGTACATGAAGTCATGGTGTGGGAGTATATGAAGTCACAGTCTGCGAGTACATGAAGCAACAGTCTGCGAGTACATAAAGTCACAGTGTGGGAGTACATGAAGTCACAGTGTGAGAGTACATGAAGTCACAGTGAGGGAGTACATGAAGTCATAGTGTGGGAGTAAATGAAGTCACAGCGCGGGAGTACATGAAGTCACAGTGCAGGAGTACATAATGTCACAGTGTGGAAGTACATGAAGTCATAGTGTGAGAGTAAAGGCCCATACACACTTGACGATGCACACATCGTTAACGTCCGTCGTTAACGACTTCCCTTGACCTGCTGAGCAAACGACATGAGCATACACACTACCAACGACCAAAGACGAAAGACCAAAGACGAAAGACCAAAGACCATAGACCATTCATCGTTGAAGCATCCAAGCTGAACAGTTTATTAAAATAATGAGCTGGGAACAGGGCTGGTGAACAGTGGCTTGGTCGTTGGTCGTTGGTCTTTCACACCATACACATTCAACGACGTCTCTGGTCGGTAACG
This sequence comes from Pseudophryne corroboree, assembly GCF_028390025.1. Taxonomy (NCBI): domain Eukaryota; kingdom Metazoa; phylum Chordata; class Amphibia; order Anura; family Myobatrachidae; genus Pseudophryne; species Pseudophryne corroboree. The sequence continues at coordinate 1,241,694,325 of NC_086444.1, read as the reverse complement.
ACCATAGTGGAAATTGAGCATACATGCTCCACAGATAAGCGAGGGTCGTTAACGTCCCGCGGAACCGCGCATCGGTGGTCGTCGGAGGCATACACACTTGACGATATAATGAGCGACGTCGTTGATGAGGGCTGAAATGAACGACGTAGTTCATTTTATCGTCAAGTGTGTATGGGCCTTTAATGAAGTCACAGTGTGGGAGTAAATGAAGTCACAGTGCGGGAATACATAAAGTCACAGTGTGGAAGTACATGAAGTCACAGTGTGGGAGTACATTAAGTCACAGTGCGGGAGTACATAAAGCCACAGTGTGGGAGTACATGAAGTAACAGTGTGGGAGTACATGAAGTCACAGTGTGAGAGTACATGAAGTCACAGTGTGGGAGTACATGAAGTCACAGTGCGGGAGTACATGAATTCACAGTGTGGGAGTACATGAAGTCATAGTCTGCGAGTACATGAAGTCACAGTGTGGGAGTAAATGAAGTCACAGTGCGGGAGTACATGAAGTCACAATCTGCGAGTACATGAAGTCACAGTGAGGGAGTACATGAAGTCACAGTGTGGTAGTACATGAAGTCACAGTGTGGGAGTACATGAAGTCACAGTCAACGAGTACATGAAGTCACAGTCTGCAAGTATATAAAGTCACAGTGTGGGAGTACATGAAGTCACAGTGTGGGAGTACATGAAGTCACAGTGTGAGAGTACATTAATTCACAGTGTGGGTGTACATGAAGTCACAGTGCGAGAGTACATGAAGTCACAGTGTGGGAGTACATGAAGTCACAGTGTGGGAGTACATGAAGTCACAGTGTGGGAGTACATGAAGTCATAATCTGCGAGTACATGAAGTCACAGTGTGGGAGTACATGAAGTCACAGTGTGGGAGTACATAAAATCACAGTGTGGGAGTACATGAAGTCACAGTGTGGGAGTACATGAAGTCATAGTGTGGGAGTACATAAAGTCACAGTCTGCGAGTACATGAAGTCACAGTGTGGGAGTACATGAAGTCACAGTGCGGGAGTATATGAAGTCACAGTGTGGGAGTACATGAAGTCAAAGTGTGGGAGTACATGAAGTCATAGTCTGCAAATACATAAAGTCACAGTGTGGGAGTACATGAAGTAACAGTGTGGGAGTACATGAAGTCACAGTGTGGGAGAACATTAAGTCACAGTCTGCGAGTACATGAAGTCACAGTCTGCGAGTACATGAAGTCACAGTGCGGGAGTACTTGAAGTCACAATCTGCGAGTACATGAAGTTACAGTGTGGGAGTACATGCAGTTACAGTGTGGGAGTTCATGAAGTCACAGTGTGGGAGTATATGAAGTCACAGTCTGCGAGTACATGAAGTCATAGTGTGGAAGTAAATGTAGTCACAGCGTGGGAGTACATGAAGTCACAGTGCGGGAGTACATGAAGTAACAGTGTGGGAGTACATGAAGTCACAGTTTGGGAGTACATGAAGTCATAGCCTGCGAGTACATGAAGTCACAGTGTGGGAGTACATGAAGTCACAGTGTGGGAGTACATGAAATCACAGTGTGGGAGTACATGAAGTCACAGTGTGGGAGTACATGAAGTCACAGTGTGGGAGTACATGAAGTCACAGTGTGGGAGTACATGAAGTCACAGTGTGGGAGTACATGAAGTCATAGTGTGGGAGTAAATGTAGTCACAGCGTGGGAGTACATGAAGTCACAGTGCGGGAGTACATGAAGTAACAGTGTGGGAGTACATGAAGTCACAGTTTGGGAGTACATGAAGTCATAGCCTGCGAGTACATGAAGTCACAGTGTGGGAGTACATGAAGTCACAGTGTGGGAGTACATGAAGTCACAGTGTGGGAGTACATGAAATCACAGTGTGGGAGTACATGAAGTCACAGTGTGGGAGTACATGAAATCACAGTGTGGGAGTACATGAAGTCACAGTGCGGGAGTACATGAAGTCACAGTGTGGGAGTACATGAAGTAAAATTATGGGAGTACATGAAGTAACAGTGTGGGAGTACATAAAGTCACAGTCTGCGAGTACATGAAGTCACAGTGTGGGAGTAAATGAAGTCACAGTGCGGGAGTACTTGAAGTCACAATCTGCGAGTACATGAAGTCACAGTGTGGGAGTACATGCAGTCACAGTGTGGGAGTTCATGAAGTCACAGTGTGGGAGTATATGAAGTCACAGTCTGCGAGTACATGAAGTCATAGTGTGGGAGTAAATGTAGTCACAGCGTGGGAGTACATGAAGTCACAGTGCGGGAGTACATGAAGTTACAGTCTGCGAGTACATGAAGTCGCATTGTGGGAGTACATGAAGTCACAGTGTGGGAGTAAATGAAGTCACAGTGCGGGAGTATATGAAGTCACAGTGTGGTAGTACATGAAGTCACAGTGTGGGAGTACATGAAGTCATAGTCTGCGAGTACATGAAGTCTTAGTGCAGGAGTACGTGAAGTCACAATGTGGGAGTACATAAAGTCACAGTGTGGGAGTACATTAAGTCACAGTCTGCGAGTACATGAAGTCACAGTGTGGGAGTAAATGAAGTCACAGTGAGTGAGTACATGAAGTCATAATCTGCGAGTACATGAAGTCACAGTGTGGGAGTACATGAAGTCACAGTGTGGGAGTACATGAAGTCACGGTGTGGGAGTATATGAAGTCACAGTCTGCGAGTACATGAATTCACAGTCTGCGAGTACATAAAGTCACAGTGTGGGAGTACATGAAGTAACAGTGTGGGAGTACATGAAGTCACAGTGTGGGAGTACATGAAGTCACAGTGTGGGAGTACATGAAGTCATAGTCTGCAAATACATAAAGTCACAGTGTGGGAGTACATGAAGTAACAGTGTGGGAGTACATGAAGTCACAGTGTGGGAGAACATTAAGTCACAGTCTGCGAGTACATGAAGTCACAGTGTGGGAGTACATGAAGTCACAGTGTGGGAGTACATAAAATCACAGTGTGGGAGTACATGAAGTCACAGTGTGGGAGTACATGAAGTCATAGTGTGGGAGTACATAAAGTCACAGTCTGCGAGTACATGAAGTCACAGTGTGGGAGTACATGAAGTCACAGTGCGGGAGTATATGAAGTCACAGTGTGGGAGTACATGAAGTCAAAGTGTGGGAGTACATGAAGTCATAGTCTGCAAATACATAAAGTCACAGTGTGGGAGTACATGAAGTAACAGTGTGGGAGTACATGAAGTCACAGTGTGGGAGAACATTAAGTCACAGTCTGCGAGTACATGAAGTCACAGTCTGCGAGTACATGAAGTCACAGTGCGGGAGTACTTGAAGTCACAATCTGCGAGTACATGAAGTCACAGTGTGGGAGTACATGCAGTCACAGTGTGGGAGTTCATGAAGTCACAGTGTGGGAGTATATGAAGTCACAGTCTGCGAGTACATGAAGTCACAGTCTGTGAGTACATAAAGTCACAGTGTGGGAGTACATGAAGTAACAGTGTGGGAGTACATGAAGTCACAGTGTGGGAGTACATGAAGTCACAGTGTGGGAGTACATGAAATCACAGTGTGGGAGTACATGAAATCACAGTGTGGGAGTACATGAAATCACAGTGTGGGAGTACATGAAGTCACAGTGTGGAAGTACATGAAGTCACAGTGTGGGAGTACATGAAATCACAGTGTGGGAGTACATGAAGTCACAGTGTGGAAGTACATGAAGTCACAGTGTGGGAGTACATGAAGTCACAGTGTGGGAGTACATAAAGTCACAGTCTGCGAGTACATGAAGTCACAGTGTGGGAGTAAATGAAGTCACAGTGCGGGAGTACTTGAAGTCACAATCTGCGAGTACATGAAGTCACAGTGTGGGAGTACATGCAGTCACAGTGTGGGAGTTCATGAAGTCACAGTGTGGGAGTATATGAAGTCACAGTGTGGGAGTATATGTAGTCACAGTCTGCGAGTACATGAAGTCATAGTGTGGGAGTAAATGTAGTCACAGCGTGGGAGTACATGAAGTCACAGCGCGGGAGTACATGAAGTAACAGTGTGGGAGTACATGAAGTCACAGTTTGGGAGTACATGAAGTCATAGCCTGCGAGTACATGAAGTCACAGTGTGGGAGTACATGAAGTCACAGTGTGGGAGTACATGAAGTCACAGTGTGGGAGTACATGAAGTCACAGTGTGGGAGTACATGAAGTCACAGTGTGGGAGTACATGAAGTCACAGTGTGGGAGTACATGAAGTCACAGTGTGGGAGTACATGAAGTCATAGTGTGGGAGTAAATGTAGTCACAGCGTGGGAGTACATGAAGTCACAGTGCGGGAGTACATGAAGTAACAGTGTGGGAGTACATGAAGTCACAGTTTGGGAGTACATGAAGTCATAGCCTGCGAGTACATGAAGTCACAGTGTGGGAATACATGAAGTCACAGTGTGGGAGTACATGAAATCACAGTGTGGGAGTACATGAAGTCACAGTGTGGGAGTACATGAAATCACAGTGTGGGAGTACATGAAGTCACAGTGCGGGAGTACATGAAGTCACAGTGTGGGAGTATATGAAGTCACAGTCTGCGAATTCATAAAGTCACAGTGTGGGAGTACATGAAGTAAAATTATGGGAGTACATGAAGTAACAGTGTGGGAGTACATAAAGTCACAGTGTGGGAGTAAATGAAGTCACAGTGCGGGAGTACTTGAAGTCACAATCTGCGAGTACATGAAGTCACAGTGTGGGAGTACATGCAGTCACAGTGTGGGAGTACATGCAGTAACAGTGTGGGAGTATATGAAGTCACAGTCTGCGAGTACATGAAGTCATAGTGTTGGAGTAAATGTAGTCACAGCGTGGGAGTACATGAAGTCACAGTGCGGGAGTACATGAAGTCACAGTCTGCGAGTACATGAAGTCGCATTGTGGGAGTATATGAAGTCACAGTGTGGGAGTACATGAAGTAACAGTGTGGGAGTACATGAAGTCACAGTGTGAGAGTACATGAAGTCACAGTGTGAGAGTACAAGAATTCACAGTGTGGGAGTACATGAAGTCACAGTGCGAGAGTACACGAAGTCACATTGTGGGAGTACATGAAGTCACAGTGTGGGAGTACATGAAGTCACAGTGTGGGAGAACATTAAGTCACAGTCTGCGAGTACATGAAGTCACAGTCTGCGAGTACATGAAGTCACAGTGCGGGAGTACTTGAAGTCACAATCTGCGAGTACATGAAGTCACAGTGTGGGAGTACATGCAGTCACAGTGCGGGAGTACATGAAGTCACAATCTGCGAGTACATGAAGTCACAGTGTGGGAGTACATGAAGTCACAGTGTGGGAGTACATGAAGTCATAGTCTGCGAGTATATGAAGTCACAGTGTGGGAGTACATGAAGTCACAGTGTGGGAGTACATGAAGTCACGGTGTGGGAGTATATGAAGTCACAGTCTGCGAGTACATGAAGTCACAGTCTGCGAGTACATAAAGTCACAGTGTGGGAGTACATGAAGTAACAGTGTGGGAGTACATGAAGTCACAGTGTGGGAGTACATGAAGTCACAGTGTGGGAGTACATGAAGTCATAGTCTGCAAATACATAAAGTCACAGTGTGGGAGTACATGAAGTAACAGTGTGGGAGTACATGAAGTCACAGTGTGGGAGAACATTAAGTCACAGTGTGGGAGTACATGAAGTCACAGTGTGGGAGTACATAAAATCACAGTGTGGGAGTACATAAAATCACAGTGTGGGAGTACATGAAGTCACAGTGTGGGAGTACATGAAGTCACAGTGTGGGAGTACATGAAGTCATATTGTGGGAGTACATAAAGTCACAGTCTGCGAGTACATGAAGTCACAGTGTGGGAGTACATGAAGTCACAGTGCGGGAGTATATGAAGTCACAGTGTGTTAGTACATGAAGTCAAAGTGTGGGAGTACATGAAGTCATAGTCTGCAAATACATAAAGTCACAGTGTGGGAGTACATGAAGTAACAGTGTGGGAGTACATGAAGTCACAGTGTGGGAGAACATTAAGTCACAGTCTGCGAGTACATGAAGTCACAGTCTGCGAGTACATGAAGTCACAGTCTGCGAGTACATGAAGTCACAGTGCGGGAGTACTTGAAGTCACAATCTGTGAGTACATGAAGTCACAGTGTGGGAGTACATGCAGTCACAGTGTGGGAGTACATGCAGTCACAGTGTGGGAGTTCATGAAGTCACAGTGTGGGAGTTCATGAAGTCACAGTCTGCGAGTACATGAAGTCACAGTCTGCGAGAACATAAAGTCACAGTCTGCGAGAACATAAAGTCACAGTGTGGGAGTACATGAAGTAACAGTGTGGGAGTACATGAAGTCACAGTTTGGGAGTACATGAAGTCATAGCCTGCGAGTACATGAAGTCACAGTGTGGGAGTACATGAAGTCACAGTGTGGGAGTACATGAAATCACAGTGTGGGAGTACATGAAGTCACAGTGTGGAAGTACATGAAGTCACAGTGTGGGAGTACATGAAGTCACAGTGTGGGAGTACATAAAGTCACAGTCTGCGAGTACATGAAGTCACAGTGTGGGAGTAAATGAAGTCACAGTGCGGGAGTACTTGAAGTCACAATCTGCGAGTACATGAAGTCACAGTGTGGGAGTACATGCAGTCACAGTGTGGGAGTTCATGAAGTCACAGTGTGGGAGTATATGAAGTCACAGTCTGCGAGTACATGAAGTCATAGTGTGGGAGTAAATGTAGTCACAGCGTGGGAGTACATGAAGTCACAGTGCGGGAGTACATGAAGTAACAGTGTGGGAGTACATGAAGTCACAGTTTGGGAGTACATGAAGTCATAGCCTGCGAGTACATGAAGTCACAGTGTGGGAGTACATGAAGTCACAGTGTGGGAGTACATGAAATCACAGTGTGGGAGTACATGAAGTCACAGTGTGGGAGTACATGAAGTCACAGTGTGGGAGTACATGAAGTCACAGTGTGGGAGTACATGAAGTCAAAGTGTGGGAGTACATGAAGTCATAGTGTGGGAGTAAATGTAGTCACAGCGTGGGAGTACATGAAGTCACAGTGCGGGAGTACATGAAGTAACAGTGTGGGAGTACATGAAGTCACAGTTTGGGAGTACATGAAGTCATAGCCTGCGAGTACATGAAGTCATAGCCTGCGAGTACATGAAGTCACAGTGTGGGAGTACATGAAGTCACAGTGTGGGAGTACATGAAATCACAGTGTGGGAGTACATGAAGTCACAGTGTGGGAGTACATGAAGTCACAGTGAGGGAGTACATGAAGTCACAGTGTGGGAGTACATGAAGTCAAAGTGTGGGAGTACATGAAGTCATAGTGTGGGAGTAAATGTAGTCACAGCGTGGGAGTACATGAAGTCACAGTGCGGGAGTACATGAAGTAACAGTGTGGGAGTACATGAAGTCACAGTTTGGGAGTACATGAAGTCATAGCCTGCGAGTACATGAATTCACAGTGTGGGAGTACATGAAGTCACAGTGTGGGAGTACATGAAATCACAGTGTGGGAGTACATGAAGTCACAGTGTGGGAGTACATGAAATCACAGTGTGGGAGTACATGAAGTCACAGTGCGGGAGTACATGAAGTCACAGTGTGGGAGTATATGAAGTCACAGTCTGCGAATTCATAAAGTCACAGTGTGGGAGTACATGAAGTAAAATTATGGGAGTACATGAAGTAACAGTGTGGGAGTACATAAAGTCACAGTCTGCGAGTACATGAAGTCACAGTGTGGGAGTAAATTAAGTCACAGTGCGGGAGTACTTGAAGTCACAATCTGCGAGTACATGAAGTCACAGTGTGGGAGTACATGCAGTCACAGTGTGGGAGTACATGCAGTCACAGTGTGGGAGTATATGAAGTCACAGTCTGCGAGTACATGAAGTCATAGTGTGGGAGTAAATGTAGTCACAGCGTGGGAGTACATGAAGTCACAGTGCGGGAGTACATGAAGTCACAGTCTGCGAGTACATGAAGTCGCATTGTGGGAGTACATGAAGTCACAGTGTGGGAGTAAATGAAGTCACAGTGCGGGAGTATATGAAGTCACAGTGTGGTAGTACATGAAGTCACAGTGTGGGAGTACATTAAGTCACAGTCTGCGAGTACATGAAGTCACAGTGTGGGAGTAAATGAAGTCACAGTGAGTGAGTACATGAAGTCACAATCTGCGAGTACATGAAGTCACAGTGTGGGAGTACATGAAGTCACAGTGTGGGAGTACATGAAGTCACGGTGTGGGAGTATATGAAGTCACAGTCTGCGAGTACATGAAGTCACAGTCTGCGAGTACATAAAGTCACAGTGTGAGAGTACATGAAGTCACGGTCTGCGAGTACAAGAATTCACAGTGTGGGAGTACATGAAGTCACAGTGCGAGAGTACACGAAGTCACATTGTGGGAGTACATGAAGTCACAGTGTGGAAGTAAATGAAGTCACAGTGCGGGAGTACATGAAGTCACAATCTGCGAGTACATGAAGTCACAGTGCGGGAGTACATGAAGTCGCAATCTGCAAGTACATGAAGTCACAGTGTGGGAGTACATGAAGTCACAGTGTGGGAGTACATGAAGTCATAGTCTGCGAGTATATGAAGTCACAGTGTGGGAGTACATGAAGTCACAGTGTGGGAGTACATGAAGTCATGGTGTGGGAGTATATGAAGTCACAGTCTGCGAGTACATGAAGCAACAGTCTGCGAGTACATAAAGTCACAGTGTGGGAGTACATGAAGTCACAGTGTGAGAGTACATGAAGTCACAGTGAGGGAGTACATGAAGTCATAGTGTGGGAGTAAATGAAGTCACAGCGCGGGAGTTCATGAAGTCACAGTGCAGGAGTACATAATGTCACAGTGTGGAAGTACATGAAGTCATAGTGTGAGAGTAAAGGCCCATACACACTTGACGATGCACACATCGTTAACGTCCGTCGTTAACGACTTCCCTTGAACTGCTGAGCAAACGACATGAGCATACACACTACCAACGACCAAAGACGAAAGACCAAAGTCGAAAGACCAAAGACCATAGACCATAGACCATTCATCGTTGAAGCATCCAAGCTGAACAGTTTATTAAAATAATGAGCTGGGAACAGGGCTGGTGAACAGTGGCTTGGTCGTTGGTCGTTGGTCTTTCACACCATACACATTCAACGACGTCTCTGGTCGGTAACGACCATAGTGGAAATTGAGCATACATGCTCCACAGATAAGCGAGGGTCGTTAACGTCCCGCGGAACCGCGCATCGGTGGTCGTCGGAGGCATACACACTTGACGATATAATGAGCGACGTCGTTGATGAGGGCTGAAATGAACGACGTAGTTCATTTTATCGTCAAGTGTGTATGGGCCTTTAATGAAGTCACAGTGTGGGAGTAAATGAAGTCACAGTGCGGGAATACATAAAGTCACAGTGTGGAAGTACATGAAGTCACAGTGTGGGAGTACATGAAGTCACAGTGCGGGAGTACATAAAGCCACAGTGTGGGAGTACATGAAGTAACAGTGTGGGAGTACATGAAGTCACAGTGTGGGAGTAAATGAAGTCACAGTGCGGGAGTATATGAAGTCACAGTGTGGTAGTACATGAAGTCACAGTGTGGGAGTACATGAAGTCATAGTCTGCGAGTACATGAAGTCTTAGTGCAGGAGTACGTGAAGTCACAATGTGGGAGTACATAAAGTCACAGTGTGGGAGTACATTAAGTCACAGTCTGCGAGTACATGAAGTCACAGTGTGGGAGTAAATGAAGTCACAGTGAGTGAGTACATGAAGTCACAATCTGCGAGTACATGAAGTCACAGTGTGAGAGTACATGAAGTCACAGTGTGGGAGTACATGAATTCACAGTGTGGGAGTACATGAAGTCATAGTCTGCGAGTACATGAAGTCACAGTGTGGGAGTAAATGAAGTCACAGTGCGGGAGTACATGAAGTCACAATCTGCGAGTACATGAAGTCACAGTGAGGGAGTACATGAAGTCACAGTGTGGGAGTAAATGAAGTCACAGTGCGGGAGTACATGAAGTCACAATCTGCGAGTACACGAAGTCACAGTGAGGGAGTACATGAAGTCACAGTGTGGTAGTACATGAAGTCACAGTGTGGGAGTACATGAAGTCACAGTCAACGAGTACATGAAGTCACAGTCAACGAGTACATGAAGTCACAGTCTGCAAGTATATAAAGTCACAGTGTGGGAGTACATGAAGTCACAGTGTGGGAGTACATGAAGTCACAGTGTGAGAGTACATTAATTCACAGTGTGGGTGTACATGAAGTCACAGTGCGAGAGTACATGAAGTCACAGTGTGGGAGTACATGAAGTCACAGTGTGGGAGTACATGAAGTCACAGTGTGGGAGTACATGAAATCACAGTGTGGGAGTACATGAAGTAACAGTGAGGGAGTACATGAAGTCACAGTGTGGGAGTACATAAAGTCACAGTGTGGGAGTACATGAAGTCATAGTGTGGGAGTACATGAAGTCATAGTGTGGGAGTAAATGTAGTCACAGTGCGGGAGTACATGAAGTCACAGTGCGGGAGTACATGAAGTCACAGTGTGGGAGTATATGAAGTCACAGTGTGGGAGTTCATGAAGTCACAGTCTGCGAATTCATAAAGTCACAGTGTGGGAGTACATGAAGTAAAATTATGGGAGTACATGAAGTAACAGTGTGGGAGTACATGAAGTCTTAGTCTGCGAATACATGAAGTCACAGTGTGGGAGTACATGAAGTCACATTGCGGGAGTACATGAAGTCACAGTCTGCGAGTACATGAAGTCACAGTCTGCGAGTACATGAAGTCACAGTGTGGGAGTAAATGAAGTCACAGTGTTGGAGTACATGAAGTCACAGTGAGGGAGTACATGAAGTCACAGTGTGGGAGTACATGCAGTCACATTGTGGGAGTACATGAAGTCACAGTGTGGGAGTACATGAAGTCATAGTCTGCGAGTACATGAAGTCACAGTGTGGGAGTACATGAAGTCACAGTGTGGGAGTACATGAAGTCACAGTTTGGGAGTACATGAAATCACAGTGTGGGAGTACATGAAGTAACAGTGTGGGAGTACATGAAATCACGGTGTGGGAGTATATGAAGTCACAGTCTGCGAGTACATGAAGTCACAGTCTGCGAGTACATAAAGTCACAGTGTGGGAGTACATGAAGTAACAGTGTGGGAGTACATGAAGTCACAGTGTGAAAGTACATGAAGTCACAGTGTGGGAGTACATCAAGTAACAGTGAGGGAGTACATGAAGTCATAGCCTGCGAGTACATGAAGTCACAGTGTGGGAGTACATGAAGTCACAGTGTGGGAGTACATGAAATCACAGTGTGGGAGTACATGAAGTCACAGTGTGGGAGTACATGAAGTCACAGTGTGGGAGTACATGAAGTCACAGTGTGGGAGTACATGAAGTCAAAGTGTGGGAGTACATGAAGTCATAGTGTGGGAGTAAATGTAGTCACAGCGTGGGAGTACATGAAGTCACAGTGCGGGAGTACATGAAGTAACAGTGTGTGAGTACATGAAGTCACAGTTTGGGAGTACATGAAGTCATAGCCTGCGAGTACATGAAGTCACAGTGTGGGAGTACATGAAGTCACAGTGTGGGAGTACATGAAATCACAGTGTGGGAGTACATGAAGTCACAGTGTGGGAGTACATGAAATCACAGTGTGGGAGTACATGAAGTCACAGTGCGGGAGTACATGAAGTCACAGTGTGGGAGTATATGAAGTCACAGTCTGCGAATTCATAAAGTCACAGTGTGGGAGTACATGAAGTAAAATTATGGGAGTACATGAAGTCACAGTGCGGGAGTACATGAAGTCACAGTCTGCGAGTACATGAAGTCGCATTGTGGGAGTACATGAAGTCACAGTGTGGGAGTAAATGAAGTCACAGTGCGGGAGTATATGAAGTCACAGTGTGGTAGTACATGAAGTCACAGTGTGGGAGTACATGAAGTCATAGTCTGCGAGTACATGAAGTCTTAGTGCAGGAGTACGTGAAGTCACAATGTGGGAGTACATAAAGTCACAGTGAGTGAGTACATGAAGTCACAATCTGCGAGTACATGAAGTCACAGTGTGGGAGTACATGAAGTCACAGTGTGGGAGTACATGAAGTCACGGTGTGGGAGTATATGAAGTCACAGTCTGCGAGTACATGAAGTCACAGTCTGCGAGTACATAAAGTCACAGTGTGGGAGTACATGAAGTAACAGTGTGGGAGTACATGAAGTCACAGTGTGAGAGTACATGAAGTCACGGTCTGCGAGTACAAGAATTCACAGTGTGGGAGTACATGAAGTCACAGTGCGAGAGTACACGAAGTCACATTGTGGGAGTACATGAAGTCACAGTGTGGAAGTAAATGAAGTCACAGTGCGGGAGTACATGAAGTCACAATCTGCGAGTACATGAAGTCACAGTGCGGGAGTACATGAAGTCGCAATCTGCAAGTACATGAAGTCACAGTGTGGGAGTACATGAAGTCACAGTGTGGGAGTACATGAAGTCATAGTCTGCGAGTATATGAAGTCACAGTGTGGGAGTACATGAAGTCACAGTGTGGGAGTACATGAAGTCATGGTGTGGGAGTATATGAAGTCACAGTCTGCGAGTACATGAAGCAACAGTCTGCGAGTACATAAAGTCACAGTGTGGGAGTACATGAAGTCACAGTGTGAGAGTACATGAAGTCACAGTGAGGGAGTACATGAAGTCATAGTGTGGGAGTAAATGAAGTCACAGCGCGGGAGTTCATGAAGTCACAGTGCAGGAGTACATAATGTCACAGTGTGGAAGTACATGAAGTCATAGTGTGAGAGTAAAGGCCCATACACTCTTGACGATGCACACATCGTTAACGTCCGTCGTTAACGACTTCCCTTGACCTGCTGAGCAAACGACATGAGCATACACACTACCAACGACCAAAGACGAAAGACCAAAGTCGAAAGACCAAAGACCATAGACCATAGACCATTCATCGTTGAAGCATCCAAGCTGAACAGTTTATTAAAATAATGAGCTGGGAACAGGGCTGGTGAACAGTGGCTTGGTCGTTGGTCGTTGGTCTTTTACACCATACACATTCAACGACGTCTCTGGTCGGTAACGACCATAGTGGAAATTGAGCATACATGCTCCACAGATAAGCGAGGGTCGTTAACGTCCCGCGGAACCGCGCATCGGTGGTCGTCGGAGGCATACACACTTGACGATATAATGAGCGACGTCGTTGATGAGGGCTGAAATGAACGACGTAGTTCATTTTATCGTCAAGTGTGTATGGGCCTTTAATGAAGTCACAGTGTGGGAGTACATGAAGTCACAGTGCGGGAGTACATGAAGTCACAGTGCGGGAGTACATAAAGCCACAGTGTGGGAGTACATGAAGTAACAGTGTGGGAGTACATGAAGTCACAGTGTGAGAGTACATGAAGTCACAGTGTGGGAGTACATGAATTCACAGTGTGGGAGTACATGAAGTCATAGTCTGCGAGTACATGAAGTCACAGTGTGGGAGTAAATGAAGTCACAGTGCGGGAGTACATGAAGTCACAATCTGCGAGTACATGAAGTCACAGTGAGGGAGTACATGAAGTCACAGTGTGGGAGTAAATGAAGTCACAGTGCGGGAGTACATGAAGTCACAATCTGCGAGTACATGAAGTCACAGTGAGGGAGTACATGAAGTCACAGTGTGGTAGTACATGAAGTCACAGTGTGGGAGTACATGAAGTCACAGTGTGGGAGTACATGAAGTCACAGTCAACGAGTACATGAAGTCACAGTCAACGAGTACATGAAGTCACAGTGAGGGAGTACATGAAGTCACAGTGTGGTAGTATATAAAGTCACAGTGTGGGAGTACATGAAGTCACAGTGAGGGAGTACATGAAGTCACAGTGTGGTAGTATATAAAGTCACAGTGTGGGAGTACATGAAGTCACAGTGTGGGAGTACACGAAGTCACAGTGTGAGAGTACATTAATTCACAGTGTGGGTGTACATGAAGTCACAGTGCGAGAGTACATGAAGTCACAGTGTGGGAGTACATGAAGTCACAGTGTGGGAGTACATGAAGTCACAGTGTGGGAGTACATGAAGTCACAGTGTGGGAGTACATGAAGTCATAATCTGCAAGTACATGAAGTCACAGTGTGGGAGTACATGAAGTCACAGTGTGGGAGTACATAAAATCACAGTGTGGGAGTACATGAAGTCACAGTGTGGGAGTACATGAAGTCACAGTGTGGGAGTACATAAAGTCACAGTGTGGGAGTACATAAAGTCACAGTCTGCGAGTACATGAAGTCACAGTGTGGGAGTACATGAAGTCACAGTGCGGGAGTATATGAAGTCACAGTGTGGGAGTACATGAAGTCAAAGTGTGGGAGTACATGAAGTCATAGTCTGCAAATACATAAAGTCACAGTGCGGGAGTACATGAAGTCACAATGTGGGAGTACATGAAGTCACAGTGTGGGAGAACATTAAGTCACAGTCTGCGAGTACATGAAGTCACAGTGTGGGAGTAAATGAAGTCACAGTGCGGGAGTACTTGAAGTCACAATCTGCGAGTACATGAAGTCACAGTGTGGGAGTACATGCAGTCACAGTGTGGGAGTTCATGAAGTCACAGTGTGGGAGTATATGAAGTCACAGTGTGGGAGTATATGAAGTCACAGTCTGCGAGTACATGAAGTCACAGTCTGTGAGTACATAAAGTCACAGTGTGGGAGTACATGAAGTAACAGTGTGGGAGTACATGAAGTCACAGTTTGGGAGTACATGAAGTCATAGCCTGCGAGTACATGAAGTCACAGTGTGGGAGTACATGAAGTCACAGTGTGGGAGTAAATGTAGTCACAGCGTGGGAGTACATGAAGTCACAGTGCGGGAGTACATGCAGTCACAGTGTGGGAGTTCATGAAGTCACAGTGTGGGAGTACATGCAGTCACAGTGTGGGAGTTCATGAAGTCACAGTGTGGGAGTATATGAAGTCACAGTCTGCGAGTACATGAAGTCATAGTGTGGGAGTAAATGTAGTCACAGCGTGGGAGTACATGAAGTCACAGTGCGGGAGTACATGAAGTAACAGTGTGGGAGTACATGAAGTCACAGTTTGGGAGTACATGAAGTCATAGCCTGCGAGTACATGAAGTCACAGTGTGGGAGTACATGAAGTCACAGTGTGGGAGTACATGAAATCACAGTGTGGGAGTACATGAAGTCACAGTGTGGGAGTACATGAAGTCACAGTGTGGGAGTACATGAAGTCACAGTGTGGGAGTACATGAAGTCAAAGTGTGGGAGTACATGAAGTCATAGTGTGGGAGTAAATGTAGTCACAGCGTGGGAGTACATGAAGTCACAGTGCGGGAGTACATGAAGTAACAGTGTGGGAGTACATGAAGTCACAGTTTGGGAGTACATGAAGTCATAGCCTGCGAGTACATGAAGTCACAGTGTGGGAGTACATGAAGTCACAGTGTGGGAGTACATGAAATCACAGTGTGGGAGTACATGAAGTCACAGTGTGGGAGTACATGAAATCACAGTGTGGGAGTACATGAAGTCACAGTGCGGGAGTACATGAAGTCACAGTGTGGGAGTATATGAAGTCACAGTCTGCGAATTCATAAAGTCACAGTGTGGGAGTACATGAAGTAAAATTATGGGAGTACATGAAGTAACAGTGTGGGAGTACATAAAGTCACAGTCTGCGAGTACATGAAGTCACAGTGTGGGAGTAAATTAAGTCACAGTGCGGGAGTACTTGAAGTCACAATCTGCGAGTACATGAAGTCACAGTGTGGGAGTACATGCAGTCACAGTGTGGGAGTTCATGAAGTCACAGTGTGGGAGTATATGAAGTCACAGTCTGCGAGTACATGAAGTCATAGTGTGGGTGTAAATGTAGTCACAGCGTGGGAGTACATGAAGTTACAGTGCAGGAGTACATTAAGTCACAGTCTGCGAGTACATTAAGTCGCATTGTGGGAGTACATGAAGTCACAGTGTGGGAGTAAATGAAGTCACAGTGCGGGAGTATATGAAGTCACAGTGTGGTAGTACATGAAGTCACAGTGTGGGAGTACATGAAGTCATAGTCTGCGAGTACATGAAGTCTTAGTGCAGGAGTACGTGAAGTCACAATGTGGGAGTACATAAAGTCACAGTGTGGGAGTACATTAAGTCACAGTCTGCGAGTACATGAAGTCACAGTGTGGGAGTAAATGAAGTCACAGTGAGTGAGTACATGAAGTCACAATCTGCGAGTACATGAAGTCACAGTGTGGGAGTACATGAAGTCACAGTGTGGGAGTACATGAAGTCACGGTGTGGGAGTATATGAAGTCACAGTCTGCGAGTACATAAAGTCACAGTGTGGGAGTACATGAAGTAACAGTGTGGGAGTACATGAAGTCACAGTGTGGGTGTACATGAAGTCACAGTGTGAGAGTACATGAAGTCACGGTCTGCGAGTACAAGAATTCACAGTGTGGGAGTACATGAAGTCACAGTGCGAGAGTACACGAAGTCACATTGTGGGAGTACATGAAGTCACAGTGTGGAAGTAAATGAAGTCACAGTGCGGGAGTACATGAAGTCACAATCTGCGAGTACATGAAGTCACAGTGCGGGAGTACATGAAGTCGCAATCTGCAAGTACATGAAGTCACAGTGTGGGAGTACATGAAGTCACAGTGTGGGAGTACATGAAGTCATAGTCTGCGAGTATATGAAGTCACAGTGTGGGAGTACATGAAGTCACAGTGTGGGAGTACATGAAGTCATGGTGTGGGAGTATATGAAGTCACAGTCTGCGAGTACATGAAGCAACAGTCTGCGAGTACATAAAGTCACAGTGTGGGAGTACATGAAGTCACAGTGTGAGAGTACATGAAGTCACAGTGAGGGAGTACATGAAGTCATAGTGTGGGAGTAAATGAAGTCACAGCGCGGGAGTTCATGAAGTCACAGTGCTGGAGTACATAATGTCACAGTGTGGAAGTACATGAAGTCATAGTGTGAGAGTAAAGGCCCATACACACTTGACGATGCACACATCGTTAACGTCCGTCGTTAACGACTTCCCTTGAACTGCTGAGCAAACACACTACCAACGACCAAAGACGAAAGACCAAAGTCGAAAGACCAAAGACCATAGACCATAGACCATTCATCGTTGAAGCATCCAAGCTGAACAGTTTATTAAAATAATGAGCTGGGAACAGGGCTGGTGAACAGTGGCTTGGTCGTTGGTCGTTGGTCTTTCACACCATACACATTCAACGACGTCTCTGGTCGGTAACGACCATAGTGGAAATTGAGCATACATGCTCCACAGATAAGCGAGGGTCGTTAACGTCCCGCGGAACCGCGCATCGGTGGTCGTCGGAGGCATACACACTTGACGATATAATGAGCGACGTCGTTGATGAGGGCTGAAATGAACGACGTAGTTCATTTTATCGTCAAGTGTGTAAGGGCCTTTAATGAAGTCACAGTGTGGGAGTAAATGAAGTCACAGTGCGGGAATACATAAAGTCACAGTGTGGAAGTACATGAAGTCACAGTGTGGGAGTACATGAAGTCACAGTGCGGGAGTACATAAAGCCACAGTGTGGGAGTACATGAAGTAACAGTGTGGGAGTACATGAAGTCACAGTGTGAGAGTACATGAAGTCATAGTCTGCGAGTACATGAATTCACAGTGTGGGAGTACATGAAGTCACAGTGCGGGAGTACATGAAGTCACAATCTGCGAGTACATGAAGTCACAGTGAGGGAGTACATGAAGTCACAGTGTGGGAGTAAATGAAGTCACAGTGCGGGAGTACATGAAGTCACAGTGTGGGAGTACATGAAGTCACAGTCAACGAGTACATGAAGTCACAGTCAACGAGTACATGAAGTCACAGTCTGCAAGTATATAAAGTCACAGTGTGGGAGTACATGAAGTCACAGTGTGGGAGTACATGAAGTCACAGTGTGAGAGTACATTAATTCACAGTGTGGGTGTACATGAAGTCACAGTGCGAGAGTACATGAAGTCACAGTGCGGGAGTACATGAAGTCACAGTGTGGGAGTACATGAAGTCACAGTGTGGGAGTACATGAAGTCACAGTGTGGGAGTACATGAAGTCACAGTGTGGGAGTACATGAAGTCATAATCTGCAAGTACATGAAGTCACAGTGTGGGAGTACATGAAGTCACAGTGTGGGAGTACATAAAATCACAGTGTGGGAGTACATGAAGTCACAGTGTGGGAGTACATGAAGTCACAGTGTGGGAGTACATAAAGTCACAGTCTGCGAGTACATGAAGTCACAGTGTGGGAGTACATGAAGTCACAGTGCGGGAGTATATGAAGTCACAGTGTGGGAGTACATGAAGTCAAAGTGTGGGAGTACATGAAGTCATAGTCTGCAAATACATAAAGTCACAGTGCGGGAGTACATGAAGTCACAATGTGGGAGTACATGAAGTCACAGTGTGGGAGAACATTAAGTCACAGTCTGCGAGTACATGAAGTCACAGTGTGGGAGTAAATGAAGTCACAGTGCGGGAGTACTTGAAGTCACAATCTGCGAGTACATGAAGTCACAGTGTGGGAGTACATGCAGTCACAGTGTGGGAGTTCATGAAGTCACAGTGTGGGAGTATATGAAGTCACAGTGTGGGAGTATATGAAGTCACAGTCTGCGAGTACATGAAGTTACAGTCTGTGAGTACATAAAGTCACAGTGTGGGAGTACATGAAGTCACAGTGTGGGAGTACATGAAGTCACAGTGTGGGAGTACATGAAGTCACAGTGTGGGAGTACATGAAGTCACAGTGTGGGAGTACATAAAGTCACAGTGTGGGAGTACATAAAGTCACAGTGTGGGAGTACATAAAGTCACAGTGTGGGAGTACATAAAGTCACAGTCTGCGAGTACATGAAGTCACAGTGTGGGAGTAAATGAAGTCACAGTGCGGGAGTACTTGAAGTCACAATCTGCGAGTACATGAAGTCACAGTGTGGGAGTACATGCAGTCACAGTGTGGGAGTTCATGAAGTCACAGTGTGGGAGTATATGAAGTCACAGTCTGCGAGTACATGAAGTCATAGTGTGGGAGTAAATGTAGTCACAGCGTGGGAGTACATGAAGTAACAGTGTGGGAGAACATGAAGTCACAGTTTGGGAGTACATGAAGTCATAGCCTGCGAGTACATGAAGTCACAGTGTGGGAGTACATGAAGTCACAGTGTGGGAGTACATGAAATCACAGTGTGGGAGTACATGAAGTCACAGTGTGGGAGTACATGAAGTCACAGTGTGGGAGTACATGAAGTCATAGTGTGGGAGTAAATGTAGTCACAGCGTGGGAGTACATGAAGTCACAGTGCGGGAGTACATGAAGTAACAGTGTGGGAGTACATGAAGTCACAGTTTGGGAGTACATGAAGTCATAGCCTGCGAGTACATGAAGTCACAGTGTGGGTGTTACGATTCCTGTACTCCAGACTGGAGAAGATCTTATGGCAGAGATCTGAGTACAGGAATGAAATACAGGTTGTGGGAGCTGGAGAGCCTAGTAACCCCTGGCGCCCTAACTCCGTTGTCTCGCCCGTGTTATCAGAAATCCCCTGCGAGACTATGGTTGCTTGAGCCCATGGCAGCCGCGTTCGAAGGGCGGATTATGTCTGCCCAACCCCGATGCCCCCGCAGGTCTTAATGGGAGACAAGGGGAAGTCCGAGACAGGGAGATAACAAGGGGCCCTCTGACTAAGCAACCAAGCCAGGGGTTACAAGCTAACTTAACTAAATCAAAAGGTATGTGCGGACTAGCCGCCAGGGAAAAGGACAACCAAGGATCCACGGATCCGACACTCCTATCCGGCACCGCTGGACACCAGAGTGGATTTTGTGGAAGCGGAATCCTCCGCAAAGCACCAGAACTCAAAATAAACACAATAATAAATAGTAGCGGACAAGCCGCAACACACGGCTGCGCCGCGACTCACGAACACCACCAGATGTTAAAGGTGCTCGGTCAGACTCCAGGAACAGATGGTAACTTCCGAGTACTGGATCACTGAGAACAGGAACAAACGAACAGACCGGGACTGGGAACTCTCTCTGCAGCAGAATCAGGCAAACAGGAAGCTATCACCGGCGTCTGTGAGGAGTCCTGGGAGTGCTTTTAACAGAGAGTCTTCCAATCAGCTGTTTGGAGGCTGATTGGATTAAATGCCATGCAGCTGACAAGCTGCATGGCCAGGGAAACAGATGAGTGATAATATAAACTTAGACCCAGCAACGGGGAACACGATCCGACAGTGGCGTCCCCGTTGCTAGGCGCCGGCCGCACTGACGAGCGGACCCTCGGCGCCTAACAGTACCCCCCCCTTGAGGAGGGGTCAAGGAACCCCTAAATCCGGGTTTCTGAGGAAATTCTTGAAAAAATGCCCTTTTGAGCCTTGGGGCATGAAGGTCCTCATCTAGGACCCACGACCTTTCCTCAGGACCATAACCTGTCCAATGCACCAAAAAATAAAGCCGACCCCGGGACAGCTTGGAATCGAGAACCTTCTCAACCACGAACTCCTGCTGACCCTGTACATTAACTGGTGATCTCCCCTGAGGTTTTTTACGAGGAAATCTGCTAGATGAAACATATGGTTTGAGCAAAGAGCAATGGAAGGTATTTCCGATTCGTAACGTTTTTGGTAGCTGTAACCGGAAAGCAACTGGATTGACTTTTTTGATAATGAGAAATGGTCCAATAAATCTAGGACCCAATCTGGCTGAGGTTTGTCGAAGTTTGATATTGCGAGTCGACAGCCACACCCTGTCTCCTACTCTAAAAGTGCACGGCCGCCGGAACCTGTCCGAAAAATCTTTTTCCTTGAAAGCTGCTTTTCTGAGAGCTATGTGCACTTTTTTCCAAATAAGTTTAAGATGAGAGGTCAGGGCCAGAGAGGAGACAGAGGAATGTTGGAAAAATGAATTAGCTCTGGGGTGGAAACCAAAAACTGCAAAAAATGGAGACACATTGGTAGAGGAATGACAGGCATTATTATAAGCAAACTCTGCCAATGGAAGAAACTCAGACCAGTCATTTTGGAGTTTGGCCGAGTACAAACGCAAATATTGTTTTAAGGATTGGTTCACTCGCTCAGTCTGTCCATTTGATTGTGGATGATAACCGGAGGTTAATGATAATTTCATTTTTAACGAAGCACAAAAAGACTTCCAAAACTGTGCAATGAATTGTGGACCCCTGTCAGAAACAATATCAGTGGGTAACCCATGGAGTCTGAAAACATGACGGAGGAACAAGACTGCCAATCCCTGGGCAGATGGCAATCGGGGAAGACCAATAAAATGAGCCATCTTACTAAAACGGTCCACTACCACCCATATGACTGTGCATCCAGCTGACAGAGGGAGATCCACCACAAAATCCATGGAGATATGCGACCATGGTCTAAGAGGAACATTCAATGGCATAAGTTGACCAATAGGCAAAGAACGGGGAACTTTATGCTGTGCACAGACCTGACACGAAAAAACAAACTCTTTAATGTCTTTAGAAAGACCAGGCCACCACACTGCGCGGGATACCAATTCAAAAGTTTTAGCGACTCCCAGATGCCCTGCAACTTTGCTATCATGAAATTCCTCCAAAACAGTTGCTCTCAAAAACTCAGGAACAAAAAGACGACCAGCAGGAGTATTTCCCGGAGCTTGATGTTGAAGCAGCTTCAATTGAGAAAAAACATCCTGTGTGAGACCTGCCTGAATGACTGAAGGCGGAAGTATGAGAGTAACAGGACTGTTGTCTTGAGCGGGAAGAAAACTGCGTGAGAGGGCATCTGCCTTGGTATTCTTGGAACCAGGTCTGAAGGTGATAATGAATTTGAAACGAGTGAAAAATAAAGCCCAACGAGCCTGTCGGGCATTCAGTCGCTTAGCTGATTCAATGTATTGAAGATTTTTGTGATCTGTCAAAACAGAAATGGTATGGGTCGCTCCTTCAAGCCAATGTCTCCACTCCTCAAAAGCCCATTTAATAGCCAGCAACTCCCGATTACCAACATCGTAGTTGGATTCCGCAGATGAGAATTTCCTGGACATAAAGGCACAAGGATGTAACTCAAGGGAATCTGGATCCTTCTGAGAAAGGATAGCCCCTACACCAACCTCCGAGGCATCTACCTCAACGATGAAAGGCAATTCTGGGTTGGGATGTCTAAGGACAGGGGCTGAGACAAAGGCTTGTTTCAAGGCCTGAAAAGATACTTTAGCTTCACATGACCAATTGGTAGGATCTGCTCCCTTCTTAGTGAGTGCCACAATGGGAGCAACTATGTCAGAGAAAGAGTGAATAAACCTTCTGTAGTAGTTCGCAAACCCTAAAAAGCGCTGAATTGCTTTTAAGTTGGTGGGTTGCGCCCAACTCAGGATGGCTTGGAGCTTCTTAGGTTACATTCGGAATCCCCGAGGGGAAATAATGTACCCTAAAAAGGATACCTCCGTGACGTGAAATTCACACTTCTCCGGTTTGGCATACAAGTGATTTTCACGTAATTTCTTAAGTACCTGACGCACCTGGGTAACATGTTGTTCTATAGAGTCAGAATAAATCAAAATGTCGTCTAAATAGACCACAACGAATCTTCCCAGAAACTCACGGAGCACATCATTAATGAGATCCTGAAAGACTGCCGGAGCGTTAGATAGGCCGAAAGGCATGACCAGATACTCATAGTGACCTGATTGAGTACTGAATGCCGTTTTCCACTCATCCCCCGATCTGATTCTAATGAGATTATATGCTCCTCTCAGGTCAATCTTGGAAAAAATAACAGCCGAACGTAGCTGATCAAAGAGGACAGAGATCAGAGGCAGAGGGTAAGTATTCTTTACTGAGATTTTATTCAGGGCTCGAAAGTCAATGCAGGGTCTGAGGGAACCATCCTTCTTCTCTACGAAGAAAAAACCTGCACTTAAAGGGGATTTAGATGGCCTGATAAACCCTTTCTCAAGACTTTCTTTCACATACTCATTCATGGCCACAGTTTCAGGACCAGACAATGCATATAACCTTCCTTTAGGCAACGTGGCACCAGGAATTAACTCTATGGTACAATCATAAGGCCTATGGGGAGGCAAAATATCCGCATTGCCCTTGGAAAACACATCCAAAAAATCTTGGTACTCTCCAGGAATATGTGCGGGCCTGGCAGCAGCTACTCGGATAGGAAGTGTAATACATTCTTTATCACAGATGGTACTCCATTGTAGAATCTCCCCAGACTGCCAATCTATGATGGGATTATGAAAGGCCAGCCAAGGGTGACCCAGAACCACAGGAACTGCTGGACAATGGGTAAGAAAAAACTCAATCTTTTCAGAATGTAGAGCTCCCACCGAGAGCAAAACAGGAGGTGTACATAGAGAAATAACCCCATTGGATAAGGGACTCCCATCTAAACCATGCATGGTGATACACCTACTTAAGGTTAACTGAGGAATACCTAAGGCCTTGGCCCATGTTAAGTCCATAAAGTTTCCTGCAGCTCCACTGTCCACAAAAGCAGAGACCGAGGAACAGAGGCTGTAATAAGAAACTTTAGCAGGAACCAATAGTGAATTATTTGAGGAGATGAGCTGTAGACCAAAGTGAACCCCCTCACTATTCACTTGGTCAGGAAGTTTCCCGACTTGTTTGGGCAACTACGGGCAAAATGTCCCTTACCTCCGCAGTACAAACACAGACCAGAATTTTGCCTCCTGGTTCTTTCTTCCGGAGACAATTTGGAGAGACCAATCTGCATAGGCTCCTCCATGTCTATCGGAACGGAAGAAACACAGGGAAAAGAAACTACAGATGCCCCTTTCTCAGTCCTCCGCTCTCTGAGCCGACGATCTATTTTAATAGAGAGCTCCATGAGTTTATCAAGGTTCTCAGGAGCGGGATACTGAAGGAGGCTGTCTTTTATAGATTCAGATAAGCCGAGGCGAAACTGACTGCGCAGGGCAGGATCATTCCAGCCACAGTCGTTCGACCAACGGCGAAACTCCGTACAATAATTCTCTGCAGGATTCCTACCCTGTCTTAGAGCACGCAACTGACTTTCTGCGGATGCCTCTCTATCAGGGTCGTCATACAATAGCCCTAAAGATTTCAAAAAAGCGTCTACAGACGATAAGGCCGGATCGTCTGTCTTTAAACCAAAAGCCCAGGTCTGAGGATCCCCCTGAAGCAGAGAAATTATAATTCCAACCCGCTGAGCCTCCGTACCTGAGGAAACTGGTCTTAAACGAAAATACAGTTTACAAGACTCTTTAAAATTAAAAAACTGTTTTCTATCCCCAGAAAAACGGTCAGGCAGATGCATTTTTGGTTCAGGGATGACCCTCGGGGAAGTCCGTAACAGATCTTCCTGTGAGCTCACCCGGAGGGACAGATCCTGAACCATCTGGGTAAGTTCCTGAATCTGACTAACCAAAAACTGGCCAGGATTTGGCCCAACACCGGTGGGATTCATGAGGCCGACAAAATTCTCCCTACTGGATAAGTGAAAAAATTAACTCCTGTTGACATTTTTTCTTTTGTCTGGCCGGTGATAATGTTACGATTCCTGTACTCCAGACTGGAGAAGATCTTATGGCAGAGATCTGAGTACAGGAATGAAATACAGGTTGTGGGAGCTGGAGAGCCTAGTAACCCCTGGCGCCCTAACTCCGTTGTCTCGCCCGTGTTATCAGAAATCCCCTGCGAGACTATGGTTGCTTGAGCCCATGGCAGCCGCGTTCGAAGGGCGGATTATGTCTGCCCAACCCCGATGCCCCCGCAGGTCTTAATGGGAGACAAGGGGAAGTCCGAGACAGGGAGATAACAAGGGGCCCTCTGACTAAGCAACCAAGCCAGGGGTTACAAGCTAACTTAACTAAATCAAAAGGTATGTGCGGACTAGCCGCCAGGGAAAAGGACAACCAAGGATCCACGGAT
This sequence comes from Pseudophryne corroboree, assembly GCF_028390025.1. Taxonomy (NCBI): domain Eukaryota; kingdom Metazoa; phylum Chordata; class Amphibia; order Anura; family Myobatrachidae; genus Pseudophryne; species Pseudophryne corroboree. The sequence goes on along the minus strand of NC_086444.1, from coordinate 1,241,669,242 downwards.
CCGACACTCCTATCCGGCACCGCTGGACACCAGAGTGGATCTTGTGGAAGCGGAATCCTCCGCAAAGCACCAGAACTCAAAATAAACACAATAATAAATAGTAGCGGACAAGCCGCAACACACGGCTGCGCCGCGACTCACGAACACCACCAGATGTTAAAGGTGCTCGGTCAGACTCCAGGAACAGATGGTAACTTCCGAGTACTGGATCACTGAGAACAGGAACAAACGAACAGACCGGGACTGGGAACTCTCTCTGCAGCAGAATCAGGCAAACAGGAAGCTATCACCGGCGTCTGTGAGGAGTCCTGGGAGTGCTTTTAACAGAGAGTCTTCCAATCAGCTGTTTGGAGGCTGATTGGATTAAATGCCATGCAGCTGACAAGCTGCATGGCCAGGGAAACAGATGAGTGATAATATAAACTTAGACCCAGCAACGGGGAACACGATCCGACAGTGGCGTCCCCGTTGCTAGGCGCCGGCCGCACTGACGAGCAGACCCTCGGCGCCTAACAGTGGGAGTACATGAAGTCACAGTGTGGGAGTACATGAAATCACAGTGTGGGAGTACATGAAGTCACAGTGTGGGAGTACATGAAATCACAGTGTGGGAGTACATGAAATCACAGTGTGGGAGTACATGAAGTCACAGTGTGGAAGTACATGAAGTAACAGTGTGGGAGTACTAGAAATCACAGTCTGCGAGTACATGAAGTCACAGTGTGGGAGTAAATGAAGTCACAGTGCGGAAGTACATGAAGACACAGTGCGGGAGTACATGAAGTCACAGTATGGGAGTATATGAAGTCACAGTCTGCGAATTCATAAAGTCACAGTGTGGGAGTACATGAAGTAAAATTATGGGAGTACATGAAGTAACAGTGTGGGAGTACATGAAGTCTTAGTCTGCGAATACATGAAGTCACAGTGTGGGAGTACATGAAGTCACAGTGCGGGAGTACATGAAGTCACAGTATGCGAGTACATGAAGTCGCATTGTGGGAGTACATGAAGTCACAGTGTGGGAGTAAATGAAGTCACAGTGCGGGAGTATATGAAGTCACAGTGTGGTAGTACATGAAGTCACAGTGTGGGAGTACATGAAGTCATAGTCTGCGAGTACATGAAGTCTTAGTGCAGGAGTACGTGAAGTCACAATGTGGGAGTACATAAAGTCACAGTGTGGGAGTACATTAAGTCACAGTCTGCGAGTACATGAAGTCACAGTGTGGGAGTAAATGAAGTCACAGTGAGTGAGTACATGAAGTCACAATCTGCGAGTACATGAAGTCACAGTGTGGGAGTACATGAAGTCACAGTGTGGGAGTACATGAAGTCACGGTGTGGGAGTACATGAAGTCACAGTCTGCGAGTACATAAAGTCACAGTCTGCGAGTACATAAAGTCACAGTGTGGGAGTACATGAAGTCACAGTGTGGGAGTACATGAAATCACAGTGTGGGAGTACATGAAGTCACAGTGTGGGAGTACATGAAGTCAGAGAGCGGGAGTACATGAAGTCACAGTCTGCGAGTACATGAAGTCACAGTGTGGGAGTACATGAAGTCACAGTGTGGGAGTACATGAAGTCACAGTGTGGGAGTACATGAAGTCACAGTGAGGGAGTACATGAAGTCACAGTGTGGGAGTACATGAAGTCACAGTGTGGGAGTACATGCAGTCACAGTGTGGGAGTACATGAAGTCACAGTGTGGGAGTACATGAAGTCATAGTCTGCGAGTACATGAAGTCACAGTGTGGGAGTACATGAAGTCATAGTCTGCGAGTACATGAAGTCACAGTGTGGGAGTACATGAAGTCACAGTGTGGGAGTACATGAAGTCACAGTTTGGTAGTACATGAAGTCATAGCCTGCGAGTACATGAAGTCACAGTGTGGGAGTACATGAAGTCACAGTGTGGGAGTACATGAAGTCACAGTGTGGGAGTACATGAAGTCACAGTGTGGGAGTACATGAAATCACAGTGTGGGAGTACATGAAGTCACAGTGTGGGAGTACATGAAGTAACAGTGTGGGAGTACTTGAAATCACAGTCTGCGAGTACATGAAGTCACAGTGTGGGAGTAAATTAAGTCACAGTGCGGGAGTACATAAAGTCACAGTGCGGGAGTACATGAAGTCACAGTGCGGCAGTACATGAAGTCACAGTGTGGGAGTATATGAAGTCACAGTGTGGGAGTATATGAAGTCACAGTCTGCGAGTTCATGAAGTCACAGTCTGCGAATTCATAAAGTCACAGTGTGGGAGTACATGAAGTAAAATTATGGGAGTACATGAAGTAACAGTGTGGGAGTACATGAAGTCTTAGTCTGCGAATACATGAAGTCACAGTGTGGGAGTACATGAAGTCACAGTGCGGGAGTACATGAAGTCACAGTCTGCGAGTACATGAAGTCGCATTGTGGGAGTACATGAAGTCACAGTGCGGGAGTATATGAAGTCACAGTGTGGGAGTACATGAAGTCACAGTGTGGGAGTACATGAAGTCATAGTCTGCGAGTACATGAAGTCTTAGTGCAGGAGTACGTGAAGTCACAATGTGGGAGTACATAAAGTCACAGTGCGGGAGTACATGAAGTCACAGTGTGGGAGTAAATGAAGTCACAGTGTGGGAGTACATGAAGTCACAGTCTGCGAGTACATGAAGTCACAGTGTGGGAGTACATGAAGTCACAGTGTGGGAGTACATGAAGTCATGGTGTGGGAGTACATGAAGTCATGGTGTGGGAGTATATGAAGTCACAGTCTGCGAGTACATGAAGTCACAGTCTGCGAGTACATAAAGTCACAGTCTGCGAGTACATAAAGTCACAGTGTGGGAGTACATGAAGTAACAGTGTGGGAGTACATGAAGTCACAGTGTGAGAGTACATGAAGTCACAGTGTGGGAGTACATGAAATCACAGTGTGGGAGTACATGAAGTAACAGTGAGGGAGTACATGAAGTCACAGTGTGGGAGTACATGAAGTCACAGTGTGGGAGTACATGAAGTCATAGTGTGGGAGTACATGAAGTCATAGTGTGGGAGTAAATGAAGTCATAGTGTGGGAGTAAATGTAGTCACAGCGTGGGAGTACATGAAGTCACAGTGCGGGAGTACATGAAGTAACAGTGTGGGAGTACATGAAGTCACAGTGCGGGAGTACATTAAGTAACAGTGAGGGAGTACATGAAGTCACAGTGTGGGAGTACATGAAGTAACAGTGTGGGAGTACATGAAGTCACAGTGTGGGAGTACATGAAGTCACAGTGTGGGAGTACATGAAGTCACAGTGTGGGAGTACATGAAGTCACGGTCTGCGAGTACAAGAATTCACAGTGTGGGAGTACATGAAGTCACAGTGCGAGAGTACACGAAGTCACATTGTGGGAGTACATGAAGTCACAGTGTGGAAGTAAATGAAGTCACAGTGCGGGAGTACATGAAGTCACAATCTGCGAGTACATGAAGTCACAGTGCGGGAGTACATGAAGTCACAGTGTGGGAGTACATGAAGTCAGAGAGCGGGAGTACATGAAGTCACAGTCTGCGAGTACATGAAGTCACAGTGCGGGAGTACATGAAGTCACAGTGCGGGAGTACATGAAGTCACAGTGTGGGAGTATATGAAGTCACAGTGTGGGAGTTCATGAAGTCATAGTCTGCGAATTCATAAAGTCACAGTGTGGGAGTACATGAAGTCACAGTGTGGGAGTACATGAAGTCACAGTGTGGGAGTACATGAAGTCATAGTGTGGGAGTACATGAAGTCATAGTGTGGGAGTAAATGTAGTCACAGTGTGGGAGTACATCAAGTCACAGTGCGGGAGTACATGAAGTAACAGTGTGGGAGTACATGAAGTCACAGTGCGGGAGTACATTAAGTAACAGTGCGGGAGTATATGAAGTCACAGTGTGGTAGTACATGAAGTCACAGTGTGGGAGTACATTAAGTCACAGTCTGCGAGTACATGAAGTCACAGTGTGGGAGTAAATGAAGTCACAGTGAGTGAGTACATGAAGTCACAATCTGCGAGTACATGAAGTCACAGTGTGGGAGTACATGAAGTCACAGTGTGGGAGTACATGAAATCACGGTGTGGGAGTATATGAAGTCACAGTCTGCGAGTACATGAAGTCACAGTCTGCGAGTACATGAAGTCACAGTGTGGGAGTACATGAAGTCACAGTGTGGGAGTACATGAAGTAACAGTGTGGGAGTACATGAAGTCACAGTGTGAGAGTACATGAAGTCACAGTGTGGGAGTACATGAAATCACAGTGTGGGAGTACATGAAGTAACAGTGAGGGAGTACATGAAGTCACAGTGTGGGAGTACATGAAATCACGGTGTGGGAGTATATGAAGTCACAGTCTGCGAGTACATGAAGTCACAGTCTGCGAGTACATAAAGTCACAGTGTGGGAGTACATGAAGTAACAGTGTGGGAGTACATGAAGTCACAGTGTGAAAGTACATGAAGTCACAGTGTGGGAGTACATCAAGTAACAGTGAGGGAGTACATGAAGTCACAGTGTGGGAGTACATGAAGTCACAGTGTGGGAGTACATGAAGTCACAGTGTGGGAGTACATGAAGTCATAGTGTGGGAGTAAATGTAGTCACAGTGTGGGAGTACATTAAGTCACAGTCTGCGAGTACATGAAGTCACAGTGTGGGAGTAAATTAAGTCACAGTGAGTGAGTACATGAAGTCACAATCTGCGAGTACATGAAGTCACACAGTGTGGGAGTACATGAAGTCACAGTGTGGGAGTACATGAAGTCACGGTGTGGGAGTATATGAAGTCACAGTCTGCGAGTACATTAAGTCACAGTCTGCGAGTACATGAAGTCACAGTGTGGGAGTACATGAAGTAACAGTGTGAGAGTACATGAAGTCACAGTGTGAGAGTACATGAAGTCACAGTGTGAGAGTACATGAAGTCACAGTGTGGGAGTACATGAAATCACAGTGTGGGAGTACATGAAGTAACAGTGAGGGAGTACATGAAGTCACAGTGTGGGAGTACATGAAGTCACAGTGTGGGAGTACATGAAGTCACATTGTGGGAGTACATGAAGTCACAGTGTGGGAGTACATGAAGTCACAGTGTGGGAGTATATGAAGTCACAGTCTGCGAGTTCATGAAGTCACAGTCTGTGAATACATAAAGTCACAGTGTGGGAGTACATGAAGTAACAGTATGGGAGTACATGAAGTAACAGTGTGAGTACATGAAGTCACAGTGCGGGAGTACATGAAGTCACAGTGTGGGAGTACATGAAGTCACGGTCTGCGAGTACAAGAATTTACAGTGTGGGAGTACATAAAGTCACAGTGTGGGAGTACATGAAGTCACAGTGCGGGAGTACATGAAGTCATAGTGTGGGAGTAAATGACGTCACAGCGTGGGAGTACATGAAGTCATAGTCTGCGGTACATGAAGTCACAGTGTGGGAGTAAATGAAGTCACAGTGCGGGAGTACATGAAGACATAGTGTGGGAGTAAATGACGTCACAGCGTGGGAGTACATGAAGTCACAGTGCGGGAGTACATGATGTCACAGTGTGGAAGTACATGAAGTCATAGTGTGAGAGTAAATGAAGTCACAGTGTGGGAGTAAATGAAGTCACAGTGCGGGAATACATAAAGTCACAGTGCGGGAATACATAAAGTCACAGTGCGGAAGTACATGAAGTCACAGTGCGGGAGTACATGAAGTAACAGTGTGGGAGTACATGAAGTCACAGTGCGGGAGTACATGAATTCACAGTGCGGGAGTACATGAATTCACAGTGCGGGAGTACATGAAGTCATAGTCTGCGAGTACATGAAGTCACAGTGTGGGAGTAAATGAAGTCACAGTGCGGGAGTACATGAAGTCACAATCTGCGAGTACATGAAGTCACAGTGTGGGAGTACATGAAGTCACAGTGCGGGAGTACATGAAGTCACAGTGTGGGAGGAAAATAAAGTCACAGTGTGAGAGTACATGAAGTCACAGTGTGGGAGTACATGAAGTCATATTCTGCGAGTACATGAAGTCACAGTCTGCAAGTATATAAAGTCACAGTGTGGGAGTACATGAAGTAACAGTGTGGGAGTACATGAAGTCACAGTGTGAGAGTACATGAAGTCACAGTATGCGAGTACATAAAGTCACAGTGTGGGAGTACATGAAGTCACAGTGTGGGAGTACATGAAGTAACAGTGTGGGAGAACATGAAGTCACAGTTTGCGAGTACATGAAGTCACAGTGTGGGAGTAAATTAAGTCACAGTGCGGGAGTACATGAAGTCACAGTGCGGGAGTACATGAAGTCACAGTGTGGGAGTAAATGAAGTCACAGTGCGGGAGTACATGAAGTCACAATCTGCGAGTACATGAAGTCACAGTGTGGGAGTACATTAAGTCACAGTGTGGGAGTACATGAAGTCACAGTGTGGGAGTACAAGAAGTCACAGTGTGGGAATATATGAAGTCACAGTGTGGGAGTACATGAAGTCACAGTCTGCGAGTACATGATGTCACATTGTGGGAGTACATGTAGTCACAGTGTGGGAGTACATGAAGTCACAGTGTGGGAGTATATGAAGTCACAGTGTGGGAGTATATGAAGTCACAGTCTGCGAGTTCATGAAGTCACAGTCTGCGAATACATAAAGTCACAGTGTGGGAGTACATGAATTCACAGTGTGGGAGTACATGAAGTCATAGTCTGCGAGTACATGAAGTCACAGTGTGGGAGTACATGAAGTCACAGTGTGGGAGTACATGAAGTCACGGTGTGGGAGTATATGAAGTCACAGTCTGCGAGTACATGAAGTCACAGTCTGCGAGTACATAAAGTCACAGTGTGGGAGTACATGAAGTAACAGTGTGGGAGTACATGAAGTCACAGTGTGAGAGTACATGAAGTCACAGTCTGCGAGTACATAAAGTCACATTGTGGGAGTACATGATGTCACAGTGTGGAAGTACATGAAGTCATAGTGTGAGAGTAAATGAAGTCACAGGGGTTTATTTACTAAGATTCGTAATTTTCAGAATCATGTTCAAGTTCAATCGCGACTGACAACGACAGTGTAAAATTGCAACTTTTTGAATTGATTACGACTAATTTACTAAGCTGTCGTATTCGTATTTTCCGTATCTTCCGATGTCGATGTCATTCGTGCTTTTCTGCTGTAGATTGCGGCCGCGTTTGCTATTTCGCGGCCGCGTTGGTGTGTTTTTTTTACGACTGCGTCACAAGTCTGTTACGGCAGTGATTTGGAATTTGCTGCCGCGTTTTTACTTCTAAGTTTCGTTTACGTCACGCGGCCGTGATTGGTTGTATTCGTGATGGAGGAGTGTCTGTGCATGTTACTATAAAAACGCCCCAAACACTCCGCACCTCGTGGGTTTAGCTAGTGGAGAGGAGAGAGGAAGGTGTATTTGGAGTTGGTGAGTTTGGTGGAGTTTTTGGTGGATTTGGAGAGGAGTTTGGTGATTGTTGAGTGCTGTACTGTGTGTGTTAGTAATCTTGTGATCTTTGTAGTATTGTTTTTTCACAGTTTGTAAACTTTTTTGTCCTTGTATTTTTTTTCCAGTCTTTTGTCATTGTTTGTGAGTGAGTGAGCGTGTGTGTTGGCTGTGTGGTGTGTAGTAGGAGTAGTGGAGGAGTGTGTTTTGTGTTTTCATTTTTCTGTGTTTTATGTTGTTTGTCATGTCCGACTCAGAGGTCAGTGTGGTGGCGGAGGTTAGTGAGGTGGAGGCTGGTAGTGAGGTGGAGGCTGGTAGTGAGGTGGAGGCTGGTAGTGAGGTGGAGGCTGGTAGTGAGGTGGAGGGGGGTAGTGAGAGGGAGGAGGTTAGTGAGGAGGAGGAGGAGGGGGTGCCTGTTGGTGTATTTTCCAGTGATAGTGATGGTGTTGTGGCTCCGCAGCCACGCACCACTACCAAGACTACAGGAATATAAAGTTCAGCTATGCTGAAAACATGGCGTTGGTGCGTGAGCTGATGAAGCACCATCGCCAATTGTTTGGTCAGGATGCTGCCAGGGTGTCCTCCCGCAGGAAGTCTGCCCTGTGGGGGCAAGTCATACTTGCTGTGAATAGTGAGGGTGTGGTGAGGCGGACTGAGGACACGTGCCGCAAGCGATTTTATGATATTAAGCGGCGTGTCAAGGCCAAGATGGCCAAAGAGTCCAAATCTGCACGGAGAACCGGAGGTGGGCCACCTTTACGTGTAAGCTATCGGGACTGGGAGGAGCCTGTGCGGGCATTGATTCCTTGCGAAGTGGTGTCTGCTACTCATGTCCGGGATTCGGACCGACCCACGCAGGATGGTAAGTTTGATTTGTTATATTGTTCTTAAAATGTCAGTAAAATGTAGAGAATATCATTTTTAAAGTGTAAAGGATGCATTGTTTAACTCAAAACAGATTGCAGGCCTATGCTCCCTTAAGGTGTGTTTGTGTTTATAATGTTCTTTTTTCTCCTTGTTTATGCAATATTTTAAATTTATTTTTTTTTCAAAAACATGTGCATTGTTTTATCTAAAATATTTTTAAATTTTTGGCTCAATTTTTGGCGATAATGCTTGAACATGTGTGTTTGATTTAAATCAACAAAAGGTATTTTTTAGTAACTAACTGAAAAGAGGGGCAATTTTTAAAACATTACATTATTAAAACATTTGCAACTACTCAATCTCTGCAATATCTGAGGCAAAAATCAAATTTTCGATACATTTATTGTGTGCCACATCAAGTACATTTTAATATACAACTAAAAATCAGGAATCAAGAAGCACTTAAGCTTAAATATTTGTTTGAAACAATACCTAATAGATGCTTACAGTACATTAATGGGTTTCAGTGGGTCATTTTTCAAAATACATGGTAATAATGTTGGGGTCACTTTTTCAACAGTCACACAGACCAGCCACCCAGACAGGCCTCAGACAAGTCAGGATGAGGCAGGGATTGCAGGTAAGTCTTCACTGTAGTCACATATTCTGAAAACACATAGAAGTACAAAATATTAATTCTTAATTTTGCACCTAGGTTCTGCTTCTGGAAGCCGACCTCCTGTAAGGCGGCCATCACAGGGCTTGGGCCACTTACCCAGGAGGCCAACTAAGACACGGCGTCCTGGGTCTGATTCAGCACCTCCATCATCCCCACCCAGGCGAAGACTTTCGGCAGTGTCACCCCAGCCACCACTGGCACTATTGGCGAGTTCGCAGAGTGATGAGCCCAGATCACCTCAGTTATCTGGTGAGTAAAAACATAAATTAAACACATAAGCAATAATATACACAGTACACTTAAGATGTGGTTAGTTGGTTTGGAGTTTACATGTTTTCAACAACAAGCAATGTTATGTAACGTCTTAAATTGCTAAAGGTGCTTTAATCAAATTATATAAGGTCTTAGTGGATGGTGTCGACAACCTATTTGTATGAAAAGATCAGATTTGAATAAAAATTAAGCACACACACGTTCACATTTTCAAAAAAAATGAATACAATTAATTTTTGCCCCAAAAAAAACCACACCATTCTAGTGTTCACACATCGCCCCTGTCCAGTATGTAGATGGCTTACTTGCTCTGCTCCTCTGGACTATACAGGTAAGTAGGCTATATCGTCGTGAGGTGAGGGAATCTAACAGTGTAATGATGTGGAGGGGAGTTAGTTAGGTGAGGAATATGCAAATCTGTCTATGTTAGCGCCTGTGTTGGTATATTTTTAACACTAGCTTTAAACTGGTTAAAGTTGAGAAAAACAAGTGTTAATAATTCAAAAATGGAGTATTATGAATATATTAATGTGTTGCATTAGCCATGAAAATTTAAAAATAATAAAACATTGCATGTTGCCCACCCCATACAGAGCACAACTTGATGTCCGCCGTGGACCAGCAGGGCCCAGACCAACAGCCATCCATCACACTGCAACTGACAGCTGTTGACCCAAGCATGCCAATACAGTTGCAGGATATACCACAAGCACCCATCAGTCCCCAACTGGCACAAGCTCCGCCCCCAAGCCAAATTCCTGACGATTTCTGGGCCAGTTGGACAAGCCAACAGGCCCAAAGCAATGCCAGCCTGACCCAACATACACAACACCTTGCCAGTCTGCCCCATCATCTACCGCGTATTAGTCGCAACTCGGGCAGACTGATAGTACAAGTAGGGCGAATGGCTACCTCAATGGAGCAAATTAGGGCAGAAAACAGCCAAATGAATGCACATTTAACCCGCATTATAGATGAGCAACAGCGCCATCAGCAGGCACTCGTTCAGCTCATTCAACACAATCAAGTGGTGAATGAGTCCTTATCCAGGATTGTAGCCAGCCACACTGCTACTAACACTCAGCTGATTGCAAGTTTAAATAATTTGAGCAGCAATATTTCTATGATGGGAGCTCAGCAAGTCACCTCCAGCTCGGGGACCACGACCCCTATCCAAACGCCAGTAACCTCCCCTGTTCGGCGTTCCTCAAGAGCACGTGCCAGTGAGCCAGCACCCAGCACACACAAGCGAAAAAAATAACTTTTTTGTTTGAAAAATAAATTCAAAAATTTGACTATAAAACACATTCCTGTGTCCGTCTCCAAAATTTATGAAGCTGGTCTGTATGTATGTATGTATGTTTTTCCAGGGTAATGACTGTAAATGTTTTGTTAGCATCAACTAAGCACAATGGACACACCACTATAAACAACAAACAGTAAGTAACAAAACACACAATAGAAAGTAGAGCAAAGTGTTTAGTGAAGGATAATTACAGCATAATAAAACTGACCTGTAAAATATCGCTGGATAACTTCTTGACGTACCTGCCTCCCTACATTTGTACTCACACTGTCACCAGATGGTTCTAACTCCTCTGCTTGCTGACTGCTTTCTCCCTCATCATGTGCCAGATGTTGACTTAAACACAGATTATGGAGAAAACAGCAGCAGAACACAATTCGAGTCACCTTTGAGGGACTATACAACAAAAGGCCACCAGATTTATCCAGACACCGAAAACGTGACTTCAGCACCCCAAAACATCTTTCTATCACATTCCGCGTAGCCTTATGTGCATGATTATAACTGTGTTCAGCAGGAGAATCAGGTTGGGACAATGGAGTAAGGAGCCAAGAGTAGCAGCCGTAACCCCCATCACCTGAAAAACATATATAGTCAACATTAGGACATATGTTAGATTATTCTTTCACCTCCTCCAAACTCTAGGTTGTGGTTAAAAGACAGACACACAAAACATTTTCAACATACCCAACAGCCAGCCATCAGGCATTTGTCCCTCCTCAAATTTATCGAAGAGCGATGACTGACTGAGGATGAAGGAGTCATGGCAGGCACCAGGGTAACCTGCAACAACACTCATAATTTTTAATTTTGCATCACAGACCACCTGGACATTAGTTGATTGATCCATATGCCTATTAGTATATATATACTGGCGGCCCTTAGGTGATCTCAGCTGAACGTGTGTGCAATCTATGGCCCCCAGCACATTGGGCATGCCAGCAAGCTCATAGAAAGCTACCCTGACAGCACTCCACTCCGACTCCTCAGTAGGGAAGCAGATTGAGGCTTTAATGTGTGGCTCCAACACATCCAAAACCTGAGTGGACATTAAAGAAGCTAAGGTGAGTGTCATGTTAGGTATTCTCTACAATACTGTGGTGTTTCAACTTACACAAGCAACACTTAGCCATAACCGCATATGTATTTTTAGACTCACCTGCATCAAATATCTGGAAAAGGTGGGCTGTGAGATCCCAATGACGTCGCCTGCCACAGCCTGGAAGCTCCCAGTAGCCATAAAGTGTAACACAGCCAGGAGTTTGTGTAGGCCTGAGACAGAGCGAGAGCGTGCTGTCTCAGGGTCTATGCCCAGTTTGACAAGGTCATACAGGTGGAAAATGTGGTTTCGATTTAGGCGGAACATCTGTATGACCCTATCATCGGACAATGCATTTAAGTTTAAACGCCCTCTAAAAAAACGAGGCTGGCGCAGCCTCCGCGGTACCTGGACAACCTGTTGGCCATGTTCACTTACCTGGTCCTGATTCCTGGAAGCCTCATGGAGCAGTCTAACGTATCCCACAGCCAACAAAAAACCATTGCCACACACCACAGCCGCCATTTCAGAGTGAGAGAAGTTCAGAATGTGCCTGAAACACTTTTATAGGCCCAAAAAATCAGGTGTGAGTAATGGATAATTTAGTACACATGTAAACGCGGTTTCAAAAGGCTGGCGCGTTTTTTTTTAGGAAAAAAATGCGAATCGTAATTTTTCGCGGCCGCAAAAGCATTTTCGCGGCAGCAAATACAATTACGAATGGTTAGTAAATGACCGAGATTCATATCTAAACAGGCGTAATTTGACCGATGGTGTATTCATTCGTAATTTTGCACTTGGACTAGAAAAAAAATACGAATGCCCACATCACTGCCGTGATTACTGTTTAGTAAATGACCGAGATGCCACTTAGAAGAAAAAATGCCATCACGGTCAAAATCGGGAGCTTAGTAAATATACCCCACAGTGTGGGAGTATATGAAGTCACAGTCTGCGAGTTCATGAAGTCACAGTCTGCGAATACATAAAGTCACAGTGTGGGAGTACATGAAGTAACAGTGAGAGTACATGAAGTCACAGTGTGGGAGTACATGAATTCACAGTGTGGGAGTACATGAAGTCACAGTGTGGGAGTACATGAAGTCACAGTGTGGGAGTACATGAAGTCACAGTGTGGGAGTACATGAAGTCACAGTGTGGGAGTACATGAAGTCACGGTCTGCGAGTACAAGAATTCACAGTGTGGGAGTACATGAAGTCACAGTGCGAGAGTACACGAAGTCACATTGTGGGAGTACATGAAGTCACAGTGTGGAAGTAAATGAAGTCACAGTGCGGGAGTACATGAAGTCACAATCTGCGAGTACATGAAGTCACAGTGCGGGAGTACATGAAGTCACAGTGTGGGAGTACATGAAGTCAGAGAGCGGGAGTACATGAAGTCACAGTCTGCGAGTACATGAAGTCACAGTGTGGGAGTACATGAAGTCACAGTGTGGGAGTACATGAAGTCACAGTGTGGGAGTACATGAAGTCACAGTGTGGGAGTACATGAAGTCAGAGAGCGGGAGTACATGAAGTCACAGTCTGCGAGTACATGAAGTCACAGTGTGGGAGTACATGAAGTCACAGTGTGGGAGTACATGAAGTCACAGTGTGGGAGTACATGAAGTCACAGTGTGGGAGTACATGAAGTCACAGTGTGGGAGTACATGAAGTCACAGTGAGGGAGTACATGAAGTCACAGTGTGGGAGTACATGAAGTCACAGTGAGGGAGTACATGAAGTCACAGTGTGGGAGTACATGCAGTCACATTGTGGGAGTACATGAAGTCACAGTGTGGGAGTACATGAAGTCATAGTCTGCGAGTACATGAAGTCACAGTGTGGGAGTACATGAAGTCACAGTGTGGGAGTACATGAAAGCACAGTTTGGGAGTACATGAAGTCATAGCCTGCGAGTACATGAAGTCACAGTGTGGGAGTACATGAAGTCGCAGTGTGGGAGTACATGAAGTCACAGTGAGGGAGTACATGAAGTCACCGTGTGGGAGTACATGCAGTCACATTGTGGGAGTACATGAAGTCACAGTGTGGGAGTACATGAAGTCATAGTCTGCGAGTACATGAAGTCACAGTGTGGGAGTACATGAAGTCACAGTGTGGGAGTACATGAAGTCACAGTTTGGGAGTACATGAAGTCATAGCCTGCGAGTACATGAAGTCACAGTGTGGGAGTACATGAAATCACAGTGTGGGAGTACATGAAGTCACAGTGTGGGAGTACATGAAGTCACAGTGTGGGAGTACATGAAGTCACAGTGTGGGAGTACATGAAATCACAGTGTGGGAGTACATGAAGTCACAGTGTGGGAGTACATGAAGTAACAGTGAGGGAGTACTTGAAATCACAGTCTGCGAGTACATGAAGTCACAGTGCGGGAGTACATAAAGTCACAGTGCGGGAGTACATGAAGTCACAGTGCGGGAGTACATGAAGTCACAGTGTGGGAGTATATGAAGTCACAGTGTGGGAGTATATGAAGTCACAGTGTGGGAGTATATGAAGTCACAGTCTGCGAGTTCATGAAGTCACAGTCTGCGAATTCATAAAGTCACAGTGTGGGAGTACATGAAGTAAAATTATGGGAGTACATGAAGTAACAGTGTGGGAGTACATGAAGTCTTAGTTTGCTAATACATGAAGTCACAGTGTGGGAGTACATGAAGTCACTGTGCGGGAGTACATGAAGTCACAGTCTGCGAGTACATGAAGTCGCATTGTGGGAGTACATGAAGTCACAGTGTGGGAGTAAATGAAGTCACAGTGCGGGAGTATATGAAGTCACAGTGTGGTAGTACATGAAGTCACAGTTTGGGAGTACATGAAGTCATAGCCTGCGAGTACATGAAGTCACAGTGTGGGAGTACATGAAGTCACAGTGTGGGAGTACATGAAGTCACAGTGTGGGAGTATATGAAGTCACAGTCTGCGAGTTCATGAAGTCACAGTCTGCGAATACATAAAGTCACAGTGTGGGAGTACATGAAGTAACAGTAGGGGAGTACATGAAGTAACAGTGTGAGTACATGAAGTCACAGTGCGGGAGTACATGAAGTCACAGTGTGGGAGTACATGAAGTCACAGTGTGGGAGTACATGAAGTCACAGTGTGGGAGTACATGAAGTCACAGTGTGGGAGTACATGAAGTCACAGTGCGGGAGTACATGAAGTCACAGTGTGGGAGTACATGAAGTCACAGTGTGGGAATACATGAAGTCACAGTGTGGGAGTACATGAAGTCACAGTGTGGGAGTACATTAAGTCACAGTGCGAGAGTACACAAAGTCACATTGTGGGAGTACATGAAGTCACAGTGTGGGAGTACGTGAAGTCACAGTGTGGGAGTACATGAAGTAACAGTGTGGGAGTACATGAAGTCACAGTGTGGGAGTACATGAAGTCATAGTCTGCGAGTACATGAAGTCACAGTGAGGGAGTACATGAAGTCACAGTGAGGGAGTACATGAAGTCACAGTGCGGGAAAACATAAAGTCACAGTGTGGAAGTACATGAAGTCACAGTGTGGGAGTACATGAAGTAACAGTGTGGGAATACATGAAGTCACAGTGTGGGAATACATGAAGTAACAGTGTGGGAGTACATGAAGTCACAGTGTGAGAGTACATGAAGTCACAGTGTGGGAGTACATGAAGTCACAGTGTGGGAGTACATGAAGTCATAGTCAGCGAGTACATGAAGTCACAGTGTGGGAGTAAATTAAGTCACAGTGCGGGAGTACATGAAGTCACAATCTGCGAGTACATGAAGTCACAGTGAGGGAGTACATGAAGTCACAGTGTGGGAGTAAATGAAGTCACAGTGCGGGAGTACATGAAGTCACAATCTGCGAGTACATGAAGTCACAGTGAGGGAGTACATGAAGTCACAGTGTGGTAGTACATGAAGTCACAGTGTGGGAGTACATGAAGTCACAGTCAACGAGTACATGAAGTCACAGTCTGCAAGTATATAAAGTCACAGTGTGGGAGTACATGAAGTCACAGTGTGGGAGTACATGAAGTCACAGTGTGAGAGTACATTAATTCACAGTGTGGGTGTACATGAAGTCACAGTGCGAGAGTACATGAAGTCACAGTGTGGGAGTACATGAAGTCACAGTGGGGGAGTACATAAAGTCACAGTCTGCGAGTACATGAAGTCACAGTGTGGGAGTACATAAAGTCACAGTCTGCGAGTACATGAAGTCACAGTGTGGGAGTACATGAAGTCACAGTGCGGGAGTATATGAAGTCACAGTGTGGGAGTACATGAAGTCAAAGTGTGGGAGTACATGAAGTCATAGTCTGCAAATACATAAAGTCACAGTGCGGAAGTACATGAAGTCACAGTGTGGGAGAACATTAAGTCACAGTCTGCGAGTACATGAAGTCACAGTGTGGGAGTAAATGAAGTCACAGTGCGGGAGTACTTGAAGTCACAATCTGCGAGTACATGAAGTCACAGTGTGGGAGTACATGCAGTCACAGTGTGGGAGTTCATGAAGTCACAGTGTGGGAGTATATGAAGTCACAGTCTGCGAGTACATGAAGACACAGTCTGTGAGTACATAAAGTCACAGTGTGGGAGTACATGAAGTAACAGTGTGGGAGTACATGAAGTCACAGTGTGGGAGTACATGAAGTCACAGTGCGGGAGTACATGAAGTCACAGTGTGGGAGTACATGAAGTCACAGTCTACGAGTACATGAAGTCACAGTCTACGAGTACATGAAGTCAGAGTCTGTGAGTACATAAAGTCACAGTGTGGGAGTACATGAAGTCACAGTCTGCCAGTACATGAAGTCACAGTGCGGGAGTAAATGAAGTCACAGTGCGGTAGTACATGAAGTCACAGTGCGGGAGTACATGAAGTCACAGGGGTATATTTACTAAGCTCCCGATTTTGTCCGAGATGACGTTTTTTCTTCAAAGTGTCATCTCGGTCATTTACTAAACACTAATCAAGGCAGTGATGAGGGCATTCGTAATTTTTTGCAAGTCCAAGTAAAAAATTACGAATGAATACACCATCGGTCAAATTACGCCTGTTTAGATATGAATCTCGGTCATTTACTAACCATTCGTAATTGTAATTGCTGCCGCGAAAATGCATTCGCGGCCGCGAAAAATTACAAATCGTAATTTTTTCCTAAAAAAAAACGCGCCAGCCTTTGAAAACCGCGTTTGCATGTGTACTCAATTATCCATTACTCACACCTGAATGTTTGGCCCTATAAAAGTGTTTCAGCCACATTCTGAACTTCTCTCACTCTGAAATGGCGGCTGTGGTGTGTGGCAATGGTTTTTTGTTTGCTGTGGGATACCTTAGACTGCTCCATGAGGCTTCCAGGAATCAGGCCCAGGTAAGTGAACATGGTCAACAGGTTGTCCAGGTACCGCGGAGGCTGCGCCAGCCTCGTTTTTTTAGAGGGCGTTTAAACTTAAATGCATTGTCCGATGATAGGGTCATACAGATGTTCCGCCTAAATAGAACCAACATTTTCCACCTGTATGACCTTGTCAAACTGGGCATAGACCCTGAGACAGCACGCTCTCGCTCTGTCTCAGGCCTACACAAACTCCTGGCTGTGTTACACTTTATGGCTACTGGGAGCTTCCAGGCTGTGGCAGGCGACGTCATTGGTATCTCACAGCCCACCTTTTCAAGATATTTGATGCAGGTGAGTCTAAAAATACATATGCGGTTATGGCTAAGTGTTGCTTCTGTAAGTTGAAACACCACAGTATTGTAGAGACTACCTAACATGACACTCACCTTAGCTTCTTTAATGTCCACTCAGGTTTTGGATGTGTTGGAGCCACACATTAAAGCCTCAATCTGCTTCCCTACCGAGGAGTCGGAGTGGAGTGCTGTCAGGGTAGCTTTCTATGAGCTTGCTGGCATGCCGAATGTGCTGGGGGCCATAGATTGCACACACGTTCAGCTGAGATCACCTAAGGGCCGCCAATATATATATACTAATAGGCGTAGCCTTATGTGCATGATTATAACTGTGTTCAGCAGGAGAATCAGGTTGGGACAATGGAGTAAGGAGCCAAGAGTAGCAGCCGTAACCCCCATCACCTGAAAAACATATATAGTCAACATTAGGACATATGTTAGATTATTCTTTCACCTCCTCCAAACTCTAGGTTGTGGTTAAAAGACAGACACACAAAACATTTTCAACATACCCAACAGCCAGCCATCAGGCATTTGTCCCTCCTCAAATTTATCGAAGAGCGATGACTGACTGAGGATGAAGGAGTCATGGCAGGCACCAGGGTAACCTGCAACAACACTCATAATTTTTAATTTTGCATCACAGACCACCTGGACATTAGTTGATTGATCCATATGCCTATTAGTATATATATACTGGCGGCCCTTAGGTGATCTCAGCTGAACGTGTGTGCAATCTATGGCCCCCAGCACATTGGGCATGCCAGCAAGCTCATAGAAAGCTACCCTGACAGCACTCCACTCCGACTCCTCAGTAGGGAAGCAGATTGAGGCTTTAATGTGTGGCTCCAACACATCCAAAACCTGAGTGGACATTAAAGAAGCTAAGGTGAGTGTCATGTTAGGTATTCTCTACAATACTGTGGTGTTTCAACTTACACAAGCAACACTTAGCCATAACCGCATATGTATTTTTAGACTCACCTGCATCAAATATCTGGAAAAGGTGGGCTGTGAGATCCCAATGACGTCGCCTGCCACAGCCTGGAAGCTCCCAGTAGCCATAAAGTGTAACACAGCCAGGAGTTTGTGTAGGCCTGAGACAGAGCGAGAGCGTGCTGTCTCAGGGTCTATGCCCAGTTTGACAAGGTCATACAGGTGGAAAATGTGGTTTCGATTTAGGCGGAACATCTGTATGACCCTATCATCGGACAATGCATTTAAGTTTAAACGCCCTCTAAAAAAACGAGGCTGGCGCAGCCTCCGCGGTACCTGGACAACCTGTTGGCCATGTTCACTTACCTGGTCCTGATTCCTGGAAGCCTCATGGAGCAGTCTAACGTATCCCACAGCCAACAAAAAACCATTGCCACACACCACAGCCGCCATTTCAGAGTGAGAGAAGTTCAGAATGTGCCTGAAACACTTTTATAGGCCCAAAAAATCAGGTGTGAGTAATGGATAATTTAGTACACATGTAAACGCGGTTTCAAAAGGCTGGCGCGTTTTTTTTTAGGAAAAAAATGCGAATCGTAATTTTTCGCGGCCGCGAAAGCATTTTCGCGGCAGCAAATACAATTCCGAATGGTTAGTAAATGACCGAGAATCATATCTAAACAGGCGTAATTTGTCCGATGGTGTATTCATTCGTAATTTTGCACTTGGACTAGAAAAAAAATACGAATGCCCTCATCACTGCCGTGATTACTGTTTAGTAAATGACCGAGATGCCACTTAGAAGAAAAAACGCCATCACGGTCAAAATCGGGAGCTTAGTAAATATACCCCACAGTGTGGGAGTATATGAAGTCACAGTCTGCGAGTTCATGAAGTCACAGTCTGCGAATACATAAAGTCACAGTGTGGGAGTACATGAAGTAACAGTAGGGGAGTACATGAAGTAACAGTGTGAGTACATGAAGTCACAGTGCGGAAGTACATGAAGTCACAGTGTGGAAGTACATGAAGTCACAGTGTGGGAGTACATGAAGTCACAGTGCGAGAGTACACGAAGTCACATTGTGGGAGTACAATAAGTCACAGTGTGGAAGTAAATGAAGTCACAGTGCGGGAGTACATGAAGTCACAATCTGCGAGTACATGAAGTCACAGTGCGGGAGTACATGAAGTCACAGTGTGGGAGTACATGAAGTCAGAGAGCGGGAGTACATGAAGTCACAGTCTGCGAGTACATGAAGTCACAGTGTGGGAGTACATGAAGTCACAGTGTGGGAGTACATGAAGTCACAGTGTGGGAGTACATGAAGTCACAGTGAGGGAGTACATGAAGTCACAGTGAGGGAGTACATGAAGTCACAGTGTGGGAGTACATGAAGTCACAGTGAGGGAGTACATGAAGTCACAGTGTGGGAGTACATGCAGTCACATTGTGGGAGTACATGAAGTCACAGTGTGGGAGTACATGAAGTCATAGTCTGCGAGTACATGAAGTCACAGTGTGGGAGTACATGAAGTCACAGTGTGGGAGTACATGAAAGCACAGTTTGGGAGTACATGAAGTCATAGCCTGCGAGTACATGAAGTCACAGTTTGGGAGTACATGAAGTCACAGTGTGGGAGTACATGAAGTCACAGTGAGGGAGTACATGAAGTCACAGTGTGGGAGTACATGAAGTCACAGTGTGGGAGTACATGAAGTCACAGTGTGGGAGTACATGAAGTCACAGTGTGGGAGTACATGAAGTCACAGTGAGGGAGTACATGAAGTCACAGTGAGGGAGTACATGAAGTCACAGTGTGGGAGTACATGAAGTCACAGTGAGGGAGTACATGAAGTCACAGTGTGGGAGTACATGAAGTCACAGTGTGGGAGTACATGAAGTCACAGTGAGGGAGTACATGAAGTCACAGTGTGGGAGTACATGAAGTCACAGTGTGGGAGTACATGAAATCACAGTGTGGGAGTACATGAAGTCACAGTGTGGGAGTACATGAAGTAACAGTGAGGGAGTACTTGAAATCACAGTCTGCGAGTACATGAAGTCACAGTGCGGGAGTACATTAATTCACAGTGTGGGTGTACATGAAGTCACAGTGCGAGAGTACATGAAGTCACAGTGTGGGAGTAAATGAGTCACAGTGTGGGAGTACATGAAGTCACAGTGTGGGAGTACATGAAGTCATAATCTGCGAGTACATGAAGTCACAGTGTGGGAGTACATGAAGTCATAATCTGCGAGTACATGAAGTCACAGTGTGGGAGTATATGAAGTCACAGTGTGGGAGTATATGAAGTCACAGTCTGCGAGTTCATGAAGTCACAGTCTGTGAATTCATAAAGTCACAGTGTGGGAGTACATGAAGTAAAATTATGGGAGTACATGAAGTAACAGTGTGGGAGTACATGAAGTCTTAGTTTGCTAATACATGAAGTCACAGTGTGGGAGTAAATGAAGTCACAGTGCGGGAGTATATGAAGTCACAGTGTGGTAGTACATGAAGTCACAGTGTGGGAGTACATGAAGTCATAGCTGCGAGTACATGAAGTCTTAGTGCAGGAGTACGTGAAGTCACAATGTGGGAGTACATAAAGTCACAGTCTGCGAGTACATGAAGTCACAGTGTGGGAGTAAATGAAGTCACAGTGAGTGAGTACATGAAGTCACAATCTGCGAGTACATGAAGTCACAGTGTGGGAGTACATGAAGTCACAGTGTGGGAGTACATGAAGTCACGGTGTGGGAGTATATGAAGTCACAGTCTGCGAGTACATGAAGTCACAGTCTGCGAGTACATAAAGTCACAGTGTGGGAGTACATGAAGTAACAGTGTGGTAGTACATGAAGTAACAGTGTGGGAGTACATGAAGTCACAGTGTGAGAGTACATGAAGTCACAGTGTGGGAGTACATGAAATCACAGTGTGGGAGTACATGAAGTAACAGTGAGGGAGTACATGAAGTCACAGTGTGGGAGTACATGAAGTCACAGTGTGGGAGTACATGAAGTCACAGTGTGGGAGTACATGAAGTCATAGTGTGGGAGTACATGAAGTCATAGTGTGGGAGTAAATGTAGTCACAGCATGGGAGTACATGAAGTCACAGTGCGGGAGTACATGAAGTAACAGTGTGGTAGTACATGAAGTCACAGTGCGGGAGTACATTAAGTAACAGTGCGGGAGTACATGAAGTCACAGTGTGGGAGTACATGAAGTAACAGTGTGGGAGTACATGAAGTCACATTGTGGGAGTACATGAAGTCACATTGTGGGAGTACATGAAGTCACAGTGTGGGAGTATATGAAGTCACAGTCTGCGAGTTCATGAAGTCACAGTCTGCGAATACATAAAGTCACAGTGTGGGAGTACATGAAGTAACAGTAGGGGAGTACATGAAGTAACAGTGTGAGTACATGAAGTCACAGTGCGGGAGTACATGAAGTCACAGTGTGGGAGTACATGAAGTCACAGTGTGGGAGTACATGAAGTCACGGTCTGCGAGTACAAGAATTCACAGTGTGGGAGTACATGAAGTCACAGTGTGGGAGTACATGAAGTCACAGTGTGGGAGTACATGAAGTCACAGTTTGGGAGTACATGAAGTCATAGCCTGCGAGTACATGAAGTCACAGTGTGGGAGTACATGAAGTCACAGTGTGGGAGTACATGAAGTCACAGTGTGGGAGTACATGAAGTCACAGTGTGGGAGTATATGAAGTCACAGTCTGCGAGTTCATGAAGTCACAGTCTGCGAATACATAAAGTCACAGTGTGGGAGTACATGAAGTAACAGTAGGGGAGTACATGAAGTAACAGTGTGAGTACATGAAGTCACAGTGCGGGAGTACATGAAGTCACAGTGTGGGAGTACATGAAGTCACAGTGCGGGAGTACATGAAGTCACAGTGCGGGAGTACATGAAGTCACAATCTGCGAGTACATGAAGTCACAGTGCGGGAGTACATGAAGTCACAGTGTGGGAGTACATGAAGTCAGAGAGCGGGAGTACATGAAGTCACAGTCTGCGAGTACATGAAGTCACAGTGTGGTAGTACATGAAGTCACAGTGTGGTAGTACATGAAGTCACAGTGTGGGAGTACATGAAGTCACAGTCAACGAGTACATGAAGTCACAGTCTGCAAGTATATAAAGTCACAGTGTGGGAGTACATGAAGTCACAGTGTGGGAGTACATGAAGTCACAGTGTGAGAGTACATTAATTCACAGTGTTGGTGTACATGAAGTCACAGTGCGAGAGTACATGAAGTCACAGTGTGGGAGTAAATGAGTCACAGTGTGGGAGTACATGAAGTCACAGTGTGGGAGTACATGAAGTCATAATCTGCGAGTACATGAAGTCACAGTGTGGGAGTACATAAAGTCACAGTGTGGGAGTACATGAAATCACAGTGTGGGAGTACATGAAGTCACAGTGTGGGAGTACATGAAGTCACAGTGTGGGAGTACATAAAGTCACAGTCTGCGAGTACATGAAGTCACAGTGTGGGAGTACATGAAGTCACAGTGCGGGAGTATATGAAGTCACAGTGTGGGAGTACATGAAGTCAAAGTGTGGGAGTACATGAAGTCATAGTCTGCAAATACATAAAGTCACAGTGCGGAAGTACATGAAGTCACGATGTGGGAGTACATGAAGTCACAGTGTGGGAGAATATTAAGTCACAGTCTGCGAGTACATGAAGTCACAGTGAGGGAGTACATGAAGTCACAGTGTGGTAGTACATGAAGTCACAGTGTGGGAGTACATGAAGTCACAGTCAACGAGTACATGAAGTCACAGTCTGCAAGTATATAAAGTCACAGTGTGGGAGTACATGAAGTCACAGTGTGGGAGTACATGAAGTCACAGTGTGAGAGTACATTAATTCACAGTGTGGGAGTTCATGAAGTCACAGTGTGGGAGTACATGAAGTAACAGTGTGGGAGTACATGAAGTCACAGTGTGGGAGTACATGAAGTCACAGTGTGGGAGTACATGAAGTCACAGTGTGGGAGTATATGAAGTCACAGTCTGCGAGTACATGAAGACACAGTCTGTGAGTACATAAAGTCACAGTGTGGGAGTACATGAAGTAACAGTGTGGGAGTACATGAAGTCACAGTGTGGGAGTACATGAAGTCACAGTGCGGGAGTACATGAAGTCACAGTGTGGGAGTACATGAAGTCACAGTCTACGAGTACATGAAGTCACAGTCTACGAGTACATGAAGTCAGAGTCTGTGAGTACATAAAGTCACAGTGTGGGAGTACATGAAGTCACAGTCTGCCAGTACATGAAGTCACAGTGCGGGAGTAAATGAAGTCACAGTGCGGTAGTACATGAAGTCACAGTGCGGTAGTACATGAAGTCACAGGGGTATATTTACTAAGCTCCCGATTTTGTCCGAGATGGCGTTTTTTCTTCAAAGTGTCATCTCGGTCATTTACTAAACACTAATCACGGCAGTGATGAGGGCATTCGTAATTTTTTGCAAGTCCAAGTAAAAAATTACGAATGAATACACCATCGGTCAAATTACGCCTGTTTAGATATGAATCTCGGTCATTTACTAACCATTCGTAATTGTAATTGCTGCCGCGAAAATGCATTCGCGGCCGCGAAAAATTACAAATCGTAATTTTTTCCTAAAAAAAAAACGCGCCAGCCTTTGAAAACCGCGTTTGCATGTGTACTCAATTATCCATTACTCACACCTGAATGTTTGGCCCTATAAAAGTGTTTCAGCCACATTCTGAACTTCTCTCACTCTGAAATGGCGGCTGTGGTGTGTGGCAATGGTTTTTTGTTTGCTGTGGGATACCTTAGACTGCTCCATGAGGCTTCCAGGAATCAGGCCCAGGTAAGTGAACATGGTCAACAGGTTGTCCAGGTACCGCGGAGGCTGCGCCAGCCTCGTTTTTTTAGAGGGCGTTTAAACTTAAATGCATTGTCCGATGATAGGGTCATACAGATGTTCCGCCTAAATAGAACCAACATTTTCCACCTGTATGACCTTGTCAAACTGGGCATAGACCCTGAGACAGCACGCTCTCGCTCTGTCTCAGGCCTACACAAACTCCTGGCTGTGTTACACTTTATGGCTACTGGGAGCTTCCAGGCTGTGGCAGGCGACGTCATTGGTATCTCACAGCCCACCTTTTCAAGATATTTGATGCAGGTGAGTCTAAAAATACATATGCGGTTATGGCTAAGTGTTGCTTCTGTAAGTTGAAACACCACAGTATTGTAGAGACTACCTAACATGACACTCACCTTAGCTTCTTTAATGTCCACTCAGGTTTTGGATGTGTTGGAGCCACACATTAAAGCCTCAATCTGCTTCCCTACCGAGGAGTCGGAGTGGAGTGCTGTCAGGGTAGCTTTCTATGAGCTTGCTGGCATGCCCAATGTGCTGGGGGCCATAGATTGCACACACGTTCAGCTGAGATCACCTAAGGGCCGCCAATATATATATACTAATAGGCATCTGGATCAATCAACTAATGTCCAGGTGGTCTGTGATGCAAAATTAAAAATTATGAGTGTTGTTGCAGGTTACCCTGGTGCCTGCCATGACTCCTTCATCCTCAGTCAGTCATCGCTCTTCGATAAATTTGAGGAGGGACAAATGCCTGATGGCTGGCTGTTGGGTATGTTGAAAATGTTTTGTGTGTATGTCTTTTAACCACAAACTAGAGTTTGGATGAGGTGAAAGAATAATCTTACATATGTACTAATGTTGACTATATATGTTTTTCAGGTGATGGGGGTTACGGCTGCTACTCTTGGCTCCTTACTCCATTGTCCCAACCTGATTCTCCTGCTGAACACAGTTACAATCATGCACATAAGGCTACGCGGAATGTGATAGAAAGATGTTTTGGTGTGCTGAAGTCACGGTTTCGGTGTCTGGATAAATCTGCCGGCCTTTTGTTGTATAGTCCCTCAAAGGTGACTAGAATTGTGTTCTGCTGCTGTTTTCTCCATAATCTGTGTTTAAGTCAACATCTGGCACATGATGAGGGAGAAAGCAGTCAGCAAGCAGAGGAGTTAGAACCATCTGGTGACAGTGTGAGTACAAATGTAGGGAGGCAGGTACGGCAAGAAGTGATCCTGCAATATTTTTCAGGTCAGTTTTATTAGGCAGTAATTATCCTTGACTAAACACTTTGCACTACTTTCTATTGTGTGTGTTGTTACTTACTGTTTGTTGTTTATAGTGGTGTGTACATTGTGCTTAGTTTCTGCTAAAAAAACATTTTCAGTCATTACCCATGAAAAACATACATACATACAGAGCCGCTTCGCCAATGTTGGAGACGGACACAGGAAGTTGTGTGTTTGACAAATAATTTGTTTTATTTTTCAAATAACATTGTTGTTATTTTTTTCGCTTGTGTGTGCTGGGTGCTGGCTCACTGGCACGTGCTCTTGAGGAACGCCGAACAGGGGAGGTTACTGGCGTTTGGATAGGGGTCGTGGTCCCCGAGCTGGAGGTTACTTGCTGAGCTCCCATCAGAGAAATATGGCTGCTTAAATTATTTAGGCTTGCAATAAGCTGAGTGTTAGTAGCAGTGTGGCTGGCTACAATCCTGGATAAGGACTCATTCACCACTTGATTGTGTTGAATGAGCTGAACGAGTGCCTGCTGATGGCGCTGTTGCTCATCTATAATGCGGGATAAATGGGCAAGCATTTGGCTGTTGTCAGCCCTAATTTGCTCCATTGAGGTAGCCATTCGCCCTACTTGTACTATCAGTCTGCCCGAGTTGCGACTAATACGCGGTAGATGATGGGGCAGACTGGCAAGGTGTTGTGTATGTGCGGTCAGGCTGGCATTGCTTTGGGCCTGTTGGCTTGTCCAACTGGCCCAAAAATCATCTGGAATTTGGCTTGGGGGCGGAGCTTGTGCCAGTTGTGGACTGATGGATGCTTGGGGGATATCCTGCAACTGTATTGGCTAGCTTGGGTCAACAGCTGTAAGTTGCAGGGTGATGGTAGGCTGTTGGTCTTGGCCCTGCTGGTCCACGTCAGCCATCAAGCTGTGCTCTGTATGGGGTGGGCAACATGCAATGTTTTATTTTATTATATTTTTCAAGGCTAATAATAGACATTACTACATTCATAATCCTCCATTTTTGACTTATTAACACTTGATTTTAACATCTTTTTTTTTTAAAAACCTATATAAAAATATATACCAACACAGGCGAAAACATAGCCAGATTTGCATAATCCTCACCTAACTAACTCCCCTCCACACCATTACACTGTTAGTTTCCCTCCCCTGACCACGATATAGACTACTTACCTGTATAGTCCAGAGGAGCCGAGCAAGTAAGCCATCTACATACTGGACAGGGGCAATGTGTGAACACTGTAATGTTTTTTTTTTTTATTAAAAATTTTAATAGTTTTTTTTTTTTTGCAAAATGTGCCCGTGTGTGTGCTTAATTTTGGAACAAATCTGAACTTTTCTTACAAAGATGTTGTCGAGAACAACCACTAAGACCTTATATAATTTAAAAAAACCACCTTTAGCAATTGAAGACGGAACAACACATTGCTTGTTCTGGAAAACATGTAAACTCCAAACCAACTAACAACATATTAACTGTACTGTGTATATTATTGCTTATGTGTAAAATTTCTGATTTTACTCACCAGATAACTGAGGTGATCGGGGCTCATCACTCTGAGAACTCGCCAATAGTGCCAGTGGTGGCTGGGGTGACACTGCCGAAAGTCTTCGCCTGGGTGGGGATGATGGAGCCGCAGAATCCGAGCCAAGACGCCGTGACTTACTTGGCCTCCTGGGTAAGTGGCCCAAGCCCTGTGATGGGCGCCCTACAGGAGGTCGGCTTCCAGAAGCAGAACCTAGGTGGCAAAAAAAAATTTTTTTCTATTTTGTACTTCTATGTTTTTTCAGAATATGTGACTACAGTGAAGACTTACCTGCAATCCCAGCCTCATCCTGACTTGTCTGAGGCCTGTCTGGGCGGCTGGTCTGTGTGACTGTTGAAAAAGTGACCCAAACATTATTACTATGCTTTTGGATAAAAAAACCACTGCAAAGCATTATTGTACTGTAACCATCTATTAGGTTTTGTTTAACCAAATTAGTTTAGCTTAAGAGCTTCTAGCTTCATGATTTTGAGATGAATATCAAAATGTACATGATGTGGCCCACAATAAATATGTTACATTTTTGTATTTTGACTCAGATATTGCAGAGATTGACTACTTGCAAATGTTTTAAAAATGAAATGTTTTTAAAAATGCACCGCTTTTCTGATATTTTTTAAAATAATCCTTTTTTTTTTAAACAAAAAAAACGCACATGTTCAAGCATTATCGCCAAAAAAAAAAAAAAAAAAAATTAATTAAAAAATAACACTGCACATGTTTTGGCACTAAATTAAATTGTACAAATAGCCTAGGAAAGGTGAAAAAAGCACATTCTAAACAAAAACACACCTTAAGGGAGCATAGGCCTGCAATATGTTTTTTTATAAAAAAAAAACATCCTTTACCTTTTTAAAATGACATTATCTACATTTTACGGACATTTTAAAAACAATATAACAAATCAAACTTACCATCCTGCGTGGGTCGGTCCGAATCCCGGACATGAGTAGCAGACACCACTTCTGCAGGAATCAATGCCCGCACAGGCTCCTCCCAGTCCCGATAGCTTACACGGAAAGGTGGTCCACCTCCGGTTCTCCGTGCCGATTTGGCCTTTTTTGGCCATCTTGGCCTTGACACGCCGCTTAATATCATAAAAACGCTTGCGGCACGTGTCCTCAGTCCGCCGCCCCACACCCTCACTATTCACAGAAAGTATTACTTGACCCCACAGGACAGACTTCCTGCGGGAGGACACCTTGGCAGCATCCTGACCAAACAATTGGCGATGGTGCTTCATCAGCTCACGCACCAAAGCCATGTTTTCAGTAGAGATGAGCGCCTGAAATTTTTCGGGTTTTGTGTTTTGGTTTTGGGTTCGGTTCCGCGGACGTGTTTTGGGTTCGACCGCGTTTTGGCAAAACCTCACCGAATTTTTTTTGTCGGATTCGGGTGTGTTTTGGATTCGGGTATTTTTTTCAAAAAACACTAAAAAACAGCTTAAATCATAGAATTTGGGGGTCATTTTGATCCCAAAGTATTATTAACCTCAAAAACCATAATTTACACTCATTTTCAGTCTATTCTGAACACCTCACACCTCACAATATTATTTTTAGTCCTAAAATTTGCACAGAGGTCGCTGTGTGAGTAAGATAAGCGACCCTAGTGGCCGACACAAACACCGTGCCCATCTAGGAGTGGCACTGCAGTGTCACGCAGGATGTCCCTTCCAAAAAACCCTCCCCAAACAGCACATGACGCAAAGAAAAAAAGAGGCGCAATGAGGTAGCTGACTGTGTGAGTAAGATAAGCGACCCTAGTGGCCGACACAAACACCGGGCCCATCTAGGAGTGGCACTGCAGTGTCACGCAGGATTTCCCTTCCAAAAAACCCTCCCCAAACAGCACATGACGCAAAGAAAAAAAGAGGCGCAATGAGGTAGCTGACTGTGTGAGTAAGATAAGCGACCCTAGTGGCCGACACAAACACCGGGCCCATCTAGGAGTGGCACTGCAGTGTCACGCAGGATGGCCCTTCCAAAAAACCCTCCCCAAACAGCACATGACGCAAAGAAAAAAAGAGGCGCAATGAGGTAGCTGACTGTGTGAGTAAGATTAGCGACCCTAGTGGCCGTCACAAACACCGGGCCCATCTAGGAGTGGCACTGCAGTGTCACGCAGGATGGCCCTTCCAAAAAACCCTCCCCAAACAGCACATGACGCAAAGAAAAAAAGAGGCGCAATGAGGTAGCTGACTGTGTGAGTAAGATTAGCGACCCTAGTGGCCGTCACAAACACCGGGCCCATCTAGGAGTGGCACTGCAGTGTCACGCAGGATGGCCCTTCCAAAAAACCCTCCCCAAACAGCACATGACGCAAAGAAAAAAAGAGGCGCAATGAGGTAGCTGACTGTGTGAGTAAGATAAGCGACCCTAGTGGCCGACACAAACACCGGGCCCATCTAGGAGTGGCACTGCAGTGTCACGCAGGATGTCCCTTCCAAAAAACCCTCCCCAAACAGCACATGACGCAAAGAAAAAAAGAGGCGCAATGAGGTAGCTGACTGTGTGAGTAAGATAAGCGACCCTAGTGGCCGACACAAACACCGGGCCCATCTAGGAGTGGCACTGCAGTGTCACGCAGGATGTCCCTTCCAAAAAACCCTCCCCAAACAGCACATGACGCAAAGAAAAATAAAAGAAAAAAGAGGTGCAAGATGGAATTGTCCTTGGGCCCTCCCACCCACCCTTATGTTGTATAAACAGGACATGCACACTTTAACCAACCCATCATTTCAGTGACAGGGTCTGCCACACGACTGTGACTGAAATGACGGGTTGGTTTGGACCCCCACCAAAAAAGAAGCAATTAATCTCTCCTTGCACAAACTGGCTCTACAGAGGCAAGATGTCCACCTCATCATCATCCTCCGATATATCACCGTGTACATCCCCCTCCTCACAGATTATCAATTCGTCCCCACTGGAATCCACCATGTCAGCTCCCTGTGTACTTTGTGGAGGCAATTGCTGCTGGTCAATGTCTCCGCGGAGGAATTGATTATAATTCATTTTAATGAACATCATCTTCTCCACATTTTCTGGATGTAACCTCGTACGCCGATTGCTGACAAGGTGAGCGGCGGCACTAAACACTCTTTCGGAGTACACACTTGTGGGAGGGCAACTTAGGTAGAATAAAGCCAGTATGTGCAAGGGCCTCCAAATTGCCTCTTTTTCCTGCCAGTATAAGTACGGACTGTGTGACGTGCCTACTTGGATGCGGTCACTCATATAATCCTCCACCATTCTATCAATGGTGAGAGAATCATATGCAGTGACAGTAGACGACATGTCCGTAATCGTTGTCAGGTCCTTCAGTCCGGACCAGATGTCAGCATCAGCAGTCGCTC
The DNA here is from genome assembly GCF_028390025.1 of Pseudophryne corroboree. Lineage (NCBI taxonomy): Eukaryota > Metazoa > Chordata > Amphibia > Anura > Myobatrachidae > Pseudophryne > Pseudophryne corroboree. The sequence goes on along the minus strand of NC_086444.1, from coordinate 1,241,638,893 downwards.
CAGACTGCCCTGCATCACCGCCAGCGGGTGGGCTCGGAATTCTGAGTTTTTTCCTCGCACCCCCAGTTGCGGGAGAATGTGAAGGAGGAGATGTTGACAGGTCGCGTTCCGCTTGACTTGACAATTTTCTCACCAGCAGGTCTTTGAAACCCAGCAGACTTGTGTGCGCCGGAAAGAGAGATCCAAGGTAGGTTTTAAATCTAGGATCGAGCACGGTGGCCAAAATGTAGTGCTCTGATTTCAACAGATTGACCACCCGTGAATCCTTGTTAAGCGAATTAAGGGCTCCATCCACAAGTCCCACATGCCTAGCGGAATCGCTCTGTCTTAGCTCCTCCTTCAATGTCTCCAGCTTCTTCTGCAAAAGCCTGATGAAGGGAATGACCTGACTCAGGCTGGCAGTGTCTGAACTGACTTCACGTGTGGCAAGTTCAAAAGGTTGCAGAACCTTGCACAACGTTGAAATCATTCTCCACTGCGCTTGAGACAGGTGCATTCCACCTCCTATATCGTGCTCAGTTGTATAGGCTTGAATGGCCTTTTGCTGCTCCTCCAACCTCTGAAGCATATAGAGGGTTGAATTCCACCTCGTTACCACCTCCTGCTTTAGATGATGGCAGGGCAGGTTCAGGCGTTTTTGGTGGTGCTCCAGTCTTCTGTACGTGCTGCCTGTACGCCGAAAGTGTCCCGCAATTTTTCTGGCCACCGACAGCATCTCTTGCACGCCCCTGTCGTTTTTTAAAAAATTCTGCACCACCAAATTCAAGGTATGTGCAAAACATGGGACGTGCTGGAATTTGCCCAGATTTAATGCACGCACAATATTGCTGGCGTTGTCCGATGCCACAAATCCACAGGAGAGTCCAATTGGGGTAAGCCATTCCGCGATGATCTTCCTCAGTTGCCGTAAGAGGTTTTCAGCTGTGTGCGTATTCTGGAAACCGGTGATACAAAGCGTAGCCTGCCTAGGAAAGAGTTGGCGTTTGCGAGATGCTGCTACTGGTGCCGCCGCTGCTGTTCTTGCGGCGGGAGTCCATACATCTACCCAGTGGGCTGTCACAGTCATATAGTCCTGACCCTGCCCTGCTCCACTTGTCCACATGTCCGTGGTTAAGTGGACATTGGGTACAACTGAATTTTTTAGGACACTGGTGAGTCTTTTTCTGAGGTCCGTGTACATTTTCGGTATCGCCTGCCTAGAGAAGTGGAACCTAGATGGTATTTGGTAACGGGGGCACACTGCCTCAATAAAATGTCTAGTTCCCTGTGAACTAACGGCGGATACCGGACGCACGTCTAACACCAACATAGTTGTCAAGGCCTCAGTTATCCGCTTTGCAGCAGGATGACTGCTGTGATATTTCATCTTCCTCGCAAAGGACTGTTGAACAGTCAATTGCATACTGGAAGTAGTACAAGCGGGCTTACGACTTCCCCTCTGGGATGACCATCGACTCCCAGCAGCAACAACAGCAGCGCCAGCAGCAGTAGGCGTTACACGCAAGGATGCATCGGAGGAATCCCAGGCAGGAGAGGAATCGTCAGAATTGCCAGTGACATGGCCTGCAGGACTATTGGCATTCCTGGGGAAGGAGGAAATTGACACTGAGGGAGTTGGTGGGGTGGTTTGCGTGAGCTTGGTTACAAGAGGAAGGGATTTACTGGTCAGTGGACTGCTTCCGCTGTCGGCCCAAGTTTTTGAACTTGTCACTGACTTATTATGAATGCGCTGCAGGTGACGTATAAGGGAGGATGTTCCGAGGTGGTTAACGTCCTTACCCCTACTTATTACAGCTTGACAAAGGGAACACACGGCTTGACACCTGTTGTCCGCATTTCTGTTGAAATACCTCCACACCGAAGAGCTGATTTTTTTGGTATTTTCACCAGGCATGTCAACGGCCATATTCCTCCCACGGACAACAGGTGTCTCCCCGGGTGCCTGACTTAAACAAACCACCTCACCATCAGAATCCTCCTGGTCAATTTCCTCCCCAGCGCCAGCAACACCCATATCCTCCTCATCCTGGTGTACTTCAACACTGACATCTTCAATCTGACTATCAGGAACTGGACTGCGGGTGCTCCTTCCAGCACTTGCGGGGGGCGTGCAAATGGTGGAAGGCGCATGCTCTTCACGTCCAGTGTTGGGAAGGTCAGGCATCGCAACCGACACAATTGGACTCTCCTTGTGGATTTGGGATTTCGAAGAATGCACAGTTCTTTGCTGTGCTGCTTTTGCCAGCTTGAGTCTTTTCATTTTTCTAGCGAGAGGCTGAGTGCTTCCATCCTCATGTGAAGCTGAACCACTAGCCATGAACATAGGCCAGGGCCTCAGCCGTTCCTTGCCACTCCGTGTGGTAAATGGCATATTGGCAAGTTTACGCTTCTCCTCCGACAATTTTATTTTAGGTTTTGGAGTCCTTTTTTTTCTGATATTTGGTGTTTTGGATTTGACATGCTCTGTACTATGACATTGGGCATCGGCCTTGGCAGACGACGTTGCTGGCATTTCATCGTCTCGGCCATGACTAGTGGCAGCAGCTTCAGCACGAGGTGGAAGTGGATCTTGATCTTTCCCTAATTTTGGAACCTCAACATTTTTGTTCTCCATATTTTAATAGGCAGAACTAAAAGGCACCTCAGGTAAACAATGGAGATGGATGGATTGGATACTAGTATACAATTATGGACGGACTGCCACGGTTAGGTGGTATAAAAAAACCACGGTTAGGTGGTATATACAATTATGGATGGACGGACTGCCTGCCGAGTTCCGACACAGAGGTAGCCACAGCCGTGAACTACCGCACTGTACACTGGTTGATAAAGAGATAGTAGTATACTCGTAACTAGTATGACGACTGTATAAAGAAAGAAAAAAAAACCACGGTTAGGTGGTATATACAATTATGGATGGACGGACTGCCTGCCGAGTGCCGACACAGAGGTAGCCACAGCCGTGAACTACCGCACTGTACACTGGTTGATAAAGAGATAGTAGTATACTCGTAACTAGTATGACGACTGTATAAAGAAAGAAAAAAAAACCACTGTTAGGTGGTATATACAATTATGGATGGACGGACTGCCTGCCGAGTTCCGACACAGAGGTAGCCACAGCCGTGAACTACCGCACTGTACACTGGTTGATAAAGAGATAGTAGTATACTCGTAACTAGTATGACGACTGTATAAAGAAAGAAAAAAAAAAACACGGTTAGGTGGTATATACAATTATGGATGGACGGACTGCCTGCCGAGTTCCGACACAGAGGTAGCCACAGCCGTGAACTACCGCACTGTACACTGGTTGATAAAGAGATAGTAGTATACTCGTAACTAGTATGACGACTGTATAAAGAAAGAAAAAAAAACCACGGTTAGGTGGTATATACAATTATGGATGGACGGACTGCCTGCCGAGTGCCGACACAGAGGTAGCCACAGCCGTGAACTACCGCACTGTACTGTGTCTGCTGCTAATATAGACTGGTTGATAAAGAGATAGTATACAATACTACTAATATTATATATACTGGTGGTCAGGTCACTGGTCACTAGTAGTCACACTGGCAGTGGCACTCCTGCAGCAAAAGTGTGCACTGTTTAATTTTAATATAATATTATCATGTACTCCTGGCTCCTGCTATAACAACCTGCAGTGCTCCCCAGTCTCCCCCACAATTATAAGCTTTATATACATTGATGTGCAGCACACTGGGCTGAGCAGTGCACACAGACTGAGTCACTGTGTGTATCGTTTTTTTCAGGCAGAGAACGGATATATTAAATAAAACAAACAACTGCACTGTCTCTGGTGGTCACTGTGGTCGTCAGTCACTAAACTCTGTCTGCACTCTCTTCTACAGTATCACAGCAATCTCTCTCTCTCTCTCAACCCTAATCTAAATGGAGAGGACGCCAGCCACGTCCTCTCCCTATCAATCTCAATGCACGTGTGAAAATGGCGGCGACGCGCGGCGACTTATATAGAATCCGAGTCTCGCGAGAATCCGACAGCGTCATGATGACGTTCGGGCGCGCTCGGGTTAACCGAGCAAGGCGGGAGGATCCGAGTCTGCTCGGACCCGTGAAAAAAAACATGAAGTTCTGGCGGGTTCGGATTCAGAGAAACCGAACCCGCTCATCTCTAGTTTTCAGCATAGCTGAACTTTATATTCCTGCCAGTCTTGGTAGTGGTGCGTGGCTGCGGAGCCACAACACCATCACTATCACTGGAAAATACAGCAACAGGCACCCCCTCCTCCTCCTCCTCACTAACCTCCTCCCTCTCACTACCCCCCTCCACCTCACTAACAGCCTCCACCTCACTACCAGCCTCCACCTCACTACCAGCCTCCACCTCACTACCAGCCTCCACCTCACTAACCTCCGCCACCACACTGACCTCTGAGTCGGACATGACAAACAACAAAATACACTGAAAAATCAAAACACAAAAGTAGAGATGAGCGGGTTCGGTTTCTTTGAATCCGAACCCGCACGAACTTCACTTTTTTTTCCACGGGTCCGAGCGACTCGGATCTTCCCGCCTTGCTCGGTTAACCCGAGCGCGCCCGAACGTCATCATGACGCTGTCGGATTCTTGCGAGGCTCGGATTCTATCGCGAGACTCGGATTCTATATAAGGAGCCGCGCGTCGCCGCCATTTTCACTCGTGCATTGAGATTGATAGGGAGAGGACGTGTCTGGCGTCCTCTCCATTAGAATAGAGATAGATTAGATAGAGAGAGAGAGATTGTGCAGAGTCGCAGACAGAGTTAGTTTACCACAGTCAGTGACCAGTGCAGTTGCTAGTTAACTTTTATTTAATATAATATATCCGTTCACTTCTCTCTGCTATATCCGTTCTCTGCCTGAAAAAAAAAAAACGATACACAGCACAGTCAGTCACACAGTGTGACTCAGTCTGTGTGCACTCAGCTCAGCCCAGTGTGCTGCACAGTCATCAATGTATAAATTAAAAGCTTATAATTAATTGTGGGGGAGACTGGGGAGCACTGCAGGTTGTTAGCAGGAGCCAGGAGTACAATTATATTAATTAACAGTGCACACTTTTGCTGCAGGAGTGGTGACCAGTGCCTGACCACCAGTATAGTATTGTTGTATACTACTAATATCTCTTTAAATATCAACCAGTCTATATTAGCAGCAGACACAGTACAGTGCGGTAGTTCACGGCTGTGGCTACCTCTGTGTCGGCACACGGCAGGCAGTCCGTCCGACCAGAATTGTATTATTTATTATTATATACCTACCACCTAACCGTGGTTTTTTTTTTCATTCTTTATACCGTCATAGTGTCATCCTAATTGTTACGAGTATACTACTATCTCTTTATCAACCAGTGTACAGTGCGGTAGTTCACGGCTGTGGCTACCTCTGTGTCGGCACACGGCAGGCAGTCCGTCCGACCAGAATTGTATTATTTATTATTATATACCTACCACCTAACCGTGGTTTTTTTTTCATTCTTTATACCGTCATAGTGTCATCCTAATTGTTACGAGTATACTACTATCTCTTTATCAACCAGTGTACAGTGCGGTAGTTCACGGCTGTGGCTACCTCTGTGTCGGCACACGGCAGGCAGTCCGTCCGACCAGAATTGTATTATTTATTATTATATACCTACCACCTAACCGTGGTTTTTTTTTCATTCTTTATACCGTCATAGTGTCATCCTAATTGTTACGAGTATACTACTATCTCTTTATCAACCAGTGTACAGTGCGGTAGTTCACGGCTGTGGCTACCTCTGTGTCGGCAGTCGGCAGGCAGTCCGTCCATCCATAATTGTATTATTATTATAATATATACCACCTAACCGTGGTTTTTTTTTCATTCTTTATACCGTCATAGTGTCATACTAGTTGTTACGAGTATACTACTATCTCTTTATCAACCAGTGTACAGTGCGGTAGTTCACGGCTGTGGCTACCTCTGTGTCGGCAGTCGGCAGGCAGTCCGTCCATCCATAATTGTATTATAATATATACCACCTAACCGTGGTTTTTTTTTCATTCTTTATACCGTCATAGTCAGTCATACTAGTTGTTACGAGTATACTACTATCTCTTTATCAACCAGTGTACAGTGCGGTAGTTCACGGCTGTGGCTACCTCTGTGTCGGAACTCGGCAGGCAGTCCGTCCATCCATAATTGTATTATAATATATACCACCTAACCGTGGTTTTTTTTTCGTTCTTTATACCGTCGTCATACTAGTTGTTACGAGTATACTACTATCTCTTTATCAACCAGTGTACAGTGCGGTAGTTCACGGCTGTGGCTACCTCTGTGTCGGCACTCGGCAGGCAGTCCGTCCAACCATAATTGTATTATATACCACCTAACCGTGGTTTTTTTTTCATTCTTTATACCGTCGTCATACTAGTTGTTACGAGTATACTACTATCTCTTTATCAACCAGTGTACAGTGCGGTAGTTCACGGCTGTGGCTACCTCTGTGTCGGCACTCGGCAGGCAGTCCGTCCAACCATAATTGTATTATATACCACCTAACCGTGGTTTTTTTTTCATTCTTTATACCGTCGTCATACTAGTTGTTACGAGTATACTACTATCTCTTTATCAACCAGTGTACAGTGCGGTAGTTCACGGCTGTGGCTACCTCTGTGTCGGCACTCGGCAGGCAGTCCGTCCAACCATAATTGTATTATATACCACCTAACCGTGGTTTTTTTTTCATTCTTTATACCGTCGTCATACTAGTTGTTACGAGTATACTACTATCTCTTTATCAACCAGTGTACAGTGCGGTAGTTCACGGCTGTGGCTACCTCTGTGTCGGCACTCGGCAGCCCGTCCATAATTGTATATACCAGTGACCTAACCGTGGTTTTTTTTTCTTTCTTTATACATACATACTAGTTACGAGTATACTATCTCTTTATCAACCAGTCTATATATTAGCAGCAGACACAGTACAGTGCGGTAGTTCACGGCTGTGGCTACCTCTGTGTCGGCACTCGGCAGCCCGTCCATAATTGTATATACCACCTAACCGTGGTTTTTTTTTTTCTTTCTTTATACATACATACTGCAGTGCCACTCCTAGATGGGCCCGGTGTTTGTGTCGGCCACTAGGGTCGCTAATCTTACTCACACAGTCAGCTACCTCATTGCGCCTCTTTTTTTCTTTGCGTCATGTGCTGTTTGGGGAGGGTTTTTTGGAAGGGCCATCCTGCGTGACACTGCAGTGCCACTCCTAGATGGGCCCGGTGTTTGTGTCGGCCACTAGGGTCGCTAATCTTACTCACACAGCTACCTCATTGCGCCTCTTTTTTTCTTTGCGTCATGTGCTGTTTGGGGAGGGTTTTTTGGAAGGGACATCCTGCGTGACACTGCAGTGCCACTCCTAGATGGGCCCGGTGTTTGTGTCGGCCACTAGGGTCGCTTATCTTACTCACACAGCGACCTCGGTGCAAATTTTAGGACTAAAAATAATATTGTGAGGTGTGAGGTATTCAGAATAGACTGAAAATGAGTGTAAATTATGGTTTTTGAGGTTAATAATACTTTGGGATCAAAATGACCCCCAAATTCTATGATTTAAGCTGTTTTTTAGTGTTTTTGGAAAAAAACACCCGAATCCAAAACACACCCGAATCCGACAAAAAAAATTCGGTGAGGTTTTGCCAAAACGCGTTCGAACCCAAAACACGGCCGCGGAACCGAACCCAAAACCAAAACACAAAACCCGAAAAATTTCAGGCGCTCATCTCTACACAAAACACACTCCTCCACTACTCCTACTACACACCACACAGCCAACACACACGCTCACTCACTCACAAACAATGACAAAAGACTGTAAAAAAAATACAAGGACAAAAAATTAGACAAACTGTGAAAGAACAATACTACAAAGATCACAAGACTACTAACACACACAGTACAGCACTCAACAATCACCAAACTCCTCTCCAAATCCACCAAAAACTCCACCAAACTCACCAACTCCAAATATACCATCCTCTCTCCTCTCCACTAGCTAAACCCACGAGGTGCGGAGTGTTTGGGACGTTTTTATAGTAATATGCACAGACACTCCTCCTTCACGAATACAACCAATCATGGCCGCGTGACGTAAACGAAACTTAGGAGTAAAAACGCGGCAGCAAATTCCAAATCACTGCCGTAACAGACTTGTGACGCAGTCGTAAAAAAACCACAACAACGCGGCCGCGAAATAGCAAACGCGGCCGCAATCTACAGCAGAAAAGCACGAATGACATCGACATCGGAAGATACGGAAAATACGAATACGACAGCTTAGTAAATGAGTCGTAATCAATTCAAAAAGTTGCAATTTTGCACTGTCGATGTCAGTCGTGATTAAACTTGGGCATGATTTAGAAAAATACGAATCTTAGTAAATTTACCCCACAGTGTGGGAGTACATGAAGTCATAGTGTGAGAGTACATGAAGTCTCAGTGCAGGAGTACATGAAGTCACAATCTGCGAGTACATGAAGTCACAGTGTGGGAGTACATGAAGTCATAGTCTGCGAGTACATGAAGTGTCAGTGCAGGAGTACATGAAGTCACAATGTGGGAGTACATAAAGTCACAGTGTGGGAGTACATGAAGTCACAGTCTGCGAGTACATGAAGTCACAGTGTGGGAGTACATGAAATCACAGTGCGGGAGTACATGAAGTCACAGTGTGGGAGTACATGAAGTCACAGTGTGGGAGTACATGAAGTCACGGTGTGGGAGTATATGAAGTCACAGTCTGCGAGTACATGAAGTCACAGTCTGCGAGTACATGAAGTCACAGTTTGGGAGTAAATGAAGTCACAGTGCGGGAGTACATGAAGTCACAATCTGCGAGTTCATAAAGTCACAGTGTGGGAGTACATGAAGTCACAGTGCGGGAGTACATGAAGTCACAGTGTGGGAGTACATGAAGTCATAGTCTGCGAGTACATGAAGTCACAGTGTGGGAGTACATGAAGTCACAGTGTGGGAGTACATGAAGTCATAGTGTGGGAGTAAATGAAGTCACAGCATGGGAGTACATGAAGTCACAGTGTGGGAGTACATGAAGTCACAGTCCAGGAGTACATGAAGTCACTGTGTGGGAGTACGTGAAGTCACAGTGTGGGAGTACATGAAGTCACAGTGTGGGAGTACATGAAGTCATAGTGTGAGAGTACATGAAGTCACAGTGCAGATGTACATGAAGTCACAATCTGCGAGTACATGAAGTCACAGTGTGGGAGTACATGAAGTCACAGTGCGGGAGTACATGAAGTCATAGTGCGGGAGTACATGAAGTCACAGTGTGGGAGTACGTGAAGTCACAGTGTGGGAGTACATGAAGTCACAGTGTGGGAGTACATGAAGTCATAGTGTGAGAGTACATGAAGTCACAGTGCAGATGTACATGAAGTCACAATCTGCGAGTACATGAAGTCACAGTGTGGGAGTACATGAAGTCACAGTGTGGGAGTACATGAAGTCACAGTGTGGGAGTACATGAAGTCACGGTGTGGGAGTATATGAAGTCACAGTCTGCGAGTACATGAAGTCACAGTCTGCGAGTACATGAAGTCACAGTTTGGGAGTAAATGAAGTCACAGTGCGGGAGTACATGAAGTCACAATCTGCGAGTACATAAAGTCACAGTGTGGGAGTACATGAAGTCACAGTGTGGGAGTACATGAAGTCACAGTCCAGGAGTACATGAAGTCACTGTGTGGGAGTACATGAAGTCACTGTGTGGGAGTACGTGAAGTCACAGTGTGGGAGTACATGAAGTCACAGTGTGGGAGTACATGAAGTCATAGTGTGAGAGTACATGAAGTCACAGTGCAGATGTACATGAAGTCACAATCTGCGAGTACATGAAGTCACAGTGTGGGAGTACATGAAGTCACAGTGCGGGAGTACATGAAGTCATAGTGCGGGAGTACATGAAGTCACAGTGTGGGAGTACGTGAAGTCACAGTGTGGGAGTACATGAAGTCACAGTGTGGGAGTACATGAAGTCATAGTGTGAGAGTACATGAAGTCACAGTGCAGATGTACATGAAGTCACAATCTGCGAGTACATGAAGTCACAGTGTGGGAGTACATGAAGTCACAGTGTGGGAGTACATGAAGTCACAGTGTGGGAGTACATGAAGTCACGGTGTGGGAGTATATGAAGTCACAGTCTGCGAGTACATGAAGTCACAGTCTGCGAGTACATGAAGTCACAGTTTGGGAGTAAATGAAGTCACAGTGCGGGAGTACATGAAGTCACAATCTGCGAGTACATAAAGTCACAGTGTGGGAGTACATGAAGTAACAGTGTGGGAGTACATGAAGTCACAGTGTGAGAGTACATGAAGTCACAGTGTGGGAGTACATGAAGTCACAGTCTGCGAGTACATGAAGTCACAGTGTGGGAGTACATGAAGTAACAGTGCGGTAGTATATGAAGTCATAGTCTGCGAGTACATGAAGTCATAGTCTGCGAGTACATGAAGTCATAGTCTGCGAGTACATGAAGTAACAGTGTGGGAGTGCATGAAGTCACAGTGTGGGAGTACATAAAGTCACAGTGCGGGAGTACATGAAGTCACAGTGTGGGAGTACATGAAGTCACAGTTTGGGATTACATGAAGTCACAGTGTGGGAGTACATGAAGTCACAGTGCGGGAGTACATGAAGTCACAGTCTGCGAGTACATGAAGTCACAGTGTGGGAGCACATGAAGTCACAGTGTGGGAGTACATGAAGTCACAGTGTGGGAGTACATGAAGTCACAGTCTGCGAGTACATGAAGTCACAGTCTGCGAGTACATGAAGTCACAGTCTGCGAGTACATGAAGTCACAGTCTGCGAGTACATGAAGTCACAGTCTGCGAGTACATGAAGTCACAGTCTGCGAGTACATGAAGTCACAGTCTGCGAGTACATGAAGTCACAGTCTGCGAGTACATGAAGTCACAGTGTGGGAGTACATGAAGTAACAGTGTGGGAGTATATGAAGTCACAGTGCGGGAGTATATGAAGTCACAGTGTGGGAGTACATAAAGTCACAGTGCGGGAGTACATGAAGTCACAGTGCGGTAGTACATGAATTCACAGTGTGGGAGTACATGAAGTCATAGTCTGCAAGTACATGAAGTCACAGTGTGGGCGTAAATGAAGTCACAGTGCGGGAGTACATGAAGTCACAGTGTGAAAGTACATGAAGTCACAGTGTGGGAGTACATTAAGTCACAGTGCGGGAGTACATGAAGTCACAGTGCGGGAGTACATGAAGTCACAGTCTGCGAGTACATGAAGACACAGTGTGGGAGTACATGAAGTACCAGTGTGGGAGTACATGAAGTCACAGTGTGAGAGTACATGAAGTCACAGTGTGGGAGTACATGAAGTCATAGTGTGGGAGCACATGAAGTCACAGTGTGGAAGTACATGAAGTCACAGTCTGCGAGTACATGAAGTCACTGTGCGGTAGTACATGAAGTCACAGTCAACGAGTACATGAAGTCACAGTCCAGGAGTACATAAAGTCACAGTCCAGGAGTACATGAAGTCACAGTGCGGTAGTACATGAAGTCACAGTGTGGGAGTACATGAAGTCATAGTCTGCGAGTACATGAAGTCACAGTGTGGGAGTACATGAAGTCACAGTGCGGGAGTACATGAAGTCACAATGTGGGAGTACATGAAGTCACAGTGTGGGAGAACATTAAGTCACAGTCTGCGAGTACATGAAGTCACAGTGTGGTAGTACATGAAGTCACAGTGCGGGAGTACATGAAGTCACAATCTGCGAGTACATCAAGTCACAGTGTGGGAGTAAATGAAGTCACAGTGCGGGAGTACATGAAGTCACAATGTGGGAGTACATGAAGTCACAGTGTGGGAGAACATTAAGTCACAGTCTGCGAGTACATGAAGTCTCAGTGTGGGAGTAAATGTAGTCACAGTGTGGGAGTACATGAAGTCACAGTGTGGGAGTACATGAAGTCACAGTGTGGGAGTACATGAAGTCACAGTGTGGGAGTTCATGAAGTCACAGTGTGGGAGTATATGAAGTCACAGTCTGCGAGTATATGAAGTCACAGTCTGCGAGTACATGAAGTCACAGTCTGCGAGTACATGAAGTCACAGTGTGGGGGTACATGAAGTCACAGTGTGGGGGTACATGAAGTCACAGTGTGGGAGTACATGAAGTCACAGTCTGCGAGTACATGAAGTCACAGTGTGGGAGTACATGAAGTCACAGTGTGGGAGTACATGAAGTCATAGTCTGCGAGTACATGAAGTCACAGTCTGCGAGTACATAAAGTCACAGTGTGGGAGTACATGAAGTAACAGTGTGGGAGTACATGAAGTTACAGTGTGAAAGTACATGAAGTCACAATGTGGGAGTACATGAAGTCACAGTGCGGGAGTACATGAAGTCACAGTCTGCGAGTACATTAAGTCACAGTCTGCGAGTACATGAAGTCACAGTCTGCGAGTACATGAAGTCACAGTGTGGGAGTACATGAAGTCACAGTGCGGGAGTACATGAAGTCATAGTGCGGGAGTACATGAAGTCACAGTGTGGGAGTTCGTGAAGTCACAGTGTGGGAGTACATGAAGTCACAGTGTGGGAGTACATGAAGTCATAGTGTGAGAGTACATGAAGTCACAGTGCAGATGTACATGAAGTCACAATCTGCGAGTACATGAAGTCACAGTGTGGGAGTACATGAAGTCACAGTGTGGGAGTACATGAAGTCACAGTGTGGGAGTACATGAAGTCACAGTGTGGGAGTACATGAAGTCACAGTGTGGGAGTACATGAAGTCACAGTCTGCGAGTACATGAAGTCACAGTCTGCGAGTACATGAAGTCACAGTCTGCGAGTACATGAAGTCACAGTCTGCGAGTACATGAAGTCACAGTCTGCGAGTACATGAAGTAACAGTGTGGTAATACATGAAGTCACAATGTGAGAGTACATGAAGTCACAGTGTGGGAGTACATGAAGTAACAGTGTGGGAATACATGAAGTCACAGTGTGAAAGTACATGAAGTCACAGTGTGGGAGTACATGAAGTCACAGTGTGGGAGTACATGAAGTCACAGTGTGGGAGTATATGAAGTCACAGTGTGGGAGTACATGAAGTCACAGTTTGCGAGTACATAAATTCACTGTGTGGGAGTACATGAAGTCACAATGTGGGAGTACATGAAGTCACAGTGTGGGGGTACATGAAGTCACAGTGTGGGGGTACATGAAGTCACAGTGTGGGAGTACATGAAGTCACAGTGTGGGAGTACATGAAGTCACAGTGTGGGAGTACATGAAGTCACAGTGTGGGAGTACATGAAGTCACAGTGTGGGAGTACATGAAGTCACAGTGTGGGAGTACATGAAGTCACAGTGTGGGAGTACATGAAGTCACAGTGTGGGAGTACATGAAGTCACAGTGTGGGAGTACATGAAGTCACAGTGTGGGAGTACATGAAGTCACAGTGTGGGAGTACATGAAGTCTCAGTGTGGGAGTAAATGAAGTCACAGTGCGGGAGTACATGAAGTCATAGTCTGCGAGTACATCAAGTCACAGTGCGGGAGTACATGAAGTCACAGTGCGGGAGTACATGAAGTCACAGTCTGCGAGTACATGAAGTCACAGTGTGGGGGTACATGAAGTCACAGTGTGGGGGTACATGAAGTCACAGTGTGGGACTACATGAAGTCACAGTCTGCGAGTACATGAAGTCACAGTGTGGGAGTACATGAAGTCACAGTGTGGGAGTACATGAAGTCACAGTCTGCGAGTACATGAAGTCACAGTCTGCGAGTACATAAAGTCACAGTGTGGGAGTACATGAAGTAACAGTGTGGGAGTACATGAAGTTACAGTGTGAAAGTACATGAAGTCACAATGTGGGAGTACATGAAGTCACAGTGCGGGAGTACATGAAGTCACAGTCTGCGAGTACATGAAGTCACAGTCTGCGAGTACATGAAGTCACAGTCTGCGAGTACATGAAGTCACAGTGTGGGAGTACATGAAGTCACAGTGCGGGAGTACATGAAGTCATAGTGCGGGAGTACATGAAGTCACAGTGTGGGAGTTCGTGAAGTCACAGTGTGGGAGTACATGAAGTCACAGTGTGGGAGTACATGAAGTCATAGTGTGAGAGTACATGAAGTCACAGTGCAGATGTACATGAAGTCACAATCTGCGAGTACATGAAGTCACAGTGTGGGAGTACATGAAGTCACAGTGTGGGAGTACATGAAGTCACAGTGTGGGAGTACATGAAGTCACAGTGTGGGAGTACATGAAGTCACAGTGTGGGAGTACATGAAGTCACAGTCTGCGAGTACATGAAGTCACAGTCTGCGAGTACATGAAGTCACAGTCTGCGAGTACATGAAGTCACAGTCTGCGAGTACATGAAGTAACAGTGTGGTAATACATGAAGTCACAATGTGAGAGTACATGAAGTCACAGTGTGGGAGTACATGAAGTAACAGTGTGGGAATACATGAAGTCACAGTGTGAAAGTACATGAAGTCACAGTGTGGGAGTACATGAAGTCACAGTGTGGGAGTACATGAAGTCACAGTGTGGGAGTATATGAAGTCACAGTGTGGGAGTACATGAAGTCACAGTTTGCGAGTACATAAATTCACTGTGTGGGAGTACATGAAGTCACAATGTGGGAGTACATGAAGTCACAGTGTGGGGGTACATGAAGTCACAGTGTGGGGGTACATGAAGTCACAGTCTGCGAGTACATGAAGTCACAGTGCGGGAGTACATGAAGTCACAATGTGGGAGTACATGAAGTCACAGTGTGGGAGAACATTAAGTCACAGTCTGCGAGTACATGAAGTCACAGTGTGGTAGTAAATGAAGTCACAGTGCGGGAGTACATGAAGTCACAATCTGCGAGTACATGAAGTCTCAGTGTGGGAGTAAATGAAGTCACAGTGCGGGAGTACATGAAGTCATAGTCTGCGAGTACATCAAGTCACAGTGCGGGAGTACATGAAGTCACAGTGCGGGAGTACATGAAGTCACAGTGTGGAAGTACATGAAGTCACAGTGTGGGAGTACATTAAGTCACAGTGCGGGAGTACATGAAGTCACAGTGCGGGAGTACATGAAGTCACAGTCTGCGAGTACATGAAGTACCAGTGTGGGAGTACATGAAGTCACAGTGTGAGAGTACATGAAGTCACAGTGTGGGAGTACATGAAGTCATAGAGTGGGAGCACATGAAGTCACAGTGTGGAAGTACATGAAGTCACAGTCTGCGAGTACATGAAGTCACAGTGCGGTAGTACATGAAGTCACAGTCAACGAGTTCATGAAGTCACAGTGTGGGAGTACATGAAGTACCAGTGTGGGAGTACATGAAGTCACAGTGTGAGAGTACATGAAGTCACAGTGTGGGAGTAAATGAAGTCACAGTGTGGGAGTACATGAAGTCACAGTGTGGGAGTACATGAAGTCACAGTGTGGGAGTACATGAAGTCACAGTGTGGGAGTACATGAAGTCACAGTGTGAGAGTACATGAATTCACAGTGTGGGTGTACATGAAGTCACAGTGCGAGAGTACATGAAGTCACAGTGTGGGAGTACATGAAGACACAGTGTGGGAGTACATGAAGTCCTAGTGTGGGAGTACATGAAGTCACAGTCTGCGAGTACATGAAGTCACAGTGTGGCAGTACATGAAGTCCTAGTGTGGGAGTACATAAAGTCACAGTCTGCGAGTACATGAAGTCACATTGTGGGAGTACATGAAGTCACAGTGTGGGAGTAAATGAAGTCACAGTGCGGGAGTATATGAAGTCACAGTGCGGGAGTATATGAAGTCACAGTGTGGGAGTACATGAAGACACAGTTTGGGAGTACATTAAGTCACAGTCTGTGAGTACATGAAGTCACAGTGTGGGAGTAAATGAAGTCACAGTGCGGGAGTACATGAAGCCACAGTGTGGGAGTACATGAAGTCACAGTGTGGGAGTACATGAAGTCACAGTGTGGGAGTACATGAAGTCAAGGTGTGGGAGAATATGAAGTCACAGTCTGCGAGTACACGAAGTCACAGTCTGCGAGTACATAAAGTCATAGTTTGGGAGTAAATGAAGTCACAGTGCGGAAGTACATGAAGTCACAGTCTGCGAGTACATAAAGTCATAGTTTGGGAGTAAATGAAGTCACAGTGCGGAAGTACATGAAGTCACAATCTGCGAGTACATAAAGTCACAGTGTGGGAGTACATGAAGTCACAGTGCGGTAGTACATGAAGTCACAGTGTGGGAGTACATGAAGTCATTGTCTGCGAGTACATGAAGTCACAGTGTGGGAGTAAATGAAGTCACAGTGCGGGAGTACATGAAGCCACAGTGTGGGAGTACATGAAGTCACAGTGTGGGAGTACATGAAGTCACAGTGTGGGAGTACATGAAGTCACGGTGTGGGAGAATATGAAGTCACAGTCTGCGAGTACATGAAGTCACAATGTGGGAGTACATGAAGTCACAGTGTGGGGGTACATGAAGTCACAGTGTGGGGGTACATGCAGTCACAGTCTGCGAGTACATGAAGTCACAGTCTGCGAGTACATGAAGTCACAGTCTGCGAGTACATGAAGTCACAGTGCGGGAGTACATGAAGTCACAGTGCGGGAGTACATGAAGTCACAGGGTGGGAGTACATGAAGTCACAGTGTGGGAGTACATGAAGTCACAGTGTGGGAGTACATGAAGTCATAGTGTGGGAGTACATGAAGTCACAGTGCAGATGTACATGAAGTCACAATCTGCGAGTACATGAAGTCACAGTGTGGAAGTACATGAAGTCACAGTGTGGGAGTACATGAAGTCACAGTGTGGGAGTACATGAAGTCATAGTGTGAGAGTACATGAAGTCACAGTGTGGGAGTACATTAAGTCACAGTGTGGGAGTACATGAAGTCACAGTGCAGATGTACATGAAGTCACAATCTGCGAGTACATGAAGTCACAGTGTGGGAGTACATGAAGTCACAGTGTGGGAGTACATGAAGTCACAGTGTGGGAGTACATGAAGTCACAGTGTGGGAGTACATGAAGTCACAGTGTGGGAGTACATGAAGTCACAGTGTGGGAGTACATGAAGTCACAGTGTGGGAGTACATGAAGTCACAGTCTGCGAGTACATGAAGTCACAGTCTGCGAGTACATGAAGTCACAGTCTGCGAGTACATGAAGTCACAGTCTGCGAGTACATGAAGTCACAGTCTGCGAGTACATGAAGTCACAGTCTGCGAGTACATGAAGTCACAGTCTGCGAGTACATGAAGTCACAGTCTGCGAGTACATGAAGTCACAGTCTGCGAGTACATGAAGTCACAGTGTGGGAGTACATGAAGTCACAGTGTGGGAGTACATGAAGTAACAGTGTGGGAGTACATGAAGTTACAGTGTGAAAGTACATGAAGTCACAATGTGGGAGTACATGAAGTCACAGTGCGGGAGTACATGAAGTCACAGTGTGGGAGTACATGAAGTCACAGTCTGCGAGTACATGAAGTCACAGTCTGCGAGTACATGAAGTCACAGTCTGCGAGTACATGAAGTCACAGTGCGGGAGTACATGAAGTCATAGTGCGGGAGTACATGAAGTCACAGTGCGGGAGTACATGAAGTCATAGTGCGGGAGTACATGAAGTCACAGTGTGGGAGTACGTGAAGTCACAGTGTGGGAGTACATGAAGTCACAGTGTGGGAGTACATGAAGTCATAGTGTGAGAGTACATGAAGTCACAGTGCAGATGTACATGAAGTCACAATCTGCGAGTACATGAAGTCACAGTGTGGGAGTGCATGAAGTCACAGTGTGGGAGTACATGAAGTCACAGTGTGGGAGTACATGAAGTCACAGTGTGGGAGTACATGAAGTCACAGTGTGGGAGTACATGAAGTCATAGTGTGAGAGTACATGAAGTCACAGTGCAGATGTACATGAAGTCACAATCTGCGAGTACATGAAGTCACAGTGTGGGAGTACATGAAGTCACAGTCTGCGAGTACATGAAGTCACAGTCTGCGAGTACATGAAGTAACAGTGTGGTAATACATGAAGTCACAATGTGAGAGTACATGAAGTCACAGTGTGGGAGTACATGAAGTAACAGTGTGCGAGTACATGAAGTCACAGTGTGGGAGTACATGAAGTCAAAGTCTGCGAGTACTAAAGTCACAGTGTGGGAGTACATGAAGTCACAGTGTGGGAGTACATGAAGTCACAATCTGCGAGTACATGAAGTCACAGTGTGGGAGTACATGAAGTCACAGTGTGGGAGTACATGAAGTCACAGTGTGGGAGTACATGAAGTCACAGTGTGGGAGTACATGAAGTCACAGTGTGGGAGTACATGAAGTCACAGTGTGGGAGTACATGAAGTCACAGTGTGGAAGTACATGAAGTCACAGTGTGGGAGTACATGAAGTCACAGTGTGGGAGTACATGAAGTCACAGTGTGGGAGTACATGAAGTCACAGTCTGCGAGTACATGAAGTCACAGTCTGCGAGTACATGAAGTAACAGTGTGGTAATACATGAAGTCACAATGTGAGAGTACATGAAGTCACAGTGTGGGAGTACATGAAGTCACCGTGTGGGAGTACATGAAGTAACAGTGTGGGAATACATGAAGTCACAGTGTGAAAGTACATGAAGTCACAGTGTGGGAGTACATGAAGTCACAGTGTGGGAGTACATGAAGTCATAGTCTGCGAGTACTAACGTCACAGTGTGGGAGATAATAAAGTAAAAGTGTGGGAGTACATGAAGTCACAGTGTGGGAGTACATGAAGTCACAGTGTGGGAGTACATGAAGTCACAGTCTGCGAGTACATGAAGTCACAGTCTGGGAGTAAATGACGTCACAGTGTGGGAGTACATGAAGTCACAAGTCGGGAGTACATGAAGTCACAGTGTGGGAGTAAATGACGTCACAGTGTGGGAGTACATGAAGTCACAGTGTGGGAGTAAATGACATCACAGTGTGGGAGTAAATGACATCACAGTGTGGGAGTTCATGAAGTCACAGTGCGGGAGTACATGAAGTCACAGTGTGGGAGTACATGAAGTCTTAGTCTGCGAATTCATGAAGTCACAGTGTGGGAGTAAATGAAATCACAGTACGGGAGTACATGAAGTCACAATCTGCGAGTACATGAAGTCACAGGGGTAAATTTACTAAGATGGAAGTTCTATTTAAGATGAGATGTTGCCCATAGCAACCAATCAGATTCTACTTCTCTTTTATCTAGCACCTTCAAGAAGATAATACCTGAAATCTGATTGGTTGCCATGGGCAACATCCCATCTTAAATAGAGCTCCCATCTTAGTAAATTTACCCCACAGTGTGGGAGTACATGAAGTCACAGTGTGAAATACATGAAGTCACAGTGTGGGAGTATATGAAGTCACAGTGTGGGAGTACATGATGTCACAGTCTGCGAGTACATAAAATCACATTGTGGGAGTACATGAAGTCACAGTGTGGGAGTACATGAAGTCACAGTGCGGGAGTACATGAAGTCACAGTCTGCGAGTACATAAAGTCACAGTGTGGGAGTACATAAAGTCATAGTGTGGGAGTACATGAATGAAGTAACAGTGTGAGTACATGAAGTCACAGTGTGGGAGTATATGAAGTCACGGTCTGCGAGTACAAGAAGTCACAGAGTGGGAGTACATGAAGTCACAGTCTGCGAGTACATGAAGTCACATTGTGGGAGTACATGAAGTCACGGTCTGCGAGTACAAGAAGTCACAGTGTGGGAGTACATGAAGTCACAGTCTGCGAGTACATGAAGTCACATAGTGGGAGTACATGAAGTCACAGTGTGGGACTACATGAAGTCATAGTCTGCGAGTACATGAAGTCACAGTGTGGGAGTAAATGAAGTCATAGTCTGCGAGTACATGAAGTTACAGTTTGCGAGTACATGAAGTCTCAGTGTGGGAGTACATGAAGTAACAGTGTGAGTAAATGAAGTCACAGTGTGGGAGTACATGAAGTCACAGTCTGCGAGTACATGAAGTCACAGTCTGCGAGTACATGAAGTCACAGTCTGCGAGTACATGAAGTCACAGTGTGGGAGTACATGAAGTCACAGTGTGGGAGTACATGAAGTCACAGTGCGTGAGTACATGAAGTCACAGTGTGGGAGTACATGAAGTCACAGTCTGCGAGTACATGAAGTCACAGTCTGCGAGTACATGAAGTCACAGTCTGCGAGTACATGAAGTCACAGTGTGGGAGTACATGAAGTCACAGTGTGGGAGTACATGAAGTCACAGTGCGTGAGTACATGAAGTCACAGTGTGGGAGTACATGAAGTCACAGTGTAGGAGTACATGAAGTCACAGTGTAGGAGTACATGAAGTCACAGTCTGCGAGTATATAACAGCGCCATTACTGGGGTGCCAGGGTAATGTCACACTGCAAGCACTGGGTGCCTGCCTTATATAACAGTGCTATTACTGGGTGGCAGTGTAATATCACACTGCAAGCACTGGGTGCCTGCCTTATATAGCAGTGCCATTACTGGGGTGCCAAGGTAAAGTCACACTGCAAGCACTGGGTGCCTGCCTTATATAACAGTGCCATTACTGGGGTGCCAGGGTAATATAACACTGCAAGCACTGGGTGCCTGCCTTATATAACAGTGCCATTACTGGGGAGCCAGGGTAATATAACACTGCAAGCACTGGGTGCCTGCTAGAGATGAGCGGGTTCGGTTCCTCGGAATCCGAAGCCGCCCGAACTTCAGCTTTTTTTACACGGGGCCGAGCGACTCGGATGTTCCCGCCTTGCTCGGTTAACCCGAGCGCGCCCGAACGTCATCATCACGCTGTCGGATTCTCGCGAAGCTCGGATTCTATCGCGAGACTCGGATTCTATACAAGGAGCCGCGCGTCGCCGCCATTTTCACACGTGCATTGAGATTCATAGGGAGAGGACGTGGCTGGCGTCCTCTCCGTTTATAGAGATTCGAGAAGAGAGTGAGACAGTAGAGAGAGACACAGTAGTAATTTTGGGGAGCATTAGGAGGAGTACTACTACTACTACTTGCTGAAGTGATAGATAGTGTGACTGTATTATCTGACTTGTGGGGGAGACACTGACAGTGGGGAGCAGTTAGAGTCTGAGAGCAGGACTCAGGAGTACATATAACGTACAGTGCACACTTTTGCTGCCAGAGTGCCACACTGCCATTGTGACCACACTGACCACCAGTATATATTGTGATTGTCTGCTTAGGAGTACTACTTGCAAGTTGCTGATAGTGTGACCAGTGACCTGACCACCAGTTTAATAATCACCACCAGTTTAATATATATATATATATATATATATATATATATATATATATATATATATATATATATATATATATATATAATTGTATATAATATATATATATATAATATATATATAAGTGTATACCATAAGTGTATACCACCTACCCGTGGTTTTTTTTTTTCTTTCTTCTTTATACATACTACTATAGTAGCTTACTGTAGCAGTCTGCGGTGCTGCTGAGCTGACAGTGTCCAGCAGGTCCGTCATCAGTCATTACATAATAAATATACTATCTACCTGTCCGGCTGCAGTACTAGTGTGATATTATATATATTGATTTCATCTCATTATCATCCAGTCTATATTAGCAGCAGACACAGTACGGTAGTCCACGGCTGTAGCTA
The DNA here is from genome assembly GCF_028390025.1 of Pseudophryne corroboree. Taxonomy (NCBI): domain Eukaryota; kingdom Metazoa; phylum Chordata; class Amphibia; order Anura; family Myobatrachidae; genus Pseudophryne; species Pseudophryne corroboree. The sequence goes on along the minus strand of NC_086444.1, from coordinate 1,241,617,114 downwards.
CCTCTGTGTCGGCAGTCGCTCGTCCATCCATAAGTATACTAGTATCCATCCATCTCCATTGTTTACCTGAGGTGCCTTTTAGTTGTGCCTATTAAAATATGGAGAACAAAAATGTTGAGGTTCCAAAATTAGGGAAAGATCAAGATCCACTTCCACCTCGTGCTGAAGCTGCTGCCACTAGTCATGGCCGAGACGATGAAATGCCAGCAACGTCGTCTGCCAAGGCCGATGCCCAATGTCATAGTACAGAGCATGTAAAATCCAAAACACCAAATATCAGTAAAAAAAAGGACTCCAAAATCTGAAATAAAATTGTCGGAGGAGAAGCGTAAACTTGCCAATATGCCATTTACCACACGGAGTGGCAAGGAACGGCTGAGGCCCTGGCCTATGTTCATGGCTAGTGGTTCAGCTTCACATGAGGATGGAAGCACTCAGCCTCTCGCTAGAAAACTGAAAAGACTCAAGCTGGCAAAAGCACCGCAAAGAACTGTGCGTTCTTTGAAATCCCAAATCCACAAGGAGAGTCCAATTGTGTCGGTTGCGATGCCTGACCTTCCCAACACTGGACGTGAAGAGCATGCGCCTTCCACCATTTGCACGCCCCCTGCAAGTGCTGGAAGGAGCACCCGCAGTCCAGTTCCTGATAGTCAGATTGAAGATGTCAGTGTTGAAGTACACCAGGATGAGGAGGATATGGGTGTTGCTGGCGCTGGGGAGGAAATTGACAAGGAGGATTCTGATGGTGAGGTGGTTTGTTTAAGTCAGGCACCCGGGGAGACACCTGTTGTCCGTGGGAGGAATATGGCCGTTGACATGCCTGGTGAAAATACCAAAAAAATCAGCTCTTCGGTGTGGAAGTATTTCAACAGAAATGCAGACAACATTTGTCAAGCCGTGTGTTGCCTTTGTCAAGCTGTAATAAGTAGGGGTAAGGACGTTAACCACCTCGGAACATCCTCCCTTATACGTCACCTGCAGCGCATTCATAATAAGTCAGTGACAAGTTCAAAAACTTTGGGCGACAGCGGAAGCAGTCCACTGACCAGTAAATCCCTTCCTCTTGTAACCAAGCTCACGCAAACCACCCCACCAACTCCCTCAGTGTCAATTTCCTCCTTCCCCAGGAATGCCAATAGTCCTGCAGGCCATGTCACTGGCAATTCTGACGAGTCCTCTCCTGCCTGGGATTCCTCCGATGCATCCTTGCGTGTAACGCCTACTGCTGCTGGCGCTGCTGTTGTTGCTGCTGGGAGTCGATGGTCATCCCAGAGGGGAAATCGTAAGACCACTTTTACTACTTCCACCAAGCAATTGACTGTCCAACAGTCCTTTGCGAGGAAGATGAAATATCACAGCAGTCATCCTGCTGCAAAGCGGATAACTGAGGCCTTGGCATCCTGGGTGGTGAGAAACGTGGTTCCGGTATCCATCATTACTGCAGAGCCAACTAGAGACTTGTTGGAGGTACTGTGTCCCCGGTACCAAATACCATCTAGGTTCCATTTCTCTAGGCAGGCGATACCGAAAATGTACACAGACCTCAGAAAAAGAGTCACCAGTGTCCTAAAAAATGCAGCTGTACCCAATGTCCACTTAACCACGGACATGTGGACAAGTGGAGCAGGGCAGGGTCAGGACTATATGACTGTGACAGCCCACTGGGTAGATGTATGGACTCCCGCCGCAAGAACAGCAGCGGCGGCACCAGTAGCAGCATCTCGCAAACGCCAACTCTTTCCTAGGCAGGCTACGCTTTGTATCACCGGTTTCCAGAATACGCACACAGCTGAAAACCTCTTACGGCAACTGAGGAAGATCATCGCGGAATTGCTTACCCCAATTGGACTCTCCTGTGGATTTGTGGCATCGGACAACGCCAGCAATATTGTGTGTGCATTAAATATGGGCAAATTCCAGCATGTCCCATGTTTTGCACATACCTTGAATTTGGTGGTGCAGAATTTTTTAAAAAACGAGAGGGGCGTGCAAGAGATGCTCTCGGTGGCCAGAAGAATTGCGGGACACTTTCGGCGTACAGGCACCACGTACAGAAGACTGGAGCAACACCAAAAACGCCTGAACCTGCCCTGCCATCATCTGAAGCAAGAAGTGGTAACGAGGTGGAATTCAACCCTATATATGCTTCAGAGGTTGAAGGAGCAGCAAAAGGCCATTCACGCCTATACAATTCAGCACGATATAGGAGGTGGAATGCACCTGTCTCAAGCGCAGTGGAGAATGATTTCAACGTTGTGCAAGGTTCTGCTGCCCTTTGAACTTGCCACACGTGAAGTCAGTTCAGACACTGCCAGCCTGAGTCAGGTCATTCCCCTCATCAGGCTTTTGCAGAAGAAGCTGGAGACATTGAAGGAGGAGCTAACACGGAGCGATTCCGCTAGGCATGTGGGACTTGTGGATGGAGCCCTTAATTCGCTTAACAAGGATTCACGGGTGGTCAATCTGTTGAAATCAGAGCACTACATTTTGGCCACCATGCTCGATCCTAGATTTAAAACCTACCTTGGATCTCTCTTTCCGGCAGACACAAGTCTGCTGGGGTTCAAAGACCTGCTGGTGACAAAATTGTCAAGTCAAGCGGAACGCGACCTGTCAACATCTCCTCCTTCACATTCTCCCGCAACTGGGGGTGCGAGGAAAAGGCTCAGAATTCCGAGCCCACCCGCTGGCGGTGATGCAGGGCAGTCTGGAGCGACTGCTGATGCTGACATCTGGTCCGGACTGAAGGACCTGTCAACGATTACGGACATGTCGTCTACTGTCACTGCATATGATTCTCTCCCCATTGAAAGAATGGTGGAGGATTATATGAATGACCGCATCCAAGTAGGCACGTCACACAGTCCGTACTTATACTGGCAGGAAAAAGAGGCAATTTGGAGGCCCTTGCACAAACTGGCTTTATTCTACCTAAGTTGCCCTCCCACAAGTGTGTACTCCGAAAGAGTGTTTAGTGCCGCCGCTCACCTTGTCAGCAATCGGCGTACGAGGTTACTTCCAGAAAATGTGGAGAAGATGATGTTCATTAAAATGAATTATAATCAATTCCTCCGTGGAGACATTGACCAGCAGCAATTGCCTCCACAAAGTACACAGGGAGCTGAGATGGTGGATTCCAGTGGGGACAAATTGATAATCTGTGAGGAGGGGGATGTACACGGTGATATATCGGAGGATGATGATGAGGTGGACATCTTGCCTCTGTAGAGCCAGTTGTGCAAGGAGAGATTAATTGCTTCTTTTTTGGGGGGGGTCCAAACCAACCCGTCATTTCAGTCACAGTCGTGTGGCAGACCCTGTCACTGAAATGATGGGTTGGTTAAAGTGTGCATGTCCTGTTTTGTTTATACAACATAAGGGTGGGTGGGAGGGCCCAAGGACAATTCCATCTTGCACCTCTTTTTTCTTTAATTTTTCTTTGCGTCATGTGCTGTTTGGGGAGTGTTTTTTGGAAGGGCCATCCTGCGTGACACTGCAGTGCCACTCCTAGATGGGCCCGGTGTTTGTGTCGGCCACTAGGGTCGCTTATCTTACTCACACAGCTACCTCATTGCGCCTCTTTTTTTCTTTGCGTCATGTGCTGTTTGGGGAGTGTTTTTTGGAAGGGCCATCCTGCGTGACACTGCAGTGCCACTCCTAGATGGGCCAGGTGTTTGTGTCGGCCACTAGGGTCGCTTAGCTTACTCACACAGCTACCTCATTGCGCCTCTTTTTTTCTTTGCGTCATGTGCTGTTTGGGTAGTGTTTTTTGGAAGGGCCATCCTGCGTGACACTGCAGTGCCACTCCTAGATGGGCCCGGTGTTTGTGTCGGCCACTAGGGTCGCTTATCTTACTCACACAGCTACCTCATTGCGCCTCTTTTTTTCTTTGCGTCATGTGCTGTTTGGGGAGTGTTTTTTGGAAGGGCCATCCTGCGTGACACTGCAGTGCCACTCCTAGATGGGCCAGGTGTTTGTGTCGGCCACTAGGGTCGCTTAGCTTAGTCATCCAGCGACCTCGGTGCAAATTTTAGGACTAAAAATAATATTGTGAGGTGTGAGGTATTCAGAATAGACTGAAAATGAGTGGAAATTATGGTTTTTGAGGTTAATAATACTTTGGGATCAAAATGACCCCCAAATTCTATGATTTAAGCTGTTTTTTAGTGTTTTTTTAAAAAAACACCCGAATCCAAAACACACCCGAATCCGACAAAAAAAATTCGGTGAGGTTTTGCCAAAACGCGGTCGAACCCAAAACACGGCCGCGGAACCGAACCCAAAACCAAAACACAAAACCCGAAAAATTTCAAGTGCACATCTCTAGTGCCTGCCTTATATAGCAGTGCCATTACTGGGGTGTCAGTGTAATGTCACTCTGCAAGCACTGGGTGCCTGCCTTATATATCAGTGCCATTACTGGGGTTCCAGGGTAATATCACACTGCAAGCACTGGGTGCCTGCCTTATATAACAGTGCCATTACTGGGGTGCCAGGGTAATGTCACACTGCAAGCACTGGGTGCCTGCCTTATATAACAGTGCCATTACTGGGGTGCCAGTTTTATGTCACACTGCAAGCACTGGGTGCCTGCCTTATATAGCAGTGCCATTACTGGGTGCCAAGGTAAAGTCACACTGCAAGCACTGGGTGCCTGCCTTATATAACAGTGCCATTACTGGGGTGCCAGGGTAATATCACACTGCAAGCACTGGGTGCCTACCTTATATAACAGTGCCATTACTGGGGTGCCAGGGTGATTTCACACTGCGAGCACTGGGTGCCTGCCTTATATAACAGTGTCATTACTGGGGTGCCAGGGTAATGTCACACTGCAAGCACTGGGTGCCTACCTTATATAACAGTGCCATTACTGGGGTGCCAGGGTGATTTCACACTGCAAGCAATGGGTGCCTGCCTTATATAACAGTGCCATTACTGGGGTGCCAGGGTAATTTCACACTGCAAGCACTGGGTGCCTGCCTTATATAACAGTGCCATTAATGGGGTGCCAGGGTAATGTCACACTGCAAGCACTGGGTGCCTACCTTATATAACAGTGCCATTACTGGGGTGCCAGGGTAATTTCACACTGCAAGCACTGGGTGCCTGCCTTATATAACAGTGCCATTACTGGGGTGCCAGGGTAATGTCACACTGCAAGCACTGGGTGCCTACCTTATATAACAGTGCCATTACTGGGGTGCCAGGGTAATATCACACTGCAAGCACTGGGTGCCTGCCTTATATAACAGTGCCATTACTGGGGTGCCAGGGTAATATCACACTGCAAGCACTGGGTGCCTGCCTTATATAACAGTGCCATTACTGGGGTGCCAGGGTAATATCACACTGCAAGCACTGGGTGCCTGCCTTATATAACAGTGCCATTACTGGGGTGCCAGGGTAATATCACACTGCAAGCACTGGGTGCCTACCTTATATAACAGTGTCATTGCCGGGGTGCCAGGGTAATATCACACTGCAAGCACTGGGTGCCTGCCTTATATAACAGTGCCATTACAGGGTGATTTCACAAGCTAGACAGTGACAACTCAAAAACCCAAATTAATAGATGTTGACATAAGCATACAGGGAGATACCCCCCCCCCCTTCCCTCCCACCCACCCACACACACACACACACACACACACACACACACACACACACACACACGTGGGTGGCAAGTGGGCAGGACTGCTTTACATTACACATATATTAAAAGTAATTAACATGCACAGTGCAGACAACGGAACTCTCGGGAATGTTTTGGATAGGCTGCATTTTTTTTGTGGGACCTGGCCTAGGGCATCTTGTTACCTACGGGGCCCTGGGCGGGTGCCTAGGTTACATTGTGGGAAATCCAGGCCAGTGCCAAGGTGGGTACCCATAGATGAACAGGACAGTGCTTTTAGTAGCCATGCCTTGCTAGTAAAAGCATTACTCTTTTTATATTTTAGACATAAACATGATCAGAAGTGCTGGGTTTTACAACCCAGTACTTCATACATAAACCCCCAGGTGTCATCAAAATACATTAGACCATTAAACCATTCATTACCTCGCGCTTTCTCATAAAAACCTTTAACGTTATTGTCATGGACCTGCCGGTCGCTTCTCCAGATATGCCAATCTGAGAATCGCCGTCTGTGATGTGGGGGTCACAATGCGGGAGTACATGAAGTCACAGTGTGCGAGTACATGAAGTCTCAGTGCGGGAGTACATGAAGTCACAGTGTGGGAGTACATGAAGTCACAGTGTGGGAGTACATGAAGTCACAGTGTGGGAGTACATGAAGTCACAGTGTGGGAGTACATGAAGTCACAGTGTGCGAGTACATGAAATCACAGTCTGCGAGTACATGAAATCACAGTGTGGGAGTACATGAAGTCACAGTGTGGGAGTAAATGAAGTCACAGTGTGGGAGTACATGAAGTCACAGTGTGGGAGTACATGAAGTCACAGTGCGGGAGTACATGAAGTCACAGTGTGGGAGTACATGAAGTCACAGTGTGGGAGTACATGAAGTCACAGTGCGGGAGTACATGAAGTCACAGTGCGGGAGTACATGAAGTCACAGTGTGGGAGTACATGAAGTCACAGTGTGGGAGTACATGAAGTCACAGTGTGCGAGTACATGAAATCACAGTCTGCGAGTACATGAAATCACAGTCTGCGAGTACATGAAGTCACAGTGTGGGAGTACATGAAGTCACAGTGTGGGAGTACATGAAGTCACAGTGTAGGAGTACATGAAGTCACAGTGTGCGAGTACATGAAATCACAGTCTGCGAGTACATGAAATCACAGTGTGGGAGTACATGAAGTAACAGTGTGAGTACATGAAGTCACAGTGTGGGAGTAAATGAAGTCACAGTGTGGGAGTACATGAAATCACAGTGTGGGAGTACATGAAGTCACAGTGTGGGTGTACATGAAGTCACAGTGTGGGTGTACATGAAGTCACAGTGTGGGAGTACATGAAGTCACAGTGCGGGAGTACATGAAGTCACAGTCTGCGAGTACATAAAGTCACAGTGTGGGAGTACATGAAGTCACAGTGTGGGAGTAAATGAAGTCACAGTGTGGGAGTACATGAAGTCACAGTGTGGGAGTACATGAAGTCACAGTGTGGGAGTACATGAAGTCACAGTGTGCGAGTACATGAAATCACAGTCTGCGAGTACATGAAGTCACAGTGTGGGAGTACATGAAGTCACAGTGCGAGGGTACATGAAGTCACAGTGTGGGAGTACATGAAGTAACAGTGTGGGAGTACATGAAGTCACAGTGCGGGAGTACTAAACATCCTAGTGATATTTGGTGGACCCCCTTCTTTTAAAGTAAAGCATTCATTACCTTCAAAACCAGAAATAAAGACACGGAGATTTGAATATTGGCAGAAAAATTGCTAGCTATTTATTTGACCCTAACCAGTAGCAAACCTGTAATAGAAAATTTTATTAAGATGCCGATCCAGCCTGCATATGGTGGCAGCAAAAAGAACGGCTCTATTAACCTAAATTAACCTTAAAATACTAAAAATTCGAGACCATCCTAATTTTAATACAACTATCACAAACCGGTAATAGGTGACAACTCAACCCCCACAGTGACTACCCACCGCTCCTGGGTGCCCTGCCGCTGCCTTCCCGGACGGGTGGTCAAGCGGCCAATAAGTCGATGGAGGTGAGTGCACCTAAACCACACCAAACTGTAAAACACTACAGCTTACCATACAAATACAAAACTGCCGTTCTTTTCCGCCAATAAATAGCCAACGATAAAACCAGCCAACAACTTAATGCCAAGGCACCACGTGCCAGAATTTCTGACCACAGGGGCGGGAGGGTGGGAAGGCAAATCACCACAAGAGAGAGCTAAAATGGCCTCACCTTCCCTATATATATCAAACCCTCCCCTTCAAAAAAGGCTGTACTTTCCTCACAGCTTGGTCCACCCCTCACCAGATCTTTAACTCTTTCCTCTCCTATGCAGTCAATTCTCTCTCCTAAACATCCTAGTGATATTTGGTGGACCCCCTTCTTTTAAAGTAAAGCATTCATTACCTTCAAAACCAGAAATAAAGACACGGAGACTTGAATTTTGGCAGAAAAATTGCTAGCTATTTATTTGACCCTAACCAGTAGCAAACCTGTAATAGAAAATTTTATTAAGATGCCGATCCAGCCGGCATATGGTGGCAGCAAAAAGAACGGCTCTATTAACCAAAATTAACCTTAAAATACAAAAAATTCGAGACCATCCTAATTTTACTACAACTATCACAAACCGGTAATAGGTGACAACTCAACCCCCACAGTGACTACCCACCGCTCCTGGGTGCCCTGCCGCTGCCTTCCCGGACGGGTGGTCAAGCGGCCAATAAGTCGATGGAGGTGAGTGCACCTAAACCACACCAAACTGTAAAACACTACAGCTTACCATACAAATACAAACTGCCGTTCTTTTCCGCCAACAGCGAAAGACTCCTTCCCAGAGTCTTCGCACCGCCACCATAACCTCACCCTAACTCCTGCAACACTAGGAACAGATCCTCCAGGAAAAGCATCATCCCCTCACTGGATAGATGCATACCATCAGGCCGAAAAAGGTGACTGTCTCTGAACCGAATCCTAGGGTGGCGAACCACTTGGCCTCCGTGGGACAACACCCACTTCGCCACCGCCCCATTCACCTTCTGCCTGGCCTCTTCAATTTCGCGACCGTCCGCCACACCTTGCCAACTCAACCTTGGCACCATCAAGGAGAATACCAATACACAATTGGTCCATGCTGCGGCCAAACTTGCCAGATCCTGTATCATGGCCCACCGCATCTCCAAAGAAGTCCTCTTCCCCAGATCGTTGCCACCTAAATGGACAACCAACACCCTAGGGACTCCATGCTTGCTGGCCTGACTCACTAGTCTACTTCTCAACTCCGTCCACATCATCCCTTGCCAACCAAGCCAACGAACTCCTCGAGCCCTAGGAAACATCTGCGCCCCCTCCGAGGCCAAAACTGGGCGGCCCAATACACATAAGAGTGGCCAACCACCCAAATAGGCAAGTCATCTTCCAACCAACCTGAAGAGGAGGAAAAGGGGGTAAAAGTGATTACTAATCATCTATACCATTGTTTAATTTACTGCATTAACCTGAAGGATCTTCCAAAAAGAAAAATTTTGTTTCCGTATATTGCAGCAGTCCCGGCCTAGCCGATCTGCACGAGCTTCCAGCCAATTTGAAGCATAACATGAACACACAAATGGGAAAGATGAAAACAAAATTAAGAAATAAACAAAAAAAGGGGGGGGGGGTAAAAAAGGGGTAAATCATGTAATAACTCAGCTGGAGGTGAAAGCGTAAAGACCTGCTGAGGGACTCTGATTAGACCAGATTAGCCGAATTGTGGATTAGAATTCAGTCCGTCAAGTCAGGCAAAAAATCGCAAAATAACTCCAGACCCCCGCTGCCGGCTCATGCCCGCAACGGCGAGTAGCTAATCCCCGAGTAGGCTAAAAGGGGGGAAGACAAACACACGCACAACACCATAACGTACTAAACTATACAACATGACTGAACAACTGTAATTAAACAAAAAACTACGCGCGAGCCAACATCTCATGCAAGGGGGCGAATATATCGTCTGTAACTTGACGACTTCCATCGCCCCACCGCCTGGACCTCGTCCATGGAAAATCCCGCCGCCGCAGCCCCTATGCGGAAGGAATGCGTCCCGAACGCAGCGGGTGGAAGGCCCAAGCTCGCAAGACAGCGACCCAGCATCCAATGAAATTGATACTTCGTCACTGGCAGCCCATCATCATGCAGCAGCCATGACCCCCGACCGCCGGGCCGTACTGCCGCATACTACACTGCCACACTTACTGGGCAAATGCTCCCATCCAGTGCCGGAACCAAGGTGACCCAACGACCTCTCCCCACTTGGTCCGTCTTAGAGCGACGCCATCCGCAAAGCAAGGACCTCTCACCCACCACCACGTCCTCGACCAGCATGCGCGAATCTGCTCGCTTAGAAGGCGCCACCAATTCCGAAACCCTAAAGGCTCCGTGGTAAGCCATTGAGAACGCCAAACTGAACAACAGCGACTCAAACCTGGACGATGCGACACCTCCTACCGCCCTGATAACAGCCGGCAACAAGGCCGCATCAATAGGCCGCCTCCTGTCAGGCGGCGTTGTCGCGACTCGCGCCCATCCTTTCATTTTCGTCAGCAGAATCCCACTCTTAGTCACGTCGGTGACGCCCTTTATTTTGCTGAAAACGAAATCCCAGCCAAGTATCGGGATACCACCGCTCTGGACCTACCCGAAACAATCAGCTGCCAAATAAAAGAAAGCATAATCTGATGCCCGCTCTTAACTTGCGAATTTCATCCTTGCACAAACTCCTCCCATTCGCTCCAAGCTTGCCTGTAAGCCTTAAGCGTGGTTGGCGCGACTGACCGCAACGCTAGACCCTCCAGTCCGGCCCGATCACCTGCCAAACATAACCGGGACAATGAAAACCATGCTCGTCGGCCTCGGGTGCCAACGAACAAAATCTTTCCCACTGCCCTCGTGATAACGCGTCAGCAATTCCGTTCTCTAGCCCCGGCACGTGCTGCGCGCGGAACCACACGTTCCGACGAAGGTATGTCAACAGCAACTGCCCCAGCACCCGCAGAATGACCAGCGACTTCGCCCTCTGGTTATTTATTGCATGCACCACGCCCAGATTGTCACATCTAAACAAGATGCTGCAATGAGCCAGCCGATCGCCCCATACCACCAGTGCTACCATAATGGGGAAAAGCTCCAGCAGCAAAAGGTCCTTAGTTAAAAGTTCGCGATGCCATTCCGCCGGCCACGAGGCCGCGCACCAAGATTCCTCCAGATAGCAACCGAATCCTGAGGCACCCGCTGCATAGGTGAACAGCTGCAACTGAGCGCTGTCCACCATTGGGGCCTGCCATATACACACCCCGTTGAAGTCCTCTAGAAACGAGGCCCATACGGCCAAATCCCTCTTGATCTCTGAGGACAAATGCACAAAATGGTGTGGTCTGACACACCCCGCAGTCGCCCTTTTTAGCTTCCGGCAGAAAACCCTGCCCATCGGGATTACCCGACAAGCAAAGTTCAACATGCCCAGCAAGGACTGCGCCTGCCGCAGTGTGACCTTACTCGACCCCTCAAACCGGCAAATAGCGTCGCGGAGCTTCACCACCTTGTCCCGAGGCAGCCGATACGATCCTGCCATGTGTCAAGCTCAATCCCCAAACAGGACAAACAGGAGGACGGGCCCTCTGTTCCATCCTCGGCTACCGGAACGCCGAAGTGGAAAAACAGCGCTCGGATGCTGAAAAGCAAGTTGCCGCACCGTGGTGAATTTGCCGGACCCGCGCACAGGAAGTCATCGAGGTAATGTGCTACCCCGTGACCCCCTGACGAAGACTCCACGCACCAATGTAGAAACGTGCTAAAACGCTCGAAAAATGAGCATGAAACGGAACATCCCATCGGCAAACATTTGTCGATGAAATACTCCGCTCCGATCCGGAAACCCATAAAACGGAACGAGTCCGGATGTAATGGCAGTAACCGAAAAACAGACTCAACATCGATCTTAGCCATGAGGGCCCCAGTCCCGTAACCGCGGACCATCTCCAACGCTTCGTCAAACGACTGATACACCACCGAGCAATGAGCCGGCGGTATTGCGTCGTTGACCGATGCCCCCGACGGGTAAGAAAGATGCTGAATGAGCCGGAAAGCGCCTGGAGTCTTCTTGGGAACCACCCCCACTGGAGAGATGACCAAGTCATCCACCGGGGGTGATAGGAACGGTCCCTCCATCCTGCCCAACCTGACCTCTTTATCCACTTTCTCCCTCAGTACTAACGGCAAGGCTCGGGCAGACTGGAGGTTCCACTGGGCCCGCACGGACACCTCGCTCGCAACAGGCAAGCGAAACCCAAACTGAAAACCGGAAAACAAAAATTGTGCATCCTCCCTATTCGGATACCAGTCAAACCACCGGCCCATAGTTTCCAACTGAATTGGTGTTGGTGCTCTGCGGAGCGCTCCCGCCCGCGGCTGGCCTGGGGTAAGTTGGCTTACCCCGGGCACCCTGCCGACTGCCTTTTAAGCAGGAGGAGGCTGGGTGGGATCCGCCACGCTGCAGGCATGAGTGTCGAAAACGACACTGTTTGGCGAAGGAACACGCCGCGTTGTTAAACGTGAAACATTTTCTTTTTGTGGCTGCGCGGACGGCCGATCAACCCGGCTTGGCCAACCCGCCGTCCGCCCTGGCTTCCGGGGCTCCTCAGCCTGTGGCGAAGCCCGCGTGACCTTGAGCCAGACCTCAACGTCCTTGAACCCAAAATCCATGACCTGCAAACCGTCCTGCTTTTCCCTGAATTCCTGGTCGTACTTACGCCATTCCGAACCCGAAGACGTGCGCTGCATGTCATGCACGAGATGCAGGTACCGAATTATGTTAACGTGCTCGTTCGGCCTGTCCTCCAGGTAACACGCCGCGAAGACCCAAAACCCGGCCAACCAATTATCGAAGGTACGGAATGCCTCAGCCCCGATGCCCTTCTTTGCGACCGCCGCCTTATACTCCTTCTTCGCGTCCTTCGTCAAGACGAACACATCCACGAAGTCCCCCCTGCGAATCTTCCTGCGGCAACTATCTCGCAGCCCTCGCATTACAGCAGTATAGTCGCAGCGCACGACACCGGGCAAATCGCGGCACTTCTTGGCCCTACGAGTTTCCTCGCTAAGCCGCTTGCGTCTCTTACGCCTCTCCTGCTGGCCCGCTGCCCTCTTGGCGAATTTCGTCGCCCGCTTCCTCGCCCTAGTCGTGCTACTGACTTTGGACGCCTGCAACAACAGAGACGATGAAGAGGAGGAAGAGGAAGAACTACGAGAACTAGAGCTTGTGGAGGAACCCGATACCGACTGCACCACCTCACCTGATGCCGCCGACTGCCCCGACATGGAATCCTCCGGCGTTGCCAAACCGACGTCTTCCTCCTCGAACTCTGCCATCTCCTCTTCCCCGAGCTCCCCTGATGCTGTCGACTGTTCGGACTGCGAGTCCTCCAGTGTGGAAACTTCGAAATACTCCCATCGCTCACGTCCACCTCAACCTCTCCGCGATCACCTGAAAAAGAAGACAAAGTACGGGACCCGGAAACCACTCCCGGGGCCTGCCTAGCACTCCGGGCCAAAGACATCCCCACCTCGCGTCCGCGCTCCGTCCGTACTGGACAGTGTCCCAAAAGCACCGCCCCCAGGAGACGGAAAGCGCACGCTATTCGCTGAGCCGCTGACCCCGGCTGCGTACCGGACGCCCTCGCTTCTGCGTGCCCGCCCGGAGATGCGGCTGCGACCAATGGGCCCAATGCCGCCACCACCGTCGACAGAGCCGACGCCAACTCTCTGGAGGTCTCCTGACTTCCCCAAAAGTCGCGGCCGGCACCAGCGGGAGCCCCACGCAGATGCCGGCGCACCTCTCCTGGCACGTCGGCCGGCGGGCGCCGATAAGGGACCCAACGGCCAATGCCCCGCCTGGCCTGCTGGTGATCCGCTGGCCCCCTTGACCACAATTGGCGTGGCCCCCCGCCAATCATCTATCCTATCCTGTGCCTGCTGGCCCTCACTATCGCTGCTGTGCCTGCCACCGGCCCCCCTGCGCGTGCTCTCCCCCTGCAGGCCGGAGCGCTCTCTGTCTGCAGGTAAGGCACCTCTGTGGGGCTCAATGCTGCCGCGCCCTATCCTGGGACGACCCCCGCCGCCGCTCCCCGCCGGCTGTAAGGGAGGCAGCAGGGGAGACGTAGAAACTGGCTAGTGATGGGTAGTTCATGAAAGATTAGTTCAAAATCAACTAATCTTCAAAGTGAAATAGTTTATTCAGTTCACAGCTTTGGCAAAGATTAGTTGATCAGGAAGGAGGAGTCAGACACAGACACAGACAGAATAGAGCCAGCAGCTGCATCAGGAAGGAGGAGTCAGACACAGACACAGACAGAATAGAGCCAGCAGCTGCAATAGGCTTCTCACTGTCTCACTCACCTCACTGGATTTTCACTCCCTGAAACTGATGCTGTAAAATGAAAGGTAAAAACAGCCCAGCAATACAGATCTAATAAATAAAATAGTATCTGCACTGCCTAGCCCAAGTCTATGTGTGTCTGTGAGTGAGCATGTGTGTCATGCTGCTCACCTTTCTGTGATATAATCACTGTCCTATTAGTCCAGATATCCAAACACTTGCTGCTGCATCTGGTACTACTTACTTCTGATATATCAAGGCAAAAAGGGGGGCACAGTGGCTGTGTAATAAACCTGCACAATTAATGTGGCAAGAAACAATTTCTGCAATGCAGCACTCACCCACAAGGCAAATCACCACAAGAGAGAGCTAAAATGGCATCACCTTCCCTAAATATATCAAACCCTCCCCTTCAAAAAAGGCTGTACTTTCCTCACAGCTAGGTCCACCCCTCACCAGATGTTTAACTCTTTCCTCTCCTATGCAGTCAATTCTCTCTCCATAAAGTCTCAGTGTGGGAGTACATGAAGTCACAGTGTGGGAGTACATGAAGTCACAGTGTGGGAGTACATGAAGTCACAGTGTGGGAGTACATGAAGTCACAGTGTGGGAGTACATGAAGTCACAGTGTGGGAGTACATGAAGTCACAGTGTGGGAGTACATGAAGTCACAGTGTGAGAGTACATGAAGTCACAGTGTGAGAGTACATGAAGTCACAGTGTGAGAGTACATGAAGTCACAGTGTGGGAGTACATGAAGTCACAGTGTGGGAGTACATGAAGTCACAGTGTGGGAGTACATGAAGTCACAGTGTGGGAGTACATAAAGTCACAGTGTGGGAGTACATGAAGTCACAGTCTGCGAGTACATGAAGTCACAGTCTGCGAGTACATGAAGTCACAGTGTGGGAGTACATGAAGTCACAGTGTGGGAGTACATGAAGTCACAGTGTGGGAGTACATGAAGTCACAGTGTGAGAGTACATGAAGTCACAGTCTGCGAGTACATGAAGTCACAGTGTGAGAGTACATGAAGTCTGATTGTGGGAGTACATGAAGTCACAGTGTGGGAGTACATGAAGTCACAGTGTGAGAGTACATGAAGTCACAGTGTGGGAGTACATGAAGTCACAGTGTGGGAGTACATGAAGTCACAGTGTGGGAGTACATGAAGTCACAGTGTGGGAGTACATGAAGTCACAGTGTGGGAGTACATGAAGTCACAGTGTGGGAGTACATGAAGTCACAGTGTGGGAGTACATGAAGTCACAGTGTGGGAGTACATGAAGTCACAGTGTGCGAGTACATAAAGTCATAGTGTGGGAGTACATGAAGTCACAGTGTGCGAGTACATGAAGTCACAGTGTGCGAGTACATAAAGTCACAGTGTGGGAGTACATGAAGTCACAGTGTGGGAGTACATGAAGTCACAGTGTGGGAGTACATGAAGTCACAGTGTGCGAGTACATAAAGTCATAGTGTGGGAGTACATGAAGTCACAGTGTGCGAGTACATGAAGTCACAGTGTGCGAGTACATAAAGTCACAGTGTGGGAGTACATGAAGTCACAGTGTGGGAGTACATGAAGTCACAGTGTGGGAGTACATGAAGTCACAGTGTGCGAGTACATGAAGTCACAGTGTGCGAGTACATAAAGTCACAGTGTGGGAGTACATGAAGTCACAGTGTGGGAGTACATAAAGTCACAGTGTGGGAGTACATGAAGTCACAGTGTGCGAGTACATGAAGTCACAGTGTGCGAGTACATGAAGTCACAGTGTGGGAGTACATGAAGTCACAGTGTGGGAGTACATGAAGTCACAGTGTGAGAGTACATGAAGTCACAGTGTGAGAGTACATGAAGTCACAGTGTGGGAGTACATGAAGTCACAGTGTGGGAGTACATGAAGTCACAGTGTGGGAGTACATGAAGTCACAGTGTGCGAGTACATAAAGTCTGAGTGTGGGAGTACATGAAGTCACAGTGTGCGAGTACATGAAGTCACAGTGTGCGAGTACATAAAGTCACAGTGTGGGAGTACATGAAGTCACAGTGTGGGAGTACATGAAGTCACAGTGTGGGAGTACATGAAGTCACAGTGTGAGAGTACATGAAGTCTGAGAGTGGGAGTACATGAAGTCACAGTGTGGGAGTACATGAAGTCACAGTGTGGAAGTACATGAAGTCACAGTGTGGGAGTACATGAAGTCACAGTGTGCGAGTACATAAAGTCATAGTGTGGGAGTACATGAAGTCACAGTGTGGGAGTACATGAAGTCACAGTGTGAGAGTACATGAAGTCTGATTGTGGGAGTACATGAAGTCACAGTGTGGGAGTACATGAAGTCACAGTGTGGGAGTACATGAAGTCACAGTGTGGGAGTACATGAAGTCACAGTGTGGGAGTACATGAAGTCACAGTGTGGGAGTACATGAAGTCACAGTGTGCAAGTACATAAAGTCATAGTGTGGGAGTACATGAAGTCTGAGTGTGGGAGTACATGAAGTCACAGTGTGGGAGTACATGAAGTCACAGTGTGGGAGTACATGAAGTCACAGTGTGGGAGTACATGAAGTCACAGTCTGCGAGTATATAACAGTGCCATTACTGGGGTGCCAGGGTAATATCACACTGCAAGCACTGGGTGCCTGCCTTATATAACAGTGCCATTACTGGGGTGCCTAGGTAAAGTCACACTGCAAGCACTGGGTGCCTGCCTTATATAACAGTGCCATTACTGGGGTGCCAGGGTAATATAACACTGCAAGCACTGGGTGCCTGCCTTATATAGCAGTGCCATTACTGGGGTGTCAGTGTAGTGTCACTCTGCAAGCACTGGGTGCCTGCCTTATATATCAGTGCCATTACTGGGGTTCCAGGGTAATATCACACTGCAAGCACTGGGTGCCTGCCTTATATAACAGTGCCATTACTGGGGTGCCAGGGTGATTTCACACTGCAAGCACTGGGTGCCTGCCTTATATAACAGTGCCATTACTGGGGCGCCAGGGTGATTTCACACTGCAAGCACTGGGTGCCTGCCTTATATAACAGTGCCATTACTGGGGTGCCAGGGTGATGTCACACTGCAAGCACTGGGTGCCTGCCTTATATAGTAGTGCCATTACTGGGGTGCCAGGGTAATGTCACTCTGCAAGCACTGGGTGCCTGCCTTATATAACAGTGCCATTACTGGGGTGCCAGGGTAATATCACACTGCAAGCACTGGGTGCCTACCTTATATAACAGTGCCATTACTGGGGCGCCAGGGAGATTTCACACTGCAAGCACTGGGTGCCTACCTTATATAACAGTGCCATTACTGGGGTGCCAGGGTAATGTCACACTGCAAGCACTGGGTGCCTACCTTATATAACAGTGCCATTACTGGGGTGCCAGTGTGATTTCACACTGCAAGCACTTGGTGCCTGCCTTATATAACAGTGCCATTACTGGGGTGCCAGTGTGATTTCACATTGTGAGCACTGGGTGCCTGCCTTATATAACAGTGTCATTACTGGGGTGCCAGGGTAATGTCACACTGCAAGCACTGGGTGCCTACCTTATATAACAGTGCCATTACTGGGGTGCCAGGGTGATTTCACAATGCAAGCAATAGGTGCCTGCCTTATATAACAGTGACATTACTGGGGCGCCAGGGTGATTTCACACTGCAAGCACTGGGTGCCTGCCTTATATAACAGTGCCATTACTGGGGTGCCAGGGTGATGTCACACTGCAAGCACTGGGTGCCTGCCTTATATAGCAGTGCCATTACTGTGGTGCCAGGGTAATGTCACTCTGCAAGCACTTGGTGCCTGCCTTATATATCAGTGCCATTACTGGGTTGCCAGCGTAATATCACACTGCAAGCACTGGGTGCCTACCTTATATAACAGTGCCATTACTGGGGTGCCAGGGTGATTTCACACTGCAAGTACTGTGTGCCTGCCTTATATAACAGTGCCATTACTGGGGTGCCAGGGTGATGTCACACTGCAAGCACTGGGTGCCTACCTTATATATAACAGTGCCATTACTGGGGTGCCAGGGTAATGTCACACTGCAAGCACTTGGTGCCTGCCTTATATAACAATGCCATAATTGGGATGCCAGGGTAATATCACACTGCAAGCACTGGGTGACTACCTTATATAACAGTGCCATTACTGGGGTGCCAGGGTAATATCACACTGCAAGCACTGGGTGACTACCTTATATAACAGTGCAATTACTGGGGTGCCAGGGTAATATCACACTGCAAGCACTGGGTGCCTGCCTTATATAACAGTGTCATTACTGGGGTGCCAGGGTAATGTCACACTGCAAGCACTGGGTGCCTACCTTATATAACAGTGCCATTACTGGGGTGCCAGGGTGATTTCACACTGCAAGCAATGGGTGCCTGACTTATATAACAGTGCCATTACTGGGGTGCCAGTGTGATTTCACACTGGAAGAACTGGGTGCCTGCCTTATATAACAGTGCCATTACTGGGGTGCCAGGGTGATGTCACACTGCAAGCACTGGGTGCCTACCTTATATAACAGTGCCTTTACTGGGGTGCCAGGGTAATGTCACACTGCAAGCACTGGGTGCCTGCATTATATAACAGTGCCATTACTGGGTGGCAGTGTAATATCACACTGCAAGCACTGGGTGCCTGCCTTATATAACAGTGCCATTACTGGGGTGCCAAGGTAAAGTCACACTGCAAGCACTGGGTGCCTGCCTTATATAACAGTGCCATTACTGGGGTGCCGGGGTAATATAACACTGCAAGCACTGGGTGCCTGCCTTATATAGCAGTGCCATTACTGGGGTGTCAGTGTAATGTCACTCTGCAAGCACTGGGTGCCTGCCTTATATATCAGTGCCATTACTGGGGTTCCAGGGTAATATCACACTGCAAGCACTGGGTGCCTGCCTTATATAACAGTGCCATTACTGGGGTGCCAGGGTGATTTCACACTGCAAGCACTGGGTGCCTGCCTTATATAACAGTGCCATTACTGGGGTGCCAGTTTTATGTCACACTGCAAGCACTGGGTGCCTGCCTTATATAGCAGTGCCATTACTGGGGTGCCAGGGTAATGTCACTCTGCAAGCAATCGGTGCCTGCCTTATATATCAGTGCCATTACTGGGGTGCCAGGGTAATATCACACTGCAAGCACTGGGTGCCTACCTTATATAACAGTGCCATTACTGGGGTGCCAGGGTGATTTCACACTGCAAGCACTGGGTGCCTGCCTTATATAACAGTGCCATTACTGGGGTGCCAGGGTAATATAACACTGCAAGCACTGGGTGCCTGCCTTATATAGCAGTGCCATTACTGGGGTGTCAGTGTAATGTCACTCTGCAAGCACTGGGTGCCTGCCTTATATAACAGTGCCATTACTGGGGTGCCAGGGTGATTTCACACTGCAAGCACTGAGTGCCTGCCTTATATAACAGTGTCATTACTGGGGTGCCAGGGTAATGTCACACTGCAAGCACTGGGTGCCTACCTTATATAACAGTGCCATTACTGCGGTGCCAGGGTTATTTCACACTGCAAGCAATGGGTGCCTGCCTTATATAGCAGTGCCATTACTGGGGTGCCAGGGTAATGTCACTCTGCAAGCACTGGGTGCCTGCCTTATATATCAGTGCCATTACTGGGGTGCCAGCGTAATATCACACTGCAAGCACTGGGTGCCTACCTTATATAACAGTGCCATTACTGGGGTGCCAGGGTGATTTCACACTGCAAGTACAAGGTGCCTGCCTTATATAACAGTGCCATTACTGGGGTGCCAGGGTGATGTCACACTGCAAGCACTGGGTGCCTACCTTATATATAACAGTGCCATTACTGGGGTGCCAGGGTAATGTCACACTGCAAGCACTTGGTGCCTGCCTTATATAACAATGCCATAATTGGGGTGCCAGGGTAATATCACACTGCAAGCACTGGGTGACTACCTTATATAACAGTGCAATTACTGGGGTGCCAGGGTAATATCACACTGCAAGCACTGGGTGCCTGCCTTATATAACAGTGTCATTACTGGGGTGCCAGGGTAATGTCACACTGCATGCACTGGGTGCCTACCTTATATAACAGTGCCATTACTGGGGTGCCAGGGTTATTTCACACTGCAAGCAATGGGTGCCTGCCTTATATAACAGTGCCATTACTGGGGTTCCAGTGTGATTTCACACAGCAAGAACTGGGTGCCTGCCTTATATAACAGTGCCATTACTGGGGTGCCAGGGTGATGTCACACTGCAAGCACTGGGTGCCTACCTTATATAACAGTGCCATTACTGGGGTGCCAGGGTAATGTCACACTGCAAGCACTGGGTGCCTGCATTATATAACAGTGCCATTACTGGGTGGCAGTGTAATATCACACTGCAAGCACTGGGTGCCTGCCTTATATAACAGTGCCATTACTGGGGTGCCAAGGTAAAGTCACACTGCAAGCACTGGGTGCTGGCCTTATATAACAGTGCCATTAATGGGGTGCCGGGGTAATATAACACTGCAAGCACTGGGTGCCTGCCTTATATAGCAGTGCCATTACTGGGGTGTCAGTGTAATGTCACTCTGCAAGCACTGGGTGCCTGCCTTATATATCAGTGCCATTACTGGGGTTCCAGGGTAATATCACACTGCAAGCACTGGGTGCCTGCCTTATATAACAGTGCCATTACTGGGGTGCCAAGGTGATTTCACACTGCAAGCACTGGGTGTCTGCCTTATATAACAGTGCCATTACTGGGGTGCCAGTTTTATGTCACACTGCAAGCACTGGGTGCCTGCCTTATATAGCAGTGCCATTACTGGGGTGCCAGTGTGATGTCACACTGCAAGCAATGGGTGCCTGCCTTATATAGCAGTGCCATTACTGGGGTGTCAGGGTAATATCACTCTGCAAGCACTGGGTGCCTGCCTTATATATCAGTGCCATTACTGGGGTTCCAGGGTAATATCACATTGCAAGCACTTGGTGCCTGCCTTTTATAACAGTGCCATTACTGGGGTGCCAGGGTGATTTCACACTGCAAGCACTGGGTGCCTGCCTTATATAACCGTGCCATTACTGGGGTGCCAGGGTGATTTCACACTGCAAGCACTGGGTGCCTGCCTTATATAACAGTGCCATTACTGGGGCGCCAGGGTGATTTCACACTGCAAGCACTGGGTGCCTGCCTTATATAACAGTGCCATTACTGGGGTGCCAGGGTGATGTCACACTGCAAGCACTGGGTGCCTGCCTTATATAGCAGTGCCATTACTGGGGTGCCAGGGTAATGTCACTCTGGAAGCACTGGGTGCCTGCCTTATATATAACAGTGCCATTACTGGGGTGCCAGGGTAATGTCACACTGCAAGCACTTGGTGCCTGCCTTATATAACAATGCCATAATTGGGGTGCCAGGGTGATGTCACACTGCAAGCACTGGGTGCCTACCTTATATAACAGTGCCATTACTGGGGTGCCAGGATAATGTCACACTGCAAGCACTTGGTGCCTGCCTTATATAACAATGCCATTATTGGGGTGCCAGTGTAATGTCACACTGCAAGCACTGGGTGCCTGCCTTATATAACAGTGCCATTACTGGGGTGCCAGGGTAATATCACACTGCAAGCACTGGGTGACTACCTTATATAACAGTGCAATTACTGGGGTGCCAGGGTAATATCACACTGCAAGCACTGGGTGCCTGCCTTATATAACAGTGTCATTACTGGGGTGCCAGGGTAATGTCACACTGCAAGCACTGGGTGCCTACCTTATATAACAGTGCCATTACTGGGGTGCCAGGGTTATTTCACACTGCAAGCAATGGGTGCCTGCCTTATATAACAGTGCCATTACTGGGGTGCCAGGGTGATTTCACACTGCAAGCAATGGGTGCCTGCCTTATATAACACTGCCATTACTGGGGTGCCAGGGTAATATCACACTGCAAGCACTGGGTGACTACCTTATATAACAGTGCAATTACTGGGGTGCCAGGGTAATATCACACTGCAAGCACTGGGTGCCTGCCTTATATAACAGTGTCATTACTGGGGTGCCAGGGTAGTGTCCCACTGCAAGCACTGGGTGCCTACCTTATATAACAGTGCCATTACTGGGGTGCCAGGGTTATTTCACACTGCAAGCAATGGGTGCCTGCCTTATATAACAGTGCCATTACTGGGGTGCCAGGGTGATTTCACACTGCAAGCACTGGGTGCCTGCCTTATATAACAGTGCCATTACTGGGGTGCCAGTTTTATGTCACACTGCAAGCACTGGGTGCCTGCATTATATAGCAGTGCCATTACTGGGGTGCCAGGGTAATATAACACTGCAAGCACTGGGTGCCTGCCTTATATAGCAGTGCCATTACTGGGGTGCCAGGGTAATGTCACTCTGCAAGCAATCGGTGCCTGCCTTATATATCAGTGCCATTACTGGGGTGCCAGGGTGATTTCACACTGCAAGCACTGGGTGCCTGCATTATATAACAGTGCCATTACTGGGGCGCCAGGGTGATTTCACACTGCAAGCACTGGGTGCCTGCCTTATATAACAGTGCCATTACTGGGGTGCCAGGGTGATGTCACACTGCAAGCACTGGGTGCCTGCCTTATATAACAGTGCCATTACTGGGGCGCCAGGGTGATTTCACACTGCAAGCACTGGGTGCCTGCCTTATATAACAGTGCCATTACTGGGGTGCCAGTGTGATTTCACACTGCAAGCACTGGGTGCCTGCCTTATATAACAGTGTCATTACTGGGGTGCCAGGGTAATGTCACACTGCAAGCACTGGGTGCCTACCTTATATAAAAGTGCCATTACTGGGGTGCCAGGGTGATTTCACATTGCAAGCAATGGGTGCCTGCCTTATATAACAGTGCCATTACTGGGGTGCCAGGGTGATTTCACACTGCAAGCAATGGGTGCCTGTTTTATATAACAGTGCCATTACTGGGGTGCCAGTGTGATTTCACACTGCAAGCACTGGGTGCCTGCCTTATATAACAGTGCCATTACTGGGGTGCCAGGGTGATGTCAC
The DNA here is from genome assembly GCF_028390025.1 of Pseudophryne corroboree. Classification (NCBI taxonomy): domain Eukaryota; kingdom Metazoa; phylum Chordata; class Amphibia; order Anura; family Myobatrachidae; genus Pseudophryne; species Pseudophryne corroboree. Next base: position 1,241,593,972 of record NC_086444.1, on the reverse strand, counting down.
AATGCAAGCACTGGGTGCCTACCTTATATAACAGTGCCATTACTGGGGTGCCAGGGTAATGTCACACTGCAAGCACTGGGTACCTGCCTTATATAACAGTGCCATTACTGGGTGGCAGTGTAATATCACACTGCAAGCACTGGGAGCCTGCCTTATATAACAGTGCCATTACTGGGGTTCCAGTGTGATTTCACACTGCAAGCACTGGGTGCCTGCCTTATATAACAGTGTCATTACTGGGGTGCCAGGGTAATGTCACACTGCAAGCACTGGGTGCCTACCTTATATAAAAGTGCCATTACTGGGGTGCCAGGGTGATTTCACATTGCAAGCAATGGGTGCCTGCCTTATATAACAGTACCATTACTGGGGTGCCAGGGTGATTTCACACTGCAAGCAATGGGTGCCTGTTTTATATAACAGTGCCATTACTGGGGTGCCAGTGTGATTTCACACTGCAAGCACTGGGTGCCTGCCTTATATAACAGTGCCATTACTGGGGTGCCAGGGTAATATAACACTGCAAGCACTGGGTGCCTGCCTTATATAGCAGTGCCATTACTGGGGTGTCAGTGTAATGTCACTCTGCAAGCACTGGGTGCCTGCCTTATATAACAGTGCCATTACTGGGGTGCCAGGGTGATTTCACACTGCAAGCACTGGGTGCCTGCCTTATATAACAGTGCCATTACTGGGGTGCCAGTTTTATGTCACACTGCAAGCACTGGGTGCCTGCCTTATATAGCAGTGCCATTACTGGGGTGCCAGGGTGATTTCACACTGCAAGCACTGGGTGCCTGCCTTATTTAGCAGTGCCATTACTGGGGTGCCAGGGTAATGTCACTCTGCAAGCACTGGGTGCCTGCCTTATATATCAGTGCCATTATTACTGGGGTGCCAGGGTAATATCACACTGCAAGCACTGGGTGCCTACCTTATATAACAGTGCCATTACTGGGGTGCCAGGGTGATTTCACACTGCAAGCACTGGGTTCCTGCCTTATATAACAGTGCCATTACTGGGGTGCCAGGGTGATTTCACACTGCAAGCAATGGGTGCCTGCCTTATATAACAGTGCCATTACTGGGGTTCCAGTGTGATTTCACACTGCAAGCACTGGGTGCCTGCCTTATATAACAGTGTCATTACTGGGGTGCCAGGGTAATGTCACACTGCAAGCACTGGGTGCCTACCTTATATAAAAGTGCCATTACTGGGGTGCCAGGGTGATTTCACATTGCAAGCAATGGGTGCCTGCCTTATATAACAGTGCCATTACTGGGGTGCCAGGGTGATTTCACACTGCAAGCAATGGGTGCCTGTTTTATATAACAGTGCCATTACTGGGGTGCCAGTGTGATTTCACACTGCAAGCACTGGGTGCCTGCCTTATATAACAGTGCCATTACTGGGGTGCCAGGGTGATGTCACAATGCAAGCACTGGGTGCCTACCTTATATAACAGTGCCATTACTGGGGTGCCAGGGTAATGTCACACTGCAAGCACTGGGTACCTGCCTTATATAACAGTGCCATTACTGGGTGGCAGTGTAATATCACACTGCAAGCACTGGGAGCCTGCCTTATATAACAGTGCCATTACTGGGGTGCCAAGGTAAAGTCACACTGCAAGCACTGGGTGCCTGCCTTATATAACAGTGCCATTACTGGGGTGCCAGGGTAATATAACACTGCAAGCACTGGGTGCCTGCCTTATATAGCAGTGCCATTACTGGGGTGTCAGTGTAATGTCACTCTGCAAGCACTGGGTGCCTGCCTTATATAACAGTGCCATTACTGGGGTGCCAGGGTGATTTCACACTGCAAGCACTGGGTGCCTGCCTTATATAACAGTGCCATTACTGGGGTGCCAGTTTTATGTCACACTGCAAGCACTGGGTGCCTGCCTTATATAGCAGTGCCATTACTGGGGTGCCAGGGTGATTTCACACTGCAAGCACTGGGTGCCTGCCTTATTTAGCAGTGCCATTACTGGGGTGCCAGGGTAATGTCACTCTGCAAGCACTGGGTGCCTGCCTTATATATCAGTGCCATTATTACTGGGGTGCCAGGGTAATATCACACTGCAAGCACTGGGTGCCTACCTTATATAACAGTGCCATTACTGGGGTGCCAGGGTGATTTCACACTGCAAGCACTGGGTTCCTGCCTTATATAACAGTGCCATTACTGGGGTGCCAGGGTGATGTCACACTGCAAGCACTGGGTGCCTACCTTATATAACAGTGCCATTACTGGGGTGCCAGTGTGATTTCACACTGCAAGCACTTGGTGCCTGCCTTATATAACAGTGCCATTACTGGGGTGCCAGTGTGATTTCACATTGCGAGCACTGGGTGCCTGCCTTATATAACAGTGTCATTGCTGGGGTGCCAGGGTAATGTCACACTGCAAGCACTGGGTGCCTGCCTTATATAACAGTGCCATTACTGGGTGGCAGTGTAATATCACACTGCAAGCACTGGGTGCCTGCCTTATATAACAGTAACATTACACTGCAAGCACTGGGTGCCTACCTTATATAACAGTGCCATTACTGGGGTGCCAGGGTGATGTCACACTGCAAGCACTGGGTGCCTGCCTTATATAACAGTGCCATTACTGGGGTGCCAGTGTGATTTCACATTGCAAGCACTGGGTGCCTGCCTTATATTACAGTGCCATTACTGGGGTGCCAGTGTGATTTCACACTGCAAGCACTGGGTGCCTGCCTTATATAACAGTGCCATTACTGGGGTGCCAGGGTAATTTCACACTGCAAGCACTGGGTGCCTGCCTTATATAACAGTGCCATTACTGGGGTGCCAGGGTGATTTCACACTGCAAGCACTGGGTGCCTGCCTTATATAACAGTGCCATTACAGGGTGATTTCACAAGCTAGACAGTGACAACTCAAAAACCCAAATGAATAGATGTTGATATAAGCATACAGGGAGATAACCCCCCCCCCCCCCTTCCCCCACACCCACACACACACACACACACACACGTGGGTGGCAAGTGGGCAGGACTGCTTTACATTACACATATTTTAAAAGTAGTTAACATGCACAGTGCAGACAACGGAACTCTCGGGAATGTTTTGGATAGGCTGGATTTTTTTGTGGGACCTGGCCAAGGGCATCTTGTTACCTACGGGGCCCTGGGCGGGTGCCTAGGTTACATTGTGGGAAGTCCAGGCCAGTGCCAAGGTGGGTACCCATAGATGAACAGGACAGTGCTTTTAGTAGCCATGCCTTGCTAGTAAAAGCATTACTCTTTTTATATTTTAGACATAAACATGATCAGAAGTGCTGGGTTTTACAACCCAGTACTTCATACATAAACCCCCAGGTGTCATCAAAATACATTAGACCATTAAACCATTCATTACCTCGCGCTTTCTCATAAAAACCTTTAACGTTATTGTCATGGACCTGCCGGTCGCTTCTCCAGATATGCCAATCTGAGAATCGCCGTCTGTGATGTGGGGGTCACTTTGGACACACGAGGTTATACAAACACATTCAATGCCACCAGCAAAAGTCTCATTTTATTCTGTGCACAAGTTACGCTTTTGCTATCACTTGTAAACACACTGCAATACTTAAAAAAAATAGGTAGATGTAGGCCACTCAGGTTTAGGTACGAAAATACAGACAATCAGAACTAGGATTAGGATTTTTTTGAGTAAAAGTAAAAACTTCAAAGCTTATGTTACAGAAAAGAATGTTTACAAAGACATTAGAGAAAAGTCACAGCAAGTAATTTACAGTTTCCAATAAAATAAAAATTAGGAATAAAACTCAGCTTCACCTGAAGTTAGGTTGGCGGATTGAGGCCTATCCTTGGTGATCAGGTACACTTTATAAAACCAAGTCTTTCTAACCTGTTTGCCTCACTATAAATGACACAGGACAGCCTGCATCTGTATCTATTATGCCCACTACAACCCCCTCTCAGCCTCTCCCGCTGGATACAAGGACATTGGAATATCATTAGGGAATGCAGCAGGATTACACTCTGTTATCGCTCTACTGTTTGAAGCTCAGCAATCAGGTTTATATCAATACAGTTGGAATTGGATTTACAACAGACAGAGGATGTATAGAAAAGCCTTATGTCTTTGCCTATTTTAATGTACAGCCTGTAGAAAAGGAGGTGGTAAACTAACCTCTCAGCAATATACATCTAGTGACCACATATTGAAGTTTCACAACAGAGAGTTTCCTGGCAGATCAATGCAAACTCTGCCCAGTGTATTACCGAGCACCCAGGTAACAATAATCCCTGAGACACAATTGTCCTACAGGAAATACATTGATATAAACAAGACGCATTGACATCACATCCATTGATACATCACTATTGTAGATATCTTGATATCACATACATTGATATCACACTACTTATTAGCAGGCCTATTCCTACTTGAAATAGCCTGGATCATGAGTTATTAACTACATTATGGTTAGTAACCTTTCACCCTTGTAATCAACCCAATCTCTATAAACTAACCCCATTATACCTATTGAATGTCCCTTATACATCTCCCTCCACCCCCACTCAGACTCGCATAAACTTCTGTTTATTTCCATCCCTTCTCCCTCACCTGTTGAAGATTATGTTAATCCAATTGCAGGGGAATGCCAGGAGGAGGTAGAAGCCATATGTGAACTGTACAGTGTTGCAACACAGTCGATCAATGTCAACAGTGGCTCACACAGCACAACGTTTTTAACAATAAAAAATAATATATATTAAATGGTTGTGGGACATAAACTACAAAAGTCATCAGACTTTGCCCCTGTTTTTAATGCTAGCAACTCGACTCCAAGGGAGGCATTCTCTTTGGCAGGTAGGAGGTTACGGCCAGCAGGGTTTGCATGGGGGCCTGGAAGGATGGCTAATGGAAGCTTTTGACAGGGACATTTTTTTTCCTGCCAATGCTGCCAGTCTTCGGTGGGCCTATTTTCATGGAAAGGCCTGGAGCTGCAGCCCCACCCACCCCACTGTTAGTCTGGCTCTGTATACTGTCTTTTCACCACATGTTTTACACAGAGGTTGGATTGCTTTATCATGGAGGAAGTACAACAGGGTAATTAGAATCCCCCTCTCCTCCTTATGTGGCACTCCAGATAATGGTGTGTATGCCCCTTTAAATCTTACTTACCGTTCCGCAGCAGAAAGGGGAATGCTGGAACAGCAGGAGTTAAGTGTAGACCCTGGTCTGCTTACTGGTCTTGATACTGATGGCTGATTGGACAAGGCAGTCTGGGAGCAAAGGATCCTTGTAGGAAGATGGAGTGTACAGGAGAGACTGGAGGTGCTGAACGCATGCTGAGCGAGGAGCGGAGCAGGATCTGAGAACAGATGCAAACCGCAGGGTCACACTGGGCTGTGAGAGCAGTGCTGCATAGTAGAAGCAGTGAGGTGCTACCTTGATGCCAAGAGCCAGGTGAGTGAGTGGGAGATGACACAGCTGGAAACCAAACACCACCAAGCTTAGTGAAAGGCACGGACGCTGCAGCAATATTGTAACAGTGAGCAGTTGTAAAAAAACTGGTCCAGAAATGGCATACCTCTGTCCTGGAGTACTGAGTGAGTACATTGAGACTGATTGTGATCCAAGCCATGAGCAGACCAGACACCCAACCCAAGTAGTCACATGCTGTGCAGTGTAAAGGGCGTGGACAGCATAGCGCCTTATGCACAAGTTACTTCCTCTTGAAAGGTCTGTAACAGCAACAAAGGCAACCACCCCCTGCCTGGGATACCAGAGACTGAGTTATTTGTACAATTGAAAGTAAGTTCTTTTAACTGAAAGAGACTGAGTTTATTTAACCAAGAGACCCTCATTGTCAATTGAGTTATATTTGTCCAGAGACCCTACCATCCCTTCACTATCTTCATCTTTTTTTTTTAAATTAAACTGAGATACATTGCAACCCAGGAATCTTTAAAAATCTATGTGCCAATTCCCCCATTGTAACACTGTGGCACCACAGATTTCTTCCAGAGCTCCAACATTATTTTCCAGTGAAGATCATTACACCTTGGTTAGGGAAAGTTAGAAATGTAGTTTTTGTTATAGAAAAGTGTATCTTTCATTACTCTTCTCCCTACCACATTATAGATTGTGATTGTGATCATAAAATGGCAGTATCTGTGATTCAATTGACTGTCTTTTGCATTTTTTAATTATCCATTGTGATGTAACTTTAGCCAATTGTCTTCTCTTTATCTTTCTATGATGCCCAATTCTTCTTGTGATTATTCAATATTTTATGCCAATTAACCAATCATCATCCTCAATCCAGAGTTCATTGCAGCTCAATAAAAAGGCATCCTGTTGGAATTGCTGACTACTACAGAACAAGGTACGGGGAGAACATTTCAGGGGAACGGTCCATCAAATAGGCACCCAGCACCTGTGATACCTCTCTCAATAACTTAGACATACCCGCGAACCCCGAGGTGTTACACTTATACCTGAGTATTGTGATGCTCGATCTGTTTAATATATCTGAATGCACCACCGATTTGTGTCCGACTCTGAATCAATCCCTCTTTCTGAAATATTCCTCATCCGAAGTAATGAATTACAGCTCATTGTGTTACCAGTTACTGTCATCTAATGTTACATTACTGTAGGTGTTCAAAGTAAATATAGGAGTACATTTACTAAGATGGGAGTTCTAATTAAGATGGGATGTTGCATATAGCAATCAATCAGATTCCAGGTATTATCTTCTAGAAGGTGCTACATAAATGAGAAGTAGAATCTGATTGGTTGCTATGGGCAATATTCCATCTGAAATGGATCTCCCATCTTAGTACATTGACCCTATACTGTGAGCCCATAATAAAGGTGAATCTTCTATTTCCTGTATGTTGTAGATAAATATGTAGTACAGCAATTACCTGTGTATAGCCGTATATATTCAGCAATTGTGCCATAGGAAGCGTAGTGACAGACTCCAGATCTCCAATAAAACCGCCCACCTTACCATGCTCCATGCAGGCATAATTAGGGGCTGTCATCTTATGTCCAGACAGTATCTGCAGAACATCCTTTATAACTTTCCTTATATATCCACAGGAGTCGTACACATGATATCCCAGCGTTACATTGGGCAGAATATCCGGGTCACTGTTGATATCATCAATGGCAAATATAAAAGCTTGGAGCTGCTGATATTCTCTCAAGCGAATACTGTGAAGAAAAAACACATCTCTTAGTTATATATTTTCATTACGCAGTCGGTGAGTTCTTATGTCATCATTGAGTTTTGATAAGAGAACATGTGAACTATAAAGAACAAATTTAATTTGTGAATAATTCTGTACATTGGATTCTCCAGAATGTAATAGGTGACAGTTTTGTACAACGTGATTTTTACGGGCATATTCCCATGTTTTATGTAACTTGCAAATGTAATAGAGTGCGGCTATCGTTCAATTTGCATGTTTGTGGCCACTACTGAAATTTGCAAGGGAAAAATTTGCATCTAGAGGTTTTCTCATAGCAATCAATAGAAATTGCATATTTAGGGCCTATTTAAGGCTGATTGCAAAACAACATTTTCCTCTAATGGGCAAAACCATGCAGCACTACGGGTGGGAACGGATGTAACATGTGAAGAGAGAGTTAGATTTGGGTGGGGTGTGTCATCTGCCCCACCTGCAGAGCACATGGTTTTGCACATTAGAGGAAGATTTTGCTTCTGCAACCAACCTTGAATTAGGCTCTTAGGCCCTCATTCTGAGTTGATCGCAGCAGCAAGAAAGTTAGCAATTGGGCAAAACCATGTGCACTGCAGGGGAAGCAGATATATCATGTGCAGAGAGAGTTAGATTTGGGTGGGTTATTTTGTTTCTGTGCAGGGTAAATACTGGCTGCTTTATTTTTACATTGCAAATTAGATTGCAGATTGAACACACCCCACCCAAATCTAACTCTCTCTACACATGTTATATCTACCCCTCCTGCAGTGCACATGGTTTTGCCCAATTGCTAACTTTCTTGCTGCTGCCATCAACTCAGAATGAGGGCCTTAATACGGTGTGATTCTACAAATCGCACACAAAACCTTACCAAAAATTACCAAACCTAAAGACCAGGGGCCTAATTCAGACCTGATCGCTGCTGCAAAACACATCGCAAGTGGTGATTTTTAGTTAAATGCAAAGCGACTGCTGCGCGTGTGCCGGACGCGATGTGCGACAAATGTGCACACATACAAAAGCAAGATTCAAACACATCACGGCAATGACAAAGAAGCGTGCCGCGGCCGGTGCAGGGGTTCGGCTTCTCAGAGCTGCAAAAAGGGGTGTGAGGTTTGGCGTGTCGGGGGGTGCATGTGGAGTTCTCACACGACTGCCCAGCGATTCTCTGTCCGTGCACACTAAGCGTTCGCAGATGACAAGTGATTCTAGGGCTGCGCCCAGCATGCGAACGCCCAACACAGCTGTTTACCCATCAATCTTCCTGCTAATAATTACACAGTCACACACACCTGATTATAAATACTCCAACACCTCATTACTCCTTAGCACTCTGTGAAATGGTATGAAGCCCGTCATTCTCTGGATAAGTGCAGTATGTGCCACACACAATCTACACCTAGCTACTATAATCTACACGTTACACATGTTTCTTAATACTAGAGATGTGCACCAGACATTTTTCGGGTTTTGTGTGTTGGTTTTGGATTCGGTTCCGTGGACGGGTTTTGGATTCGGATGCGTTTCGGCAAAACCTCCCTGAAATTATTTTGGCAGATTCGGGTGTTTATTTTTTTCAAAAACTCAAAAACAGCTTAATTCATAGAATTTGGGGGTAATTTTGACCCCATAGTATTATTAACCTCAATAACCATAATTTACACTCATTTCCAGTCTATTCTGAACACCTCACACCTCACAATATTATTTTTAGTCCTAAAATTTGCACCAAGGTCGCTGGATGACTAAGCTAAGCGACCCAAGTGGCCGACACAAACACCTGGCCCATCTAGGAGTGGCTATGTTTTTATTAGAAAAATTGCAACAACAAAACAAAGCAATCAATCAACAAACACGAGGAAAAAAAAATAACTTACATAAACAAAGGTGATACCAGCCAAAAGCTATACTTAAATAATATTGTCCAAAGTCCTTAGTCCGACTACGATGGCATAATATATCAGATTAGTGTATGAAGAGGCAATGCCAAATAAACTCAAATGTCCATAGCACTGGCAAGATTAATAATAGTTTGTCAAATAGACAATCAATAGCAATATATAGGCCAATATGTACAAAATCAAGCATTAACACAACAAAATCCAAACATAGAGAAAGTGAGGTGAGCTTTTAGTCGTATGTTAAAACCATAGCATAAAAAACTATAACACAAAATCTACAGGGAGTGAAAGAAAAGAAAGCCAGAAGGATGAAAGGAAGGAAAGACTTAAGCCACCCACTCAAGGGGGTCTCAGATGGTGCCAAAGCCTGGACCAACTGACGGCATCCATACTCCCTCGATCCATATCCATCATCCTCTTTACCTCGTGAAGAATGGTACCAACCACCTCAGTACAGGGAAGGACTAACCTTCTAAGGGAAACTAGACACCGTGCACTCCAAGTGTGGTACCTGACCGCTAAACTAACTAAGTAAACGGTGACTAAATCAAACCTCCCAAACCTCTTTTTGAACGCCCTATACGCCCACTCAGGGTAACTAAGCCCCGAAAGGCACGGAAGGCGTAAAGCGGCTGAAACGGCTTTGTAAATTTTTACATTAAAGGGAAACTCGAGCAAGAAGTGGACCACAGTCTCCACCACCCCAGGACACTCCTCACGTGGGCAAACACGATCACTGGCACCTCGAAACCCGATCTTCCCCCTAACATAAAGCTTCCCTTGAAAAAGAAGCCAGGCAATGTCCCTGAACTTCAGTGGGATCCTCCGAGAATTAATCAGATTCAAACCAGCTGAGTACACATTGCCCGGGTAGTCCCTTAGCGATGGCTGGGCATGAAAATGAGATCGCAAAATGCTCCTCTCCAACTCCCTTCTAGAGAAGCCTTTGACTTCACTCATCAAATTTCCCCATAGCCTTGTCACCTTCAAGCACAAGATGACGTAGATCGGGAGGTATCCGCATTTATCAACTTGGAGGTTTCTCACCTGACCGCCATCTATCTATGACCTGAGGAAGGGGTGCATTCATACCCTAAAGCCTTCTACCCACCGAGGGGGACCTCCAAAAACAGACTCTGAAGATGTAACTTTACAAAAGTGGATGTAAAAAACACCACAGGGTTGAGCATACCAAGTCCACCCTCTGCCCTCGGTCTGTAGGTGATGCCTCTCTTAACGAGATTCATCCTGTTCCCCCACAACAACAGGAAGAACAAAGAATAAATCCTGGACCACAAAGATTGAGGCAAACAGCACACATAACTGACATAAAGAAACACCGGGATCAGGTGAGTCTTAAACAGGTCAACCCTTTCCCTGAGAGAAAATTTCCATCTTCTCCAGCTCTCTACTTTACGGGCAGCAACTTCCAGCCTACTCACCCAATTTAGAGTGGTATAATCACCACGACTAAACCAAATCCCTAAGATTTTGATTGACGAATTGGCCTGGGGAAGGCTGTCCGGAAGGCTGAACTCCTCGCCTTCCTCCCCCATCCAGAAAGCTTCACATTTGTCTTGGTTTATCATGAAGCACGAGGCCCCAGAGTACTCGCAGATAAGGTGTTCCACATCACGTGCCTCAGTCGTAGACGACACGACAATTGTGACGTCATCTGCATAGGCCACCACCTTCAGCAGACACTCCGGCCCCAATTGCACCCCTTCGAGTGCACCACTTTCAACCCTCCTGACGAAAGGGTCGATTGCGAACACATACAGAAGGGAGCTCAAGGGACAACCCTGAAGGACACCGGAGTTATCCGCGAAGGCAGGACCTACCCAACCATTGACAAGCGGGAAACTCTCAGCCTGATTATAAATAATGCAAAACCAATCCACCACCCTCACTGGAAGTCCATACCTTTCAAGCAAGGCCCACAGGTACTCATGATTGACTCTATCGAAAGCCTTAGACTGATCCAATGCCAGCAAGTACTTTCCCCACTTCTTAGCACGACATCGCTCCACAGCCTCCCGGACGCCAAGGACAGCACTAAAGGTGCTACGGCCTTTCACGGTACCATGCTGAGAAGAAGAAAGCAACAGCCCGGAAACTTCCATCAGCCTATTGAAGAACACCTTTGCCAAAATCTTCCTGCCTGTATTGAGAAGAGCGATGGGGCGCCAGTTCTCAACACGAGATGGATCCTTAACTTTGGACAATAATATGAGGGCGGACAACCTCATGGAGGGAGGGAGCAAACCCTCAGCCAGGCTCTCATTAAAAACCTCCACAAGATGAGGAACCAAGAGGTCCAAAAATGCCTTAAAAAATTCAGATGTTAAGCCATCCTAGCCCGGAGATTTCTTTATAGACAAACCGTCTATGGCCTTCCTGATCTCCTCCGCCGTCACATCACTTCCCAAAGAGTCAAAAGATGCATCAAGGCCCCCGAGCCCAGGTGTCTCCCTAAGAAACCTTTCCATCCTTTCTCTGATGAGTGGCTGCTCGGACAAAAGATCGGAGTAGTAGGATCTGATGACCCCCAGAATGCCCTCCCTATCCTCACGAAGGACACCCAGAGAATCAACCAAACCCCGCATCTCCTTAAGATCAACCGACTTTCTACAATTCTGACAGGGATCAGGTGAGTGGTAAACTCCATAATCCCTCTCCAAAATCAAGGAAGCCATGTGACTGTATTGATATTCCCTCAACCGAGCCTTCACCCGAGAGATCTCCCCACTATCTCCACACTCAGAGATTAAGAAATCAAGTTTCCTTCGCAAGTCATAGTAGGCATTTTGTTTTCTCAAGTTTTTCCGGGCTACCAGCCTATGGAAAAAACCCAGAGTACGCTTTTTACACTCCTCCCACCACTCGGATCTACTCCAACCTGCCTCCAAAAGAGTCTCTTGTAGTTGAAAGAAATCTCTAAAGGACTGTCTCACCATCTCCTCCTTCAGTAGCCCTAAATTCAGCTGCCATAGACCCCGCCCTTTCTGAGGGGTTTCTGAAGCATTCAAAGCAAAACTCAGAATACAGTGATCGGAGAACTCTTCTAGCTTCACCTCAGGAGGCAAAGTTTTCGCGGACTCCTTAACAAAAAAAACCTATCTATCCTAGACCTACGACTACCACAATAGAAGGTGTAACCCGTGAGGTCTGGAAAATGGCGAACGTGCACATCCACCAGACCAGCCTCCCTAGTCATGCTAGCTAAAAAATTGGAATCATGACCCAGGGTTTTCTTTGTGCCCCCCCTGTCTTTTGGCCTAGTGATAGCGTTAAAATCGCCACCAAAGACAATCTGCCGGGCTGAAAAAAGAAACGGTTTTATCTCCGTGAAGAGACATCTCCTGTCCCTTGGGGACTGGGGCCCATAGATGTTAATTAGCCGTAGGTTCTGTCCCTTCAAGTTGATATCCAAAACCATACACCTTCCTACCTGTAACTCTACAATCCTGTGCACGGTTACCATACCGGTAAAAAGCACCGCCACCCCACCGTACGGCTCGGCCGCAAGAGACCAGAAAGACGGTCCACGCCTCCATTCACGTTTTGCTCTATGAAGAACCGCCAGATCACCAATCCTGGTCTCCTGCAAAAATAAAAAATCCTGATATGTCCACTTACGTCTTTGCTTTTTTTTCAAATTTGGCACAACATTTAAAACACGGCTCGGCTGTTTTTCACTAGTTGCGAGTGAATGAACTTTAAAATTTTTGTTTGTCATAATAGAATATGTATAAAGTAACATATTAAAGAAGCAAATTAAGAAAAATCACAAGGCATGGCTAAATATCTCAGTCTATGGCATGCAAAACTGTACTTTATATGGCAGGATATAGCAAAGATGCATGTGGACACATCTGTAAATACTATTATCTACACGTTACACATGTTTGTTAATACTAGAGATGTGCAACGGACATTTTTCGGGTTTTGTGTGTTGGTTTTGGATTCGGTTCCGCGGCCGTGTTTTGGATTTGGACGCGTTTTGGCAAAACCGCCCTGAAATTTTTTTGTCGGATTCGGGTGTGTTTTGGATTCGGGTGTTTTTTTTCCAAAAAACCCTCAAAAACAGCTTAAATCATAGAATTTGGGGGTAATTTTGATCCCATAGTATTATTAACCTCAATAACCATAATTTACACTAATTTCCAGACTATTCTGAACACCACACACCTCACAATATTATTTTTAATCCTAAAATTTGCACCAAGGTTGCTGGATGACTAAGGTAAGCTACCCAAGTGGCCAACACAAACTCCTGGCCCATCTAGGAGTGGCACTGCAGTGTCAGACAGGATGGCCACAAACATCACATGATGCAAAGATAAATTAAAGAAAAAAAGAGGTGTAAGATGGAATTGTTCTTGGGCCCTCCCACCCACCCTTATGTTCTATAAACAGGACATGCACACTTTAACGAACCCATCATTTCAGCGACAGGGTCTGCCACACGACTGTGATTGAAATGACTGGTTGGTTTGGGCCCCCACCAAAAATGAAGCAATCTCTCCTTGCACAAACTGGCTCTACAGAGGCAAGATGTCCACCTCATCATCATCCTCAGATTCCTCACCCCTTTCACTGTGTACATCCCCCTCCTCACAGATTATTAATTTGTCCCCACTGGAATCCACCATCTCAGGTCCCTGTGTACTTTCTGGAGGCAATTGCTGGTGAATGTCTCCACGGAGGAATTGAAATAATTCATTTTGATGATCATCATCTTCTCCACATTTTGTGGAAGAAACCTTGTACGCCGATTGCTGACAAGGTTACCGGCTGCACTAAACACTCTTTCAGAGTACACACTGGAGGGTGGGGGCAACTTAGGTAAAATAAAGCCAGCTTGTGCAAGGGCCTCCAAATTGCCTCTTTTTCCTGCCAGTATACGTATGGATTGTCTGACGTGCCTACTTGGAAGCAGTCACTCATATAATCCTCCACCATTCTTTCAATGGTGACAGAATTATATGCAGTGACAGTAGACGACATGTCAATAATCATTGACAGGTCCTTCAGTCCGGACCAGATGTCAGCACTCGCTCCAGACTGCCCTGCATCACCGCCAGCGGATGGGCTCGGAATTCTTAGCCTTTTCCTCGCAGCCCCAGTTGCGGGAGAATGTGAGGAGGAGCTGTTGACGGGTCACGTTCCGCTTGAGTTGACAATTTTCTCACCAGCAGGTCTTTGAACATCTGAAGACTTGTGTCTGCCGGAAAGAGAGATACAACGTAGGCTTTAAACCTAGGATCGAGCACGGTGGCCAAAATTTAGTGCTCTGATTTCAACAGATTGACCACCCGTGAATCCTGGTTAAGCGAATTAAGGGCTCCATCCACAAGTCCCACATGCCTAGCGGAATCGCTCTGTTTTAGCCCCCCTTCAATCTCTCCAGCTGCTTCTGCAAAAGCCTGATGAGGGGAATGACCTGACTCAGGCTGGCAGTGTCTGAACTGACTTCACGTGTGGCAAGTTCAAAGGGTTGCAGAACCTTGCACAACGTTGAAATCATTCTCCACTGCGCTTGAGTCAGGTGCATTCCACCTCCTTTGCCTATATCGTAGGTAGATGTATAGGCTTGAATGTCCGTTTGCTGCTCCTCCATCATCTGAAGCATATAGAGGGTTGAATTCCACCTCGTTTCCACCTCTTGCTTCAGCTGATGGCGGGGCAGGAAAAAGGAAAACAGCAAATTTACCGATAATTTCATTTCTTCAAGATACTTCATGGCAGCCATTACTCTGGGGATTGCATCCTCTCCACCTAGTTCTAGACAGGAAGTTTTTTCACACTTCAGGGACCGCCCACTTAGGGTATATAGAGCTACTCCTCCTCTTCCTCCTCAGTCTTGAGTGTCTCCTCACATTCGGTTCCTGTGAAAAAACACACTAAAAAAAGGGAGGGATATTATAGGCTGCCATGAAGTATCTTGAAGAAATGAAATTATCGGTAAATATAATTTGCTGTTTTCTTCTGCACTACTTCATGGCATCCATTACTCTGGGATATACCAAAGCATAATATAGGGAGGGTAACAAATAGTCCAGCAAGTAGAAATTCATGCTTAATTACCCAATTTTATTAATTCATCGTAATGCCCCTTCAAAGGACATCACCTTCAAAGTGGGCGCCAGCCAAATCCAGAGCATAGTGACTAGAGAAAGTGTGAACAGATGGCCAGTTGGCTACTGTACATCCTTAACCCAGGAAATTGCAACACTGGTTGAATGTGCCTTCAGATTTTATGACTAATTTCTTCATACACAAAAATAATTAACTCCTTGACCCACCTGGCAAAAGGTTGCTTCATGGGTGCTCCACCTTTCATTATGCCTACATGCAGGGTTGGACTGGCCCTCAGGGGTACAGGGGAAACCACTGGTGGGCCCTACTACCTGGGGGCCCACCCCCTCCTCTAGGGATCAGGTTCCAGACTGTGCTGTTACTAATTTAGTACATTATCTTGCACAGTATTTACTGTATATATTTATCTAGGGGACCAACGCTTGCAAAATGGTTAAGCAAACCAATGTGGTAGCTGGGCACACCCCTTCTAGATACTGGCCACACAACTCAAAACATGGGCCCCTACCACTGCATTCCCCCGGTGGGCTCTACATGGCCCAGTCCGACACTGCCTACATGTAAAACAAATACTTTGTTTACCAAAAGTTTTTAACTCCTATCCAAATAGACAAAAAGTGCTTGTCACGAGTTCTCTCTTCTCACTTTAGGCTTAATGAAACGCTGCACCATCTTTGGTAAAGAAGCTGTATTTGTTCTTTGAACATCCTTATCTGCAAATATTAAGATATGGGCAGAAAGGCCCATAACAACACTTGTAATTCACTGACCCTTCTGACTAAAGTTCAGTATCAGATTCAGATCCCATAGGGCTAGGACCTTTTCATAGCTTGACAGAAACCTTTGACAAAATTGTCTTCAGACCGTTTCCTATCCAGCAACATGCTCAAGGCTGCTATCTGTATCTTAATGGTTGATACAGTCAGACCCTTCTCAACCCATCATATAGAAACTGTAATATTTGGAGTGTTTCAACTCTCATGACATCAAATTCAGATTCGGCCCATGAGATAAAAGGTATTCCAGATCCTATAATAAATTAGAGGACAACTTCTTTCTTGCTTGAAACTGAACAACTTGTTCAGACAATTCTTTTTCTTAATAATTCATTAAATTTCCATATCATCAAATGTAAATGTTAAAGTTTAGATAGAATATTGGACCCAGGCATAATAGACCTGGTGTGAGTGGTAACATCCATAGACTCTCTGCTGCCATACTCACCATTGTTGGTAACCACTCTCCTTGGCCGGTAAGGAAGAATTACTTGCTTTTTTTTTTTTTTTTTTAATGACACAAGCAATAGTAGGAATAAAGGAGGGAACATATATTCCAGTGTTACATTCCATGTTAGGGAGAAACACGTCTAACCCGCTTGTTCACAGCAGGTGGTACCTAGAAAAGAAGAGGGGGTTTTTTTTGTTGTTTTTTTTTGGATGTGTCCATTAGATCCACCTGTGACCATCCAAACCTTATTACAATCTCTTGAAATATCTTTGCGTCCACTTCCTATTCTCCTGGCAACACCTCGTGTCTGCTGAGAAAGTCTGCAACGAAGCAGTCTTTCCCTGGTACATACAGAGCCCACAGAGAACAGAGATGACACTCTGCCCAGTTTAAAAATTCTCGGCACTTCTAAAGCATTCGACTCTTGGTGCCGCCTCGTTGTCTGAGAATAATTTTAGACAGCTTTATGTGTTCCAAATTAGCCTTATGTTTCGCTGGTTTGAAGTACTTCTCTTCTCCTGACAAGTCCAGAAACCTTGACAACCTTATTGCAATAGACGCACTACCAAACCTGTTGCACTTGCATCGATTGTAAATACCAAGCAGTGGTGTTCTGCCAAGGAAGTTCTAGAATTAGATCCGGACCTGTTTGTCAAGACAAAGTCTCCTGTAGCCTGACATAGCTTTAACTGGTAATTCAGGAAAGTTCCTTTGGCTGTACTTCAGCAAGTTCTATTATAACTTTCTCATTCTCCATCGTGCTCAAAGGATAGGTCTATGTATGAGGATATTATTCCCAGCACACGTAGTCCAGTATGTAATGTCACATGCTTGTACCAATGCGGCCAGTTCTTGAATCTTTCCACATCTCGTTACAGAAGGACTACTTACTGTAGTATCCACTTGTACACCCAAGAACTGTATTTGTCGAAGTGGATTTAACTGAATTCTCTCCCAGTTTATTATCCTTCTGTAATACTGAGGGATCTGTAGAGTTCTTGTACATAGCATAATTCATTGATTATTTTGGACTTTTCAGCAACATAGTAAGTTGTTCAAATACTGTCAAACTTCTATTCCTTTTGTTCTTCTAAGCATTAAGTGACACAAAGGAGCTTTGTAAATGTTCTTGGGAATGTTGTCAACTTTAAAGGGAAGACATGTGAACCGAAGATGTTTTGCCTTGGATGCAGAATCTGAGATATTTTTAATGTATTCCCTGCATACCAGCACATGAGAACAGGCATCTTTCATATGTATTGATACTATAGAATGCTCCTCTTGATAAATTACTTGATGGGTAATATCCACCCCATCATAAATTATCCCAAGTATATATAATTTTTATTACACACAAAGTGACTTGTACCACATTTATAACAAACAATAGTAAAGGGAATTGGTACTTTAATTTAGATTTGACATCTTCAGTAAAAACGTCTTAAAACAGTCAAAATAGATTTCAGTGTTTCCATAGGAAACCTTATCTTCACCAAGCTGTATTGAGATCCAGATTAGTTCTGAACCCCCTGTATACTTTTCTAAAAGAAATATACGAGTGTAAAAACTCTAATTTATCTTGGATGACTTGACAAAATTTCCACAGCCTTTGAGCTAATTTATATGTATATAATGTATACTGTCATAGCACCATGACTTTCAAATTCACAACTGTAACCTCATTTTTCACAAAATTATTCCTTCTTAGAACCCCAGCAATTCCATCCGATACCTTTGAGATACTACATCTTGAACTCATCTGTTCTGCACAGATTCCTGCCAAATTTCAGAAGACTGCCCCCTATTGGCATAGATGCAGGAGACCCATAGTAGTTATCGACTGCTTATTCTGAAGGTTTGGCAATAGGACTGCCTCAGCATTCCTGTAGAATATCTACCACAGTAGTAACATGCTGGCACAAAACATCTGGCTTCTAGAAAAATTGCTGCATAGAAGATGGCATAGGAGACCTACTTCTATCCTGAGGTCACTTTCAGCCTGCTACCAAACAGCAGGGAACTTTATAAGCTAAGAAAGCAGACTTTCCCTTCTATGTAGATCTGCCCATAAATGCACCACAGCGCTGTAATTCCAACATATTCTATTAGAAAACACAGCTAGTATATATCTGTATATATAAAGTCCTGAAAATTTCTCTTCCAAGACTGTTCATCATAGTCCAAGCCACAATGCACTAAACCTACAGCACCTTGTAATTCCCAGATGGTCTCTCATCCAAATACTAACCATGCCCAAAGCTACTTAGCTGCCAGGAACTGAAGAGATTGGGGATGTGCAGTGTATTGAAACTGTGACAATGAAGCTTTAGTAACATCAGTTTTAGAAAGAAAACTTGCTGTATACAATATATATATATATATATATATATATATATATATATATATATATATATATATATATATATATATATATATATATATATATATATATATATCCACACACTAATATACATACATACATATACATATATTTTATGCTATTGATTGATTTATTTCAATGCTACAATACAGTCCTGCTCTCTGTTGGGGACTGCGAGGACCAGTTGCCGGGATCGGCTCTCCCAGTGGTAGCTTATGAAACAGCCTCTGCTGCTGCAGTATCAGCTCTTGGAATTATTCATCAGTTTAGGAACTGCTCATCATAAACAGATACACATGATACATTCTCTTGGCATCACCCAACATTCTGCCATCATAATCAAAGTCCACACTAGCAATGTAGGTTCAGACTTTTTATAATATACACTGCTTAGCTTCCAAGATCAGACAGATTAAAGATATCCAGTTTGGCATATTTTACTTGATTGGCCGAACACATACTGGTGCAGATAAATTTAATAAGTCCAGGGTGTAGCCCACAATTCCTTAATTGGCAATTAGACAACACAGAATATGAGGTGTGCTGAATGCACTATCAGGAGAGTGACCTTTAACCACTTCAATACAGGTACAGCTTCTTGCATCCTGACATCACAAATAAATGGGGTTTCTTATTAGTTTTCTTCTTTGTTCCAACGCAGGAGACACAATGCAGCATAGGACTGTAACCAGAGTATATTCTAACTAACACTATATTAATAAAGTGCCCTCTATGAGGACTTACCTCTCCTTTTTGGGCACATACAGGCTTTTGGGGAGAAGGCTCTCCTTCATATTGTCTTAGGCTTGTAGCATAAATTGGAGGTACCAGCAGCTCCATTATTTCTCGGTGCACGGCGCCACTCTGCCTCTGACCCCTAGCTTAGGGCGGGCATATGTTTGGACCATCTTCCTGGGACAGCCACCAGCCATCACTCATCACATGCACCTCTGCCGGCTGCTCTGCAGGGCCAGGGAGCATAAAAACACATGTGGCTGCAAATGGAGAGAGGAAAGCCAGCAGCGATCCAGCTTTGTGAAACATACAGACAGGCACTTACTTGACTGGCCTTAAAAACTGCCGTGCACCAGCCTCTCCCCAGGGTGCCACCCCATCCAGATCGCGGCTACACAGAGGCGCATTTACTGGGTATAGATAATGAGGTAAGCCCTTGGAACAAAATAACAAACAACTACACTGTCCTGACTAGGAGACAGAAAAAAAGACTGAGGAGGAAGAGGAGGAGTAGCTCTATATACCCTAAGTGGGCGGTCCCTGAAGTGTGAAAAAACTTCCTGTCTAGAACTAGGTGGAGAGGATGCAATCCCCAGAGTAATGGCTGCCATGAAGTAGTGCAGAAGAAATAGCTGTTTTGCACTTAATGACATCCTTGTAAAATGTAATTAATTTATATTTTCTGTGATAACCTGATTGGTTGGATAAGACAGCGAGGGCTTACCCCCCCTGTGGTACTGTGTGGAAAACTGACATAAAAAGGAGACCTGCGTGCCTCCAGTGTTGTATAGAATTGTACCATCTTATTCTGCTGAAACATCTGATTGTGTGCTGTTGCCCCTAGCAATAGGGAGGAGCCTTTTTAAAGGTTATTATTTTGAGCAAATAAACATCATTGCCTCAAGAAGACTGCTTCATCTTGTGACCTACAGGGTTATGCCAACCATAGCCTCATTCTCCGGCTGTCCAGAGAAGCACCTGACGTTTCCAAGTTCCGCCTTCCGCCAGCTACCGGTAGAGGCCTAGCAAGTGGCTAGTGGGGATTCGTCAACACCACACAGGTGTGGTAAAGCAGTGCGTCGGCACATACAGAGCAGAACCGTGGTTCCAAACGCCATGTCAGGTTAGGAGTTTGGTGGTGGCAGCATAAACCCGCCCACAGCGCAGTGGGTGAAGTCAGTAACAGGCGGTTACTGACGGTAAGCGGGAATCCCCTATGTGGTCAGGCCTTGTGTGACTTGACCCTCCTTTCTGTGCGCAGGAGACGGGACACGAAAGCGGCGAGTGCTTTCGTACGGGACCGTCCTGTCACAGAGTCCAATTGGGGGAAGCCATTCTGCGATGATGTTCCTCATTTTCCGTAAGAGGTCAGCTGTGTGCCTCTTCTGGAAAGCGGTGATACAAAGCGTAGCCTGCCTAGGAACGAGTTGGCGTTTGCGAGATGCTGCTACTGGTGCCGCCGCTGCTGTTCTTGCTGCGGGAGGCAATACATCTACCCAGTGGGCTGTCACAGTCATATAGTCCTGAGTCTGCCCTGCTCCACTTGTCCACATGTCCGTGGTTAAGTGGACATTGGGTACAACTGCATTTTTTTGGACACTGGTGAGTCTTTCTCTGACGTCTGTATATATTCTCGGTATCGCCTGCCTAGAGAAATGATACCTAGATGGTATTTGGTACTGGGTTCACAGTACCTCAAACAATTCTCTAATTCTCTGTGAATTAATGGTGGATACCGGACACACGTTTAACACCAACGCAGCTGCCAAGACCTGAGTTATCCGCTTTGCAGCAGGATGACTGCTGTGATATTTCATCTTCCTCGCAAA
Source organism: Pseudophryne corroboree (assembly GCF_028390025.1). Lineage (NCBI taxonomy): Eukaryota > Metazoa > Chordata > Amphibia > Anura > Myobatrachidae > Pseudophryne > Pseudophryne corroboree. The sequence continues at coordinate 1,241,572,569 of NC_086444.1, read as the reverse complement.
GGACTGTTGGACAGTCAATTGCTTACTGGAAGTAGTACAAGTGGTCTTCCGACTTCCCCTCTGGGATGACGATCGACTCCCAGCAGCAACAACAGCAGCGCAAGCAGCAGTAGGCGTTACACTCAAGGATGCATCAGAGGAATCCCAGGCAGGAGAGAACTCGTCAGACTTGCCAGTGACATGGCCTGCAGGACTATTGGCGTTCCTGTCTAAGGAGTAAATTGACACTGAGGGAGTTGGTGGTGTGGTTTGCAGGAGCTGGTTACAAGAGGAAGAAGGGATTTAGTTGTCAGTTGACTGCTTCCGCTGTCACCCAAAGTTTTTGAACTTGTCACTGACTTATGATGAAGGCGCTGCAGGTGACGTATAAGGGAGGATGTTCCGAGGTGGTTAACATCCTTACCCCTACTTATTACAGCTTGACAAAGGCAACACACGGCTTGACACCTGTTGTCCGCATTTCTGTTGAAATAATTCCACACCGAAGAGGTGATTTTTTTTTTTTTTTGTAATTTAACCAGGCATGTCAATGGCCTTATTCCTCCCACGGACAACAGGTGTCTCCCCAGGTGCCTGACTTAAACAAACCACCTCACCATCAGAATCCTCCTTGTCAGTTTCCTCCTCAGCGCCAGCAACACCCATATCCTCATCCTGGTGTACTTCAACAGTGACATCTCCAATGTGACTATCAGGAACAGGACTGCGGGTGCTCCTTCCAGCACTTGCAGGGGGCGTGCAAATGGTGGAAGGCGCATGCTCTTCCCGTCCAGTGTTGGGAAGGTCAGGCATCGCAGCCGACACAATTGGACTCTCCTTGGGGATTTGTGATTTAGAACGTACAGTTCTTTGCTGTGCTTTTGCCAGCTTAAGTCTTTTAATTTTTCTAGCGGAAGGATGAGTGCTTCCATCCTCATGTGAAGCTGAACCACTAGCCATGAACATAGGCCAGGGCCTCAGCCGTTCCTTGCCACTCCGTGTGGTAAATGGCATATTGGCAAGTTTACGCTTCTCCTCCGACGATTTTAATTTAGATTTTTGAGTCCTTTTTTTACTGATATTTTGTGTTTTGGATTTTACATGCTCTCTACTATGACATTGGGCATCGGCCTTGGCAGACGACGTTGATGGCATTTCATCGTCTCTGCCATGACTAGTGGCAGCAGCTTCAGCACGAGGTGGAAGTGGATCTTGATCTTTCCCTATTTTAACCTCCACATTTTTGTTTTCCATTTTTAAATGTGTGGAATTATATGCCAATAATATATCAATAGCAATGGCCTACTGTACTGTGCTATATATGTATACTGTTGGTCACCAAAATGCTGCACTGTAATACTATATATCCTGCTCACAAAAATGCTGCACAGATATGGAAAGGATATACGTGCAGTGACACAGAGCTGCAAGATACAGCAATGGCCTACTGTACTGTACTACTATAATTATTATATACTGGTGGTCCCCAGTCCCCACAATGCAGCACACTGATCAGATATTTGCAGCACACTGAGCACAGATATGGAGCATTTTCAGGCAGAGAACGTAGATATTTGCAGCACACTGAGCACAGATATTTGCAGCACACTGAGCACAGATATTTGCAGCACACTGAGCACAGATATGGAGCTTTTCAGGGAGAGAACGCAGCCAAGTCCTCTCCGTTCAATCTCCAATGCACAAGTGAAAATGGCGGTGACGCGCGGCTCTTTTTATAGAATACGAATCTAGCGAGAATCCGACAGCGGGATGATGACGTTCGGGCGCGTTCTGGTTAACCGAGAAAGGCGGGAAGATCCGAGGCTGCCTCGGACCCGTGTAAAATAGGTGAAGTTTGGGAGGGTCCGGATACCGAGGAACCGAACCCGCTCATCTCTAGTTAATACACTCATTACACATTACACCCAAACATATTTACTTATTTCCAAATCCCTGTTTGTGTTTTTCCATTGATTTGTGGCGCTTTCAAAGCTGCTGTGTGCAATCTAAATAATATTGCTGTATGCATTTCTCCCACCAACATGCCATGTTTTCTAAAAGAAATATTTACTTGTGTTGCTCATATTGCACTAGTTCCTACATATTGCAATAGTTTGCATGATGAACAGCACTTATGCTACAGTAAAATAAAAACAAACAATACGCAGTAGGTTCACTTTTGTTTTTATTTCTAATTATGGTAAAGTACTTATATTTTTTCATATTGACAAGAATGATGTTTGTATATTTAAAAAACCCACAAAACATGCAGAGACATATACAGACGGAGCCGCTCTCATCTGAGGCAGCTGCATTCGCAAATGAGCACTCCCGGCATAACTAGGAGATCCGTCCGCCTAGTCACACTGGAGTGCACAGAGACGCTCCCATTCAGAACGTCTCTGTCCAGGTGCATGGACGGAGACGCTCTCCATTAAAGTGAAGCAATTATTGGGAGCAGCTCTGGTGAGACTAGTCAACATCCGCCTCTATTTTGGCCGGCTGAAGGGGGGGTTTGGGGGAGTGGCTTCTGTGAGTTGACCTGCGAGGGCCCTGGCCAGAGAGATGTTGTTCCTGGCCATGGCTGGTGGCTGGGGCGGATGATGTAGACTCCCTGAGAGTTTGTGCCTGGGGGATGCCTTGGCCAGCATGCCTTGAGCAATGGGGCCTAAAATGGAGGTTATCCCACGCATGCCGTGGCTGATAGTGGAGTTCAGCTTATGAAACTCCAGGAGCACCTGCTGCTGGAAGTCTTCTATACGGTTTCCCTGTTCTTGGATAGCAAGCAGGAGCCCCTGGGCGGTTGTTGTGGGTGGGGCATGAGTCTCCTCCAGCTGGGGTGGTGATGGTGGTTCACCCTCAGACTCGCTTTCGGAGATACCCACCCCAGGCTGTGTGTGCTGATCTTCTGTATCTGTATTCATTGGGGTAATCAAAGGGAAAAAAAATTAGCAAATCCATTATGACCATTACTAACATTTGTTTACATTTTTGAAACGCAAATACCTTGCTCGACATGCGGAGCTTCAATGGCGGGCATGACTATGTCCATCTCCGACAGCCTACCACCTCCTCATCGGCCACACAGCTCTAGGCCTGCTCCTCCAAGGCTGTGTATTCTAAACTCTCAGGGAGTCTACCACCACCGGTCATCCTGACATGGTGCCACCGGGCACCCATCTGCCCCTTCAGCAGGCACTTGAAGTCAGCCCATCTACAGTAACATACAATATTGTTTTTTTATATTTTTTTTCTAACAAATAAAACATGTCTCTAAACAAAACCAACCAACAAACCAACCAACAAACAAAGACAACCTACTGGACATCACTTTGTCAAACTTGTGCTTGAAAATATAAAACACTTATTATTATCAGAGAACACCATGCTCAGACAGACATTACAAAATGAATGTAGTAATACATTTATGTATATTATATTAATAAAGTGTAACCATATTCTGTATACATTATGAAAGACTTCACATTTTAGCTTTTTTGTAAAAAAAAAAGATTATTGGTGGCCAACAACAATTCTTTCTTTGGTTGAAAACAGAAAGCGATTGTTTGGTATAAAAACACATAGCCACCTTCCTGAAGATTAGGACAGTCCACCAGCATTTTAAAGCATGTCTTCCATATTCTCAAACATCTACGTATATACAGTGTTTTTGTTATTTTTGTCGTATGTACATACCGTCTTTTAACTTCTTGTGAGGTTATACGATGGGTACCTCCACATTCACTGCATCTGTGATTTCCCACCAGATGCACTCCCTAGCTGCAGCCTCCATATTTTAGGGTCCAAGATGGATTTGTTCCATGGCTTGAGGGACCAAAAAGTCCACTCGCTCCTGCCAAGTGGGGGTTGTCTCTTCTTTATTTCTTTTTCTTGTGTTAGCTGAGATTGACTACTGGTTTCTGCTTGTGTTGTGGATGGTGTGTTACTTGCCTCATCTCGGGTATTTGGTCTTTGAGGCTGGGGTAAGGTTTTGTTTGACTCGGCAGTTGCCCCAGGTCTATCAACATCTGCACGGCCAGGTGTTTGGTTCTGTTGTCTCTCTGACTGTGCTGCCTGTGCTGCCTATGATGCCTGTGATGCCTCTGGTGCCTGTGCTGCCTCTGGTGTTTCTGCTGCCTGTGTTTCCTGTGCTGCCTCTGGTGCCTGTGCTGCCTCTGGTGTTTCTACTGCCTGTGTTTCCTGTGCTGCCTCTGGTGCCAGTGCTGCCTGTGATAACTCTGGTGCCTGTGCTGCCTCTGGTGCCAGTGCTAACTGACCTGCCTGTGCTGCCAGTGCTTCATGTGCTGCCTTTGGTGTCAGTGCTGCCTGTGCTTCCTCTGGTGCCTGTGCTGCCTCTGATGTCAATGCTGCCTGTGCTGCCTCTGGTGCCTGTGCTGCCTCTAGTGTGTGTGCTGACTCTGGTGCCAGTGCTGCATCTGGTGCCTGTGCTGCCTTAGGTGCCTGTGCTGACTCTGGTGCCATTGGTGCCTGTGCTGCCTCTGGGGCCTGTGCTGCCTCTGGTGCCTCTGCTGCCAGTGCTGCCTCTGGTGCCTGTGCTGCCTCTGGTGCCAGTGCTGCCTGTGATGGCTTTGTTGCCTATGCTGCCTTTGGTGAATGTGCTGCCTGTGTTTCCTGTGCTGCCTCTGGTGTCTGTGCTGCCTGTGATGCATTTTGTGCCTATGCTGCCTCTGGTGCCTGTGCTGCCTCAGATGCCTGTGTTTCCTGTGCTGTCTCTGGTGCCTGTGCTGCCTCTGGTGCAAGTGCTGCCTGTGATTCTTCTGGTGCATGTGATGCTTCTGGTGCCAGTGCTGTCTGTGCTGCCTCTGGTGCCTGAACTGCCTGTGCTGCCTGTGCTGCCTCTGTTGCCTATGCTGCCTGTGCTTCCTATGGTGCCTGTGCAGCCTCTGATGTCAGTGCTACCTCTGGTGCCTGTGCTGCCTGTACTGCATCTGGTGCCTGTACTGCCTCTGGTGGCAGTGCTGCCTGTGCTGCCTCTGGTGCTTGTACTGCCTCTGGTGCCTGTGCTGCCTCTGGTGCCAGTGCTGCCTGTGCTATCTCTGGTGCCAGTGCTGCCTGTGCTATCTCTGGTGCCTGTGCTGCCTCGGGTGCTTGTACTGCCTCGGGTGCCTGTGCTGCATCTGGTGCCAGTGCTGCCTGTGCTACCTCTGGTGCCTGTGCTACCTCTGGTGCCTGTGCAGCCTATGGTGTCTCTGGAGCTTGTACTGCCTGTGCTTGCTCTGGTGACTTTGCTGCCTCTGGTGCCTCCGGTGCCTCTGGTGCCTGTGCTGCCTCTGGTGTCTGTGCTGCTTCTGATGCCAGTGCTGACTGTTGTACCTTTGGTGCCTGTGCTACCTCTGGTGCCTATGCTGCCTCTGGTGCCTGTGATGCCTGTGCTGCCTCTGGTGCCAGTGCTGCCTGTGCTACCTCTGGTGCCTGTACTGCTTCTGCTGCCTGTGCTGCCTCTGGTGCTTGTACTGCCTGTGCTGCCTCTGGTGCCTTTGCTGCCTCTGGTGCCTGTGCTGCTTCTGGTGCCACTTCTGCCTGTGCTACCTCTGGTGCCTGTGTTGCCTCTGGTGCCTGTGCTGCCTCTGTTGCCAGTGCTGCCTGTGATTCCTCTGGTGCCAGTTCTGCCTGTGCGCCTCTGGTGTCAGTGCTGCCTGTGCTGTCTATGGTGTCAGTGCTGCCTATGGTGTCAGTGCTGCCTGTGCTGTCTCTGGTGCCAGTGCTGCCTGTGCTGCCTCTGGTGTCAGTGATGCCTGTGTTACCTCTGGTTCCTGTGCTGCCTCTGCTGCCTATGCTACCTCTGGTGCCTGTGCTGCCTCGGCATCCTGTGCTGCCTCTGGTGCCTGTGCTACCTCTGGTGCCTGTGCTGCCTTTGGTGCCTGTGCTGCCTCTGGTGCCTGTGCTGCCTCTCGTGCTTGTACTGCCTGTGCTTCCTCTGGTGCCTGTGCTGCCTCTGAAGCCTGTGCAGCCTTTGGTGCTAGTGCTGCCTGTGCTACCTCTGGTGACTGTGCTACCTGTGGTGCCCTTGCTGCCTCTGGTGCCTGTGCAGCCTCTGGTTCTTGTGCTGCCTGTGGTGCCTGTGCTGCCTCTGGTGCCTGTGCTGCCTCTGGTGCCTGTGCTGCCGGTGCTGCATCTGATGCCTGTGCAGCCTTTGGTGCTAGTGCTGCCTGTGCTACCTCTGGTGACTGTGCTACCTCTGGTGCCTGTGCTGCCTCTGGTGCCTGCACTGCTTCTGGTGCTAGTGCTACCTGTGGTGCCTCTGGTGCCAGTGCTGCCTCTGGTGCCAGTGCTGCTTGTGTTGCCTCTGGTGCCTTTTCTGCCTCTGGTGCTTGTGCTGCCTGTGCTTCCTCTGGTGCCTGTGCTTCATCTGTTGCCTGTGCTGCCTCTGGTACCAGTGCTGCCTGTGCTACCTCTGGTGCCTGTGCTGCCTCTGGTGTCTGTGCTGCCTCTGCTGTCAGAGCTGCCTATGGTGCCAGTGCTGCCTGTACTGCCTCTGGTGCCTGTGCTGCCTCTGGTGCCTGTGCTACCTTTTATGTCAGTGCTGCCTGTGCTGCCTCTGGTGCCAGTGCATTCGGTGCTGCCCCTGGTGACAGTACTGCCTGTGCTACCTCTGCTGCCTGTGCTTCCTGTGCTGCCTGTGCTTCCTGTGCTGCCTCTAGTGTAAGTGCTGTCTGTTCTGCCTCTGGTGCCAGTGCTGCCTGTGCTACCTCTGGTGCCTGTGCTGCCACTGCTACCTCAGGTGCCTGTGCTGCCTCTGGTGCCTGTGCTGCCTTTGGTGCCTGTGCTGCCACTTCTTCCTGTTCTGCATCTGGTGCATGTGCTGCTCTGGTGCCTGTGTTGCCTGTGCTGTCTCTGGTGCCTGTGCTGCCTTTGGTGCCTGTGCTGCCTCTTCTCCCTATGCTGCCTCTGGTGCCTGTGCTGCCTCTTCTCCCTATGCTGCCTCTGGTGCCTGTGCTGCCAGTGCTACCTCTGGTGCATGTGCTGCCTCTGCTGCCTCAGGTGCCTGTGCTGCCTCTGCTTCCTGTGCTGCCTCTGGTGTCTGTGCTGCCTTTGGTGCCTGTGCTGCCTCTGGGTCCAGTGCTGTCTGTGTTGCCTCTGGTGCCTGTGCTGCCTCTGGTGCCTGTGCTACCTCTTGTGCCTGTGCTGCCTCTTGTGTCAGTGCTGCCTGTACTGCCTGTGCTGCCTCTGGTTCCTGTGCTGCCTCTGGTGTCAGTGCTGCCTCAGGTGCTTGCACTGCCTCTGGTGCCTGTGCTGTCTCTGGTGCCTGTGCTGCCTGTGCTGAATCAGGTGTCAGTGCTGCCTGTGCTGCCTCTAGTGTCGATGCTGCCCGTGCTGCCTCTGGTGCCTGTGCTGCCTCTGGTGTCAGTGCTGCCTGTGCTGCCTCTGCTGTCAGAGCTGTCTATGGTGTCAGTGCTGCCTGTGCTGTCTCTGGTGCCAGTGCTGCCTGTGCTGCCTCTGGTGTCAGTGATGCCTGTGTTACCTCTGGTGCCAGTGCTGCCTCTGCTGCCTATGCTACCTCTGGTGCCTGTGCTGCCTCGGCATCCTGTGCTGCCTCTGGTGCCTGTGCTACCTCTGGTGCCTGTGCTGCCTTTGGTGCCTGTGCTGCCTCTGGTGCCTGTGCTGCCTCTCGTGCTTGTACTGCCTGTGCTTCCTCTGGTGCCTGTGCTGCCTCTGAAGCCTGTGCAGCCTTTGGTGCTAGTGCTGCCTGTGCTACCTCTGGTGACTGTGCTACCTCTGGTGCCTGTGCTGCCTCTGGTGCCTGTGCAGCCTCTGGTTCTTGTGCTGCCTGTGGTGCCTGTGCTGCCTCTGGTGCCTGTGCTGCCTCTGGTGCCTGTGCTGCCGGTGCTGCATCTGATGCCTGTGCAGCCTTTGGTGCTAGTGCTGCCTGTGCTACCTCTGGTGACTGTGCTACATCTGGTGCCTGTGCTGCCTCTGGTGCCTGCACTGCTTCTGGTGCTAGTGCTACCTGTGGTGCTTCTGGTGCTAGTGCTACCTGTGGTGCCTCTGGTGCCAGTGCGGCCTCTGGTGCCAGTGCTGCTTGTGTTGCCTCTGGTGCCTGTTCTGCCTCTGGTGCTTGTGCTGCCTGTGCTTCCTCTGGTGCCTGTGCTTCATCTGTTGCCTGTGCTGCCTCTGGTACCAGTGCTGCCTGTGCTACCTCTGGTGCCTGTGCTGCCTCTGGTGTCTGTGCTGCCTCTGGTGCCTGTACTACTTGTGCTGCCTCTGGTGCCTGTGTTGCCTGTGCTGCCTCTGGTTCCTCTGGTGCCTGTGCTGCCTCTGGTGCCTGTGCTGCCTCGTGTGTCAGTGATGACTTTGCTGCCTCTGGTGCCTGTGCTGTCTCTGGTGTCTGTGCTGCCTATGGTGCCTGTGTTGCCTCTGGTGCCTGTGCTGCCTCTGGTGCCTGTGCTGCCTCTGGTGCCAGTGCTGCCTGTGCTGCCTCTGGTGTCAGTGCTGCCTGTGCTGTCTCTGGTGTCAGTGCTGCCTCTGGTGCCTGTGCTGCCTTTGGTGCCTGTACTGCCTCTGGTGCCTGTGCTGCCTCTGGTGCTAGGGCTGCCTGTGCTGCCTCTGGTGTAAGTGCTGCATGTGCTGTCTCTGGTGTCAGTGCAGCCTCTGGTGCCAGTGCTGCCTGTGCTGCTTCTGGTGCCTATGCTGCCTCTGGTGCCATTGCTGCCTGTGCTGCCTCTGGTTTCAGTGCTGCCTGTGCTGCCTCTGGTGCCTCTGCTGCCTCTGGGGCCAGTTCTGACTGTGTTACCTCTGGTGCCTGTGCTTACTCTGGTGCCTGTGCTGCCTCTGGTGCCTATGCTCTGGTGTTTGTACTGCCTCTGGTGCCTGTGCTGCCTCTTGTGCCTGGGCTGACTCTGGTGCCTGTGCTGCCTCGGGTGCCTGTTCTGCTTATGCTGCCTCTGGTTCCTGTGTTGTCTGTGTTGCCTGTGCTGCCTCTGGTTCCTCTGGTGCCTGTGCTGCCCCTGGTTCCTCTGTTGCCTGTGCTGTCTCTGGTGCCTGCGCTGCTGGAGCTGCCTCTATTGCCAGTGCTGCCTGTGCTGCCTCTGTTGCCAGTTCTGCCTATGTTACCTCGGGTGCCAGTGCTGCCTGTGCTGCCTCTGGTGCCTGTGCTACCTATGGTGCCTGTGCTACCTATGATACATGTGCTGCTTCTGGTGCCTGTGCTGAATCTGGTGCCTGTGCTGCCTCTGGTTCCTGTACTGCCTGTGCTGCTTCTGGTGCCTATGCTGTATCTGGTGCCTGTGCTGCCTCTGGTGCCTATGCTGCCTCTAGTGCCTGTGCTGCCTCGGATGCATGTCCTGCCTGTGCCTGTGCCTGCCTCTGGTGCCTGTGCTACTTATGGTGCCTGTGCTACCTATGATGCCTGTGCTGCTTATGGTGCCTGTGCTGCATCTGGTGCCTGTGCTGCCTCTGGTTCCTGTACTGCCTGTGCTGCTTCTGGTGCCTATGCTGCCTCTGGTGCCTGTGCTGCCTCTGGTGCCTATGCTGCCTCTGGTGCCAGTGCTGCCTCTGGTGCCTGTGCGGCCTGTGCTGCCTTTTGTGTCATTGCTGTTCATGCTACCTGTGCTGCCTCTTGTGCTTGTGCTGCCTCTGGTACCAGTGCTGCCTGTGCTACCTCTCGTGCCTGTGCTACCTCTGGTGCCTGTGCTGCCTCTAGTGCCAGTTCTGCCTGTGCTACCTCTAGTGTCTGTGCTGCCTCTGGTGCCTGTGTTACTTGTGTTGCCTCTGGTGCCAGTGTTGCCTGTGCTGCCTCTTGTTCCTCTGGTGCCTCTGCTGCCTCTGGTGCCTGTGCTGTCTCTGGTGTCAGTGCTGCCTTTCCTGTCTCTGGTGCCTGTTCTGTCTCTGGTGCCTGTGCTGCCTCTGGTGCCTGTGTTGCCTGTGCTGCCTCTGGTTCCTCTGGTGCCTCTGCTGCCTCTGGTGCCTGTGCTGTCTCTGGTGTCAGTGCTGCATTTCCTGTCTCTGGTGCCTGTTCTGTCTCTGGTGCCTGTGCTGCCTCTGGTGCCTGTGTTGCCTCTTGTGCCCTTGCTGCCTCTGGTGCCTGTGCTGCCTGTGGTGCCAGGGCTGCCTGTGATGCCTCTGGTGTCAGTGCTGCCTGTGCTGCCTCTGTTACATGTGCTACCTGTGCTGCCTCAGGTGCCTGTACTGCCTCTCGTGCCTGTGTTGCCTCTGGTGCTAGTGCTGCCTGTGCTGCCTCTGCTGCTAGTGCTGGCTCTGGTGCTAGTGCTGCCTCTGGTAGCAGTGCTTCTTGTGTTGCCTCTGGTGCCTGTGCTGCCTCTGGTGGCAGTTCTGCCTCTGGTGCCTGTGCTGCCTCTGGGTCCAGTGCTGTCTGTGTTGCCTCTGGTGCCTGTGCTGCCTCTGGTGCCTGTGCTACCTCTTGTGCCTGTGCTGCCTCTTGTGTCAGTGCTGCCTGTACTGCCTGTGGTGCCTGTGCTGCCTCTGGTTCCTGTGCTGCCTCTGGTGTCAGTGCTGCATCAGGTGCTTGCACTGCCTCTGGTGCCTGTGCTGCCTCTGGTGCCTGTGCTGCCTGTGCTGAATCAGGTGTCAGTGCTGCCTGTGCTGCCTCTAGTGTCGATGCTGCCTGTGCTGCCTCTGGTGCCTGTGCTGCCTCTGGTGTCAGTGCTGCCTGTGCTGCCTCTGCTGTCAGAGCTGCCTATGGTGCCAGTGCTGCCTGTACTGCCTCTGGTGCCTGTGCTGCCTCTGGTGCCTGTGCTACCTTTTATGTCAGTGCTGCCTGTGCTGCTTCTGGTGCCAGTGCATGCGGTGCTGCCCCTGGTGACAGTACTGCCTGTGCTACCTCTGGTGCCTGTGCTGACTCTGCTGCCTGTGCTTCCTGTGCTGCCTCTAGTGTAAGTGCTGTCTGTTCTGCCTCTGGTGCCAGTGCTGCCTGTGCTACCTCAAGTGCCTGTGCTGCCACTGCTACCTCAGGTGCCTGTGCTGCCTCTGCTTCCTGTGCTGCCTCTGGTGCCTGTGCTGCCTTTGGTGCCTGTGCTGCCACTTCTTCCTGTTCTGCATCTGGTGCATGTGCTGCTCTGGTGCCTGTGTTGCCTGTGCTGTCTCTGGTGCCTGTGCTGTCTCTGGTGCCTGTGCTGCCTTTGGTGCCTGTGCTGCCTCTTCTCCCTATGCTGCCTCTGGTGCCTGTGCTGCCTCTTCTCCCTATGCTGCCTCTGGTGCCTGTGCTGCCAGTGCTACCTCTGGTGCATGTGCTGCCTCTGCTGCCTCAGGTGCCTGTGCTGCCTCTGCTTCCTGTGCTGCCTCTGGTGTCTGTGCTGCCTTTGGAGCCTGTGCTGCCTCTGGGTCCAGTGCTGTCTGTGTTGCCTCTGGTGCCTGTGCTGCCTCTGGTGCCTGTGCTGTCTCTGGTGCCTGTGCTGCCTGTGCTGAATCAGGTGTCAGTGCTGCCTGTGCTGCCTCTAGTGTCGATGCTGCCCGTGCTGCCTCTGGTGCCTGTGCTGCCTCTGGTGTCAGTGCTGCCTGTGCTGCCTCTGCTGTCAGAGCTGTCTATGGTGTCAGTGCTGCCTATGGTGTCAGTGCTGCCTGTGCTGTCTCTGGTGCCAGTGCTGCCTGTGCTGCCTCTGGTGTCAGTGATGCCTGTGTTACCTCTGGTGCCTGTGCTGCCTCTGCTGCCTATGCTACCTCTGGTGCCTGTGCTGCCTCGGCATCCTGTGCTGCCTCTGGTGCCTGTGCTACCTCTGGTGCCTGTGCTGCCTTTGGTGCCTGTGCTGCCTCTGGTGCCTGTGCTGCCTCTCGTGCTTGTACTGCCTGTGCTTCCTCTGGTGCCTGTGCTGCCTCTGAAGCCTGTGCAGCCTTTGGTGCTAGTGCTGCCTGTGCTACCTCTGGTGACTGTGCTACCTCTGGTGCCTGTGCTGCCTCTGGTGCCTGTGCAGCCTCTGGTTCTTGTGCTGCCTGTGGTGCCTGTGCTGCCTCTGGTACCTGTGCTGCCTCTGGTGCCTGTGCTGCCGGTGCTGCATCTGATGCCTGTGCAGCCTTTGGTGCTAGTGCTGCCTGTGCTACCTCTGGTGACTGTGCTACCTCTGGTGCCTGTGCTGCCTCTGGTGCCTGCACTGCTTCTGGTGCTAGTGCTACCTGTGGTGCCTCTGGTGCCAGTGCTGCCTCTGGTGTCAGTGCTGCTTGTGTTGCCTCTGGTGCCTGTTCTGCCTCTGGTGCTTGTGCTGCCTGTGCTTCCTCTGGTGCCTGTGCTTCATCTGTTGCCTGTGCTGCCTCTGGTACCAGTGCTGCCTGTGCTACCTCTGGTGCCTGTGCTGCCTCTGGTGTCTGTGCTGCCTCTGGTGCCTGTACTACTTGTGCTGCCTCTGGTGCCTGTGTTGCCTGTGCTGCCTCTGGTTCCTCTGGTGCCTGTGCTGCCTCTGGTGCCAGTGCTGCCTCGTGTGTCAGTGATGACTTTGCTGCCTCTGGTGCCTGTGCTGTCTCTGGTGCCTGTGCTGCCTCTGGTGCCAGTGCTGCCTGTGCTACCTCTAGTGTCAGTGCTGCCTGTGCTGTCTCTGGTGTCAGTGCTGCCTCTGGTGCCTGTGCTGCCTTTGGTGCCTGTACTGCCTCTGGTGCCTGTGCTGCCTCTGGTGCTAGGGCTGCCTGTGCTGCCTCTGGTGTAAGTGCTGCATGTGCTGTCTCTGGTGTCAGTGCAGCCTCTGGTGCCAGTGCTGCCTGTGCTGCTTCTGGTGCCTATGCTGCCTCTGGTGCCATTGCTGCCTGTGCTGCCTCTGGTTTCAGTGCTGCCTGTGCTGCCTCTGGTGCCTCTGCTGCCTCTGGGGCCAGTTCTGACTGTGTTACCTCTGGTGCCTGTGCTTACTCTGGTGCCTGTGCTGCCTCTGGTGCCTATGCTCTGGTGCTTGTACTGCCTCTGGTGCCTGTGCTGCCTCTTGTGCCTGGGCTGACTCTGGTGCATGTGCTGCCTCGGGTGCCTGTTCTGCTTATGCTGCCTCTGGTTCCTGTGTTGTCTGTGTTGCCTGTGCTGCCTCTGGTTCCTCTGGTGCCTGTGCTGCCCCTGGTTCCTCTGTTGCCTGTGCTGTCTCTGGTGCCTGCGCTGCTGGAGCTGCCTCTATTGCCAGTGCTGCCTCTGTTGCCAGTTCTGCCTATGTTACCTCGGGTGCCAGTGCTGCCTGTGCTGCCTCTGGTGCCTGTACTACCTATGGTGCCTGTGCTACCTATGATACATGTGCTGCTTCTGGTGCCTGTGCTGAATCTGGTGCCTGTGCTGCCTCTGGTTCCTGTACTGCCTGTGCTGCTTCTGGTGCCTATGCTGTATCTGGTGCCTGTGCTGCCTCTGGTGCCTATGCTGCCTCTAGTGCCTGTGCTGCCTCGGGTGCATGTCCTGCCTGTGCCTGCCTCTGGTGCCTGTGCTACTTATGGTGCCTGTGCTACCTATGATGCCTGTGCTGCTAATGGTGCCTGTGCTGCATCTGGTGCCTGTGCTGCCTCTGGTTCCTGTACTGCCTGTGCTGCTTCTGGTGCCTATGCTGCCTCTGGTGCCTGTGCTGCCTCTGGTGCCTATGCTGCCTCTGGTGCCAGTGCTGCCTCTGGTGCCTGTGCTGCCTTTTGTGTCATTGCTGCTCGTGCTGCCTGTGCTGCCTCTGGTGCCTGTGCTGCCTCTTGTGCTTGTGCTGCCTCTGGTACCAGTGCTGCCTGTGCTACCTCTCGTGCCTGTGCTACCTCTGGTGCCTGTGCTGCCTCTAGTGCCAGTTCTGCCTGTGCTACCTCTAGTGTCTGTGCTGCCTCTGGTGCCTGTGTTACTTGTGTTGCCTCTGGTGCCAGTGTTGCCTGTGCTGCCTCTGGTTCCTCTGGTGCCTCTGCTGCCTCTGGTGCCTGTGCTGTCTCTGGTGTCAGTGCTGCCTTTCCTGTCTCTGGTGCCTGTTCTGTCTCTGGTGCCTGTGCTGCCTCTGGTGCCTGTGTTGCCTGTGCTGCCTCTGGTTCCTCTGGTGCCTCTGCTGCCTCTGGTGCCTGTGCTGCCTCTGGTGCCTGTGTTGCCTCTTGTGCCCTTGCTGCCTCTGGTGCCTGTGCTGCCTGTGGTGCCAGGGCTGCCTGTAATGCCTCTGGTGTCAGTGCTGCCTGTGCTGCCTCTGTTACATGTGCTACCTGTGCTGCCTCTGGTGCCTGTACTGCCTCTCGTGCCTGTGTTGCCTCTGGTGCTAGTGCTGCCTGTGCTGCCTCTGGTGCTAGTGCTGGCTCTGGTGCTAGTGCTGCCTCTGGTGGCAGTGCTTCTTGTGTTGCCTCTGGTGCCTGTGCTGCCTCTGGTGGCAGTTCTGCCTCTGGTGCCTGTGCTGCCTCTGGGTCCAGTGCTGTCTGTGTTGCCTCTGGTGCCTGTGCTGCCTCTGGTGCCTGTGCTACCTCTTGTGCCTGTGCTGCCTCTTGTGTCAGTGCTGCCTGTACTGCCTGTGGTGCCTGTGCTGCCTCTGGTTCATGTGCTGCCTCTGGTTCATGTGCTGCCTCAGGTGCTTGCACTGCCTCTGGTGCCAGTGCTGCCTCTGGTGCCTGTGCTGCCTGTGCTGAATCAGGTGTCAGTGCTGCCTGTGCTGCCTCTAGTGTCGATGCTGCCCGTGCTGCCTCTGGTGCCTGTGCTGCCTCTGGTGTCAGTGCTGCCTGTGCTGCCTCTGCTGTCAGAGCTGCCTATGGTGCCAGTGCTGCCTGTTCTGCCTCTGGTGCCTGTGCTGCCTCTGGTGCCTGTGCTACCTTTTATGTCAGTGCTGCCTGTGCTGTCTCTGGTGCCAGTGCATTCGGTGCTGCCCATGGTGACAGTACTGCCTGTGCTACCTCTGGTGCCTGTGCTGACTCTGCTGCCTGTGCTTCCTGTGCTGCCTCTAGTGTAAGTGCTGTCTGTTCTGCCTCTGGTGCCAGTGCTGCCTGTGCTACCTCTGGTGCCTGTGCTGCCACTGCTACCTCAGGTGCCTGTGCTGCCTCTGCTTCCTGTGCTGCCTCTGGTGCCTGTGCTGCCACTTCTTCCTGTTCTGCATCTGGTGCATGTGTTGCTCTGGTGCCTGTGTTGCCTGTGCTGTCTCTGGTGCCTGTGCTGCCTTTGGTGCCTGTGCTGCCTCTTCTCCCTATGCTGCCTCTGGTGCCTGTGCTGCCTCTTCTCCCTATGCTGCCTCTGGTGCCTGTGCTGCCAGTGCTACCTCTGGTGCATTTGCTGCCTCTGCTGCCTCTGCTTCCTGTGCTGCCTCTGCTTCCTGTGCTGCCTCTGGTGTCTGTGCTGCCTTTTGTGCCTGTGCTGCCTCTGGGTCCAGTGCTGTCTGTGTTGCCTCTGGTGCCTGTGCTGCCTCTGGTGCCTGTGCTACCTCTTGTGCCTGTGCTACCTCTTGTGCCTGTGCTGCCTCTTGTGTCAGTGCTGCCTGTACTGCCTGTGCTGCCTCTGGTTCCTGTGCTGCCTCTGCTGTCAGTGCTGCCTCAGGTGCTTGCACTGCCTCTGGTGCCTGTGCTGTCTCTGGTGCCTGTGCTGCCTGTGCTGAATCAGGTGTCAGTGCTGCCTGTGCTGCCTCTAGTGTCGATGCTGCCCGTGCTGCCTCTGGTGCCTGTGCTGCCTCTGCTGTCAGAGCTGCCTATGGTGCCAGTGCTGCCTGTACTGCCTCTGGTGCCTGTGCTGCCTCTGGTGCCTGTGCTACCTTTTATGTCAGTGCTGCCTGTGCTGCCTCTGGTGCCAGTGCATTCGGTGCTGCCTCTGGTGACAGTACTGCCTGTGCTACCTCTGGTGCCTATGCTGACTCTGCTGCCTGTGCTGCCTCTGCTTCCTGTGCTGCCTCTAGTGTAAGTGCTGTCTGTTCTGCCTCTGGTGCCTGTGCTGCCTGTGCTACCTCTGGTGCCTGTGCTGCCACTGCTACCTCAGGTGCCTGTGCTGCCTCTGGTGCCTGTGCTGCCTTTGGTGCCTGTGCTGCCACTTCTTCCTGTTCTGCATCTGGTGCATGTGCTGTCTCTGGTGCCTGTGTTGCCTGTGCTGTCTCTGGTGCCTGTGCTGCCTTTGGTGCCTGTGCTGCCTCTTCTCCCTATGCTGCCTCTGGTGCCTGTGCTGCCAGTGCTACCTCTGGTGCATGTGCTGCCTCTGCTGCCTCAGGTGCCTGTGCTGCCTCTGCTTCCTGTGCTGCCTCTGGTGTCTGTGCTGCCTTTGGTGCCTGTGCTGCCTCTGGGTCCAGTGCTGTCTGTGTTGCCTCTGGTGCCTGTGCTGCCTCTGGTGCCTGTGCTACCTCTTGTGCCTGTGCTGCCTCTTGTGTCAGTGCTGCCTGTACTGCCTGTGCTGCCTCTGGTTCCTGTGCTGCCTCTGGTGTCAGTGCTGCCTCAGGTGCTTGCACTGCCTCTGGTGCCTGTGCTGTCTCTGGTGCCTGTGCTGAATCAGGTGTCAGTGCTGCCTGTGCTGCCTCTAGTGTCGATGCTGCCCGTGCTGCCTCTGGTGCCTGTGCTGCCTCTGGTGTCAGTGCTGCCTGTGCTGCCTCTGCTGTCAGAGCTGCCTATGGTGCCAGTGCTGCCTGTACTGCCTCTGGTGCCTGTGCTGCCTCTGGTGCCTGTGCTACCTTTTATGTCAGTGCTGCCTGTGCTGCCTCTGGTGCCAGTGCATTCGGTGCTGCCTCTGGTGACAGTACTGCCTGTGCTACCTCTGGTGCCTATGCTGACTCTGCTGCCTGTGCTGCCTCTGCTTCCTGTGCTGCCTCTAGTGTAAGTGCTGTCTGTTCTGCCTCTGGTGCCAGTGCTGCATCTGGTGCCAGTGCTGCCTGTGCTACCTCTGGTGCCTGTGCTACCTCTGGTGCCTGTGCAGCCTATGGTGTCTCTGGAGCTTGTACTGCCTGTGCTTGCTCTGGTGACTTTGCTGCCTCTGGTGCCTCCGGTGCCTCTGGTGCCTGTGCTGCCTCTGGTGTCTGTGCTGCTTCTGATGCCAGTGCTGACTGTTGTACCTTTGGTGCCTGTGCTACCTCTGGTGCCTATGCTGCCTCTGGTGCCTGTGATGCCTGTGCTGCCTCTGGTGCCAGTGCTGCCTGTGCTACCTCTGGTGCCTGTACTGCTTCTGCTGCCTGTGCTGCCTCTGGTGCTTGTACTGCCTGTGCTGCCTCTGGTGCCTTTGCTGCCTCTGGTGCCTGTGCTGCTTCTGGTGCCACTTCTGCCTGTGCTACCTCTGGTGCCTGTGTTGCCTCTGGTGCCTGTGCTGCCTCTGTTGCCAGTGCTGCCTGTGATTCCTCTGGTGCCAGTTCTGCCTGTGCGCCTCTGGTGTCAGTGCTGCCTGTGCTGTCTATAGTGTCAGTGCTGCCTATGGTGTCAGTGCTGCCTGTGCTGTCTCTGGTGCCAGTGCTGCCTGTGCTGCCTCTGGTGTCAGTGATGCCTGTGTTACCTCTGGTTCCTGTGCTGCCTCTGCTGCCTATGCTACCTCTGGTGCCTGTGCTGCCTCGGCATCCTGTGCTGCCTCTGGTGCCTGTGCTACCTCTGGTGCCTGTGCTGCCTTTGGTGCCTGTGCTGCCTCTGGTGCCTGTGCTGCCTCTCGTGCTTGTACTGCCTGTGCTTCCTCTGGTGCCTGTGCTGCCTCTGAAGCCTGTGCAGCCTTTGGTGCTAGTGCTGCCTGTGCTACCTCTGGTGACTGTGCTACCTCTGGTGCCCTTGCTGCCTCTGGTGCCTGTGCAGCCTCTGGTTCTTGTGCTGCCTGTGGTGCCTGTGCTGCCTCTGGTGCCTGTGCTGCCTCTGGTGCCTGTGCTGCCGGTGCTGCATCTGATGCCTGTGCAGCCTTTGGTGCTAGTGCTGCCTGTGCTACCTCTGGTGACTGTGCTACCTCTGGTGCCTGTGCTGCCTCTGGTGCCTGCACTGCTTCTGGTGCTAGTGCTACCTGTGGTGCCTCTGGTGCCAGTGCTGCCTCTGGTGCCAGTGCTGCTTGTGTTGCCTCTGGTGCCTTTTCTGCCTCTGGTGCTTGTGCTGCCTGTGCTTCCTCTGGTGCCTGTGCTTCATCTGTTGCCTGTGCTGCCTCTGGTACCAGTGCTGCCTGTGCTACCTCTGGTGCCTGTGCTGCCTCTGGTGTCTGTGCTGCCTCTGCTGTCAGAGCTGCCTATGGTGCCAGTGCTGCCTGTACTGCCTCTGGTGCCTGTGCTGCCTCTGGTGCCTGTGCTACCTTTTATGTCAGTGCTGCCTGTGCTGCCTCTGGTGCCAGTGCATTCGGTGCTGCCCCTGGTGACAGTACTGCCTGTGATACCTCTGGTGCCTGTGCTGACTCTGCTGCCTGTGCTTCCTGTGCTGCCTCTAGTGTAAGTGCTGTCTGTTCTGCCTCTGGTGCCAGTGCTGCCTGTGCTACCTCTGGTGCCTGTGCTGCCACTGCTACCTCAGGTGCCTGTGCTGCCTCTGGTGCCTGTGCTGCCTTTGGTGCCTGTGCTGCCACTTCTTCCTGTTCTGCATCTGGTGCATGTGCTGCTCTGGTGCCTGTGTTGCCTGTGCTGTCTCTGGTGCCTGTGCTGCCTTTGGTGCCTGTGCTGCCTCTTCTCCCTATGCTGCCTCTGGTGCCTGTGCTGCCTCTTCTCCCTATGCTGCCTCTGGTGCCTGTGCTGCCAGTGCTACCTCTGGTGCATGTGCTGCCTCTGCTGCCTCAGGTGCCTGTGCTGCCTCTGCTTCCTGTGCTGCCTCTGGTGTCTGTGCTGCCTTTGGTGCCTGTGCTGCCTCTGGGTCCAGTGCTGTCTGTGTTGCCTCTGGTGCCTGTGCTGCCTCTGGTGCCTGTGCTACCTCTTGTGCCTGTGCTGCCTCTTGTGTCAGTGCTGCCTGTACTGCCTGTGCTGCCTCTGGTTCCTGTGCTGCCTCTGGTGTCAGTGCTGCCTCAGGTGCTTGCACTGCCTCTGGTGCCTGTGCTGTCTCTGGTGCCTGTGCTGCCTGTGCTGAATCAGGTGTCAGTGCTGCCTGTGCTGCCTCTAGTGTCGATGCTGCCCGTGCTGCCTCTGGTGCCTGTGCTGCCTCTGGTGTCAGTGCTGCCTGTGCTGCCTCTGCTGTCAGAGCTGTCTATGGTGTCAGTGCTGCCTGTGCTGTCTCTGGTGCCAGTGCTGCCTGTGCTGCCTCTGGTGTCAGTGATGCCTGTGTTACCTCTGGTGCCTGTGCTGCCTCTGCTGCCTATGCTACCTCTGGTGCCTGTGCTGCCTCGGCATCCTGTGCTGCCTCTGGTGCCTGTGCTACCTCTGGTGCCTGTGCTGCCTTTGGTGCCTGTGCTGCCTCTGGTGCCTGTGCTGCCTCTCGTGCTTGTACTGCCTGTGCTTCCTCTGGTGCCTGTGCTGCCTCTGAAGCCTGTGCAGCCTTTGGTGCTAGTGCTGCCTGTGCTTCCTCTGGTGACTGTGCTACCTCTGGTGCCTGTGCTGCCTCTGGTGCCTGTGCAGCCTCTGGTTCTTGTGCTGCCTGTGGTGCCTGTGCTGCCTCTGGTGCCTGTGCTGCCTCTGGTGCCTGTGCTGCCGGTGCTGCATCTGATGCCTGTGCAGCCTTTGGTGCTAGTGCTGCCTGTGCTACCTCTGGTGACTGTGCTACATCTGGTGCCTGTGCTGCCTCTGGTGCCTGCACTGCTTCTGGTGCTAGTGCTACCTGTGGTGCCTCTGGTGCCAGTGCGGCCTCTGGTGCCAGTGCTGCTTGTGTTGCCTCTGGTGCCTGTTCTGCCTCTGGTGCTTGTGCTGCCTGTGCTTCCTCTGGTGCCTGTGCTTCATCTGTTGCCTGTGCTGCCTCTGGTACCAGTGCTGCCTGTGCTACCTCTGGTGCCTGTGCTGCCTCTGGTGTCTGTGCTGCCTCTGGTGCCTGTACTACTTGTGCTGCCTCTGGTGCCTGTGTTGCCTGTGCTGCCTCTGGTTCCTCTGGTGCCTGTGCTGCCTCTGGTGCCTGTGCTGCCTCGTGTGTCAGTGATGACTTTGCTGCCTCTGGTGCCTGTGCTGTCTCTGGTGTCTGTGCTGCCTATGGTGCCTGTGTTGCCTCTGGTGCCTGTGCTGCCTCTGGTGCCTGTGCTGCCTCTGGTGCCAGTGCTGCCTGTGCTGCCTCTGGTGTCAGTGCTGCCTGTGCTGTCTCTGGTGTCAGTGCTGCCTCTGGTGCCTGTGCTGCCTTTGGTGCCTGTACTGCCTCTGGTGCCTGTGCTGCCTCTGGTGCTAGGGCTGCCTGTGCTGCCTCTGGTGTAAGTGCTGCATGTGCTGTCTCTGGTGTCAGTGCAGCCTCTGGTGCCAGTGCTGCCTGTGCTGCTTCTGGTGCCTATGCTGCCTCTGGTGCCATTGCTGCCTGTGCTGCCTCTGGTTTCAGTGCTGCCTGTGCTGCCTCTGGTGCCTCTGCTGCCTCTGGGGCCAGTTCTGACTGTGTTACCTCTGGTGCCTGTGCTTACTCTGGTGCCTGTGCTGCCTCTGGTGCCTATGCTCTGGTGTTTGTACTGCCTCTGGTGCCTGTGCTGCCTCTTGTGCCTGGGCTGACTCTGGTGCCTGTGCTGCCTCGGGTGCCTGTTCTGCTTATGCTGCCTCTGGTTCCTGTGTTGTCTGTGTTGCCTGTGCTGCCTCTGGTTCCTCTGGTGCCTGTGCTGCCCCTGGTTCCTCTGTTGCCTGTGCTGTCTCTGGTGCCTGCGCTGCTGGAGCTGCCTCTATTGCCAGTGCTGCCTGTGCTGCCTCTGTTGCCAGTTCTGCCTATGTTACCTCGGGTGCCAGTGCTGCCTGTGCTGCCTCTGGTGCCTGTGCTACCTATGGTGCCTGTGCTACCTATGATACATGTGCTGCTTCTGGTGCCTGTGCTGAATCTGGTGCCTGTGCTGCCTCTGGTTCCTGTACTGCCTGTGCTGCTTCTGGTGCCTATGCTGTATCTGGTGCCTGTGCTGCCTCTGGTGCCTATGCTGCCTCTAGTGCCTGTGCTGCCTCGGATGCATGTCCTGCCTGTGCCTGTGCCTGCCTCTGGTGCCTGTGCTACTTATGGTGCCTGTGCTACCTATGATGCCTGTGCTGCTTATGGTGCCTGTGCTGCATCTGGTGCCTGTGCTGCCTCTGGTTCCTGTACTGCCTGTGCTGCTTCTGGTGCCTATGCTGCCTCTGGTGCCTGTGCTGCCTCTGGTGCCTATGCTGCCTCTGGTGCCAGTGCTGCCTCTGGTGCCTGTGCGGCCTGTGCTGCCTTTTGTGTCATTGCTGTTCATGCTGCCTGTGCTGCCTCTTGTGCTTGTGCTGCCTCTGGTACCAGTGCTGCCTGTGCTACCTCTCGTGCCTGTGCTACCTCTGGTGCCTGTGCTGCCTCTAGTGCCAGTTCTGCCTGTGCTACCTCTAGTGTCTGTGCTGCCTCTGGTGCCTGTGTTACTTGTGTTGCCTCTGGTGCCAGTGTTGCCTGTGCTGCCTCTTGTTCCTCTGGTGCCTCTGCTGCCTCTGGTGCCTGTGCTGTCTCTGGTGTCAGTGCTGCCTTTCCTGTCTCTGGTGCCTGTTCTGTCTCTGGTGCCTGTGCTGCCTCTGGTGCCTGTGTTGCCTGTGCTGCCTCTGGTTCCTCTGGTGCCTCTGCTGCCTCTGGTGCCTGTGCTGTCTCTGGTGTCAGTGCTGCATTTCCTGTCTCTGGTGCCTGTTCTGTCTCTGGTGCCTGTGCTGCCTCTGGTGCCTGTGTTGCCTCTTGTGCCCTTGCTGCCTCTGGTGCCTGTGCTGCCTGTGGTGCCAGGGCTGCCCGTGATGCCTCTGGTGTCAGTGCTGCCTGTGCTGCCTCTGTTACATGTGCTACCTGTGCTGCCTCAGGTGCCTGTACTGCCTCTCGTGCCTGTGTTGCCTCTGGTGCTAGTGCTGCCTGTGCTGCCTCTGCTGCTAGTGCTGGCTCTGGTGCTAGTGCTGCCTCTGGTAGCAGTGCTTCTTGTGTTGCCTCTGGTGCCTGTGCTGCCTCTGGTGGCAGTTCTGCCTCTGGTGCCTGTGCTGCCTCTGGGTCCAGTGCTGTCTGTGTTGCCTCTGGTGCCTGTGCTGCCTCTGGTGCCTGTGCTACCTCTTGTGCCTGTGCTGCCTCTTGTGTCAGTGCTGCCTGTACTGCCTGTGGTGCCTGTGCTGCCTCTGGTTCCTGTGCTGCCTCTGGTGTCAGTGCTGCATCAGGTGCTTGCACTGCCTCTGGTGCCTGTGCTGCCTCTGGTGCCTGTGCTGCCTGTGCTGAATCAGGTGTCAGTGCTGCCTGTGCTGCCTCTAGTGTCGATGCTGCCCGTGCTGCCTCTGGTGCCTGTGCTGCCTCTGGTGTCAGTGCTGCCTGTGCTGCCTCTGCTGTCAGAGCTGCCTATGGTGCCAGTGCTGCCTGTACTGCCTCTGGTGCCTGTGCTGCCTCTGGTGCCTGTGCTACCTTTTATGTCAGTGCTGTCTGTGCTGCTTCTGGTGCCAGTGCATGCGGTGCTGCCCCTGGTGACAGTACTGCCTGTGCTACCTCTGGTGCCTGTGCTGACTCTGCTGCCTGTGCTTCCTGTGCTGCCTCTAGTGTAAGTGCTGTCTGTTCTGCCTCTGGTGCCAGTGCTGCCTGTGCTACCTCAAGTGCCTGTGCTGCCACTGCTACCTCAGGTGCCTGTGCTGCCTCTGCTTCCTGTGCTGCCTCTGGTGCCTGTGCTGCCTTTGGTGCCTGTGCTGCCACTTCTTCCTGTTCTGCATCTGGTGCATGTGCTGCTCTGGTGCCTGTGTTGCCTGTGCTGTCTCTGGTGCCTGTGCTGTCTCTGGTGCCTGTGCTGCCTTTGGTGCCTGTGCTGCCTCTTCTCCCTATGCTGCCTCTGGTGCCTGTGCTGCCTCTTCTCCCTATGCTGCCTCTGGTGCCTGTGCTGCCAGTGCTACCTCTGGTGCATGTGCTGCCTCTGCTGCCTCAGGTGCCTGTGCTGCCTCTGCTTCCTGTGCTGCCTCTGGTGTCTGTGCTGCCTTTGGAGCCTGTGCTGCCCCTGGGTCCAGTGCTGTCTGTGTTGCCTCTGGTGCCTGTGCTGCCTCTGGTGCCTGTGCTGTCTCTGGTGCCTGTGCTGCCTGTGCTGAATCAGGTGTCAGTGCTGCCTGTGCTGCCTCTAGTGTCGATGCTGCCCGTGCTGCCTCTGGTGCCTGTGCTGCCTCTGGTGTCAGTGCTGCCTGTGCTGCCTCTGCTGTCAGAGCTGTCTATGGTGTCAGTGCTGCCTATGGTGTCAGTGCTGCCTGTGCTGTCTCTGGTGCCAGTGCTGCCTGTGCTGCCTCTGGTGTCAGTGATGCCTGTGTTACCTCTGGTGCCTGTGCTGCCTCTGCTGCCTATGCTACCTCTGGTGCCTGTGCTGCCTCGGCATCCTGTGCTGCCTCTGGTGCCTGTGCTACCTCTGGTGCCTGTGCTGCCTTTGGTGCCTGTGCTGCCTCTGGTGCCTGTGCTGCCTCTCGTGCTTGTACTGCCTGTGCTTCCTCTGGTGCCTGTGCTGCCTCTGAAGCCTGTGCAGCCTTTGGTGCTAGTGCTGCCTGTGCTACCTCTGGTGACTGTGCTACCTCTGGTGCCTGTGCTGCCTCTGGTGCCTGTGCAGCCTCTGGTTCTTGTGCTGCCTGTGGTGCCTGTGCTGCCTCTGGTGCCTGTGCTGCCTCTGGTGCCTGTGCTGCCGGTGCTGCATCTGATGCCTGTGCAGCCTTTGGTGCTAGTGCTGCCTGTGCTACCTCTGGTGACTGTGCTACCTCTGGTGCCTGTGCTGCCTCTGGTGCCTGCACTGCTTCTGGTGCTAGTGCTACCTGTGGTGCCTCTGGTGCCAGTGCTGCCTCTGGTGCCAGTGCTGCTTGTGTTGCCTCTGGTGCCTGTTCTGCCTCTGGTGCTTGTGCTGCCTGTGCTTCCTCTGGTGCCTGTGCTTCATCTGTTGCCTGTGCTGCCTCTGGTACCAGTGCTGCCTGTGCTACCTCTGGTGCCTGTGCTGCCTCTGGTGTCTGTGCTGCCTCTGGTGCCTGTACTACTTGTGCTGCCTCTGGTGCCTGTGTTGCCTGTGCTGCCTCTGGTTCCTCTGGTGCCTGTGCTGCCTCTGGTGCCAGTGCTGCCTCGTGTGTCAGTGATGACTTTGCTGCCTCTGGTGCCTGTGCTGTCTCTGGTGCCTGTGCTGCCTCTGGTGCCAGTGCTGCCTGTGCTACCTCTAGTGTCAGTGCTGCCTGTGCTGTCTCTGGTGTCAGTGCTGCCTCTGGTGCCTGTGCTGCCTTTGGTGCCTGTACTGCCTCTGGTGCCTGTGCTGCCTCTGGTGCTAGGGCTGCCTGTGCTGCCTCTGGTGTAAGTGCTGCATGTGCTGTCTCTGGTGTCAGTGCAGCCTCTGGTGCCAGTGCTGCCTGTGCTGCTTCTGGTGCCTATGCTGCCTCTGGTGCCATTGCTGCCTGTGCTGCCTCTGGTTTCAGTGCTGCCTGTGCTGCCTCTGGTGCCTCTGCTGCCTCTGGGGCCAGTTCTGACTGTGTTACCTCTGGTGCCTGTGCTTACTCTGGTGCCTGTGCTGCCTCTGGTGCCTATGCTCTGGTGCTTGTACTGCCTCTGGTGCCTGTGCTGCCTCTTGTGCCTGGGCTGACTCTGGTGCCTGTGCTGCCTCGGGTGCCTGTTCTGCTTATGCTGCCTCTGGTTCCTGTGTTGTCTGTGTTGCCTGTGCTGCCTCTGGTTCCTCTGGTGCCTGTGCTGCCCCTGGTTCCTCTGTTGCCTGTGCTGTCTCTGGTGCCTGCGCTGCTGGAGCTGCCTCTATTGCCAGTGCTGCCTGTGCTGCCTCTGTTGCCAGTTCTGCCTATGTTACCTCGGGTGCCAGTGCTGCCTGTGCTGCCTCTGGTGCCTGTACTACCTATGGTGCCTGTGCTACCTATGATACATGTGCTGCTTCTGGTGCCTGTGCTGAATCTGGTGCCTGTGCTGCCTCTGGTTCCTGTACTGCCTGTGCTGCTTCTGGTGCCTATGCTGTATCTGGTGCCTGTGCTGCCTCTGGTGCCTATGCTGCCTCTAGTGCCTGTGCTGCCTCGGGTGCATGTCCTGCCTGTGCCTGCCTCTGGTGCCTGTGCTACTTATGGTGCCTGTGCTACCTATGATGCCTGTGCTGCTAATGGTGCCTGTGCTGCATCTGGTGCCTGTGCTGCCTCTGGTTCCTGTACTGCCTGTGCTGCTTCTGGTGCCTATGCTGCCTCTGGTGCCTGTGCTGCCTCTGGTGCCTATGCTGCCTCTGGTGCCAGTGCTGCCTTTGGTGCCTGTGCTGCCTTTTGTGTCATTGCTGCTCGTGCTGCCTGTGCTGCCTCTGGTGCCTGTGCTGCCTCTTGTGCTTGTGCTGCCTCTGGTACCAGTGCTGCCTGTGCTACCTCTCGTGCCTGTGCTACCTCTGGTGCCTGTGCTGCCTCTAGTGCCAGTTCTGCCTGTGCTACCTCTAGTGTCTGTGCTGCCTCTGGTGCCTGTGTTACTTGTGTTGCCTCTGGTGCCTGTGTTGCCTGTGCTGCCTCTGGTTCCTCTGGTGCCTCTGCTGCCTCTGGTGCCTGTGCTGTCTCTGGTGTCAGTGCTGCCTTTCCTGTCTCTGGTGCCTGTTCTGTCTCTGGTGCCTGTGCTGCCTCTGGTGCCTGTGTTGCCTGTGCTGCCTCTGGTTCCTCTGGTGCCTCTGCTGCCTCTGGTGCCTGTGCTGCCTCTGGTGCCTGTGTTGCCTCTTGTGCCCTTGCTGCCTCTGGTGCCTGTGCTGCCTGTGGTGCCAGGGCTGCCTGTAATGCCTCTGGTGTCAGTGCTGCCTGTGCTGCCTCTGTTACATGTGCTACCTGTGCTGCCTCTGGTGCCTGTACTGCCTCTCGTGCCTGTGTTGCCTCTGGTGCTAGTGCTGCCTGTGCTGCCTCTGGTGCTAGTGCTGGCTCTGGTGCTAGTGCTGCCTCTGGTGGCAGTGCTTCTTGTGTTGCCTCTGGTGCCTGTGCTGCCTCTGGTGGCAGTTCTGCCTCTGGTGCCTGTGCTGCCTCTGGGTCCAGTGCTGTCTGTGTTGCCTCTGGTGCCTGTGCTGCCTCTGGTGCCTGTGCTACCTCTTGTGCCTGTGCTGCCTCTTGTGTCAGTGCTGCCTGTACTGCCTGTGGTGCCTGTGCTGCCTCTGGTTCATGTGCTGCCTCTGGTTCATGTGCTGCCTCAGGTGCTTGCACTGCCTCTGGTGCCAGTGCTGCCTCTGGTGCCTGTGCTGCCTGTGCTGAATCAGGTGTCAGTGCTGCCTGTGCTGCCTCTAGTGTCGATGCTGCCCGTGCTACCTCTGGTGCCTGTGCTGCCTCTGGTGTCAGTGCTGCCTGTGCTGCCTCTGCTGTCAGAGCTGCCTATGGTGCCAGTGCTGCCTGTTCTGCCTCTGGTGCCTGTGCTGCCTCTGGTGCCTGTGCTACCTTTTATGTCAGTGCTGCCTGTGCTGTCTCTGGTGCCAGTGCATTCGGTGCTGCCCATGGTGACAGTACTGCCTGTGCTACCTCTGGTGCCTGTGCTGACTCTGCTGCCTGTGCTTCCTGTGCTGCCTCTAGTGTAAGTGCTGTCTGTTCTGCCTCTGGTGCCAGTGCTGCCTGTGCTACCTCTGGTGCCTGTGCTGCCACTGCTACCTCAGGTGCCTGTGCTGCCACTGCTTCCTGTGCTGCCTCTGGTGCCTGTGCTGCCACTTCTTCCTGTTCTGCATCTGGTGCATGTGTTGCTCTGGTGCCTGTGTTGCCTGTGCTGTCTCTTGTGCCTGTGCTGCCTTTGGTGCCTGTGCTGCCTCTTCTCCCTATGCTGCCTCTGGTGCCTGTGCTGCCTCTTCTCCCTATGCTGCCTCTGGTGCCTGTGCTGCCAGTGCTACCTCTGGTGCATTTGCTGCCTCTGCTGCCTCTGCTTCCTGTGCTGCCTCTGCTTCCTGTGCTGCCTCTGGTGTCTGTGCTGCCTTTTGTGCCTGTGCTGCCTCTGGGTCCAGTGCTGTCTGTGTTGCCTCTGGTGCCTGTGCTGCCTCTGGTGCCTGTGCTACCTCTTGTGCCTGTGCTGCCTCTTGTGTCAGTGCTGCCTGTACTGCCTGTGCTGCCTCTGGTTCCTGTGCTGCCTCTGCTGTCAGTGCTGCCTCAGGTGCTTGCACTGCCTCTGGTGCCTGTGCTGTCTCTGGTGCCTGTGCTGCCTGTGCTGAATCAGGTGTCAGTGCTGCCTGTGCTGCCTCTAGTGTCGATGCTGCCCGTGCTGCCTCTGGTGCCTGTGCTGCCACTGGTGTCAGTGCTGCCTGTGCTGCCTCTGCTGTCAGAGCTGCCTATGGTGCCAGTGCTGCCTGTACTGCCTCTGGTGCCTGTGCTGCCTCTGGTGCCTGTGCTACCTTTTATGTCAGTGCTGCCTGTGCTGCCTCTGGTGCCAGTGCATTCGGTGCTGCCTCTGGTGACAGTACTGCCTGTGCTACCTCTGGTGCCTATGCTGACTCTGCTGCCTGTGCTGCCTCTGCTTCCTGTGCTGCCTCTAGTGTAAGTGCTGTCTGTTCTGCCTCTGGTGCCTGTGCTGCCTGTGCTACCTCTGGTGCCTGTGCTGCCACTGCTACCTCAGGTGCCTGTGCTGCCTCTGGTGCCTGTGCTGCCTTTGGTGCCTGTGCTGCCACTTCTTCCTGTTCTGCATCTGGTGCATGTGCTGTCTCTGGTGCCTGTGTTGCCTGTGCTGTCTCTGGTGCCTGTGCTGCCTTTGGTGCCTGTGCTGCCTCTTCTCCCTATGCTGCCTCTGGTGCCTGTGCTGCCAGTGCTACCTCTGGTGCATGTGCTGCCTCTGCTGCCTCAGGTGCCTGTGCTGCCTCTGCTTCCTGTGCTGCCTCTGGTGTCTGTGCTGCCTTTGGTGCCTGTGCTGCCTCTGGGTCCAGTGCTGTCTGTGTTGCCTCTGGTGCCTGTGCTGCCTCTGGTGCCTGTGCTACCTCTTGTGCCTGTGCTGCCTCTTGTGTCAGTGCTGCCTGTACTGCCTGTGCTGCCTCTGGTTCCTGTGCTGCCTCTGGTGTCAGTGCTGCCTCAGGTGCTTGCACTGCCTCTGGTGCCTGTGCTGTCTCTGGTGCCTGTGCTGAATCAGGTGTCAGTGCTGCCTGTGCTGCCTCTAGTGTCGATGCTGCCCGTGCTGCCTCTGGTGCCTGTGCTGCCTCTGGTGTCAGTGCTGCCTGTGCTGCCTCTGCTGTCAGAGCTGCCTATGGTGCCAGTGCTGCCTGTACTGCCTCTGGTGCCTGTGCTGCCTCTGGTGCCTGTGCTACCTTTTATGTCAGTGCTGCCTGTGCTGCCTCTGGTGCCAGTGCATTCGGTGCTGCCTCTGGTGACAGTACTGCCTGTGCTACCTCTGGTGCCTATGCTGACTCTGCTGCCTGTGCTGCCTCTGCTTCCTGTGCTGCCTCTAGTGTAAGTGCTGTCTGTTCTGCCTCTGGTGCCAGTGCTGCCTGTGCTACCTCTGGTGCCTGTGCTGCCACTGCTACCTCAGGTGCCTGTGCTGCCTCTGCTTCCTGTGCTGCCTCTGGTGCCTGTGCTGCCACTTCTTCCTGTTCTGCATCTGGTGCATGTGCTGTCTCTGGTGCCTGTGTTGCCTGTGCTGTCTCTGGTGCCTGTGCTGCCTTTGGTGCCTGTGCTGCCTCTTCTCCCTATGCTGCCTCTGGTGCCTGTGCTGCCTCTTCTCCCTATGCTGCCTCTGGTGCCTGTGCTGCCAGTGCTACCTCTGGTGCATGTGCTGCCTCTGCTGCCTCAGGTGCCTGTGCTGCCCCTGCTTCCTGTGCTGCCTCTGGTGTCTGTGCTGCCTTTGGTGCCTGTGCTGCCTCTTCTTCCTGTGCTGCCTCTGGTGCCTGTGCTGCCTCTGGTGCCTGTGCTGCCTGTGCTGACTCTGGTTCTTGTGCTGCCTGTGGTGCCTCTTCTTCCTGTGCTGCCTCTGGTACCTGTGCTGCCTCTGATGCCTGTGCTGCCTGTGCTGCCTCTGATGCCTGTGCAGCCTTTGGTGCTAGTTCTGCCTGTGCTACCTCTGGTGACTGTGCTGCCTCTGGTGCCTGCACTGCCTCTGGTGCCAGTGCTACCTGTGGTGCCTCTGGTGCCAGTGCTGCCTCTGGTGCCTGTGCTGCCTCTGGTGCCTGCACTGCCTCTGGTGCCAGTGCTACCTGTGGTGCCTCTGGTGCCAGTGCTGCCTCTGGTGCCAGTGCTGCTTGTGTTGCCTCTGGTGCCTGTTCTGCCTCTGGTGCTTGTGCTGCCTGTGCTTCCTCTGGTGCCTGTGCTTCCTCTGTTGCCTGTGCTGCCTCTGGTACCAGTGCTGCCTGTGCTGCCTCTGGTGCCTGTGCTGCCTCTGATGTACGCGATGCCTCTGGTGCCTGTGCTACTTGTGCTACCTCTGGTGCTTGTGTTGCCTGTGCTGCCTCTGGTTCCTCTGGTGCCTGTGCTGTCTTTGGTGCCTGAGCTGGCTCGTGTGTCAGTGATGACTTTGCTGCCTCTGGTGCCTGTGCTGTATCTGGTACCTGTGCTGCCTCTGGTGCCTGTGTTGCCTCTGGTGCCTGTGCTGCCTCTGGTGCCTGAGCTGTCTCTGGTGCCTGTGCTGCCTCTGGGGCCTGTGTTGCCTCTGGTTCCAGTGCTGTCTATGCTGCCTCTGGTGTCAGTGCTGCCTGTGCTGTCTCTGGTGTCAGTGCTGCCTCTGGTGCCTGTGCTGCCTCTGGTGCCTGTACTTCCTCTGGTGCCTGTGCTGCCTCTGGTGCTAGGGCTGCCTGTGCTGCCTCTGGTGTAAGTGCTGCATGTGCTGTCTCTGGTGTCAGTGCAGCCTCTGGTGCCAGTGCTGCCTGTGCTGCTTCTGGATCCTATGCTGCCTCTGGTGCCATTGCTGCCTGTGCTGCCTCTGGTTTCAGTGCAGCCTGTACTGCCTCTGGTGCCTATGCTGCCTCTGGGACCAGTTCTGACTGTGTTACCTCTGGTGCCTGTGCTTACTCTGGTGCCTGTGCTGCCTCTGGTGCCTAATCTGCTTCTGGTGCTTGTACTGCCTCTGGTGCCTGTGCTGCCTCTTGTGCCTGTGCTGCCTCTTGTGCCTGTGCTGCCTCGGGTGCCTGTTCTGCTTGTGCTGCCTCGGGTTCCTGTGTTGTCTGTGTTGCCTGTGTTGCCTCTGGTTCCTCTGGTGCCTGTGCTGCCCCTGGTTCCCCTGTTTTCTGTGCTGTCTCTGGTGCCTGCGCTGCTGGAGCTGCCTCTATTGCCAGTGCTGCCTGTGCTGCCTCTGGTGCTAGTGCTGCCTGTGCTGCCTCTGGTGCTAGTGCTGGCTCTGGTGCTAGTGCTGCCTCTGGTGGCAGTGCTGCTTGTGTTGCCTCTGGTGCCTGTGATGCCTCTGGTGGCAGTTCTGCCTCTGGTGCCTGTGCTGCCTCTGGGTCCAGTGCTGTCTGTGTTGCCTCTGGTGCCTGTGCTGCCTCTGGTGCCTGTGCTACCTCTTGTGCCTGTGCTGCCTCTTGTGTCAGTGCTGCCTGTACTGCCTGTGGTGCCTGTGCTGCCTCTGGTTCCTGTGCTGCCTCTGGTGTCAGTGCTGCCTCAGGTGCTTGCACTGCCTCTGGTGCCTGTGCTGCCTCTGGTGCCTGTGCTGCCTGTGCTGAATCAGGTGTCAGTGCTGCCTGTGCTGCCTCTAGTGTCGATGCTGCCCGTGCTGCCTCTGGTGCCTGTGCTGCCTCTGGTGTCAGTGCTGCCTGTGCTGCCTCTGCTGTCAGAGCTGCCTATGGTGCCAGTGCTGCCTGTACTGCCTCTGGTGCCTGTGCTGCCTCTGGTGCCTGTGCTACCTTTTATGTCAGTGCTGCCTGTGCTGCCTCTGGTGCCAGTGCATTCGATGCTGCCCCTGGTGACAGTACTGCCTGTGCTACCTCTGGTGCCTGTGCTGACTCTGCTGCCTGTGCTTCCTGTGCTGCCTCTAGTGTAAGTGCTGTCTGTTCTGCCTCTGGTGCCTGTGCTGCCTGTGCTACCTCTGGTGCCTGTGCTGCCACTGCTACCTCAGGTGCCTGTGCTGCCTCTGCTTCCTGTGCTGCCTCTGGTGCCTGTGCTGCCTTTGGTGCCTGTGCTGCCACTTCTTCCTGTTCTGCATCTGGTGCATGTGCTGCTCTGGTGCCTGTGTTGCCTGTGCTGTCTCTGGTGCCTGTGCTGCCTTTGGTGCCTGTGCTGCCTCTTCTCCCTATGCTGCCTCTGGTGCCTGTGCTGCCTCTTCTCCCTATGCTGCCTCTGGTGCCTGTGCTGCCAGTGCTACCTCTGGTGCATGTGCTGCCTCTGCTGCCTCAGGTGCCTGTGCTGCCTCTGCTTCCTGTGCTGCCTCTGGTGTCTGTGCTGCCTTTGGTGCCTGTGCTGCCTCTGGGTCCAGTGCTGTCTGTGTTGCCTCTGGTGCCTGTGCTGCCTCTGGTGCCTGTGCTACCTCTTGTGCCTGTGCTGCCTCTTGTGTCAGTGCTGCCTGTACTGCCTGTGCTGCCTCGGGTTCCTGTGCTGCCTCTAGCGTCAGTGCTGCCTCAGGTGCTTGCACTGCCTCTGGTGCCTGTGCTGTCTCTGGTGCCTGTGCTGCCTGTGCTGAATCAGGTGTCAGTGCTGCCTGTGCTGCCTCTAGTGTCGATGCTGCCCGTGCTGCCTCTGGTGCCTGTGCTGCCTCTGGTGTCAGTGCTGCCTGTGCTGCCTCTGCTGTCAGAGCTGTCTATGGTGTCAGTGCTGCCTATGGTGTCAGTGCTGCCTGTGCTGTCTCTGGTGCCAGTGCTGCCTGTGCTGCCTCTGGTGTCAGTGATGCCTGTGTTACCTCTGGTGCCTGTGCTGCCTCTGCTGCCTATGCTACCTCTGGTGCCTGTGCTGCCTCGGCATCCTGTGCTGCCTCTGGTGCCTGTGCTACCTCTGGTGCCTGTGCTGCCTTTGGTGCCTGTGCTGCCTCTGGTGCCTGTGCTGCCTCTCGTGCTTGTACTGCCTGTGCTTCCTCTGGTGCCTGTGCTGCCTCTGAAGCCTGTGCAGCCTTTGGTGCTAGTGCTGCCTGTGCTACCTCTGGTGACTGTGCTACCTCTGGTGCCTGTGCTGCCTCTGGTGCCTGTGCAGCCTCTGGTTCTTGTGCTGCCTGTGGTGCCTGTGCTGCCTCTGGTGCCTGTGCTGCCTCTGGTGCCTGTGCTGCCGGTGCTGCATCTGATGCCTGTGCAGCCTTTGGTGCTAGTGCTGCCTGTGCTACCTCTGGTGACTGTGCTACCTCTGGTGCCTGTGCTGCCTCTGGTGCCTGCACTGCTTCTGGTGCTAGTGCTACCTGTGGTGCCTCTGGTGCCAGTGCTGCCTCTGGTGCCAGTGCTGCTTGTGTTGCCTCTGGTGCCTGTTCTGCCTCTGGTGCTTGTGCTGCCTGTGCTTCCTCTGGTGCCTGTGCTTCATCTGTTGCCTGTGCTGCCTCTGGTACCAGTGCTGCCTGTGCTACCTCTGGTGCCTGTGCTGCCTCTGGTGTCTGTGCTGCCTCTGGTGCCTGTACTACTTGTGCTGCCTCTGGTGCCTGTGTTGCCTGTGCTGCCTCTGGTTCCTCTGGTGCCTGTGCTGCCTCTGGTGCCTGTGCTGCCTCGTGTGTCAGTGATGACTTTGCTGCCTCTGGTGCCTGTGCTGTCTCTGGTGCCTGTGCTGCCTCTGGTGCCTGTGTTGCCTCTGGTGCCTGTGCTGCCTCTGGTGCCTGTGCTGCCTCTGGTGCCAGTGCTGCCTGTGCTGCCTCTGGTGTCAGTGCTGCCTGTGCTGTCTCTGGTGTCAGTGCTGCCTCTGGTGCCTGTGCTGCCTTTGGTGCCTGTACTGCCTCTGGTGCCTGTGCTGCCTCTGGTGCTAGGGCTGCCTGTGCTGCCTCTGGTGTAAGTGCTGCATGTGCTGTCTCTGGTGTCAGTGCAGCCTCTGGTGCCAGTGCTGCCTGTGCTGCTTCTGGTGCCTATGCTGCCTCTGGTGCCATTGCTGCCTGTGCTGCCTCTGGTTTCAGTGCTGCCTTTGCTGCCTCTGGTGCCTCTGCTGCCTCTGGGGCCAGTTCTGACTGTGTTACCTCTGGTGCCTGTGCTTACTCTGGTGCCTGTGCTGCCTCTGGTGCTTATGCTCTGGTGCTTGTACTGCCTCTGGTGCCTGTGCTGCCTCTTGTGCCTGGGCTGACTCTGGTGCCTGTGCTGCCTCGGGTGCCTGTTCTGCTTATGCTGCCTCTGGTTCCTGTGTTGTCTGTGTTGCCTGTGCTGCCTCTGGTTCCTCTGGTGCCTGTGCTGCCCCTGGTTCCTCTGTTGCCTGTGCTGTCTCTGGTGCCTGCGCTGCTGGAGCTGCCTCTATTGCCAGTGCTGCCTGTGCTGCCTCTGTTGCCAGTTCTGCCTATGTTACCTCGGGTGCCAGTGCTGCCTGTGCTGCCTCTGGTGCCTGTGCTACCTATGGTGCCTGTGCTACCTATGATACATGTGCTGCTTCTGGTGCCTGTGCTGAATCTGGTGCCTGTGCTGCCTCTGGTTCCTGTACTGCCTGTGCTGCTTCTGGTGCCTATGCTGTATCTGGTGCCTGTGCTGCCTCTGGTGCCTATGCTGCCTCTAGTGCCTGTGCTGCCTCGGGTGCATGTCCTGCCTGTGCCTGTGCCTGCCTCTGGTGCCTGTGCTACTTATGGTGCCTGTGCTACCTATGATGCCTGTGCTGCTTATGGTGCCTGTGCTGCATCTGGTGCCTGTGCTGCCTCTGGTTCCTGTACTGCCTGTGCTGCTTCTGGTGCCTATGCTGCCTCTGGTGCCTGTGCTGCCTCTGGTGCCTATGCTGCCTCTGGTGCCAGTGCTGCCTCTGGTGCCTGTGCGGCCTGTGCTGCCTTTTGTGTCATTGCTGCTCGTGCTGCCTGTGCTGCCTCTGGTGCCTGTGCTGCCTCTTGTGCTTGTGCTGCCTCTGGTACCAGTGCTGCCTGTGCTACCTCTCGTGCCTGTGCTACCTCTGGTGCCTGTGCTGCCTCTAGTGCCAGTTCTGCCTGTGCTACCTCTAGTGTCTGTGCTGCCTCTGGTGCCTGTGTTACTTGTGTTGCCTCTGGTGCCAGTGTTGCCTGTGCTGCCTCTGGTTCCTCTGCTGCCTCTGGTGCCTGTGCTGTCTCTGGTGTCAGTGCTGCCTTTCCTGTCTCTGGTGCCTGTTCTGTCTCTGGTGCGTGTGCTGCCTCTGGTGCCTGTGTTGCCTCTTGTGCCCTTGCTGCCTCTGGTGCCTGTGCTGCCTGTGGTGCCAGGGCTGCCTGTGATGCCTCTGGTGTCAGTGCTGCCTGTGCTGCCTCTGGTGCATGTGCTACCTGTGCTGCCTCTGGTGCCTGTACTGCCTCTCGTGCCTGTGTTGCCTCTGGTGCTAGTGCTGCCTGTGCTGCCTCTGGTGCTAGTGCTGGCTCTGGTGCTAGTGCTGCCTCTGGTGGCAGTGCTTCTTGTGTTGCCTCTGGTGCCTGTGATGCCTCTGGTGGCAGTTCTGCCTCTGGTGCCTGTGCTGCCTCTGGGTCCAGTGCTGTCTGTGTTGCCTCTGGTGCCTGTGCTGCCTCTGGTGCCTGTGCTACCTCTTGTGCCTGTGCTGCCTCTTGTGTCAGTGCTGCCTGTACTGCCTGTGGTGCCTGTGCTGCCTCTGGTTCCTGTGCTGCCTCTGCTGTCAGTGCTGCCTCAGGTGCTTGCACTGCCTCTGGTGCCTGTGCTGCCTCTGGTGCCTGTGCTGCCTGTGCTGAATCAGGTGTCAGTGCTGCCTGTGCTGCCTCTAGTGTCGATGCTGCCCGTGCTGCCTCTGGTGCCTGTGCTGCCTCTGGTGTCAGTGCTGCCTGTGCTGCCTCTGCTGTCAGAGCTGCCTATGGTGCCAGTGCTGCCTGTACTGCCTCTGGTGCCTGTGCTACCTTTTATGTCAGTGCTGCCTGTGCTGCCTCTGGTGCCAGTGCATTCGGTGCTGCCCCTGGTGACAGTACTGCCTGTGCTACCTCTGGTGCCTGTGCTGACTCTGCTGCCTGTGCTTCCTGTGCTGCCTCTAGTGTAAGTGCTGTCTGTTCTGCCTCTGGTGCCAGTGCTGCCTGTGCTACCTCTGGTGCCTGTGCTGCCACTGCTACCTCAGGTGCCTGTGCTGCCTCTGCTTCCTGTGCTGCCTCTGGTGCCTGTGCTGCCTTTGGTGCCTGTGCTGCCACTTCTTCCTGTTCTGCATCTGGTGCATGTGCTGCTCTGGTGCCTGTGTTGCCTGTGCTGTCTTTGGTGCCTGTGCTGCCTTTGGTGCCTGTGCTGCCTCTTCTCCCTATGCTGCCTCTGGTGCCTGTGCTGCCTCTTCTCCCTATGCTGCCTCTGGTGCCTGTGCTGCCAGTGCTACCTCTGGTGCATGTGCTGCCTCTGCTGCCTCAGGTGCCTGTGCTGCCTCTGCTTCCTGTGCTGCCTCTGGTGTCTGTGCTGCCTTTGGTGCCTGTGCTGCCTCTGGGTCCAGTGCTGTCTGTGTTGCCTCTGGTGCCTGTGCTGCCTCTGGTGCCTGTGCTACCTCTTGTGCTTGTGCTGCCTCTTGTGTCAGTGCTGCCTGTACTGCCTGTGCTGCCTCTGGTTCCTGTGCTGCCTCTGGTGTCAGTGCTGCCTCACGTGCTTGCACTGCCTCTGGTGCCTGTGCTGTCTCTGGTGCCTGTGCTGCCTGTGCTGAATCAGGTGTCTGTGCTGCCTGTGCTGCCTCTAGTGTCGATGCTGCCCGTGCTGCCTCTGGTGCCTGTGCTGCCTCTGGTGTCAGTGCTGCCTGTGCTGCCTCTGCTGTCAGAGCTGCCTATGGTGCCAGTGCTGCCTGTACTGCCTCTGGTGCCTGTGCTGCCTCTGGTGCCTGTGCTACCTTTTATGTCAGTGCTGCCTGTGCTGCCTCTGGTGCCAGTGCATTCAGTGCTGCCTCTGGTGACAGTACTGCCTGTGCTACCTCTGGTGCCTATGCTGACTCTGCTGCCTGTGCTGCCTCTGCTTCCTGTGCTGCCTCTAGTGTAAGTGCTGTCTGTTCTGCCTCTGGTGCCAGTGCTGCCTGTGCTACCTCTGGTGCCTGTGCTGCCACTGCTACCTCAGGTGCCTGTGCTGCCTCTGCTTCCTGTGCTGCCTCTGGTGCCTGTGCTGCCTTTGGTGCCTGTGCTGCCACTTCTTCCTGTTCTGCATCTGGTGCATGTGCTGTCTCTGGTGCCTGTGTTGCCTGTGCTGTCTCTGGTGCCTGTGCTGCCTTTGGTGCCTGTGCTGCCTCTTCTCCCTATGCTGCCTCTGGTGCCTGTGCTGCCTCTTCATCCTATGCTGCCTCTGGTGCCTGTGCTGCCAGTGCTACCTCTGGTGCATGTGCTGCCTCTGCTGCCTCAGGTGCCTGTGCTGCCTCTGCTTCCTGTGCTGCCTCTGGTGTCTGTGCTGCCTTTGGTGCCTGTGCTGCCTCTTGGTCCAGTGCTGTCTGTGTTGCCTCTGGTGCCTGTGCTGCCTCTGGTGCCTCTGCTGCCTGTGCCTGTGCTACCTATGATACATGTGCTGCTTCTGGTGCCTGTGCTGAATCTGGTGCCTGTGCTGCCTCTGGTTCCTGTACTGCCTGTGCTGCTTCTGGTGCCTATGCTGTATCTGGTGCCTGTGCTGCCTCTGGTGCCTATGATGCCTCTAGTGCCTGTGCTGCCTCGGGTGCATGTCCTGCCTGTGCCTGTGCCTGCCTCTGGTGCCTGTGCTACTTATGGTGCCTGTGCTACCTATGATGCCTGTGCTGCTTATGGTGCCTGTGCTGCATCTGGTGCCTGTGCTGCCTCTGGTTCCTGTACTGCCTGTGCTGCTTCTGGTGCCTATGCTGCCTCTGGTGCCTGTGCTGCCTCTGGTGCCTATGCTGCCTCTGGTGCCAGTGCTGCCTCTGGTGCCTGTGCGGCCTGTGCTGCCTTTTGTGTCATTGCTGCTCGTGCTGCCTGTGCTGCCTCTGGTGCCTGTGCTGCCTCTTGTGCTTGTGCTGCCTCTGGTACCAGTGCTGCCTGTGCTACCTCTCGTGCCTGTGCTACCTCTGGTGCCTGTGCTGCCTCTAGTGCCAGTTCTGCCTGTGCTACCTCTAGTGTCTGTGCTGCCTCTGGTGCCTGTGTTACTTGTGTTGCCTCTGGTGCCAGTGTTGCCTGTGCTGCCTCTGGTTCCTCTGGTGCCTCTGCTGCCTCTGGTGCCTGTGCTGTCTCTGGTGTCAGTGCTGCCTTTCCTGTCTCTGGTGCCTGTTCTGTCTCTGGTGCGTGTGCTGCCTCTGGTGCCTGTGTTGCCTCTTGTGCCCTTGCTGCCTCTGGTGCCTGTGCTGCCTGTGGTGCCAGGGCTGCCTGTGATGCCTCTGGTGTCAGTGCTGCCTGTGCTGCCTCTGGTGCATGTGCTACCTGTGCTGCCTCTGGTGCCTGTACTGCCTCTCGTGCCTGTGTTGCCTCTGGTGCTAGCGCTGCCTGTGCTGCCTCTGGTGCTAGTGCTGGCTCTGGTGCTAGTGCTGCCTCTGGTGGCAGTGCTTCTTGTGTTGCCTCTGGTGCCTGTGATGCCTCTGGTGGCAGTTCTGCCTCTGGTGCCTGTGCTGCCTCTGGGTCCAGTGCTGTCTGTGTTGCCTCTGGTGCCTGTGCTGCCTCTGGTGCCTGTGCTACCTCTTGTGCCTGTGCTGCCTCTTGTGTCAGTGCTGCCTGTACTGCCTGTGGTGCCTGTGCTGCCTCTGGTTCCTGTGCTGCCTCTGGTGTCAGTGCTGCCTCAGGTGCTTGCACTGCCTCTGGTGCCTGTGCTGCCTCTGGTGCCTGTGCTGCCTGTGCTGAATCAGGTGTCAGTGCTGCCTGTGCTGCCTCTAGTGTCGATGTTGCCCGTGCTGCCTCTGGTGCCTGTGCTGCCTCTGGTGTCAGTGCTGCCTGTGCTGCCTCTGCTGTCAGAGCTGCCTATGGTGCCAGTGCTGCCTGTACTGCCTCTGGTGCCTGTGCTACCTTTTATGTCAGTGCTGCCTGTGCTGCCTCTGGTGCCAGTGCATTCGGTGCTGCCCCTGGTGACAGTACTGCCTGTGCTACCTCTGGTGCCTGTGCTGACTCTGCTGCCTGTGCTTCCTGTGCTGCCTCTAGTGTAAGTGCTGTCTGTTCTGCCTCTGGTGCCAGTGCTGCCTGTGCTACCTCTGGTGCCTGTGCTGCCACTGCTACCTCAGGTGCCTGTGCTGCCTCTGCTTCCTGTGCTGCCTCTGGTGCCTGTGCTGCCTTTGGTGCCTGTGCTGCCACTTCTTCCTGTTCTGCATCTGGTGCATGTGCTGCTCTGGTGCCTGTGTTGCCTGTGCTGTCTTTGGTGCCTGTGCTGCCTTTGGTGCCTGTGCTGCCTCTTCTCCCTATGCTGCCTCTTGTGCCTGTGCTGCCTCTTCTCCCTATGCTGCCTCTGGTGCCTGTGCTGCCAGTGCTACCTCTGGTGCATGTGCTGCCTCTGCTGCCTCAGGTGCCTGTGCTGCCTCTGCTTCCTGTGCTGCCTCTGGTGTCTGTGCTGCCTTTGGTGCCTGTGCTGCCTCTGGGTCCAGTGCTGTCTGTGTTGCCTCTGGTGCCTGTGCTGCCTCTGGTGCCTGTGCTACCTCTTGTGCCTGTGCTGCCTCTTGTGTCAGTGCTGCCTGTACTGCCTGTGCTGCCTCTGGTTCCTGTGCTGCCTCTTGTGTCAGTGCTGCCTCAGGTGCTTGCACTGCCTCTGGTGCCTGTGCTGTCTCTGGTGCCTGTGCTGCCTGTGCTGAATCAGGTGTCAGTGCTGCCTGTGCTGCCTCTAGTGTCGATGCTGCCCGTGCTGCCTCTGGTGCCTGTGCTGCCTCTGGTGTCAGTGCTGCCTGTGCTGCCTCTGCTGTCAGAGCTGCCTATGGTGCCAGTGCTGCCTGTACTGCCTCTGGTGCCTGTGCTGCCTCTGGTGCCTGTGCTACCTTTTATGTCAGTGCTGCCTGTGCTGCCTCTGGTGCCAGTGCATTTAGTGCTGCCTCTGGTGACAGTACTGCCTGTGCTACCTCTGGTGCCTATGCTGACTCTGCTGCCTGTGCTGCCTCTGCTTCCTGTGCTGCCTCTGGTGCCTGTGCTGCCACTTCTTCCTGTTCTGCATCTGGTGCATGTGCTGTCTCTGGTGCCTGTGTTGCCTGTGCTGTCTCTGGTGCCTGTGCTGCCTTTGGTGCCTGTGCTGCCTCTTCTCCCTATGCTGCCTCTGGTGCCTGTGCTGCCTCTTCATCCTATGCTGCCTCTGGTGCCTGTGCTGCCAGTGCTACCTCTGGTGCATGTGCTGCCTCTGCTGCCTCAGGTGCCTGTGCTGCCTCTGCTTCCTGTGCTGCCTCTGGTGTCTGTGCTGCCTTTGGTGCCTGTGCTGCCTCTTCTTCCTGTGCTGCCTCTGGTGCCTGTGCTGCCTCTGGTGCCTGTGCTGCCTGTGCTGACTCTGGTTCTTGTGCTGCCTGTGGTGCCTCTTCTTCCTGTGGTGCCTCTGGTACCTGTGCTGCCTCTGATGCCTGTGCTGCCTGTGCTGCCTCTGATGCCTGTGCAGCCTTTGGTGCTAGTTCTGCCTGTGCTACCTCTGGTGACTGTGCTGCCTCTGGAGCCTGCACTGCCTCTGGTGCCAGTGCTACCTGTGGTGCCTCTGGTGCCAGTGCTGCCTCTGGTGCCTGTGCTGCCTCTGGTGCCTGCACTGCCTCTGGTGCCAGTGCTACCTGTGGTGCCTCTGGTGCCAGTGCTGCCTCTGGTGCCAGTGCTGCTTGTGTTGCCTCTGGTGCCTGTTCTGCCTCTGGTGCTTGTGCTGCCTGTGCTACCTCTGGTGCCTGTGCTTCCTCTGTTGCCTGTGCTGCCTCTGGTGCCTGTGCTACTTGTGCTACCTCTGGTGCTTGTGTTGCCTGTGCTGCCTCTGGTTCCTCTGGTGCCTGTGCTGTCTTTGGTGCCTGAGCTGCCTCGTGTGTCAGTGATGACTTTGCTGCTTCTGGTGCCTGTGCTGTATCTGGTGCCTGTGCTGCCTCTGGTGCCTGTGTTGCCTCTGGTGCCTGTGCTGCCTCTGGTGCCTGAGCTGTCTCTGGTGCCTGTGCTGCCTCTGGGGCCTGTGTTGCCTCTGGTTCCAGTGCTGCCTGTGCTGCCTCTGGTGTCAGTGCTGCCTGTGCTGTCTCTGGTGTCAATGCTGCCTCTGGTGCCTGTGCTGCCTCTGGTGCCTGTACTGCCTCTGGTGCCTGTGCTGCCTCTGGTGCTAGGGCTGCCTGTGCTGCCTCTGGTGTAAGTGCTGCATGTGCTGTCTCTGGTGTCAGTGCAGCCTCTGGTGCCAGTGCTGCCTGTGCTGCTTCTGGATCCTATGCTGCCTCTGGTGCCATTGCTGCCTGTGCTGCCTCTGGTTTCAGTGCAGCCTGTACTGCCTCTGGTGCCTATGCTGCCTCTGGGACCAGTTCTGACTGTGTTACCTCTGGTGCCTGTGCTTACTCTGGTGCCTGTGCTGCCTCTGGTGCCTAATCTGCTTCTGGTGCTTGTACTGCCTCTGGTGCCTGTGCTGCCTCTTGTGCCTGTGCTGACTCTGGTGCCTGTGCTGCCTCGGGTGCCTGTTCTGCTTGTGCTGCCTCGGGTTCCTGTGTTGTCTGTGTTGCCTGTGTTGTCTCTGGTTCCTCTGGTGCCTGTGCTGCCCCTGGTTCCCCTGTTTTCTGTGCTGTCTCTGGTGCCTGCGCTGCTGGAGCTGCCTCTATTGCCAGTGCTGCCTGTGCTGCCTCTGTTGCCTGTGCTGCCTCTGGTGCCTGTGCTGCCTCTGGTGCCAGTTCTGCCTATGCTACCGCAGGTGCCTGTGCTACTTATGGTGCCTGTGCTACCTATGATGCCTGTGCTGCTTCTGGTGCCTGTGCTGCATCTGGTGCCTGTGCTGCCTCTGGTTCCTGTACTGCCTCTGGTGCCTGTGCTGCCTCTGGTGCCAGTGCTGCCTGTGCTGCCTCTGGTGCCTGTGTTGCTTCTGGTGCCTGTGCTGACTGTGATGCCTTTTGTGCCTATGCTGCTTGTGCTGCCTGTGCTGCCTCTTGTGCTGCCTCTGGTGACTGTGTTGCCCGTGCTGCATGTGCTGCCTCTGGTTCCTCTGGTGCCTGTGCTGCCTCTGGTGCCTGTGCTGCCTCGTGTGTCAGTGATGACTTTGCTGCCTCTGGTGCCTGTGCTGCCTCTGGTGCCTGTGCTGCATATGGTGCCAGTGCTGCCTTTGCTGCCTCTGGTGTCAGTGCTGCCTCTGGTGCCTGTACTGCCTCTGGTGCCTGTGCTGCCTCTGGTGCTAGGGCTGCCTGTGCTGCCTCTGGTGTAAGTGCTGCATGTGCTGTCTCTGGTGTCAGTGCTGCCTCTGGTGCCTGTGCTTACTCTGGTGCCAGTGCTGCCTCTGGTGCCTATGCTGCCTCTGTTGCCTATGCTGTCTCTGGTGCCTGCGCTGCTGGAGCTGCCTCTATTGCCAGTGCTGCCTGTGCTACCTATGATGCCTGTGCTGCTTCTGGTGCCTGTGCTGCATCTGGTGCCTGTGCTGCCTCTGGTTCCTGTACTGCCTGTGCTGCTTCTGGTGCCTATGCTGCATCTGGTGCCTGTGCTGCCTCGGGTGCCTATGATGCCTCTGGTGCCAGTGCTGCCTTTGCTGCCTCTGGTGCCTGTGTTGCTTCTGGTGCCTGTGCTGCCTCTGGTGCCTGTGCTGCCTCTGGTGCCTGTGCTGCCTGTGCTGCCTCTGGTGTCAGTGCTGCCTCTGGTGCCTGTGCTGCCTCTTGTGTCAGTGCTGCCTGTGCTGCCTCTGGTGCCTGTGTTGTTTCTGGTGCCTGTACTGCCTGTGCTGCCTCTGGTGCCTGTGAGGCCTGTGCTGCCTTTTGTGCCAGTGCTGCTTGTGCTGCCTGTGCTGCCTCTGGTGCCTGTGCTGCCTCTTGTGCTTGTGCTGCCTCTGGTACCAGTGCTGCCTGTGCTACATCTGGTGCCTGTGCTGCCTCTGGTGCCTGTGCTACCTCTAGTGTCTGTGCTGCCTCTGGTGCCTGTGCTACTTGTGTTGCCTGTGGTGCCAGTGTTGCCTGTGCTGCCTCTGGTTCCTCTGGTGCCTCTGCTGCCTCTGGTGTCAGTGCTGCCTTTCCTGTCTCTGGTGTCTGTTCTGTCTCTGGTGCCTGTGCTGCCTCTGGTGCCTGTGTTGCCTCTTGTGCCCTAGCTGCCTCTGCTGCCGGTGCTGCCTGTGCTGCCTGTGGTACCAGGGCTGGCTGTGATGCCTCTGGTGTCTGTGCTGCCTGTGCTGCCTCTGGTGCATGTGCTACCTGTGCTGCCTCTGGTGCCTGTACTGCCTCTCGTGCCTGTGTTGCCTCTGGTGCTAGTGCTGCCTCTGGTGCTAGTGCTGCCTCTGGTAACAGTGCTGGTTGTGTTGCCTCTGGTGCCTGTGATGCCTCTGGTGGCAGTGCTGCCTCTGGTGCCTGTGCTGCCTCTGGGTCCAGTGCTGTCTCTGTTGCCTCTGGTGCCTGTGCTGCCTCTGGTGCCTGTGCTACCTCTTGTGCCTGTGCTGCCTCTTGTGTCAGTGCTGCCTGTACTGCCTGTGGTGCCTGTGCTGCCTCTGGTGTCAGTGCTGCCTCAGGTGCTTGCACTGCCTCTGGAGCTTGTGCTGCCTCTGGTGCCTGTGCTGACTCAGGTGTCGATGCTGCCCATGCTGCCTCTGGTGCCTGTGCTGCCTCTGGTGTCAGTGCTGCCTGTGCTGCCTCTGCTGTCAGTGCTGCCTATGGTGTTGCCTCTGGTGCCTGTGATGCCTCTGGTGGCAGTGCTGCCTCTGGTGCCTGTCTGCCTCTGGGTCCAGTGCTGCCTCTTGTGTCAGTGCTGCATGCACTGCCTCTGGTGCCTGTGCTGCCTCTGGTGTCAGTGCTTACTCTGGTGCCAGTGCTGCCTCTGGTGCCTATGCTGCCTCTGGTGCTTGTACTGCCTCTGGTGCCTGTGCTGCCTGTACAGCCTCTTGTGCCTGTGCTGACTCTGGTGCCTGTGCTGCCTCGGGTGCCTGTTCTGCTTGTGCTGCCTCTGGTTCCTGTGTTGTCTGTGTTGCCTGTGCTTCCTCTGGTTCCTCTGGTGCCTGTGCTGCCCCTGGTTCCTCTGTTGCCTATGCTGTCTCTGGTGCCTGCGCTGCTGGAGCTGCCTCTATTGCCAGTGCTGCCTGTGCTACCTATGATGCCTGTGCTGCTTCTGGTGCCTGTGCTGCATCTGGTGCCTGTGCTGCCTCTGGTTCCTGTACTGCCTGTGCTGCTTCTGGTGCCTATGCTGCATCTGGTGCCTGTGCTGCCTCGGGTGCCTATGATGCCTCTGGTGCCAGTGCTGCCTTTGCTGCCTCTGGTGCCTGTGTTGCTTCTGGTGCCTGTGCTGCCTCTGGTGCCTGTGCTGCCTCTGGTGCCTGTGCTGCCTGTGCTGCCTCTGGTGTCAGTGCTGCCTCTGGTGCCTGTGCTGCCTCTGGTGTCAGTGCTGCCTGTGCTGCCTCTGGTGCCTGTGTTGTTTCTGGTGCCTGTACTGCCTGTGCTGCCTCTGGTGCCTGTGAGGCCTGTGCTGCCTTTTGTGCCAGTGCTGCTTGTGCTGCCTGTGCTGCCTCTGGTGCCTGTGCTGCCTCTTGTGCTTGTGCTGCCTCTGGTACCAGTGCTGCCTGTGCTACATCTGGTGCCTGTGCTGCCTCTGGTGCCTGTGCTGCCCCTGGTTCCTCTGTTGCCTATGCTGTCTCTGGTGCCTGCGCTGCTGGAGCTGCCTCTATTGCCAGTGCTGCCTGTGCTACCTATGATGCCTGTGCTGCTTCTGGTGCCTGTGCTGCATCTGGTGCCTGTGCTGCCTCTGGTTCCTGTCTGCCTCTGGGTCCAGTGCTGCCTCTTGTGTCAGTGCTGCATGCACTGCCTGTGGTGCCTGTGCTGCCTCTGGTGCCTGTGCTTACTCTGGTGCCAGTGCTGCCTCTGGTGCCTATGCTGCCTCTGGTGCTTGTACTGCCTCTGGTGCCTGTGCTGCCTGTACAGCCTCTTGTGCCTGTGCTGACTCTGGTGCCTGTGCTGCCTCGGGTGCCTGTTCTGCTTGTGCTGCCTCTGGTTCCTGTGTTGTCTGTGTTGCCTGTGCTTCCTCTGGTTCCTCTGGTGCCTGTGCTGCCCCTGGTTCCTCTGTTGCCTATGCTGTCTCTGGTGCCTGCGCTGCTGGAGCTGCCTCTATTGCCAGTGCTGCCTGTGCTACCTATGATGCCTGTGCTGCTTCTGGTGCCTGTGCTGCATCTGGTGCCTGTGCTGCCTCTGGTTCCTGTACTGCCTGTGCTGCTTCTGGTGCCTATGCTGCATCTGGTGCCTGTGCTGCCTCGGGTGCCTATGATGCCTCTGGTGCCAGTGCTGCCTTTGCTGCCTCTGGTGCCTGTGTTGCTTCTGGTGCCTGTGCTGCCTCTGGTGCCTGTGCTGCCTCTGGTGCCTGTGCTGCCTGTGCTGCCTCTGGTGTCAGTGCTGCCTCTGGTGCCTGTGCTGCCTCTGGTGTCAGTGCTGCCTGTGCTGCCTCTGGTGCCTGTGTTGTTTCTGGTGCCTGTACTGCCTGTGCTGCCTCTGGTGCCTGTGAGGCCTGTGCTGCCTTTTGTGCCAGTGC
Source organism: Pseudophryne corroboree (assembly GCF_028390025.1). Taxonomy (NCBI): domain Eukaryota; kingdom Metazoa; phylum Chordata; class Amphibia; order Anura; family Myobatrachidae; genus Pseudophryne; species Pseudophryne corroboree. The sequence continues at coordinate 1,241,528,325 of NC_086444.1, read as the reverse complement.
TGCTTGTGCTGCCTGTGCTGCCTCTGGTGCCTGTGCTGCCTCTTGTGCTTGTGCTGCCTCTGGTACCAGTGCTGCCTGTGCTACATCTGGTGCCTGTGCTGCCTCTGGTGCCTGTGCTACCTCTAGTGTCTGTGCTGCCTCTGGTGCCTGTGCTACTTGTGTTGCCTGTGGTGCCAGTGTTGCCTGTGCTGCCTCTGGTTCCTCTGGTGCCTCTGCTGCCTCTGGTGTCAGTGCTGCCTTTCCTGTCTCTGGTGTCTGTTCTGTCTCTGGTGCCTGTGCTGCCTCTGGTGCCTGTGTTGCCTCTTGTGCCCTAGCTGCCTCTGCTGCCGGTGCTGCCTGTGCTGCCTGTGGTACCAGGGCTGGCTGTGATGCCTCTGGTGTCTGTGCTGCCTGTGCTGCCTCTGGTGCATGTGCTACCTGTGCTGCCTCTGGTGCCTGTACTGCCTCTCGTGCCTGTGTTGCCTCTGGTGCTAGTGCTGCCTCTGGTGCTAGTGCTGCCTCTGGTAACAGTGCTGGTTGTGTTGCCTCTGGTGCCTGTGATGCCTCTGGTGGCAGTGCTGCCTCTGGTGCCTGTGCTGCCTCTGGGTCCAGTGCTGTCTCTGTTGCCTCTGGTGCCTGTGCTGCCTCTGGTGCCTGTGCTACCTCTTGTGCCTGTGCTGCCTCTTGTGTCAGTGCTGCCTGTACTGCCTGTGGTGCCTGTGCTGCCTCTGGTGTCAGTGCTGCCTCAGGTGCTTGCACTGCCTCTGGAGCTTGTGCTGCCTCTGGTGCCTGTGCTGACTCAGGTGTCGATGCTGCCCATGCTGCCTCTGGTGCCTGTGCTGCCTCTGGTGTCAGTGCTGCCTGTGCTGCCTCTGCTGTCAGTGCTGCCTATGGTGTTGCCTCTGGTGCCTGTGATGCCTCTGGTGGCAGTGCTGCCTCTGGTGCCTGTCTGCCTCTGGGTCCAGTGCTGCCTCTTGTGTCAGTGCTGCATGCACTGCCTGTGGTGCCTGTGCTGCCTCTGGTGTCAGTGCTGCCTCAGGTGCTTGCACTGCCTCTGGAGCTTGTGCTGCCTCTGGTGCCTGTGCTGCCTCTGGTACCTGTGCTGCCTGTGCTGCCTCTGGTGTCGATGCTGCCCGTGCTGCCTCTGGTGCCTGTGCTGCCTCTGGTGTTAGTGCTGCCTGTGCTGCCTCTGCTGTCAGTGCTGCCTATGGTGCCAGTGCTGCCTGTACTGCCTCTGGTGCCTGTACTGCCTCTGGTGCCTGTGCTACCTGTTATGTCAGTGCTGCCTGTGCGGCCTCTGGTGCCAGTGCATTCGGAGCTGCCTCTGGTGACAGTGCTACCTATGCTACCTCTGGTGCCTGTGCTGCCTCTGCTGCCTGTGCTGCCTCTGGTGACTGTGCTGACTCTGATGCCAGTGCTGCCTCTGGTGCCTGTGCTGCCTCTGCTTCCTGTGCTGCCTTTGGTGCCTGTGCTGCCACTTCTTCCTGTTCTGCATCTGGTGTATGTGCTGCTCTGGTACCTGTGTTGCCTGTGCTGTCTCTGGTGCCTGTGCTGCCTTTGGTGCCTGTGCTGCCTCTTCTCCCTATGCTGCCTCTGGTGCCTGTGCTGCCTCTTCTCCCTATGCTGCCTCTGGTGCCTGTGCTGCCAGTGCTACCTCTGGTGCATGTGCTGCCTCTGCTGCCTCAGGTGCCTGTGCTGCCTCTGCTTCCTGTGCTGCCTCTGGTGTCTGTGCTTCCTTTGGTGCCTGTGCTGCCTCTTCTTCCTGTGCTACCTCTGGTGCCTGTGCTGCCTCTGGTGCCTGTGCTGCCTGTGCTGACTCTGGTTCTTGTGCTGCCTGTGGTGCCTCTTCTTCCTGTGCTGCCTCTGGTACCTGTGCTGCCTCTGATGCCTGTGCTGCCTGTGCTGCCTCTGATGCCTGTGCAGCCTTTGGTGCTAGTTCTGCCTGTGCTACCTCTGGAGACTGTGCTACCTCTGGTGCCTGTGCTGCCTCTGGTGCCTGCACTGCCTCTGGTGCCAGTGCTACCTGTGGTGCCTCTGGTGCCAGTGCTGCCTCTGGTGCCAGTGCTGCTTGTGTTGCCTCTGGTGCCTGTTCTGCCTCTGGTGCTTGTGCTGCCTGTGCTTCCTCTGGTGCCTGTGCTTCCTCTGTTGCCTGTGCTGCCTCTGGTACCAGTGCTGCCTCTGGTGTCTGTGCTGCCTCTGGTGCCTGTGCAACTTGTGCTACCTCTGGTGCTTGTGTTGCCTGTGCTGCCTCTGGTTCCTCTGGTGCCTGTGCTGCCTTTGGTGCCTGAGCTGCCTCGTGTGTCAGTGATGACTTTGCTGCCTCTGGTGCCTGTGCTGTCTCTGGTGCCTGTGCTGCCTCTGGTGCCTGTGTTGCCTCTGGTGCCTGTGCTGCCTCTGGTGCCTGAGCTGCCTCTGGTGCCTGTGCTGCCTCTGGGGCTTGTGTTGCCTCTGTTGCCAGTGCTGCCTGTGCTGCCTCTGGTGTCAGTGCTGCCTGTGCTGCCTCTGGTGCCTGTGCTGCCTCTGGTGCCTGTACTGCCTCTGGTGCCTGTGCTGCCTCTGGTGTAAGTGCTGCATGTGCTGTCTCTGGTGTCAGTGCAGCCTCTGGTGCCAGTGCTGCATGTGCTGCTTCTGGATCCTATGCTGCCTCTGGTGCCATTGCTGCCTGTGCTGCCTCTGGTTTCAGTGCTGCCTGTACTGCCTCTGGTGCATATGCTGCCTCTGGGACCAGTTCTGACTGTGTTACCTCTGGTGCCTGTGCTTACTCTGGTGCCTGTGCTGCCTCTGGTGCCTAATCTGCTTCTGGTGCTTGTACTGCCTCTGGTGCCTGTGCTGCCTCTTGTGCCTGTGTTCACTCTGGTGCCTGTGCTGCCTCGGGTGCCTGTTCTGCTTGTGCTGCCTCTGGTTCCTGTGTTGTCTGTGTTGCCTGTGTTGCCTCTGGTTCCTCTGGTGCCTGTGCTGCCCCTGGTTCCCCTGTTTTCTGTGCTGTCTCTGGTGCCTGCGCTGCTGGAGCTGCCTCTATTGCCAGTGCTGCCTGTGCTGCCTCTGTTGCCTGTGCTGCCTCTGGTGCCTGTGCTGCCTCTGGTGCCAGTTCTGCCTATGCTACCTCGGGTGCCTGAGCTACTTATGATGCCTGTGCTACCTATGATGCCTGTGCTGCTTCTGGTGCCTGTGCTGCATCTGGTGCCTGTGCTGCCTCTGGTTCCTGTACTGCCTCTGGTGCCTGTGCTGCCTCTGGTGCCAGTGCTGCCTGTGCTGCCTTAGGTGCCTGTGTTGCTTCTGGTGCCTGTGCTGACTGTGCTGCCTTTTGTGCCTATGCTGCCTGTGCTGCCTGTGCTGCCTCTTGTGCTTGTGCTGCTTGTGCTGCCTCTGGTGCCTGTGTTGCCCGTGCTGCATGTGCTGCCTCTGGTTCCTCTGGTGCCTGTGCTGCCTCTGGTGCCTGTGCTGCCTCGTGTGTCAGTGATGACTTTGCTGCATCTGGTGCCTGTGCTGCCTCTGGTGCCTGTGCTGCCTTTGCTGCCTCTGGTGTCAGTGCTGCCTCTTGTGTCAGTGATGACTTTGCTGCATCTGGTGCCTGTGCTGCATCTGGTGCCAGTGCTGCCTTTGCTGCCTCTGGTGTCAGTGCTGCCTCTGGTGCCTGTACTGCCTCTGGTGCCTGTGCTGCCTCTGGTGCTAGGGCTGCCTGTGCTGCCTCTGGTGTAATTGCTGCATGTGCTGTCTCTGGTGTCAGTGCAGCCTCTGGTGCCAGTGCTGCCTGTGCTGCTTCTGGTGCCTATGCTGCCTCTGGTGCCATTGCTGCCTGTGCTGCCTCTGGTTTCAGTGCTGCCTCTGGTGCCTCTGCTGCCTCTGGGGCCAGTTCTGACTGTGTTACCTCTGGTGCCTGTGCTTACTCTGGTGCCTGTGCTGCCTCTGGTGCCTATGCTGCCTCTGGTGCTTGTACTGCCTCTGGTGCCTGTGCTGCCTGTACAGCCTCTTGTGCCTGTGCTGACTCTGGTGCCTGTGCTGCCTCGGGTGCCTGTTCTGCTTGTGCTGCCTCTGGTTCCTGTGTTGTCTGTGTTGCCTGTGCTTCCTCTGGTTCCTCTGGTGCCTGTGCTGCCCCTGGTTCCTCTGTTGCGTGTGCTGTCTCTGGTGCCTGCGCTGCTGGAGCTGCCTCAATTGCCAGTGCTGCCTGTGCTGCCTCTGTTGCCTGTGCTGTCTCTGGTGCCAGTTCTGCCTATGCTACCTCGGGTGCATGTACTTCCTGTGCTGCCTCTGGTGCCTGTGCTACCTATGGTGCCTGTGCTACCTATGATGCCTGTGCTGCTTCTGGTGCCTGTGCTGCATCTGGTGCCTGTGCTGCCTCTGGTTCCTGTACTGCCTGTGCTTCTTCTGGTGCATATGCTGCATCTGGTGCCTGTGCTGCCTCTGGTGCCTATGATGCCTCTGGTGCCAGTGCTGCCTTTGCTGCCTCTGGTGCCTGTGTTGCTTCTGGTGCCTGTGCTGCCTCTGGTGCCTGTGCTGCCTCTGGTGCCTGTGCTGCCTGTGCTGCCTCTGGTGTCAGTGCTGCCTCTGGTGCCTGTGCTGCCTCTGGTGTCAGTGCTGCCTGTGCTGCCTCTGGTGCCTGTGTTGTTTCTGGTGCCTGTACTGCCTGTGCTGCCTCTGGTGCCTGTGAGGGCTGTGCTGCCTTTTGTGCCAGTGCTGCTTGTGCTGCCTGTGCTGCCTCTGGTGCCTGTGCTGCCTCTTGTGCTTGTGCTGCCTCTGGTACCAGTGCTGCCTGTGCTACCTCTCGTGCCTGTGCTGCCTCTGGTGCCTGTGCTACCTCTAGTGTCTGTGCTGCCTCTGGTGCCTGTGCTACTTGTGTTGCCTGTGGTGCCAGTGTTGCCTGTGCTGCCTCTGGTTCCTCTGGTGCCTCTGCTGCCTCTGGTGCCAGTGCTGCCTTTCCTGTCTCTGGTGTCTGTTCTGTCTCTGGTGCCTGTGCTGCTTCTGGTGCCTGTGTTGCCTCTTGTGCCCTAGCTGCCTCTGCTGCCGGTGCTGCCTGTGCTGCCTGTGGTACCAGGGCTGGCTGTGATGCCTCTGGTGTCAGTGCTGCCTGTGCTGCCTCTGGTGCATGTGCTACCTGTGCTGCCTCTGGTGCCTGTACTGCCTCTCGTGCCTGTGTTGCCTCTGGTGCTAGTGCTGCCTCTGGTGCTAGTGCTGCCTCTGGTAACTGTGCTGCCTGTGCTGCCTCTGGTGCCTGTGCTGCCTCTTGTGCTTGTGCTGCCTCTGGTACCAGTGCTGCCTGTGCTACATCTGGTGCCTGTGCTGCCTCTGGTGCCTGTGCTACCTCTAGTGTCTGTGCTGCCTCTGGTGCCTGTGCTACTTGTGTTGCCTGTGGTGCCAGTGTTGCCTGTGCTGCCTCTGGTTCCTCTGGTGCCTCTGCTGCCTCTGGTGTCAGTGCTGCCTTTCCTGTCTCTGGTGTCTGTTCTGTCTCTGGTGCCTGTGCTGCCTCTGGTGCCTGTGTTGCCTCTTGTGCCCTAGCTGCCTCTGCTGCCGGTGCTGCCTGTGCTGCCTGTGGTACCAGGGCTGGCTGTGATGCCTCTGGTGTCTGTGCTGCCTGTGCTGCCTCTGGTGCATGTGCTACCTGTGCTGCCTCTGGTGCCTGTACTGCCTCTCGTGCCTGTGTTGCCTCTGGTGCTAGTGCTGCCTCTGGTGCTAGTGCTGCCTCTGGTAACAGTGCTGGTTGTGTTGCCTCTGGTGCCTGTGATGCCTCTGGTGGCAGTGCTGCCTCTGGTGCCTGTGCTGCCTCTGGGTCCAGTGCTGTCTCTGTTGCCTCTGGTGCCTGTGCTGCCTCTGGTGCCTGTGCTACCTCTTGTGCCTGTGCTGCCTCTTGTGTCAGTGCTGCCTGTACTGCCTGTGGTGCCTGTGCTGCCTCTGGTGTCAGTGCTGCCTCAGGTGCTTGCACTGCCTCTGGAGCTTGTGCTGCCTCTGGTGCCTGTGCTGACTCAGGTGTCGATGCTGCCCATGCTGCCTCTGGTGCCTGTGCTGCCTCTGGTGTCAGTGCTGCCTGTGCTGCCTCTGCTGTCAGTGCTGCCTATGGTGTTGCCTCTAGTGCCTGTGATGCCTCTGGTGGCAGTGCTGCCTCTGGTGCCTGTCTGCCTCTGGGTCCAGTGCTGCCTCTTGTGTCAGTGCTGCATGCACTGCCTGTGGTGCCTGTGCTGCCTCTGGTGTCAGTGCTGCCTCAGGTGCTTGCACTGCCTCTGGAGCTTGTGCTGCCTCTGGTGCCTGTGCTGCCTCTGGTACCTGTGCTGCCTGTGCTGCCTCTGGTGTCGATGCTGCCCGTGCTGCCTCTGGTGCCTGTGCTGCCTCTGGTGTTAGTGCTGCCTGTGCTGCCTCTGCTGTCAGTGCTGCCTATGGTGCCAGTGCTGCCTGTACTGCCTCTGGTGCCTGTACTGCCTCTGGTGCCTGTGCTACCTGTTATGTCAGTGCTGCCTGTGCGGCCTCTGGTGCCAGTGCATTCGGAGCTGCCTCTGGTGACAGTGCTACCTATGCTACCTCTGGTGCCTGTGCTGCCTCTGCTGCCTGTGCTGCCTCTGGTGACTGTGCTGACTCTGATGCCAGTGCTGCCTCTGGTGCCTGTGCTGCCTCTGCTTCCTGTGCTGCCTTTGGTGCCTGTGCTGCCACTTCTTCCTGTTCTGCATCTGGTGTATGTGCTGCTCTGGTACCTGTGTTGCCTGTGCTGTCTCTGGTGCCTGTGCTGCCTTTGGTGCCTGTGCTGCCTCTTCTCCCTATGCTGCCTCTGGTGCCTGTGCTGCCTCTTCTCCCTATGCTGCCTCTGGTGCCTGTGCTGCCAGTGCTACCTCTGGTGCATGTGCTGCCTCTGCTGCCTCAGGTGCCTGTGCTGCCTCTGCTTCCTGTGCTGCCTCTGGTGTCTGTGCTTCCTTTGGTGCCTGTGCTGCCTCTTCTTCCTGTGCTACCTCTGGTGCCTGTGCTGCCTCTGGTGCCTGTGCTGCCTGTGCTGACTCTGGTTCTTGTGCTGCCTGTGGTGCCTCTTCTTCCTGTGCTGCCTCTGGTACCTGTGCTGCCTCTGATGCCTGTGCTGCCTGTGCTGCCTCTGATGCCTGTGCAGCCTTTGGTGCTAGTTCTGCCTGTGCTACCTCTGGAGACTGTGCTACCTCTGGTGCCTGTGCTGCCTCTGGTGCCTGCACTGCCTCTGGTGCCAGTGCTACCTGTGGTGCCTCTGGTGCCAGTGCTGCCTCTGGTGCCAGTGCTGCTTGTGTTGCCTCTGGTGCCTGTTCTGCCTCTGGTGCTTGTGCTGCCTGTGCTTCCTCTGGTGCCTGTGCTTCCTCTGTTGCCTGTGCTGCCTCTGGTACCAGTGCTGCCTCTGGTGTCTGTGCTGCCTCTGGTGCCTGTGCAACTTGTGCTACCTCTGGTGCTTGTGTTGCCTGTGCTGCCTCTGGTTCCTCTGGTGCCTGTGCTGCCTTTGGTGCCTGAGCTGCCTCGTGTGTCAGTGATGACTTTGCTGCCTCTGGTGCCTGTGCTGTCTCTGGTGCCTGTGCTGCCTCTGGTGCCTGTGTTGCCTCTGGTGCCTGTGCTGCCTCTGGTGCCTGAGCTGTCTCTGGTGCCTGTGCTGCCTCTGGGGCTTGTGTTGCCTCTGTTGCCAGTGCTGCCTGTGCTGCCTCTGGTGTCAGTGCTGCCTGTGCTGCCTCTGGTGCCTGTGCTGCCTCTGGTGCCTGTACTGCCTCTGGTGCCTGTGCTGCCTCTGGTGTAAGTGCTGCATGTGCTGTCTCTGGTGTCAGTGCAGCCTCTGGTGCCAGTGCTGCATGTGCTGCTTCTGGATCCTATGCTGCCTCTGGTGCCATTGCTGCCTGTGCTGCCTCTGGTTTCAGTGCTGCCTGTACTGCCTCTGGTGCATATGCTGCCTCTGGGACCAGTTCTGACTGTGTTACCTCTGGTGCCTGTGCTTACTCTGGTGCCTGTGCTGCCTCTGGTGCCTAATCTGCTTCTGGTGCTTGTACTGCCTCTGGTGCCTGTGCTGCCTCTTGTGCCTGTGTTCACTCTGGTGCCTGTGCTGCCTCGGGTGCCTGTTCTGCTTGTGCTGCCTCTGGTTCCTGTGTTGTCTGTGTTGCCTGTGTTGCCTCTGGTTCCTCTGGTGCCTGTGCTGCCCCTGGTTCCCCTGTTTTCTGTGCTGTCTCTGGTGCCTGCGCTGCTGGAGCTGCCTCTATTGCCAGTGCTGCCTGTGCTGCCTCTGTTGCCTGTGCTGCCTCTGGTGCCTGTGCTGCCTCTGGTGCCAGTTCTGCCTATGCTACCTCGGGTGCCTGAGCTACTTATGATGCCTGTGCTACCTATGATGCCTGTGCTGCTTCTGGTGCCTGTGCTGCATCTGGTGCCTGTGCTGCCTCTGGTTCCTGTACTGCCTCTGGTGCCTGTGCTGCCTCTGGTGCCAGTGCTGCCTGTGCTGCCTTAGGTGCCTGTGTTGCTTCTGGTGCCTGTGCTGACTGTGCTGCCTTTTGTGCCTATGCTGCCTGTGCTGCCTGTGCTGCCTCTTGTGCTTGTGCTGCTTGTGCTGCCTCTGGTGCCTGTGTTGCCCGTGCTGCATGTGCTGCCTCTGGTTCCTCTGGTGCCTGTGCTGCCTCTGGTGCCTGTGCTGCCTCGTGTGTCAGTGATGACTTTGCTGCATCTGGTGCCTGTGCTGCCTCTGGTGCCTGTGCTGCCTTTGCTGCCTCTGGTGTCAGTGCTGCCTCTTGTGTCAGTGATGACTTTGCTGCATCTGGTGCCTGTGCTGCATCTGGTGCCAGTGCTGCCTTTGCTGCCTCTGGTGTCAGTGCTGCCTCTGGTGCCTGTACTGCCTCTGGTGCCTGTGCTGCCTCTGGTGCTAGGGCTGCCTGTGCTGCCTCTGGTGTAATTGCTGCATGTGCTGTCTCTGGTGTCAGTGCAGCCTCTGGTGCCAGTGCTGCCTGTGCTGCTTCTGGTGCCTATGCTGCCTCTGGTGCCATTGCTGCCTGTGCTGCCTCTGGTTTCAGTGCTGCCTCTGGTGCCTCTGCTGCCTCTGGGGCCAGTTCTGACTGTGTTACCTCTGGTGCCTGTGCTTACTCTGGTGCCTGTGCTGCCTCTGGTGCCTATGCTGCCTCTGGTGCTTGTACTGCCTCTGGTGCCTGTGCTGCCTGTACAGCCTCTTGTGCCTGTGCTGACTCTGGTGCCTGTGCTGCCTCGGGTGCCTGTTCTGCTTGTGCTGCCTCTGGTTCCTGTGTTGTCTGTGTTGCCTGTGCTTCCTCTGGTTCCTCTGGTGCCTGTGCTGCCCCTGGTTCCTCTGTTGCGTGTGCTGTCTCTGGTGCCTGCGCTGCTGGAGCTGCCTCAATTGCCAGTGCTGCCTGTGCTGCCTCTGTTGCCTGTGCTGTCTCTGGTGCCAGTTCTGCCTATGCTACCTCGGGTGCATGTACTTCCTGTGCTGCCTCTGGTGCCTGTGCTACCTATGGTGCCTGTGCTACCTATGATGCCTGTGCTGCTTCTGGTGCCTGTGCTGCATCTGGTGCCTGTGCTGCCTCTGGTTCCTGTACTGCCTGTGCTTCTTCTGGTGCATATGCTGCATCTGGTGCCTGTGCTGCCTCTGGTGCCTATGATGCCTCTGGTGCCAGTGCTGCCTTTGCTGCCTCTGGTGCCTGTGTTGCTTCTGGTGCCTGTGCTGCCTCTGGTGCCTGTGCTGCCTCTGGTGCCTGTGCTGCCTGTGCTGCCTCTGGTGTCAGTGCTGCCTCTGGTGCCTGTGCTGCCTCTGGTGTCAGTGCTGCCTGTGCTGCCTCTGGTGCCTGTGTTGTTTCTGGTGCCTGTACTGCCTGTGCTGCCTCTGGTGCCTGTGAGGGCTGTGCTGCCTTTTGTGCCAGTGCTGCTTGTGCTGCCTGTGCTGCCTCTGGTGCCTGTGCTGCCTCTTGTGCTTGTGCTGCCTCTGGTACCAGTGCTGCCTGTGCTACCTCTCGTGCCTGTGCTGCCTCTGGTGCCTGTGCTACCTCTAGTGTCTGTGCTGCCTCTGGTGCCTGTGCTACTTGTGTTGCCTGTGGTGCCAGTGTTGCCTGTGCTGCCTCTGGTTCCTCTGGTGCCTCTGCTGCCTCTGGTGCCAGTGCTGCCTTTCCTGTCTCTGGTGTCTGTTCTGTCTCTGGTGCCTGTGCTGCTTCTGGTGCCTGTGTTGCCTCTTGTGCCCTAGCTGCCTCTGCTGCCGGTGCTGCCTGTGGTACCAGGGCTGGCTGTGATGCCTCTGGTGTCAGTGCTGCCTGTGCTGCCTCTGGTGCATGTGCTACCTGTGCTGCCTCTGGTGCCTGTACTGCCTCTTGTGCCTGTGTTGCCTCTGGTGCTAGTGCTGCCTCTGGTGCTAGTGCTGCCTCTGGTAACAGTGCTGCTTGTGTTGCCTCTGGTGCCTGTGATGCCTCTGGTGGCAGTGCTGCCTCTGGTGTCTGTGCTGCCTCTGGGTCCAGTGCTGTCTCTGTTGCCTCTGGTGCCTGTGCTGCCTCTGGTGCCTGTGCTACCTCTTGTGCCTGTGCTGCCTCTTGTGTCAGTGCTGCCTGTACTGCCTGTGGTGCCTGTGCTGCCTCTGGTGTCAGTGCTGCCTCAGGTGCTTGCACTGCCTCTGGAGCTTGTGCTGCCTCTGGTGCCATTGCTGCCTGTGCTGCCTCTGGTTTCAGTGCTGCCTGTACTGCCTCTGGTGCATATGCTGCCTCTGGGACCAGTTCTGACTGTGTTACCTCTGGTGCCTGTGCTTACTCTGGTGCCTGTGCTGCCTCTGGTGCCTAATCTGCTTCTGGTGCTTGTACTGCCTCTGGTGCCTGTGCTGCCTCTTGTGCCTGTGTTGACTCTGGTGCCTGTGCTGCCTCGGGTGCCTGTTCTGCTTGTGCTGCCTCTGGTTCCTGTGTTGTCTGTGTTGCCTGTGTTGCCTCTGGTTCCTCTGGTGCCTGTGCTGCCCCTGGTTCCCCTGTTTTCTGTGCTGTCTCTGGTGCCTGCGCTGCTGGAGCTGCCTCTATTGCCAGTGCTGCCTGTGCTGCCTCTGTTGCCTGTGCTGCCTCTGGTGCCTGTGCTGCCTCTGGTGCCAGTTCTGCCTATGCTACCTCGGGTGCCTGAGCTACTTATGATGCCTGTGCTACCTATGATGCCTGTGCTGCTTCTGGTGCCTGTGCTGCATCTGGTGCCTGTGCTGCCTCTGGTTCCTGTACTGCCTCTGGTGCCTGTGCTGCCTCTGGTGCCAGTGCTGCCTGTGCTGCCTCAGGTGCCTGTGTTGCTTCTGGTGCCTGTGCTGACTGTGCTGCCTTTTGTGCCTATGCTGCCTGTGCTGCCTGTGCTGCCTCTTGTGCTTGTGCTGCTTGTGCTGCCTCTGGTGCCTGTGTTGCCCGTGCTGCATGTGCTGCCTCTGGTTCCTCTGGTGCCTGTGCTGCCTCTGGTGCCTGTGCTGCCTCGTGTGTCAGTGATGACTTTGCTGCATCTGGTGCCTGTGCTGCCTCTGGTGCCTGTGCTGCCTTTGCTGCCTCTGGTGTCAGTGCTGCCTCTTGTGTCAGTGATGACTTTGCTGCATCTGGTGCCTGTGCTGCATCTGGTGCCAGTGCTGCCTTTGCTGCCTCTGGTGTCAGTGCTGCCTCTGGTGCCTGTACTGCCTCTGGTGCCTGTGCTGCCTCTGGTGCTAGGGCTGCCTGTGCTGCCTCTGGTGTAATTGCTGCATGTGCTGTCTCTGGTGTCAGTGCAGCCTCTGGTGCCAGTGCTGCCTGTGCTGCTTCTGGTGCCTATGCTGCCTCTGGTGCCATTGCTGCCTGTGCTGCCTCTGGTTTCAGTGCTGCCTCTGGTGCCTCTGCTGCCTCTGGGGCCAGTTCTGACTGTGTTACCTCTGGTGCCTGTGCTTACTCTGGTGCCTGTGCTGCCTCTGGTGCCTATGCTGCCTCTGGTGCTTGTACTGCCTCTGGTGCCTGTGCTGCCTGTACAGCCTCTTGTGCCTGTGCTGACTCTGGTGCCTGTGCTGCCTCGGGTGCCTGTTCTGCTTGTGCTGCCTCTGGTTCCTGTGTTGTCTGTGTTGCCTGTGCTTCCTCTGGTTCCTCTGGTGCCTGTGCTGCCCCTGGTTCCTCTGTTGCGTGTGCTGTCTCTGGTGCCTGCGCTGCTGGAGCTGCCTCAATTGCCAGTGCTGCCTGTGCTGCCTCTGTTGCCTGTGCTGTCTCTGGTGCCAGTTCTGCCTATGCTACCTCGGGTGCATGTACTTCCTGTGCTGCCTCTGGTGCCTGTGCTACCTATGGTGCCTGTGCTACCTATGATGCCTGTGCTGCTTCTGGTGCCTGTGCTGCATCTGGTGCCTGTGCTGCCTCTGGTTCCTGTACTGCCTGTGCTTCTTCTGGTGCATATGCTGCATCTGGTGCCTGTGCTGCCTCTGGTGCCTATGATGCCTCTGGTGCCAGTGCTGCCTTTGCTGCCTCTGGTGCCTGTGTTGCTTCTGGTGCCTGTGCTGCCTCTGGTGCCTGTGCTGCCTCTGGTGCCTGTGCTGCCTGTGCTGCATCTGGTGTCAGTGCTGCCTCTGGTGCCTGTGCTGCCTCTGGTGTCAGTGCTGCCTGTGCTGCCTCTGGTGCCTGTGTTGTTTCTGGTGCCTGTACTGCCTGTGCTGCCTCTGGTGCCTGTGAGGGCTGTGCTGCCTTTTGTGCCAGTGCTGCTTGTGCTGCCTGTGCTGCCTCTGGTGCCTGTGCTGCCTCTTGTGCTTGTGCTGCCTCTGGTACCAGTGCTGCCTGTGCTACCTCTCGTGCCTGTGCTGCCTCTGGTGCCTGTGCTACCTCTAGTGTCTGTGCTGCCTCTGGTGCCTGTGTTGCCTGTGCTGCCTCTGGTTCCTCTGGTGCCTCTGCTGCCTCTGGTGCCAGTGCTGCCTTTCCTGTCTCTGGTGTCTGTTCTGTCTCTGGTGCCTGTGCTGCTTCTGGTGCCTGTGTTGCCTCTTGTGCCCTAGCTGCCTCTGCTGCCGGTGCTGCCTGTGCTGCCTGTGGTACCAGGGCTGGCTGTGATGCCTCTGGTGTCAGTGCTGCCTGTGCTGCCTCTGGTGCATGTGCTACCTGTGCTGCCTCTGGTGCCTGTACTGCCTCTCGTGCCTGTGTTGCCTCTGGTGCTAGTGCTGCCTCTGGTGCTAGTGCTGCCTCTGGTAACAGTGCTGCTTGTGTTGCCTCTGGTGCCTGTGATGCCTCTGGTGGCAGTGCTGCCTCTGGTGTCTGTGCTGCCTCTGGGTCCAGTGCTGTCTCTGTTGCCTCTGGTGCCTGTGCTGCCTCTGGTGCCTGTGCTACCTCTTGTGCCTGTGCTGCCTCTTGTGTCAGTGCTGCCTGTACTGCCTGTGGTGCCTGTGCTGCCTCTGGTGTCAGTGCTGCCTCAGGTGCTTGCACTGCCTCTGGAGCTTGTGCTGCCTCTGGTGCCTGTGCTGACTCAGGTGTCGATGCTGCCCATGCTGCCTCTGGTGCCTGTGCTGCCTCTGGTGTCAGTGCTGCCTGTGCTGCCTCTGCTGTCAGTGCTGCCTATGGTGTTGCCTCTGGTGCCTGTGATGCCTCTGGTGGCAGTGCTGCCTCTGGTGCCTGTCTGCCTCTTGTGTCAGTGCTGCCTTTACTGCCTGTGGTGCCTGTGCTGCCTCTGGTGTCAGTGCTGCCTCAGGTGCTTGCACTGCCTCTGGAGCTTGTGCTGCCTCTGGTGCCTGTGCTGCCTCTGGTGTCGATGCTGCCCGTGCTGCCTCTGGTGCCTGTGCTGCCTCTGGTGTCAGTGCTGCCTGTGCTGCCTCTGCTGTCAGTGCTGCCTATGGTGCCAGTGCTGCCTGTACTGCCTCTGGTGCCTGTACTGCCTCTGGTGCCTGTGCTACCTCTTATGTCAGTGCTGCCTGTGTGGCCTCTGGTGCCAGTGCATTCGGAGCTGCCTCTGGTGACAGTGCTACCTATGCTACCTCTGGTGCCTGTGCTGCCTCTGCTGCCTGTGCTGCCTCTGGTGACTGTGCTGCCTCTGGTGTCTGTGCTGCCTCTTCTTCATATGCTGCATCTGGTGCATGTGCTGCCTGTGCTGCCTCTCGTGCCTGTGCTGCCTCTGGTGTCTGTGCTGCCTCTGGTGTCTGTGCTGCCTCTACTTCATATGCTGCATCTGGTGCATGTGCTGCCTGTGCTGCCTCTGGTGCCTGTGTTGCCTGTGCTGTCTCTGGTGCCTGTGCTGCCTTAGGTGCCTGTGCTGCCTTTGCTACCTCTGGTGACTGTGCTACCTCTGGTGCCTGTGCTGCCTCTGGTGCCTGCACTGCCTCTGGTGCCAGTGCTGCCAGTGCTGCCTCTGGTGCCAGTGCTGCTTGTGTTGCATCTGGTGCCTGTTCTGCCTCTGCTGCTTGTGTAGCCTTTGCTTCCTCTGTTGCCTGTGCTTCCTCTGCTGCCTGTGCTGCCTCTGGTACCAGTGCTGCCTGTGCTACCTCTAGTGCCTGTGCTGCCTCTGGTGCCTGTGCTACTTGTGCTACCTCTGGTGCCTGTGTTGCCTGTGCTGCCTCTGGTTCCTCTGGAGCCTGTGCTGCCTCTGGTGCCTGTGCTGCCTCTGGTGTCAGTACTGCCTGTGAGGCCTGTGCTGCCTTTTGTGCCAGTGCTGCTTGTGCTGCCTGTGCTGCCTCTGGTGCCTGTGCTGCCTCTTGTGCTTGTGCTGCCTCTGGTACCAGTGCTGCCTGTGCTACCTCTCGTGCCTATGCTGCCTCTGGTGCCTGTGCTACCTCTAGTGTCTGTGCTGCCTCTGGTGCCTGTGCTACTTGTGTTGCCTGTGGTGCCAGTGTTGCCTGTGCTGCCTCTGGTTCCTCTGGTGCCTCTGCTGCCTCTGGTGCCAGTGCTGCCTTTCCTGTCTCTGGTGTCTGTTCTGTCTCTGGTGCCTGTGCTGCTTCTGGTGCCTGTGTTGCCTCTTGTGCCCTAGCTGCCTCTGCTGCCGGTGCTGACTGTGGTACCAGGGCTGGCTGTGATGCCTCTGGTGTCAGTGCTGCCTGTGCTGCCTCTGGTGCATGTGCTACCTGTGCTGCCTCTGGTGCCTGTACTGCCTCTCGTGCCTGTGTTGCCTCTGGTGCTAGTGCTGCCTCTGGTGCTAGTGCTGCCTCTGGTAACAGTGCTGCTTGTGTTGCCTCTGGTGCCTGTGATGCCTCTGGTGGCAGTGCTGCCTCTGGTGCCTGTGCTGCCTCTGGGTCCAGTGCTGTCTCTGTTGCCTCTGGTGCCTGTGCTGCCTCTGGTGCCTGTGCTACCTCTTGTGCCTGTGCTGCCTCTTGTGTCAGTGCTGCCTGTACTGCCTGTGGTGCCTGTGCTGCCTCTGGTGTCAGTGCTGCCTCAGGTGCTTGCACTGCCTCTGGAGCTTGTGCTGCCTCTGGTGCCTGTGCTGCCTCTGGTGCCTGTGCTGACTCAGGTGTCGATGCTGCCCATGCTGCCTCTGGTGCCTGTGCTGCCTCTGGTGTCAGTGCTGCCTGTGCTGCCTCTGCTGTCAGTGCTGCCCATGGTGTTGCCTCTGGTGCCTGTGATGCCTCTGGTGGCAGTGCTGCCTCTGGTGCCTGTCTGTCTCTTGTGTCAGTGCTGCCTGTACTGCCTGTGGTGCCTGTGCTGCATCTGGTGTCAGTGCTGCCTCAGGTGCTAGCACTGCCTCTGGAGCTTGTGCTGCCTCTGGTGCCTGTGCTGCCTCTGGTGTCGATGCTGCCCGTGCTGCCTCTGGTGCCTGTGCTGCCTCTGGTGTCAGTGCTGCCTGTGCTGCCTATGGTGCCAGTGCTGCCTGTACTGCCTCTGGTGCCTGTACTGCCTCTGGTGCCTGTGCTACCTCTTATGTCAGTGCTGCCTGTGTGGCCTCTGGTGCCAGTGCATTCGGAGCTGCCTCTGGTGACAGTGCTACCTATGCTACCTCTGGTGCCTGTGCTGCCTCTGCTGCCTGTGCTGCCTCTGGTGACTGTGCTGACTCTGATGCCAGTGCTGCCTCTGGTGCCTGTGCTGCCTCTTCTTCATATGCTGCATCTGGTGCACGTGCTGCCTGTGCTGTCTCTGGTGCCTGTGTTGCCTGTGCTGTCTCTGGTGCCTGTGCTGCCTTAGGTGCTTGTGCTGCCTTTGCTACCTCTGGTGACTGTGCTACCTCTGGTGCCTGTGCTGCCTCTGGTGCCTCCACTGCCTCTGGTGCCAGTGCTGCCAGTGCTGCCTCTGGTGCCAGTGCTGCTTGTGTTGCATCTGGTGCCTGTTCTGCCTCTGCTGCTTGTGCTGCCTTTGCTTCCTCTGGTGCCTGTGCTTCCTCTGCTGCCTGTGCTGCCTCTGGTACCAGTGCTGCCTGTGCTACCTCTAGCGCCTGTGCTGCCTCTGGTGCCTGTGCTACTTGTGCTACCTCTGGTGCCTGTGTTGCCTGTGCTGCCTCTGGTTCCTCTGGAGCCTGTGCTGCCTCTGGTGCCTGAGCTGCCTCGTGTGTCAGTGATGACTTTGCTGCCTCTGGTGCCTGTGCTGTCTCTGGTGCCTGTGCTGCCTCTGGTGCCTGTGTTGCCTCTGGTGCGTGTGCTGCCTCTGGTGCCTGTGCTGCCTCTGGTGCCAGTGCTGCCTGTGCTGCCTCTGGTGTCAGTGCTGCCTGTGCTGTCTCTGGTGTCAGTGCTGCCTCTGGTGCCTGTACTGCCTCTGGTGCCTGTGCTGCCTCTGGTGCTAGGGCTGCCTGTGCTGCCTCTGGTGTAAGTGCTGCATGTGCTGTCTCTGGTGTCAGTGCAGTCTCTGGTGCCAGTGCTGCCTGTGCTGCTTCTGGTGCATATGCAGCCTCTGGTGCCATTGCTGCCTGTGCTGCCTCTGGTTTCAGTGCTGCCTGTACTGCCTCTGGTGCCTCTGCTGCCTCTGGGACCAGTTCTGACTGTGTTCCCTCTGGTGCCTGTGCTGCCTCTGGTGTCTATGCTGCCTCTGGTGCTTGTACTGCCTCTGGTGCCTGTGCTGCCTCTTGTGCCTGTACTGACTCTGGTGCCTGTGCTGCCTCGGGTGCCTGTTCTGCTTGTGCTGCCTCGGGTTCCTGTGTTGTCTGTGTTGCCTCTGGTTCCTCTGGTGCCTGTGCTGCCCCTGGTTCCTCTGTTGACTGTGCTGCCTCTGTTGCATGTGCTGCCTCTGTTGCCTGTGCTGCCTCTGGTGCCAGTTCTGCCTATGCTACC
Organism: Pseudophryne corroboree; assembly: GCF_028390025.1. Lineage (NCBI taxonomy): Eukaryota > Metazoa > Chordata > Amphibia > Anura > Myobatrachidae > Pseudophryne > Pseudophryne corroboree. The sequence goes on along the minus strand of NC_086444.1, from coordinate 1,241,511,269 downwards.
TCAGGTGCCTGTGCTGCTTGTGCTGCCTCTGGTGCCTGTGCTACCTATGGTGCCTGTGCTACCTATGATGCCTGTGCTGCTTCTGGTGCCTGTGCTGTACCTGGTGCCTGTGCTGCCTCTGGTTCCTGTACTGTCTGTGCTGCTTCTGGTGCCTATGCTGCCTCTGGTGCCTGTGCTGCCTCTGGTGCCAGTGCTGCATGTGCTGCCTCTGGTGCCTGTGTTGCTTCTGGTGCCTGTGCTGCCTCTGGTGCCTGTGCTGCCTTTTGTGCCTGTGCTGCTTGTGCTGCCTCTGGTGCCTGTGCTGCCTCTTGTGCTTGTGCTGCCTCTGGTGCCTGTGCTGCCTCTGGTGCCTGTGCTGCCTCTGGTGCCAGTTCTGCCTGTGCTACCTCTAGTGTCTGTGCTGCCTCTGGTGCCTGTGCTACTTGTGTTGCCTCTGGTGCCAGTGTTGCCTGTGCTGCCTCTGGTTCCTCTGGTGCCTCTGCTGTCTGTGCTGCCTCTGGTGTCAGTGCTGCCTTTGCTGCCTCTGGTGCCTGTGCTGTCTCTGGTGCCTGTGCTGCCTCTGGTGCCTGTTCTGTCTCTGGTGCCTGTGCTGCCTCTGGTGCCTGTGTTGCCTTTTGTGCCCTTGCTGCCTCTGGTGCCTGTGCTGCCTGTGCTGCCTGTGGTGCCTGTGCTGCCTGTGGTGCCAGGGCTGCCTGTGATGCCTCTGGTGTCAGTGCTGCCTGTGCTGCCTCTGGTGCATGTGCTACCTGTGCTGCCTCTGGTGCCTGTACTGCCTCTCGTGCCTGTGTTGCCTCTGGTGCTTGTGCTGCCTGTGTTGCCTCTGGTGCTAGTGCTGCCTCTGGTGCCTGTGCTGCCTCTGGGTCCAGTGCTGTCTCTGTTGCCTCTGGTGCCTGTGCTGCCTCTGGTGCCTGTGCTACCTCTTGTGCCTGTGCTGCCTCTTGTGTCAGTGCTGCCTGTACTGCCTGTGGTGCCTGTGCTGCCTCTGGTGTCAGTGCTGCCTCAGGTGCTTGCACTGCCTCTGGAGCTTGTGCTGCCTCTGGTGCCTGTGCTGCCTCTGGTGCCTGTGCTGACTCAGGTATCGATGCTGCCCATGCTGCCTCTGGTGCCTGTGCTGCCTCTGGTGTCAGTGCTGCCTGTGCTGCCTCTGCTGTCAGTGCTGCCCATGGTGTTGCCTCTGGTGCCTGTGATGCCTCTGGTGGCAGTGCTGTCTCTGGTGCCTGTCTGTCTCTTGTGTCAGTGGTGCCTGTACTGCCTGTGGTGCCTGTGCTGCCTCTGGTGGCAGTGCTGCTTGTGTTGCCTCTGGTGCCTGTGATGCCTCTGGTGGCAGTGCTGCCTTTGGTGCCTGTGCTGCCTCTGGGTCCAGTGCTGTCTGTGTTGCCTCTGGTGCATGTGCTGCTTCTGGTGCCTGTGCTGCCTTTTGTGCCTGTGCTGCCACTTGTGTCAGTGCTGCCTGTACTGCCTGTGGTGCCTGTGCTGCCTCTGGTTCCTGTGCTGCCTCTGATGTCAGTGCTGCCTCAGGTGCTTGCACTGCCTCTGGAGCCTGTGCTGCCTCTGGTGCCTGTGCTACCTCTGGTGCCTGTGCTGCCTGTGCTGACTCGTGTCAGTGCTGCCTGTGCTGCCTCTGGTGTCGATGCTGCCCGTGCTGCCTCTGGTGCCTGTGCTGCCTCTGGTGTCAGTGCTACCTGTGCTGCCTCTGGTGCCAGTGCATTTGGTGCTTCCTCTGGTGACAGTGCTACCTGTGCTACCTCTGGTGCCTGTGCTGCCTCTGCTGCCTGTGCTGCATCTGGTGCCTGTGCTGCCTCTGATTCCTGCGCTGCCTCTGGTGCCAGTGCTGTCTGTGCTGCCTCTAGTGCCAGTGCTGCCTGTGCTACCTCTGGTGCCTGTGCTGCCTCTGCAACCTCAGGTGCCTGTGCTGCCTCTGCTTCCTGTGCTGCCTCTGGTGCCTTTGCTGCCTCTTCTTCCTGTGCTGCATCTGGTGCATGTGCTGCCTGTGCTGCCTCTGGTGCCTGTGTTGCCTGTGCTGTCTATGGTGCCTGTGCTGCATGTGCTGCCTTTGGTGCCTGTGCTGCCTCTTGTGCATGTGCTGCCTCTTCTTCCTGTGCTGCATCTGGTGCCTGTGCTGCATGTGCTGACTCTGGTGCCTGTGCTGCCTCTTCTTCCTATGCTGCCTCTGGTGACTGTGCTGGCTCTGGTGCCAGTGCTGCTTCTGGTGCCTGTGCTGCCTCTTCTTCATATGCTGCCTCTGGAGCCAGTTCGGCCTGTGCTGCCTCTGGTGCCTGTGCAGCCTCTGGTTCTTGTGATGCCTGTGGTGCCTGTGCTGCCTCTGGTGCCTGTGCTGCCTCTGATGCCTGTGCTGCCTGTGCCGCCTCTGATGCCTGTGCAGCCTTTGGTGCTAGTGCTGCCTGTGCTACCTCTGGTGACTGTGCTACCTCTGGTGACTGTGATGCCTCTGGTGCCTGCACTGCCTCTGGTGCCAGTGCTACCTGTGGTGCCTCTGGTGCCAGTGCTGCTTCTGGTGCCAGTGCTGCTTGTGTTGCCTCTGGTGCCTGTTCTGCCTCTGGTGCTTGTGCTGCCTGTGCTTCCTCTGGTGCCTGTGCTTCCTCTGTTGCCTGTGCTGCCTCTGGTACCAGTGCTGCCTGTGCTACCTCTGGTGTCTGTGCTGCCTCTGGTGTCTGTGCTGCCTCTGGTGCCTGTGCTACTTGTCCTGCCTCTGGTGCCTGTGCTGCCTCGTGTATCAGTGATGACTTTGCTGCCTCTGGTGCCTGTGCTGTCTCTGGTGCCTGTGCTGCCTCTGGTGCCTGTGTTGCCTCTGGTGCCTGTGCTGCCTCTGGTGCCAGTGCTGCCTGTGCTGCCTCTGGTGTCAGTGCTGCCTGTGCTGTCTCTGGTGTCAGTGCTGCCTCTGGTGCCTGTGCTGCCTCTGGTGCCTGTACTGCCTCTGGTGCCTGTGCTGCCTCTGGTGCTAGGGCTGCCTGTGCTGCCTCTGGTGTCAGTGCAGCCTCTGTTGCCAGTGCTGCCTGTGCTGCTTCTGGTGCCTATGCTGCCTCTGGTGCCATTGCTGCCTGTGCTGCCTCTGGTTTCAATGCTGCCTGTGCTGCCTCTGGTGCCTCTGCTGCCTCTGGGGCCAGTTCTGACTGTGTTACCTCTGGTGCCTGTGCTTACTCTGGTGCCTGTGCTGCCTCAGGTGCCTGTTCTGCTTGTGCTGCCTCTGGTTCCTGTGTTGTCTGTGCTGCCTGTGCTGCCTCTGGTTCCTCTGGTGCCTGTGCTGTCTCTGGTGCCTGTGCTGCCTCTGGTGCCTGTGTTGCCTCTGGTGCCTGTGCTGCCTCTGGTGCCTGTGCTGCCTCTGGTGCCAGTGCTGCCTGTGCTGCCTCTGGTGTCAGTGCTGCCTGTGCTGTCTCTGGTGTCAGTGCTGCCTCTGGTGCCTGTGCTGCCTCTGGTGTCAGTGCTGCCTCAGGTGCTTGCACTGCCTCTGGAGCCTGTGCTGCCTCTGGTGCATGTGCTGCCTCTGGTGCCTGTGCTGCCTGTGCTGACTCAGGTGTCAGTGCTGCCTGTGCTGCCTCTGGAGTCGATGCTGCCCGTGCTGCCTCTGGTGCCTGTGCTGTCTCTGGTGCCTGTGCTGCCTCTGGTGTCTGTGCTGCCTCTGGTGCCTGTGCTACTTGTGCTGCCTCTGGTGCCTGTGTTGCCTGTGCTGCCTGTGCTGCCTCTGGTTCCTCTATTGCATGTGCTGCCTCTGGTGCCTGTGCTGCCTCGTTTGTCAGTGATGACTTTGCTGCCTCTGGTGCCTGTGCTGTCTCTGGTGCCTGTGCTGCCTCTGGTGCCTGTGTTGCCTCTGGTGCCTGTGCTGCCTCTGGTGCCTGTGCTGCCTCTGGTACCAGTGCTGCCTGTGCTACCTCTGGTGTCTGTGCTGCCTCTGGTGTCTGTGCTGCCTCTGGTGCCTGTGCTACTTGTCCTGCCTCTGGTGCCTGTGTTGCCTGTGCTGCCTGTGCTGCCTCTGGTTCCTCTATTGCCTCTGATGCCTGTGCTGCCTGTGCCGCCTTGATGCCTGTGCAGCCTTTGGTGCTAGTGCTGCCTGTGCTACCTCTGGTGACTGTGCTACCTCTGGTGACTGTGCTGCCTCTGGTGCCTGTGCTGCCTCTGGTGCCTGCACTGCCTCTGGTGCCAGTGCTACCTGTGGTGCCTCTGGTGCCAGTGCTGCTTCTGGTGCCAGTGCTGCTTGTGTTGCCTCTGGTGCCTGTTCTGCCTCTGGTGCTTGTGCTGCCTGTGCTTCCTCTGGTGCCTGTGCTTCCTCTGTTGCCTGTGCTGCCTCTGGTACCTGTGCTGCCTGTGCTACCTCTGGTGTCTGTGCTGCCTCTGGTGTCTGTGCTGCCTCTGGTGCCTGTGCTACTTGTCCTGCCTCTGGTGCCTGTGTAGCCTCTGGTGCCTGTGCTGCCTCGTGTATCAGTGATGACTGTGCTGCCTCTGGTGCCTGTGCTGTCTCTGGTGCCTGTGCTGCCTCTGGTGCCTGTGTTGCCTCTGGTGCCTGTGCTGCCTCTGGTGCCAGTGCTGCCTGTGCTGCCTCTGGTGTCAGTGCTGCCTGTGCTGTCTCTGGTGTCAGTGCTGCCTCTGGTGCCTGTGCTGCCTCTGGTGCCTGTACTGCCTCTGGTGCCTGTGCTGCCTCTGGTGCTAGGGCTGCCTGTGCTGCCTCTGGTGTCAGTGCAGCCTCTGTTGCCAGTGCTGCCTGTGCTGCTTCTGGTGCCTATGCTGCCTCTGGTGCCATTGCTGCCTGTGCTGCCTCTGGTTTCAATGCTGCCTGTGCTGCCTCTGGTGCCTCTGCTGCCTCTGGGGCCAGTTCTGACTGTGTTACCTCTGGTGCCTGTGCTTACTCTGGTGCCTGTGCTGCCTCAGGTGCCTGTTCTGCTTGTGCTGCCTCTGGTTCCTGTGTTGTCTGTGCTGCCTGTGCTGCCTCTGGTTCCTCTGGTGCCTGTGCTGTCTCTGGTGCCTGTGCTGCCTCTGGTGCCTGTGCTGCCTCTGGTGCCAGTGCTGCCTGTGCTGCCTCTGGTGTCAGTGCTGCCTGTGCTGTCTCTGGTGTCAGTGCTGCCTCTGGTGCCTGTGCTGCCTCTGGTGTCAGTGCTGCCTCAGGTGCTTGCACTGCCTCTGGAGCCTGTGCTGCCTCTGGTGCATGTGCTGCCTCTGGTGCCTGTGCTGCCTGTGCTGACTCAGGTGTCAGTGCTGCCTGTGCTGCCTCTGGAGTCGATGCTGCCCGTGCTGCCTCTGGTGCCTGTGCTGCCTCTGGTGTCAGTGCTGCCTGTGCTGCCTCTGCTGTCAGTGCTGCCTATGGTGCCACTGCTGCCTGTACTGACTCTGGTGCCTGTGCTGCCTCTGGTGCCTGTGCTACCTCTTATGTCAGTGCTGCCTGTGCTGCCTCTGGTGCCAGTGCATTCGGTGCTGCCTCTGGTGACAGTGCTACCTGTGCTACCTCTGGTGCCTGTGCTGCATCTGCTGCCTGTGCTGCATCTGGTGCCTGTGCTGCCTCTGCTTCCTGTGCTGCCTCTGTGCTGCCTCTGGTGCCAGTGCTGCCTGTGCTACCTCTGGTGCCTGTGCTGCCTCTGCTACCTCAGGTGCCTCTGCTGCCTCTGCTTCCTGTGCTGCCTCTGGTGCCTGTGCTGCCTCTTCTTCCTGTGCTGCATCTGGTGCATGTGCTGTCTGTGCTGCCTCTGGTGCCTGTGTTGCCTGTGCTGTCTCTGGTGCCTGTGCTGCCTGTGCTGCCTTTGTTGCCTGTGCTGCCTCTTCTTCCTATGCTGCCTCTGGTGCCTGTGCCGCCTGTGCTGCCACTGGTGTCTATCCTGCCTCTAGTGCCTGTGCTGCCTCTTCTTCCTGTGCTGCCTCTGGTGCCTGTGCTGCATGTGCTGACTCTGGTGCCTGTGCTGCCTCTTCTTCCTATGCTGCCTCTGGTGACTGTTCTGGCTCTGGTGCCAGTGCTGCCTCTTGTGCCTGTGCTGCCTCTTCTTCATATGCTGCTTCTGGAGCCAGTGCTGCCTGTGCTGCCTCAGGTGACTGTGCAGCCTCTGGTTCTTGTGATGCCTGTGGTGCCTGTGCTGCCTCTGACGCCTGTGCTGCCTGTGCCGCCTCTGATGCCTGTGCAGCCTTTGGTGCTAGTGCTGCCTGTGCTACCTCTGGTGACTGTGCTACCTCTGGTGCCTGTGCTGCCTCTGGTGCCTTCACTGCCTCTGGTGCCAGTGCTACCTGTGGTGCCTCTGGTGCCAGTGCTGCTTCTGGTGCCAGTGCTGCTTGTGTTTTGCCTCTGGTGCCTGTTCTGCCTCTGGAGCTTGTGCTGCCTGTGCTTCCTCTGGTGCCTGTGCTTCCTGTGTTGCCTGTGCTGCCTCTGGTACCAGTGCTGCCTGTGCTACCTCTGGTGCCTGTGCTGCCTCTGGTGTCTGTGCTGCCTCTGGTGCCTGTGCTACTTGTGCTGCCTCTGGTGCCTGTGTTGCCTGTGCTGCCTGTGCTGCCTCTGGTTCCTCTATTGCATGTGCTGCCTCTGGTGCCTGTGCTGCCTCGTTTGTCAGTGATGACTTTGCTGCCTCTGGTGCCTGTGCTGTCTCTGGTGCCTGTGCTGCCTCTGGTGCCTGTGCTGCCTCTGGTGCCTGTGCTGCCTCTGGTACCAGTGCTGCCTGTGCTACCTCTGGTGTCTGTGCTGCCTCTGGTGTCTGTGCTGCCTCTGGTGCCTGTGCTACTTGTCCTGCCTCTGGTGCCTGTGTTGCCTGTGCTGCCTGTGCTGCCTCTGGTGTCAGTGCTACATGTGCTGCCTCAAGTGCCAGTGCATTCGGTGCTTCCTCTGGTGACAGTGCTACCTGTGCTACCTCTGGTGCCTGTGCTGCCTCTGCTGCCTGTGCTGCATCTGGTGCCTGTGCTGCCTCTGATTCCTGCGCTGCCTCTGGTGCCAGTGCTGTCTGTGCTGCCTCTGGTGCCAGTGCTGCCTGTGCTACCTCTGGTGCCTGTGCTGCCTCTGCAACCTCAGGTGCCTGTGCTGCCTCTGCTTCCTGTGCTGCCTCTGGTGCCTTTGCTGCCTCTTCTTCCTGTGCTGCATCTGGTGCATGTGCTGCCTGTGCTGCCTCTGGTGCCTGTGTTGCCTGTGCTGTCTATGGTGCCTGTGCTGCATGTGCTGCCTTTGGTGCCTGTGCTGCCTCTTCTTCCTATGCTGCCTCTGGTGCATGTGCTGCCTCTTCTTCCTGTGCTGCATCTGGTGCCTGTGCTGCATGTGCTGACTCTGGTGCCTGTGCTGCCTCTTCTTCCTATGCTGCCTCTGGTGACTGTGCTGGCTCTGGTGCCAGTGCTGCTTCTGGTGCCTGTGCTGCCTCTTCTTCATATGCTGCCTCTGGAGCCAGTTCGGCCTGTGCTGCCTCTGGTGCCTGTGCAGCCTCTGGTTCTTGTGATGCCTGTGGTGCCTGTGCTGCCTCTGGTGCCTGTGCTGCCTCTGATGCCTGTGCTGCCTGTGCCGCCTCTGATGCCTGTGCAGCCTTTGGTGCTAGTGCTGCCTGTGCTACCTCTGGTGACTGTGCTACCTCTGGTGACTGTGCTGCCTCTGGTGCCTGCACTGCCTCTGGTGCCAGTGCTACCTGTGGTGCCTCTGGTGCCAGTGCTGCTTCTGGTGCCAGTGCTGCTTGTGTTGCCTCTGGTGCCTGTTCTGCCTCTGGTGCTTGTGCTGCCTGTGCTTCCTCTGGTGCCTGTGCTTCCTCTGTTGCCTATGCTGCCTCTGGTACCAGTGCTGCCTGTGCTACCTCTGGTGTCTGTGCTGCCTCTGGTGTCTGTGCTGCCTCTGGTGCCTGTGCTACTTGTCCTGCCTCTGGTGCCTGTGTTGCCTGTGCTGCCTGTGCTGCCTCTGGTTCCTCTATTGCCTCTGATGCCTGTGCTGCCTGTGCCGCCTCTGATGCCTGTGCAGCCTTTGGTGCTAGTGCTGCCTGTGCTACCTCTGGTGACTGTGCTACCTCTGGTGACTGTGCTGCCTCTGGTGCCTGTGCTGCCTCTGGTGCCTGCACTGCCTCTGGTGCCAGTGCTACCTGTGGTGCCAGTGCTACCTGTGGTGCCTCTGGTGCCAGTGCTGCTTCTGGTGCCAGTGCTGCTTGTGTTGCCTCTGGTGCCTGTTCTGCCTCTGGTGCTTGTGCTGCCTGTGCTTCCTCTGGTGCCTGTGCTTCCTCTGTTGCCTGTGCTGCCTCTGGTACCAGTGCTGCCTGTGCTACCTCTGGTGTCTGTGCTGCCTCTGGTGTCTGTGCTGCCTCTGGTGCCTGTGCTACTTGTCCTGCCTCTGGTGCCTGTGTTGCCTCTGGTGCCTGTGCTGCCTCGTGTATCAGTGATGACTGTGCTGCCTCTGGTGCCTGTGCTGTCTCTGGTGCCTGTGCTGCCTCTGGTGCCTGTGTTGCCTCTGGTGCCTGTGCTGCCTCTGGTGCCAGTGCTGCCTGTGCTGCCTCTGGTGTCAGTGCTGCCTGTGCTGTCTCTGGTGTCAGTGCTGCCTCTGGTGCCTGTGCTGCCTCTGGTGCCTGTACTGCCTCTGGTGCCTGTGCTGCCTCTGGTGCTAGGGCTGCCTGTGCTGCCTCTGGTGTCAGTGCAGCCTCTGTTGCCAGTGCTGCCTGTGCTGCTTCTGGTGCCTATGCTGCCTCTGGTGCCATTGCTGCCTGTGCTGCCTCTGGTTTCAATGCTGCCTGTGCTGCCTCTGGTGCCTCTGCTGCCTCTGGGGCCAGTTCTGACTGTGTTACCTCTGGTGCCTGTGCTTACTCTGGTGCCTGTGCTGCCTCAGGTGCCTGTTCTGCTTGTGCTGCCTCTGGTTCCTGTGTTGTCTGTGCTGCCTGTGCTGCCTCTGGTTCCTCTGGTGCCTGTGCTGTCTCTGGTGCCTGTGCTGCCTCTGGTGCCTGTGTTGCCTCTGGTGCCTGTGCTGCCTCTGGTGCCTGTGCTGCCTCTGGTGCCAGTGCTGCCTGTGCTGCCTCTGGTGTCAGTGCTGCCTGTGCTGTCTCTGGTGTCAGTGCTGCCTCTGGTGCCTGTGCTGCCTCTGGTGTCAGTGCTGCCTCAGGTGCTTGCACTGCCTCTGGAGCCTGTGCTGCCTCTGGTGCATGTGCTGCCTCTGGTGCCTGTGCTGCCTGTGCTGACTCAGGTGTCAGTGCTGCCTGTGCTGCCTCTGGAGTCGATGCTGCCCGTGCTGCCTCTGGTGCCTGTGCTGCCTCTGGTGTCAGTGCTGCCTGTGCTGCCTCTGCTGTCAGTGCTGCCTATGGTGCCACTGCTGCCTGTACTGACTCTGGTGCCTGTGCTGCCACTGGTGCCTGTGCTACCTCTTATGTCAGTGCTGCCTGTGCTGCCTCTGGTGCCAGTGCATTCGGTGCTGCCTCTGGTGACAGTGCTACCTGTGCTACCTCTGGTGCCTGTGCTGCATCTGCTGCCTGTGCTGCATCTGGTGCCTGTGCTGCCTCTGCTTCCTGTGCTGCCTCTGTGCTGCCTCTGGTGCCAGTGCTGCCTGTGCTACCTCTGGTGCCTGTGCTGCCTCTGCTACCTCAGGTGCCTCTGCTGCCTCTGCTTCCTGTGCTGCCTCTGGTGCCTGTGCTGCCTCTTCTTCCTGTGCTGCATCTGGTGCATGTGCTGTCTGTGCTGCCTCTGGTGCCTGTGTTGCCTGTGCTGTCTCTGGTGCCTGTGCTGCCTGTGCTGCCTTTGTTGCCTGTGCTGCCTCTTCTTCCTATGCTGCCTCTGGTGCCTGTGCCGCCTGTGCTGCCACTGGTGTCTATCCTGCCTCTAGTGCCTGTGCTGCCTCTTCTTCCTGTGCTGCCTCTGGTGCCTGTGCTGCATGTGCTGACTCTGGTGCCTGTGCTGCCTCTTCTTCCTATGCTGCCTCTGGTGACTGTTCTGGCTCTGGTGCCTGTGCTGCCTGTGCTGCCTCTGGTTCCTCTATTGCATGTGCTGCCTCTGGTGCCTGTGCTGCCTCGTTTGTCAGTGATGACTTTGCTGCCTCTGGTGCCTGTGCTGTCTCTGGTGCCTGTGCTGCCTCTGGTGCCTGTGTTGCCTCTGGTGCCTGTGCTGCCTCTGGTGCCTGTGCTGCCTCTGGTACCAGTGCTGCCTGTGCTACCTCTGGTGTCTGTGCTGCCTCTGGTGTCTGTGCTGCCTCTGGTGCCTGTGCTACTTGTCCTGCCTCTGGTGCCTGTGTTGCCTGTGCTGCCTGTGCTGCCTCTGGTGTCAGTGCTACATGTGCTGCCTCTGGTGCCAGTGCATTCGGTGCTTCCTCTGGTGACAGTGCTACCTGTGCTACCTCTGGTGCCTGTGCTGCCTCTGCTGCCTGTGCTGCATCTGGTGCCTGTGCTGCCTCTGATTCCTGCGCTGCCTCTGGTGCCAGTGCTGTCTGTGCTGCCTCTGGTGCCAGTGCTGCCTGTGCTACCTCTGGTGCCTGTGCTGCCTCTGCAACCTCAGGTGCCTGTGCTGCCTCTGCTTCCTGTGCTGCCTCTGGTGCCTTTGCTGCCTCTTCTTCCTGTGCTGCATCTGGTGCATGTGCTGCCTGTGCTGCCTCTGGTGCCTGTGTTGCCTGTGCTGTCTATGGTGCCTGTGCTGCATGTGCTGCCTTTGGTGCCTGTGCTGCCTCTTCTTCCTATGCTGCCTCTGGTGCATGTGCTGCCTCTTCTTCCTGTGCTGCATCTGGTGCCTGTGCTGCATGTGCTGACTCTGGTGCCTGTGCTGCCTCTTCTTCCTATGCTGCCTCTGGTGACTGTGCTGGCTCTGGTGCCAGTGCTGCTTCTGGTGCCTGTGCTGCCTCTTCTTCATATGCTGCCTCTGGAGCCAGTTCGGCCTGTGCTGCCTCTGGTGCCTGTGCAGCCTCTGGTTCTTGTGATGCCTGTGGTGCCTGTGCTGCCTCTGGTGCCTGTGCTGCCTCTGATGCCTGTGCTGCCTGTGCCGCCTCTGATGCCTGTGCAGCCTTTGGTGCTAGTGCTGCCTGTGCTACCTCTGGTGACTGTGCTACCTCTGGTGACTGTGCTGCCTCTGGTGCCTGCACTGCCTCTGGTGCCAGTGCTACCTGTGGTGCCTCTGGTGCCAGTGCTGCTTCTGGTGCCAGTGCTGCTTGTGTTGCCTCTGGTGCCTGTTCTGCCTCTGGTGCTTGTGCTGCCTGTGCTTCCTCTGGTGCCTGTGCTTCCTCTTTTGCCTATGCTGCCTCTGGTACCAGTGCTGCCTGTGCTACCTCTGGTGTCTGTGCTGCCTCTGGTGTCTGTGCTGCCTCTGGTGCCTGTGCTACTTGTCCTGCCTCTGGTGCCTGTGTTGCCTGTGCTGCCTGTGCTGCCTCTGGTTCCTCTATTGCCTCTGATGCCTGTGCTGCCTGTGCCGCCTCTGATGCCTGTGCAGCCTTTGGTGCTAGTGCTGCCTGTGCTACCTCTGGTGACTGTGCTACCTCTGGTGACTGTGCTGCCTCTGGTGCCTGTGCTGCCTCTGGTGCCTGCACTGCCTCTGGTGCCAGTGCTACCTGTGGTGCCAGTGCTACCTGTGGTGCCTCTGGTGCCAGTGCTGCTTCTGGTGCCAGTGCTGCTTGTGTTGCCTCTGGTGCCTGTTCTGCCTCTGGTGCTTGTGCTGCCTGTGCTTCCTCTGGTGCCTGTGCTTCCTCTGTTGCCTGTGCTGCCTCTGGTACCAGTGCTGCCTGTGCTACCTCTGGTGTCTGTGCTGCCTCTGGTGTCTGTGCTGCCTCTGGTGCCTGTGCTACTTGTCCTGCCTCTGGTGCCTGTGTTGCCTCTGGTGCCTGTGCTGCCTCGTGTATCAGTGATGACTGTGCTGCCTCTGGTGCCTGTGCTGTCTCTGGTGCCTGTGCTGCCTCTGGTGCCTGTGTTGCCTCTGGTGCCTGTGCTGCCTCTGGTGCCAGTGCTGCCTGTGCTGCCTCTGGTGTCAGTGCTGCCTGTGCTGTCTCTGGTGTCAGTGCTGCCTCTGGTGCCTGTGCTGCCTCTGGTGCCTGTACTGCCTCTGGTGCCTGTGCTGCCTCTGGTGCTAGGGCTGCCTGTGCTGCCTCTGGTGTCAGTGCAGCCTCTGTTGCCAGTGCTGCCTGTGCTGCTTCTGGTGCCTATGCTGCCTCTGGTGCCATTGCTGCCTGTGCTGCCTCTGGTTTCAATGCTGCCTGTGCTGCCTCTGGTGCCTCTGCTGCCTCTGGGGCCAGTTCTGACTGTGTTACCTCTGGTGCCTGTGCTTACTCTGGTGCCTGTGCTGCCTCAGGTGCCTGTTCTGCTTGTGCTGCCTCTGGTTCCTGTGTTGTCTGTGCTGCCTGTGCTGCCTCTGGTTCCTCTGGTGCCTGTGCTGTCTCTGGTGCCTGTGCTGCCTCTGGTGCCTGTGTTGCCTCTGGTGCCTGTGCTGCCTCTGGTGCCTGTGCTGCCTCTGGTGCCAGTGCTGCCTGTGCTGCCTCTGGTGTCAGTGCTGCCTGTGCTGTCTCTGGTGTCAGTGCTGCCTCTGGTGCCTGTGCTGCCTCTGGTGTCAGTGCTGCCTCAGGTGCTTGCACTGCCTCTGGAGCCTGTGCTGCCTCTGGTGCATGTGCTGCCTCTGGTGCCTGTGCTGCCTGTGCTGACTCAGGTGTCAGTGCTGCCTGTGCTGCCTCTGGAGTCGATGCTGCCCGTGCTGCCTCTGGTGCCTGTGCTGCCTCTGGTGTCAGTGCTGCCTGTGCTGCCTCTGCTGTCAGTGCTGCCTATGGTGCCACTGCTGCCTGTACTGACTCTGGTGCCTGTGCTGCCACTGGTGCCTGTGCTACCTCTTATGTCAGTGCTGCCTGTGCTGCCTCTGGTGCCAGTGCATTCGGTGCTGCCTCTGGTGACAGTGCTACCTGTGCTACCTCTGGTGCCTGTGCTGCATCTGCTGCCTGTGCTGCATCTGGTGCCTGTGCTGCCTCTGCTTCCTGTGCTGCCTCTGTGCTGCCTCTGGTGCCAGTGCTGCCTGTGCTACCTCTGGTGCCTGTGCTGCCTCTGCTACCTCAGGTGCCTCTGCTGCCTCTGCTTCCTGTGCTGCCTCTGGTGCCTGTGCTGCCTCTTCTTCCTGTGCTGCATCTGGTGCATGTGCTGTCTGTGCTGCCTCTGGTGCCTGTGTTGCCTGTGCTGTCTCTGGTGCCTGTGCTGCCTGTGCTGCCTTTGTTGCCTGTGCTGCCTCTTCTTCCTATGCTGCCTCTGGTGCCTGTGCCGCCTGTGCTGCCACTGGTGTCTATCCTGCCTCTAGTGCCTGTGCTGCCTCTTCTTCCTGTGCTGCCTCTGGTGCCTGTGCTGCATGTGCTGACTCTGGTGCCTGTGCTGCCTCTTCTTCCTATGCTGCCTCTGGTGACTGTTCTGGCTCTGGTGCCTGTGCTGCCTCTTCTTCATATGCTGCTTCTGGAGCCAGTGCTGCCTGTGCTGCCTCAGGTGACTGTGCAGCCTCTGGTTCTTGTGATGCCTGTGGTGCCTGTGCTGCCTCTGACGCCTGTGCTGCCTGTGCTGCCTCTGATGCCTGTGCAGCCTTTGGTGCTAGTGCTGCCTGTGCTACCTCTGGTGACTGTGCTACCTCTGGTGCCTGTGCTGCCTCTGGTGCCTTCACTGCCTCTGGTGCCAGTGCTACCTGTGGTGCCTCTGGTGCCAGTGCTGCTTCTGGTGCCAGTGCTGCTTGTGTTTTGCCTCTGGTGCCTGTTCTGCCTCTGGAGCTTGTGCTGCCTGTGCTTCCTCTGGTGCCTGTGCTTCCTGTGTTGCCTGTGCTGCCTCTGGTACCAGTGCTGCCTGTGCTACCTCTGGTGCCTGTGCTGCCTCTGGTGTCTGTGCTGCCTCTGGTGCCTGTGCTACTTGTGCTGCCTCTGGTGCCTGTGTTGCCTGTGCTGCCTGTGCTGCCTCTGGTTCCTCTATTGCATGTGCTGCCTCTGGTGCCTGTGCTGCCTCGTTTGTCAGTGATGACTTTGCTGCCTCTGGTGCCTGTGCTGTCTCTGGTGCCTGTGCTGCCTCTGGTGCCTGTGTTGCCTCTGGTGCCTGTGCTGCCTCTGGTGCCTGTGCTGCCTCTGGTACCAGTGCTGCCTGTGCTACCTCTGGTGTCTGTGCTGCCTCTGGTGTCTGTGCTGCCTCTGGTGCCTGTGCTACTTGTCCTGCCTCTGGTGCCTGTGTTGCCTGTGCTGCCTGTGCTGCCTCTGGTGTCAGTGCTACATGTGCTGCCTCTGGTGCCAGTGCATTCGGTGCTTCCTCTGGTGACAGTGCTACCTGTGCTACCTCTGGTGCCTGTGCTGCCTCTGCTGCCTGTGCTGCATCTGGTGCCTGTGCTGCCTCTGATTCCTGCGCTGCCTCTGGTGCCAGTGCTGTCTGTGCTGCCTCTGGTGCCAGTGCTGCCTGTGCTACCTCTGGTGCCTGTGCTGCCTCTGCAACCTCAGGTGCCTGTGCTGCCTCTGCTTCCTGTGCTGCCTCTGGTGCCTTTGCTGCCTCTTCTTCCTGTGCTGCATCTGGTGCATGTGCTGCCTGTGCTGCCTCTGGTGCCTGTGTTGCCTGTGCTGTCTATGGTGCCTGTGCTGCATGTGCTGCCTTTGGTGCCTGTGCTGCCTCTTCTTCCTATGCTGCCTCTGGTGCATGTGCTGCCTCTTCTTCCTGTGCTGCATCTGGTGCCTGTGCTGCATGTGCTGACTCTGGTGCCTGTGCTGCCTCTTCTTCCTATGCTGCCTCTGGTGACTGTGCTGGCTCTGGTGCCAGTGCTGCTTCTGGTGCCTGTGCTGCCTCTTCTTCATATGCTGCCTCTGGAGCCAGTTCGGCCTGTGCTGCCTCTGGTGCCTGTGCAGCCTCTGGTTCTTGTGATGCCTGTGGTGCCTGTGCTGCCTCTGGTGCCTGTGCTGCCTCTGATGCCTGTGCTGCCTGTGCCGCCTCTGATGCCTGTGCAGCCTTTGGTGCTAGTGCTGCCTGTGCTACCTCTGGTGACTGTGCTACCTCTGGTGACTGTGCTGCCTCTGGTGCCTGCACTGCCTCTGGTGCCAGTGCTACCTGTGGTGCCTCTGGTGCCAGTGCTGCTTCTGGTGCCAGTGCTGCTTGTGTTGCCTCTGGTGCCTGTTCTGCCTCTGGTGCTTGTGCTGCCTGTGCTTCCTCTGGTGCCTGTGCTTCCTCTGTTGCCTATGCTGCCTCTGGTACCAGTGCTGCCTGTGCTACCTCTGGTGTCTGTGCTGCCTCTGGTGTCTGTGCTGCCTCTGGTGCCTGTGCTACTTGTCCTGCCTCTGGTGCCTGTGTTGCCTGTGCTGCCTGTGCTGCCTCTGGTTCCTCTATTGCCTCTGATGCCTGTGCTGCCTGTGCCGCCTCTGATGCCTGTGCAGCCTTTGGTGCTAGTGCTGCCTGTGCTACCTCTGGTGACTGTGCTACCTCTGGTGACTGTGCTGCCTCTGGTGCCTGTGCTGCCTCTGGTGCCTGCACTGCCTCTGGTGCCAGTGCTACCTGTGGTGCCAGTGCTACCTGTGGTGCCTCTGGTGCCAGTGCTGCTTCTGGTGCCAGTGCTGCTTGTGTTGCCTCTGGTGCCTGTTCTGCCTCTGGTGCTTGTGCTGCCTGTGCTTCCTCTGGTGCCTGTGCTTCCTCTGTTGCCTGTGCTGCCTCTGGTACCAGTGCTGCCTGTGCTACCTCTGGTGTCTGTGCTGCCTCTGGTGTCTGTGCTGCCTCTGGTGCCTGTGCTACTTGTCCTGCCTCTGGTGCCTGTGTTGCCTCTGGTGCCTGTGCTGCCTCGTGTATCAGTGATGACTTTGCTGCCTCTGGTGCCTGTGCTGTCTCTGGTGCCTGTGCTGCCTCTGGTGCCTGTGTTGCCTCTGGTGCCTGTGCTGCCTCTGGTGCCAGTGCTGCCTGTGCTGCCTCTGGTGTCAGTGCTGCCTGTGCTGTCTCTGGTGTCAGTGCTGCCTCTGGTGCCTGTGCTGCCTCTGGTGCCTGTACTGCCTCTGGTGCCTGTGCTGCCTCTGGTGCTAGGGCTGCCTGTGCTGCCTCTGGTGTCAGTGCAGCCTCTGTTGCCAGTGCTGCCTGTGCTGCTTCTGGTGCCTATGCTGCCTCTGGTGCCATTGCTGCCTGTGCTGCCTCTGGTTTCAATGCTGCCTGTGCTGCCTCTGGTGCCTCTGCTGCCTCTGGGGCCAGTTCTGACTGTGTTACCTCTGGTGCCTGTGCTGCCTCAGGTGCCTGTTCTGCTTGTGCTGCCTCTGGTTCCTGTGTTGTCTGTGCTGCCTGTGCTGCCTCTGGTTCCTCTGGTGCCTGTGCTGCCTCTGGTGCCAGTGCTGCCTCTGGTGTCAGTGCTGCCTGTGCTGTCTCTGGTGTCAGTGCTGCCTCTGGTGCCTGTGCTGCCTCTGGTGTCAGTGCTGCCTCAGGTGCTTGCACTGCCTCTGGAGCCTGTGCTGCCTCTGGTGCATGTGCTGCCTCTGGTGCCTGTGCTGCCTGTGCTGACTCAGGTGTCAGTGCTGCCTGTGCTGCCTCTGGAGTCGATGCTGTCCGTGCTGCCTCTGGTGCCTGTGCTGCCTCTGGTGTCAGTGCTGCCTGTGCTGCCTCTGCTGTCAGTGCTGCCTATGGTGCCACTGCTGCCTGTACTGACTCTGGTGCCTGTGCTGCCTCTGGTGCCTGTGCTACCTCTTATGTCAGTGCTGCCTGTGCTGCCTCTGGTGCCAGTGCATTCGGTGCTGCCTCTGGTGACAGTGCTACCTGTGCTACCTCTGGTGCCTGTGCTGCATCTGCTGCCTGTGCTGCATCTGGTGCCTGTGCTGCCTCTGCTTCCTGTGCTGCCTCTGGTGACTGTTCTGGCTCTGGTGCCAGTGCTGCCTCTGGTGCCTGTGCTGCCTCTTCTTCATATGCTGCTTCTGGAGCCAGTGCTGCCTGTGCTGCCTCAGGTGACTGTGCAGCCTCTGGTTCTTGTGATGCCTGTGGTGCCTGTGCTGCCTCTGACGCCTGTGCTGCCTGTGCCGCCTCTGATGCCTGTGCAGCCTTTGGTGCTAGTGCTGCCTGTGCTACCTCTGGTGACTGTGCTACCTCTGGTGCCTGTGCTGCCTCTGGTGCCTTCACTGCCTCTGGTGCCAGTGCTACCTGTGGTGCCTCTGGTGCCAGTGCTGCTTCTGGTGCCAGTGCTGCTTGTGTTGCCTCTGGTGCCTGTTCTGCCTCTGGTGCTTGTGCTGCCTGTGCTTCCTCTGGTGCCTGTGCTTCCTCTGTTGCCTGTGCTGCCTCTGGTACCAGTGCTGCCTGTGCTACCTCTGGTGTCTGTGCTGCCTCTGGTGTCTGTGCTGCCTCTGGTGCCTGTGCTACTTGTCCTGCCTCTGGTGCCTGTGTTGCCTCTGGTGCCTGTGCTGCCTCGTGTATCAGTGATGACTTTGCTGCCTCTGGTGCCTGTGCTGTCTCTGGTGCCTGTGCTGCCTCTGGTGCCTGTGTTGCCTCTGGTGCCTGTGCTGCCTCTGGTGCCAGTGCTGCCTGTGCTGCCTCTGGTGTCAGTGCTGCCTGTGCTGTCTCTGGTGTCAGTGCTGCCTCTGGTGCCTGTGCTGCCTCTGGTGCCTGTACTGCCTCTGGTGCCTGTGCTGCCTCTGGTGCTAGGGCTGCCTGTGCTGCCTCTGGTGTCAGTGCAGCCTCTGTTGCCAGTGCTGCCTGTGCTGCTTCTGGTGCCTATGCTGCCTCTGGTGCCATTGCTGCCTGTGCTGCCTCTGGTTTCAATGCTGCCTGTGCTGCCTCTGGTGCCTCTGCTGCCTCTGGGGCCAGTTCTGACTGTGTTACCTCTGGTGCCTGTGCTGCCTCAGGTGCCTGTTCTGCTTGTGCTGCCTCTGGTTCCTGTGTTGTCTGTGCTGCCTGTGCTGCCTCTGGTTCCTCTGGTGCCTGTGCTGCCTCTGGTGCCAGTGCTGCCTCTGGTGTCAGTGCTGCCTGTGCTGTCTCTGGTGTCAGTGCTGCCTCTGGTGCCTGTGCTGCCTCTGGTGTCAGTGCTGCCTCAGGTGCTTGCACTGCCTCTGGAGCCTGTGCTGCCTCTGGTGCATGTGCTGCCTCTGGTGCCTGTGCTGCCTGTGCTGACTCAGGTGTCAGTGCTGCCTGTGCTGCCTCTGGAGTCGATGCTGCCCGTGCTGCCTCTGGTGCCTGTGCTGCCTCTGGTGTCAGTGCTGCCTGTGCTGCCTCTGCTGTCAGTGCTGCCTATGGTGCCACTGCTGCCTGTACTGACTCTGGTGCCTGTGCTGCCTCTGGTGCCTGTGCTACCTCTTATGTCAGTGCTGCCTGTGCTGCCTCTGGTGCCAGTGCATTCGGTGCTGCCTCTGGTGACAGTGCTACCTGTGCTACCTCTGGTGCCTGTGCTGCATCTGCTGCCTGTGCTGCATCTGGTGCCTGTGCTGCCTCTGCTTCCTGTGCTGCCTCTGGTGACTGTTCTGGCTCTGGTGCCAGTGCTGCCTCTGGTGCCTGTGCTGCCTCTTCTTCATATGCTGCTTCTGGAGCCAGTGCTGCCTGTGCTGCCTCAGGTGACTGTGCAGCCTCTGGTTCTTGTGATGCCTGTGGTGCCTGTGCTGCCTCTGACGCCTGTGCTGCCTGTGCCGCCTCTGATGCCTGTGCAGCCTTTGGTGCTAGTGCTGCCTGTGCTACCTCTGGTGACTGTGCTACCTCTGGTGCCTGTGCTGCCTCTGGTGCCTTCACTGCCTCTGGTGCCAGTGCTACCTGTGGTGCCTCTGGTGCCAGTGCTGCTTCTGGTGCCAGTGCTGCTTGTGTTTTGCCTCTGGTGCCTGTTCTGCCTCTGGAGCTTGTGCTGCCTGTGCTTCCTCTGGTGCCTGTGCTTCCTGTGTTGCCTGTGCTGCCTCTGGTACCAGTGCTGCCTGTGCTACCTCTGGTGCCTGTGCTGCCTCTGGTGTCTGTGCTGCCTCTGGTGCCTGTGCTACTTGTGCTGCCTCTGGTGCCTGTGTTGCCTGTGCTGCCTGTGCTGCCTCTGGTTCCTCTATTGCATGTGCTGCCTCTGGTGCCTGTGCTGCCTCGTTTGTCAGTGATGACTTTGCTGCCTCTGGTGCCTGTGCTGTCTCTGGTGCCTGTGCTGCCTCTGGTGCCTGTGTTGCCTCTGGTGCCTGTGCTGCCTCTGGTGCCTGTGCTGCCTCTGGTACCAGTGCTGCCTGTGCTACCTCTGGTGTCTGTGCTGCCTCTGGTGTCTGTGCTGCCTCTGGTGCCTGTGCTACTTGTCCTGCCTCTGGTGCCTGTGTTGCCTGTGCTGCCTGTGCTGCCTCTGGTTCCTCTATTGCCTCTGATGCCTGTGCTGCCTGTGCCGCCTCTGATGCCTGTGCAGCCTTTGGTGCTAGTGCTGCCTGTGCTACCTCTGGTGACTGTGCTACCTCTGGTGACTGTGCTGCCTCTGGTGCCTGTGCTGCCTCTGGTGCCTGCACTGCCTCTGGTGCCAGTGCTACCTGTGGTGCCTCTGGTGCCAGTGCTGCTTCTGGTGCCAGTGCTGCTTGTGTTGCCTCTGGTGCCTGTTCTGCCTCTGGTGCTTGTGCTGCCTGTGCTTCCTCTGGTACCTGTGCTTCCTCTGTTGCCTGTGCTGCCTCTGGTACCAGTGCTGCCTGTGCTACCTCTGGTGTCTGTGCTGCCTCTGGTGTCTGTGCTGCCTCTGGTGCCTGTGCTACTTGTCCTGCCTCTGGTGCCTGTGTTGCCTCTGGTGCCTGTGCTGCCTCGTGTATCAGTGATGACTTTGCTGCCTCTGGTGCCTGTGCTGTCTCTGGTGCCTGTGCTGCCTCTGGTGCCTGTGTTGCCTCTGGTGCCTGTGCTGCCTCTGGTGCCAGTGCTGCCTGTGCTGCCTCTGGTGTCAGTGCTGCCTGTGCTGTCTCTGGTGTCAGTGCTGCCTCTGGTGCCTGTGCTGCCTCTGGTGCCTGTACTGCCTCTGGTGCCTGTGCTGCCTCTGGTGCCAGTGCTGCCTGTGCTGCCTCTGGTGTCAGTGCTGCCTGTGCTGTCTCTGGTGTCAGTGCTGCCTCTGGTGCCTGTGCTGCCTCTGGTGCCTGTACTGCCTCTGGTGCCTGTGCTGCCTCTGGTGCTAGGGCTGCCTGTGCTGCCTCTGGTGTCAGTGCAGCCTCTGTTGCCAGTGCTGCCTGTGCTGCTTCTGGTGCCTATGCTGCCTCTGGTGCCATTGCTGCCTGTGCTGCCTCTGGTTTCAATGCTGCCTGTGCTGCCTCTGGTGCCTCTGCTGCCTCTGGGGCCAGTTCTGACTGTTACCTCTGGTGCCTGTGCTTACTCTGGTGCCTGTGCTGCCTCAGGTGCCTGTTCTGCTTGTGCTGCCTCTGGTTCCTGTGTTGTCTGTGCTGCCTGTGCTGCCTCTGGTTCCTCTGGTGCCTGTGCTGTCTCTGGTGCCTGTGCTGCCTCTGGTGCCTGTGCTGCCTCTGGTGCCTGTGCTGCCTCTGGTGCCAGTGCTGCCTGTGCTGCCTCTGGTGTCAGTGCTGCCTGTGCTGTCTCTGGTGTCAGTGCTGCCTCTGGTGCCTGTGCTGCCTCTGGTGTCAGTGCTGCCTCAGGTGCTTGCACTGCCTCTGGAGCCTGTGCTGCCTCTGGTGCATGTGCTGCCTCTGGTGCCTGTGCTGCCTGTGCTGACTCAGGTGTCAGTGCTGCCTGTGCTGCCTCTGGAGTCGATGCTGCCCGTGCTGCCTCTGGTGCCTGTGCTGCCTCTGGTGTCAGTGCTGCCTGTGCTGCCTCTGCTGTCAGTGCTGCCTATGGTGCCACTGCTGCCTGTACTGACTCTGGTGCCTGTGCTGCCTCTGGTGCCTGTGCTACCTCTTATGTCAGTGCTGCCTGTGCTGCCTCTGGTGCCAGTGCATTCGGTGCTGCCTCTGGTGACAGTGCTACCTGTGCTACCTCTGGTGCCTGTGCTGCATCTGCTGCCTGTGCTGCATCTGGTGCCTGTGCTGCCTCTGCTTCCTGTGCTGCCTCTGGTGACTGTTCTGGCTCTGGTGCCAGTGCTGCCTCTGGTGCCTGTGCTGCCTCTTCTTCATATGCTGCTTCTGGAGCCAGTGCTGCCTGTGCTGCCTCAGGTGACTGTGCAGCCTCTGGTTCTTGTGATGCCTGTGCTGCCTCTGACGCCTGTGCTGCCCGTGCCGCCTCTGATGCCTGTGCAGCCTTTGGTGCTAGTGCTGCCTGTGCTACCTCTGGTGACTGTGCTACCTCTGGTGCCTGTGCTGCCTCTGGTGCCTTCACTGCCTCTGGTGCCAGTGCTACCTGTGGTGCCTCTGGTGCCAGTGCTGCTTCTGGTGCCAGTGCTGCTTGTGTTTTGCCTCTGGTGCCTGTTCTGCCTCTGGAGCTTGTGCTGCCTGTGCTTCCTCTGGTGCCTGTGCTTCCTGTGTTGCCTGTGCTGCCTCTGGTACCAGTGCTGCCTGTGCTACCTCTGGTGCCTGTGCTGCCTCTGGTGTCTGTGCTGCCTCTGGTGCCTGTGCTACTTGTGCTGCCTCTGGTGCCTGTGTTGCCTGTGCTGCCTGTGCTGCCTCTGGTTCCTCTATTGCATGTGCTGCCTCTGGTGCCTGTGCTGCCTCGTTTGTCAGTGATGACTTTGCTGCCTCTGGTGCCTGTGCTGTCTCTGGTGCCTGTGCTGCCTCTGGTGCCTGTGTTGCCTCTGGTGCCTGTGCTGCCTCTGGTGCCTGTGCTGCCTCTGGTACCAGTGCTGCCTGTGCTACCTCTGGTGTCTGTGCTGCCTCTGGTGTCTGTGCTGCCTCTGGTGCCTGTGCTACTTGTCCTGCCTCTGGTGCCTGTGTTGTCTGTGCTGCCTGTGCTGCCTCTGGTTCCTCTATTGCCTCTGATGCCTGTGCTGCCTGTGCCGCCTCTGATGCCTGTGCAGCCTTTGGTGCTAGTGCTGCCTGTGCTACCTCTGGTGACTGTGCTACCTCTGGTGACTGTGCTGCCTCTGGTGCCTGTGCTGCCTCTGGTGCCTGCACTGCCTCTGGTGCCAGTGCTACCTGTGGTGCCTCTGGTGCCAGTGCTGCTTCTGGTGCCAGTGCTGCTTGTGTTGCCTCTGGTGCCTGTTCTGCCTCTGGTGCTTGTGCTGCCTGTGCTTCCTCTGGTGCCTGTGCTTCCTCTGTTGCCTGTGCTGCCTCTGGTACCAGTGCTGCCTGTGCTACCTCTGGTGTCTGTGCTGCCTCTGGTGTCTGTGCTGCCTCTGGTGCCTGTGCTACTTGTCCTGCCTCTGGTGCCTGTGTTGCCTCTGGTGCCTGTGCTGCCTCGTGTATCAGTGATGACTTTGCTGCCTCTGGTGCCTGTGCTGTCTCTGGTGCCTGTGCTGCCTCTGGTGCCTGTGTTGCCTCTGGTGCCTGTGCTGCCTCTGGTGCCAGTGCTGCCTGTGCTGCCTCTGGTGTCAGTGCTGCCTGTGCTGTCTCTGGTGTCAGTGCTGCCTCTGGTGCCTGTGCTGCCTCTGGTGCCTGTACTGCCTCTGGTGCCTGTGCTGCCTCTGGTGCTAGGGCTGCCTGTGCTGCCTCTGGTGTCAGTGCAGCCTCTGTTGCCAGTGCTGCCTGTGCTGCTTCTGGTGCCTATGCTGCCTCTGGTGCCATTGCTGCCTGTGCTGCCTCTGGTTTCAATGCTGCCTGTGCTGCCTCTGGTGCCTCTGCTGCCTCTGGGGCCAGTTCTGACTGTGTTACCTCTGGTGCCTGTGCTTACTCTGGTGCCTGTGCTGCCTCAGGTGCCTGTTCTGCTTGTGCTGCCTCTGGTTCCTGTGTTGTCTGTGCTGCCTGTGCTGCCTCTGGTTCCTCTGGTGCCTGTGCTGTCTCTGGTGCCTGTGCTGCCTCTGGTGCCTGTGTTGCCTCTGGTGCCTGTGCTGCCTCTGGTGCCTGTGCTGCCTCTGGTGCCAGTGCTGCCTGTGCTGCCTCTGGTGTCAGTGCTGCCTGTGCTGTCTCTGGTGTCAGTGCTGCCTCTGGTGCCTGTGCTGCCTCTGGTGTCAGTGCTGCCTCAGGTGCTTGCACTGCCTCTGGAGCCTGTGCTGCCTCTGGTGCATGTGCTGCCTCTGGTGCCTGTGCTGCCTGTGCTGACTCAGGTGTCAGTGCTGCCTGTGCTGCCTCTGGAGTCGATGCTGCCCGTGCTGCCTCTGGTGCCTGTGCTGCCTCTGGTGTCAGTGCTGCCTGTGCTGCCTCTGCTGTCAGTGCTGCCTATGGTGCCACTGCTGCCTGTACTGACTCTGGTGCCTGTGCTGCCTCTGGTGCCTGTGCTACCTCTTATGTCAGTGCTGCCTGTGCTGCCTCTGGTGCCAGTGCATTCGGTGCTGCCTCTGGTGACAGTGCTACCTGTGCTAACTCTGGTGCCTGTGCTGCATCTGCTGCCTGTGCTGTATCTGGTGCCTGTGCTGCCTCTGCTTCCTGTGCTGCCTCTGTGCTGCCTCTGGTGCCAGTGCTGCCTGTGCTACCTCTGGTGCCTGTGCTGCCTCTGCTACCTCAGGTGCCTCTGCTGCCTCTGCTTCCTGTGCTGCCTCTGGTGCCTGTGCTGCCTCTTCTTCCTGTGCTGCATCTGGTGCATGTGCTGTCTGTGCTGCCTCTGGTGCCTGTGTTGCCTGTGCTGTCTCTGGTGCCTGTGCTGCCTGTGCTGCCTTTGGTGCCTGTGCTGCCTCTTCTTCCTATGCTGCCTCTGGTGCCTGTGCCGCCTGTGCTGCCACTGGTGTCTATCCTGCCTCTAGTGCCTGTGCTGCCTCTTCTTCCTGTGCTGCCTCTGGTGCCTGTGCTGCATGTGCTGACTCTGGTGCCTGTGCTGCCTCTTCTTCCTATGCTGCCTCTGGTGACTGTTCTGGCTCTGGTGCCAGTGCTGCCTCTGGTGCCTGTGCTGCCTCTTCTTCATATGCTGCTTCTGGAGCCAGTGCTGCCTGTGCTGCCTCAGGTGACTGTGCAGCCTCTGGTTCTTGTGATGCCTGTGGTGCCTGTGCTGCCTCTGACGCCTGTGCTGCCTGTGCCGCCTCTGATGCCTGTGCAGCCTTTGGTGCTAGTGCTGCCTGTGCTACCTCTGGTGACTGTGCTACCACTGGTGCCTGTGCTGCCTCTGGTGCCTTCACTGCCTCTGGTGCCAGTGCTACCTGTGGTGCCTCTGGTGCCAGTGCTGCTTCTGGTGCCAGTGCTGCTTGTGTTTTGCCTCTGGTGCCTGTTCTGCCTCTGGAGCTTGTGCTGCCTGTGCTTCCTCTGGTGCCTGTGCTTCCTGTGTTGCCTGTGCTGCCTCTGGTACCAGTGCTGCCTGTGCTACCTCTGGTGCCTGTGCTGCCTCTAGTGTCTGTGCTGCCTCTGGTGCCTGTGCTACTTGTGCTGCCTCTGGTGCCTGTGTTGCCTGTGCTGCCTGTGCTGCCTCTGGTTCCTCTATTGCATGTGCTGCCTCTGGTGCCTGTGCTGCCTCGTTTGTCAGTGATGACTTTGCTGCCTCTGGTGCCTGTGCTGTCTCTGGTGCCTGTGCTGCCTCTGGTGCCTGTGTTGCCTCTGGTGCCTGTGCTGCCTCTGGTGCCTGTGCTGCCTCTGGTGCCAGTGCTGCCTGTGCTGCCTCTGGTGTCAGTGCTGCCTGTGCTGCCTCTGGTGCCTGTGCTGCCTCTGGTGCCTGTACTGCCTCTGGTGCTAGGGCTGCCTGTGCTGCCTTTAGTGTCAGTGCAGCCTCTGGTGCCAGTGCTGCCTGTGCTGCTTCTGGTGCCTATGCTGCCTCTGGTGCCATTGCTGCCTGTGCTGCCTCTGGTTTCAGTGCTGCCTGTGCTGCCTCGGGTGCCTGTTCTGCTTATGCTGCCTCTGGTTCCTGTGTTGTCTGTGCTGCCTGTGCTGCCTGTAGTTCCCCTGGTGCCTGTGCTGCATCTGGTTCCTCTGTTGCCTGTGCTGTCTCTGGTGCCTGCGCTGCTGGAGCTGCCTCTATTGCCAGTGCTGCCTGTGCTGCCTCTATTGCCTGTGCTGCCTCTGGTGCCAGTTCTGACTATGCTACCTCGGGTGCCTGTGCTGCCTCTGGTGCCTGTGCTACCTATGGTGCCTGTGCTGCTTCTGGTGCCTGTGCTGCATCTGGTGCCTGTGCTGCTTCTGCTGCCTATGCTGCATCTGGTGCCTGTGTTGCTTCTAGTGCCTGTGCTGCCTGTGCTGCATTTTATGCCAGTGCTGCTTGTGCTGCCTCTGGTGCCTATGCTGCCTCTGGTGCCAGTGCTGCCTGTGCTGCCTCTGGTGCCTGTGTTGCCTCTGGGTCCAGTGCTGTCTGTGTTGCCTCTGGTGCCTGTGCTGCTTCTGGTGCCTGTGCTACCTTTTGTGCCTGTGCTGCCATTTGTGTCAGTGCTGCCTGTACTGCCTGTGCTGCCTCTGGTTCCTGTACTGCCTCTGGTGTCAGTGCTGCCTCAGGTGCTTGCACTGCCTCTGGAGCCTGTGCTGCCTCTGGTGCCTATGCTGTCTCTGGTGCCTGTGCTGCCTGTGCTGACTCAGGTGTCAGTGCTGCCTGTGCTGCCTCTGGTGTCGATGTTGCCCGTGCTGCCTCTGGTGCCTGTGCTGCCTCTGGTGTAAGTGCTGCCTGTGCTGCCTCTGCTGTCAGTGCTGCCTATGGTGTCAGTGCTGCCTGTACTGCCTCTGGTGCCTGTGCTGCCTCTGGTGCTGTGCTGCCTCTGGTTCCTCTGGTGCCTGTGCTGCCCCTGGTTCCTCTGTTTCCTGTGCTGTCTCTGGTGCCTGTGCTGCTGGAGCTGCCTCTATTGCCAGTGCTGCCTCTGTTGCCTGTGCTGCCTCTGGTGCCAGTTCTGCCTATGCTACCTTTGGTGCCTGTGCTGCCTGTTCTGCCTGTGCTGCTTCTGGTGCCTGTGCTGCATCTGGTGCCTGTGCTGCTTCTGGTGCCTGTGCTGCCTTTTGTGCCAGTGCTGCCTGTGCTGCCTCTGGTGCCTGTGTTGCTTCTGGTGCCTGTGCTGCCTGTGCTGCCTTTTATGCCAGTGCTGCTTGTGCTGCCTCTGGTGCCTGTGCTGCCTCTTGTGCTTGTGCTGCCTCTGGTACCAGTGCTGCCTGTGCTACCTCTCGTGCCTGTGCTGCCTCTGCTGTCAGTGCTGCCTATGGTGCCAGTGCTGCCTGTACTGCCTCTGGTGCCTGTGCTACCTCTTATGTCAGTGCTGCCTGTGCTGCCTCTGGTGCCAGTGCATTCTGTGCTGCCTCTGGTGACAGTGCTACCTGTGCTACCTCTGATGCCTGTGCTGCCTCTGCTGCCTGTGCTGCATCTGGTGCCTGTGCTGCCTCTGCTTCCTGTGCTGCCTCTGGTGCCAGTGCTGTCTGTGCTGCCTCTGGTGCCAGTGCTTCCTGTGCTACCTCTGGTGCCTGTGCTAACTCTGCTTCCTGTGCTGCCTTTGGTGCCTGTGCTGCCTTTGGTGCCTGTGCTGCCTCTTCTTCCTGTGCTGCATCTGGTGCCTGTGCTGCCTTTGGTGCCTGTGCTGCCTCTTCTTCCTGTGCTGCATCTGGTGCATGTGCCGCATGTGCTGCCTCTGGTGCCTGTGTTGCCTGTGCTGCCTCTGGTGCCTGTGCTGCCTGTGGTGTAACCCTTTGTGTGCTGGTGCAGTGTGGTATAAAGCTGTGTGTGTTGGTGTAGTGTGGTGCAACCCTGTGTGTGCTGGTGCAGTGTGGTGTAACCCTGTTTGTGCTAGTGCAGTGTGGTGTAACCCTGTTTGTGCTGGTGCAGTGTGGTGTAACCCTGTATGTGCAAGTGCAGTGTGGTGTAACCCTGTGTGTGCTGGTGCAGTGTGGTGTAACCCTGTGTGTGCTGGTGCAGGGTGGTGTAATCCTGTGTGTGCTGGTGTAGTGTGGTGTAACCCTGTGTGTGCTGGTGCAGTGTGGTATAACCCAGTGTCTGCTGGTGCAGTGTGGTGTAACCCTGGGTGTGTGCTGGTGCAGTGTGGTGTAACCCTGTGTGTGTTAGTCCAGTGGGATATAACCCTGTGTGTGCTGGTGCAGTGTTGTGTAACCCTGTGTGTACTGGTGCAGTGTGGTGTTACCCTGTGTGTGCTTGTGTAGTGTCGTGTAACCCTGTGTTTGCTGGTGCAGTGTGGTGTAACCCTGTGTGTGCTGGTGCAGTCTGGTGTAACCCTGTGTGTGCTGGTGTAGTGTGGTGTAACCCTGTGTGTGTTTTTGTAGTGCAGTATAACCCTGTGTGTGCTGGTGCAGTGTGATATAACCCTGTGTGTGCTGGTGCAGTGTGGTGTAACCTTGTGTGTGTTGTTGCTGTATGGTGTAACCCTGTGTGTGCTGGTGCTGTGTGTTGTAACCCTGTGTGTGTTGGTGTAGTGCAGTGTTACCCTGTGTGTTGGTGTAGTGTGGTATAACCCTGTGTGTGCTGGTGCTGTGTGGTGTAACCCTGTGTGTGCTGGTGTAGTGTGGTATAACCCAGTGTGTGCTGGTGCAGTGTGGTGTAACCCTGTGTGTGCTGGTGTAGTGTGGTGTAACCCTGTGTGTGCCGGTGCAGCGTGGTATAACCCAGTGTGTGCTGGTGCAGTGTGGTGTAACCCTGTGTGTGCTGGTGTAGTGTGGTTTAACCATGGGTGTGCTGGTGCAGTGTGGTGTAACCCTGTGTGTGTTGGTGTAGTGCAGTGTTACCCTGTGTGTTGGTGTAGTGTGGTATAACCCTGTCTGTGCTGGTGCTGTGTGGTGTAACCCTGTGTGTGCTGGTGCAGTGTGGTGTAACCCTGTGTGTGCTGGTGTAGTGTGGTGTAACCCTGTGTGTGCTGGTGCAGTGTGGTGTAACCCTGTGTGTGCTGGTGTAGTGTGGTGTAACCCTGTGTGTGCTGGTGCAGTGTGGTGTAACCCTGTGTGTGCTGGTGCAGTGTGGTGTAACCCTGTGTGTGCTGATGCAGTGTGGTGTAACCCTGTGTGTGCTGGTACAGTGTGATATAACCCTGTGTGTGCTGGTGCAGTGTGGTGTAACCCTGTGTGTGCTGGTGTAGTGTTGTGTAACCCTGTGTGTGCTGGTGCAGTGTGGTGTAACCCTGTGTGTGCTGGTGCAGTGTGGTGTAACCCTGTGTGTGCTGGTGTAGTGTGGTTTAACTCTGTGTGTGCTGGTGCAGTGTGGTGTAACCCTGTGTGTGCTGGTGTAGTGTGGTGCAACCCTGTGTGTGCTGGTGCAGTGTGGTGTAACCCTGTGTGTGCTGGTGCAGTGTGGTGTAACCCTGTGTGTGCTGATGCAGTGTGGTGTAACCCTGTGTGTGCTGCTACAGTGTGATATAACCCTGTGTGTGCTGGTGCAGTGTTGTGTAACCCTGTGTGTGCTGGTGCAGTGTGGTGTATCCCTGTGTGTGCTGGTGCAGTGTGGTGTAACCCTGTGTGTGCTAGTGTAGTGTGCAGCGGCGGATTGGCTCGCCAGGACACCGGACCAGATTCCGTGGTCCGGACGTCCCCTCTGTGGCTGCCATCATCGCGCATGCTTTAACTTACAGCTATCTAAAAGATGGCCGCCGGCGGAGCTGCTGCGCGTGTGCAAGCACAGCAGCTCCCCATAAGCCAGTAGCGGATCCAGTGTGGGGCGAAACATAGCCACAGCCATGCCCACTGCCAGATGCTGTCTGCACCTCCGGGCACATCCAGTCAGCGCTATGACACATCTCAGCCCCGTCTATTGTTATAATGTTATTGTTATTGTTATAATGAATTATGTGGGGCTGGCTGTTCTCCATGTGAAATCCTTGGTGTCATTTATCTGTGTATTTAGGTCCTCATTCCGAGTTGTTCTCTCGCTAGCAGATTTTAGCAGCATTGCACACGCTAGGCCGCCGCCCTCAGGGAGTGAATCTTAGTTTAGCAGAATAGCGAAAGAAAGATTAGCATAATAGCGAAAATACATTTCTTAGCAGTTTCTGAGTAGCTCCAGACCCAGTGTCGGACTGGACCATGAAGGGCACACCTGGGGAATGCAGTTATAGGGGCCCATACTTAGGGGTGTGGCCAGCCTACAAAGGGGGTGTGGCCAGCCTCCACAGAGGCTTGAAATACACAATAGTCTAGTGCAGTATAATGCAACATATCTACCATGTATAATACAAGTGCACAGTCTGGAACCTGATCCCGAGAGGAAGGAGTGGGCACTCAGGCAGTGGGGCCTACCGGTGGTTTCCCTGGTACCCCTGTGGGCCAGTCCAGCCCAGTCTAGACCTACTCGCACACTGCGACCAGTTCAGTCAGTTTCGTTCCTGGTTTGATGTCACAAACACGCCCTGCGTTCGGACAGCCACTACCCCGTTTCTCCAGCCACTCCGGCGTTTTTACTTGGCAAGCCTGTGTTTTTCCTCAAACGCCGTGAAAACGGTGAGTTGACGCCCAGAAACACCCACTTCCTGTCAATCACATTACGATCACTCGAACTAAGAAAAAACCTCGCTCTGCCCTGAATAAATTTGCTAAATTCATGGTAAAATAACAAAGCGCATGCGCTCTGCAAATTTTACGCATGCGCACTTAGAGTCTTTTCGCAATATAACAATAATCGGCAACGAGCGAACAACTCGGAATGACCACCTTAATGCAGGGCCGGTGCTAGGGTGTTCGGCGCCCCCCTGCAAACTATAAATTTGCGCCCTCCCATATTCCTTTGGCGCGTGCCAGGAAAAGGGGTGTGGTCTCACAAGTAAGGGGCATAGCCACACAATAGTAAATCCATTCAAAATTACGCCACAATGTAGCACAATCTTATTCATCTTATACATAATGCCCCACCCATAGTAGTAGCGTCCTTATATGTAATGCACCCCAGTAGTAGTAGCGTCCCTATGCATAATGCCCCCCCAGTAGTAGTAGCATCCTTATACATAATG
Organism: Pseudophryne corroboree; assembly: GCF_028390025.1. Taxonomy (NCBI): domain Eukaryota; kingdom Metazoa; phylum Chordata; class Amphibia; order Anura; family Myobatrachidae; genus Pseudophryne; species Pseudophryne corroboree. Next base: position 1,241,481,653 of record NC_086444.1, on the reverse strand, counting down.
CCCCCAGTAGTAGTAGCATCCTTATACATAATGGCCCCAGTAGTAGTAGCGTCCTTATACGTAGTGCACCCCAGGTAGTAGTAGCATCCTTATACATAATGCCCCCCCAGTAGTAGTAGCGTCCTTATACATAATGCACCCCCAGTAGTAGTAGCGTCCTTATACATAATGCCCCCCAGTAGTAATAGCGCCCTTATACGTAGTGCACCCCCAGTAGTAGTAGCATCCTTATACGTAGTGCACCCCCAGTAGTAGTAGCTTCCTTATACGTAGTGCACCCCCAGTAGTAGTAGCATCCTTATACATAATGCCCCCCCAGTAGTAGTAGTGTCCTTTTACATAATGCCCCCCCAGTAGTAGTTGCATCCTTATACATAATGCCCCCCCAGTAGTAGTAGCATCCTTATACATAATGTCCCCAGTAGTAGTAGCGTCCTTATACGTAATGCACCCCCAGTAATAGTAGCGTCCTTATACACAATGCCCCCCAGTAGTAGTAGCGTCCTTATACATAATGCACCCCCAGTAATAGTAGCATCCTTATGCATAATGCACCCCCAGTAGTAGTAGCATCCTTATACATAATACCCCACAGTAGTAGTAGCATACTTATACATTATGCACCCCCAGTATTATTAGTAACTTCCTTATACATAATGCACCCCCATTAGTAGTAGCATCCTTAAACATAATGCCCCAGTAGTAGTAGTGTCCTTATACATAATGCCCCCCCAGTACTAGTAGCATCCTTATACATAATGCACCCCCAGTAGTAGTAGCGTCCTTATACATAATGCCCCCAGTAGTAGTAGCGTCCTTATACATAATGCCCCCCTAGTAGTAGTAGCGTCCTTATACATAATGCCCCCCAGTAGTAGTAGCGTACTTATACATAATGCCTCCAGTAGTAGTAGCGTCCTTATACATAATGCCCCCAGTAGTAGTAGCGTCCTTATACAGAATACCCCCCCAGTAGTAGTAGTGTCCTTATACATAATGCCCCCCCCAGTAGTAGTAGCTTCATTATACACCATGCCCCCCCAGTAGTAGTATCATCCTTATACATAATGCCCCCAGTAGTAGTAGCGTCCTTATACATAATGCCCCCTCAGTAGTAGTAGCGTCCTTATACAGAATACCCCCCCAGTAGTAGTAGTGTCCTTATACATAATGCCCCCCCCCCCCCAGTAGTAGTAGCTTCATTATACATAATGCCCCCCCAGTAGTAGTAGCATCCTTATACATAATGCCCCCAGTAGTAGTAGCGTCCTTATACATAATGCCCCCTCAGTAGTAGTAGCGTCCTTATACATAATGCCCCCCCAGTAGTAGTAGCATCCTTATACATAATGCCCCCCCAGTAGTAGTAGCGTCCTTATACATAATGCAACCCCAGTATTATTAGTAACTTCCTTATACATAATGCCCCCAGTAGTAGTAGAATCCTTATACATAATGCCCCCCCAGTAGTAGTAGCGTCCTTATACATAATGCACCCCAAGTATTATTAGTAACTTTCTTGTACATAATGCACCCCCATTAGTAGTAGCATCTTTATATATAATGCCCCCAGTAGTAGTAGCGTCCTTATACATAATGTCCCCCCAGTAGTAGTAGTGTCCTTATACATAATGCCCCCCCAGTAGGAGTAGCATCCTTATACATAATGCCCACCCAGTAGTAGTAGCGTCCTTATACATAATGCCCTCCCAGTAGTAGTAGCGTCCTTATACATATGCCCCCCAGTTGTGGTAGCATCCTTATACATAATGCCCCCACAGTAGTAGTAGCGTCCTTATACATAATGGCCCCCAGTAGTAGTAGTGTCCTTATACATTTTGCACCCCCAGTATTATTAGTAGCTTCTTATACATTATGCACCCCCATTAGTAGTAGCATCCTTATACATAATGCCCTCCAGTAATAGTAGCATCCTTATACATAATGACCCCCAGTAGTAAAAGCATAATTATACATAATGAACCCCCAGTAGTAGTAGCGTCTTTATACCTAATGCAACCCAGTAGTAGCGTCCTTATACATAATGCCCCCCCAGTAATAGTAGCATAGCATCCTTATACATAATGTCCCCAGTAGTAGTAGCGTCCTTATATGTAGTGCACCCCCAGTAGTAATAGCGTCCTTATGCATAATGCACTTCCAATAATAGTAGCATCCTTATACATAATTCACCCCCAGTAGTAGTAGCATCCTTATGCATAATGCACCCCCAGTAGTAGTAGCATCCCTATACATAATGCCGCCCCAGTAGTAGTAGCGTCCTTATGCATAATGCAGCCCCAGTAGTAGTAGCATCCCTATACATAATGCCGCCCCAGTAGTAGTAGCGTCCTTATACATAATGCACCCCCATTAGTTGAAGCATCCTTATACATAATGCCCCCAGTAGTAGTAGCGTCCTTATACATAATCCCCCCCAGTAAGAGTAGCATCCTTATACATAATGCCCCCCAGTAGTAGTAGCGTCATTATACATAATGCACCCCAGTAGTGGTAGTAGCGTCCTTATACATAATGCACCCCCAGTAGTAGTAGCATATTTAAACATAATGTACCCCCAGTAGTAGTAGCATCCTTATACATAATGCCCCAACAGTAGTAGTAGCATACATATACATAATGACCCCCAGTAGTAGTAGCGTCCTTATACATAATGCCCCCCCAGTAGTAGTTGCATCCTTATACATAATGCCCCCCCAGTAGTAGTAGCATCCTTATACATAATGTCCCCAGTAGTAGTAGCGTCCTTATACGTAATGCACCCCCAGTAATAGTAGCGTCCTTATACACAATGCCCCCCAGTAGTAGTAGCGTCCTTATACATAATGCACCCCCAGTAATAGTAGCATCCTTATGCATAATGCACCCCCAGTAGTAGTAGCATCCTTATACATAATACCCCACAGTAGTAGTAGCATACTTATACATTATGCACCCCCAGTGTTATTAGTAACTTCCTTATACATAATGCACCCCCATTAGTAGTAGCATCCTTAAACATAATGCCCCAGTAGTAGTAGTGTCCTTATACATAATGCCCCCCCAGTACTAGTAGCATCCTTATACATAATGCACCCCCAGTAGTAGTAGCGTCCTTATACATAATGCCCCCAGTAGTAGTAGCGTCCTTATACATAATGCCCCCCTAGTAGTAGTAGCGTCCTTATACATAATGCCCCCCAGTAGTAGTAGCGTACTTATACATAATGCCTCCAGTAGTAGTAGCGTCCTTATACATAATGCCCCCAGTAGTAGTAGCGTCCTTATACAGAATACCCCCCCAGTAGTAGTAGTGTCCTTATACATAATGCCCCCCCCAGCAGTAGTAGCTTCATTATACACCATGCCCCCCCAGTAGTAGTATCATCCTTATACATAATGCCCCCAGTAGTAGTAGCGTCCTTATACATAATGCCCCCTCAGTAGTAGTAGCGTCCTTATACAGAATACCCCCCAGTAGTAGTAGTGTCCTTATACATAATGCCCCCCCCAGTAGTAGTAGCTTCATTATACATAATGCCCCCCCAGTAGTAGTAGCATCCTTATACATAATGCCCCCAGTAGTAGTAGCGTCCTTATACATAATGCCCCCTCAGTAGTAGTAGCGTCCTTATACATAATGCCCCCCCAGTAGTAGTAGCATCCTTATACATAATGCCCCCCCAGTAGTAGTAGCGTCCTTATACATAATGCAACCCCAGTATTATTAGTAACTTCCTTATACATAATGCCCCCAGTAGTAGTAGAATCCTTATACATAATGCCCCCCCAGTAGTAGTAGCGTCCTTATACATAATGCACCCCAAGTATTATTAGTAACTTTCTTGTACATAATGCACCCCCATTAGTAGTAGCGTCTTTATATATAATGCCCCCAGTAGTAGTAGCGTCCTTATACATAATGTACCCCCAGTAGTAGTAGTGTCCTTATACATAATGCCCCCCCATTAGGAGTAGCATCCTTATACATAATGCCCACCCAGTAGTAGTAGCGTCCTTATACATAATGCCCTCCCAGTAGTAGTAGCGTCCTTATACATATGCCCCCCAGTTGTGGTAGCATCCTTATACATAATGCCCCCACAGTAGTAGTAGCGTCCTTATACATAATGGCCCCCAGTAGTAGTAGTGTCCTTATACATTTTGCACCCCCAGTATTATTAGTAGCTTCTTATACATTATGCACCCCCATTAGTAGTAGCATCCTTATACATAATGCCCTCCAGTAATAGTAGCATCCTTATACATAATGACCCCCAGTAGTAAAAGCATAATTATACATAATGAACCCCCAGTAGTAGTAGCGTCTTTATACCTAATGCAACCCAGTAGTAGTAGCGTCCTTATACATAATGCCCCCCCAGTAATAGTAGCATAGCATCCTTATACATAATGTCCCCAGTAGTAGTAGCGTCCTTATATGTAGTGCACCCCCAGTAGTAATAGCGTCCTTATGCATAATGCACTTCCAATAATAGTAGCATCCTTATACATAATTCACCCCCAGTAGTAGTAGCATCCTTATGCATAATGCACCCCCAGTAGTAGTAGCATCCCTATACATAATGCCGCCCCAGTAGTAGTAGCGTCCTTATGCATAATGCAGCCCCAGTAGTAGTAGCATCCCTATACATAATGCCGCCCCAGTAGTAGTAGCGTCCTTATACATAATGCACCCCCATTAGTTGAAGCATCCTTATACATAATGCCCCCAGTAGTAGTAGCGTCCTTATACATAATCCCCCCCAGTAAGAGTAGCATCCTTATACATAATGCCCCCCAGTAGTAGTAGCGTCATTATACATAATGCACCCCCAGTAGTGGTAGTAGCGTCCTTATACATAATGCACCCCCAGTAGTAGTAGCATATTTAAACATAATGTACCCCCAGTAGTAGTAGCATCCTTATACATAATGCCCCAACAGTAGTAGTAGCATACATATACATAATGACCCCCAGTAGTAGTAGCGTCCTTATACATAATGCCCCCCCAGTAGTAGTAGCATCCTTATACATAATGCCCCCCAGTAGTAGTAGTGTCCTTATACATAATGCCCCCACTAGTAGTAGCACCCTTATGCATAATGCCCCACTCAGTAGTAGCAGAATCCTTATGCATAATGCACCCCCAGTAGTAGTAGCATCCTTATACATAATGCACCCCCAGTAGTAGTAGCATCCTTATACATAATGCCCCCCCCAGTAGTAGATGCGTCCTAATACATAATGCCCCCCCAGTAGAAGTAACGTCCTTATACATAATGACCCCCCAGTAGTAGTAGCATCCTTATACATAATGTCCCCAGTAGTAGTAGCATCCTTATACGTAGTCCACCCCCAGTAGTAGTAGCGTCCTTATACATAATGCACCCCCAGTAGTAGTAGCATCCTTATGCATAATGCACCCCCAGTAGTAGTAGTATCCTTATACATAATGCCCCCCCAGTAGCAGTAGCGTCCTTATACATAATGCCCCCCCAGTAGTTGTAGCATCCTTATACATAATGACCCCCAGTAGTAATAGCATCCTTATACATAATGCCCCCACAGTAGTAGTAGAGTCCTTATACATAATGCCCCCCAGTAGTAGTAGTGTCCTTATACATTATGCACCCCCAGTATTATTAGTAGCTTCTTATACATTATGCACCCCCATTAGTAGTAGCATCCTTATACATAATGCCCCCCAGTAGTAGTAGCGTCATTATACATAATGCACCCCCAGTAGTGGTAGTAGCGTCCTTATACATAATGCACCCCCAGTAGTAGTAGCATATTTAAACATAATGTACCCCCAGTAGTAGTAGCATCCTTATACATAATGCCCCAACAGTAGTAGTAGCATACATATACATAATGACCCCCAGTAGTAGTAGCGTCCTCCTTATACATAATGCCCCCCCCAGTAGTAGTAGCATCCTTATACATAATGCCCCCCAGTAGTAGTAGCGTCCTTATACATAATGCCCCCACTAGTAGTAGCACCCTTATGCATAATGCCCCACTCAGTAGTAGCAGAATCCTTATGCATAATGCACCCCCAGTAGTAGTAGCATCCTTATACATAATGCACCCCCAGTAGTAGTAGCATCCTTATACATAATGCCCCCCCAGTAGTAGATGCGTCCTAATACATAATGCCCCCCCAGTAGAAGTAACGTCTTTATAAATAATGACCCCCCAGTAGTAGTAGCATCCTTATACATAATGTCCCCAGTAGTAGTAGCATCCTTATACGTAGTCCACCCCCAGTAGTAGTAGCGTCCTTATACATAATGCACCCCCAGTAGTAGTAGCATCCTTATGCATAATGCACCCCCAGTAGTAGTAGTATCCTTATACATAATGCCCCCCCAGTAGCAGTAGCGCCCTTATACATAATGCCCCCCCAGTAGTTGTAGCATCCTTATACATAATGACCCCCAGTAGTAATAGCATCCTTATACGTAGTGCACCCCCAGCAGTAGTAGCATCCTTATACGTAGTGCATCCCCAATAGTAGTAGCGTCCTTATACGTAGTGCACCCCCAGTGTTAGTAGCGACCTTATACATAATGCCCCCCAGTAGTAGTAACGTCCTTATACATAATGACCCCCCAGTAGTAGTAGCATCCTTATACATAATGTCCCCAGTAGTAGTAGCGTCCTTATACATAATGCCCCCTCAGTAGTAGTAGCGTCCTTATACAGAATACCCCCCCAGTAGTAGTAGTGTCCTTATACATAATGCCCCCCCCCCCCCAGTAGTAGTAGCTTCATTATACATAATGCCCCCCCAGTAGTAGTAGCATCCTTATACATAATGCCCCCAGTAGTAGTAGCGTCCTTATACATAATGCCCCCTCAGTAGTAGTAGCGTCCTTATACATAATGCCCCCCCAGTAGTAGTAGCATCCTTATACATAATGCCCCCCCAGTAGTAGTAGCGTCCTTATACATAATGCAACCCCAGTATTATTAGTAACTTCCTTATACATAATGCCCCCAGTAGTAGTAGAATCCTTATACATAATGCCCCCCCAGTAGTAGTAGCGTCCTTATACATAATGCACCCCAAGTATTATTAGTAACTTTCTTGTACATAATGCACCCCCATTAGTAGTAGCATCTTTATATATAATGCCCCCAGTAGTAGTAGCGTCCTTATACATAATGTCCCCCCAGTAGTAGTAGTGTCCTTATACATAATGCCCCCCCAGTAGGAGTAGCATCCTTATACATAATGCCCACCCAGTAGTAGTAGCGTCCTTATACATAATGCCCTCCCAGTAGTAGTAGCGTCCTTATACATATGCCCCCCAGTTGTGGTAGCATCCTTATACATAATGCCCCCACAGTAGTAGTAGCGTCCTTATACATAATGGCCCCCAGTAGTAGTAGTGTCCTTATACATTTTGCACCCCCAGTATTATTAGTAGCTTCTTATACATTATGCACCCCCATTAGTAGTAGCATCCTTATACATAATGCCCTCCAGTAATAGTAGCATCCTTATACATAATGACCCCCAGTAGTAAAAGCATAATTATACATAATGAACCCCCAGTAGTAGTAGCGTCTTTATACCTAATGCAACCCAGTAGTAGCGTCCTTATACATAATGCCCCCCCAGTAATAGTAGCATAGCATCCTTATACATAATGTCCCCAGTAGTAGTAGCGTCCTTATATGTAGTGCACCCCCAGTAGTAATAGCGTCCTTATGCATAATGCACTTCCAATAATAGTAGCATCCTTATACATAATTCACCCCCAGTAGTAGTAGCATCCTTATGCATAATGCACCCCCAGTAGTAGTAGCATCCCTATACATAATGCCGCCCCAGTAGTAGTAGCGTCCTTATGCATAATGCAGCCCCAGTAGTAGTAGCATCCCTATACATAATGCCGCCCCAGTAGTAGTAGCGTCCTTATACATAATGCACCCCCATTAGTTGAAGCATCCTTATACATAATGCCCCCAGTAGTAGTAGCGTCCTTATACATAATCCCCCCCAGTAAGAGTAGCATCCTTATACATAATGCCCCCCAGTAGTAGTAGCGTCATTATACATAATGCACCCCAGTAGTGGTAGTAGCGTCCTTATACATAATGCACCCCCAGTAGTAGTAGCATATTTAAACATAATGTACCCCCAGTAGTAGTAGCATCCTTATACATAATGCCCCAACAGTAGTAGTAGCATACATATACATAATGACCCCCAGTAGTAGTAGCGTCCTTATACATAATGCCCCCCCAGTAGTAGTTGCATCCTTATACATAATGCCCCCCCAGTAGTAGTAGCATCCTTATACATAATGTCCCCAGTAGTAGTAGCGTCCTTATACGTAATGCACCCCCAGTAATAGTAGCGTCCTTATACACAATGCCCCCCAGTAGTAGTAGCGTCCTTATACATAATGCACCCCCAGTAATAGTAGCATCCTTATGCATAATGCACCCCCAGTAGTAGTAGCATCCTTATACATAATACCCCACAGTAGTAGTAGCATACTTATACATTATGCACCCCCAGTGTTATTAGTAACTTCCTTATACATAATGCACCCCCATTAGTAGTAGCATCCTTAAACATAATGCCCCAGTAGTAGTAGTGTCCTTATACATAATGCCCCCCCAGTACTAGTAGCATCCTTATACATAATGCACCCCCAGTAGTAGTAGCGTCCTTATACATAATGCCCCCAGTAGTAGTAGCGTCCTTATACATAATGCCCCCCTAGTAGTAGTAGCGTCCTTATACATAATGCCCCCCAGTAGTAGTAGCGTACTTATACATAATGCCTCCAGTAGTAGTAGCGTCCTTATACATAATGCCCCCAGTAGTAGTAGCGTCCTTATACAGAATACCCCCCCAGTAGTAGTAGTGTCCTTATACATAATGCCCCCCCCAGCAGTAGTAGCTTCATTATACACCATGCCCCCCCAGTAGTAGTATCATCCTTATACATAATGCCCCCAGTAGTAGTAGCGTCCTTATACATAATGCCCCCTCAGTAGTAGTAGCGTCCTTATACAGAATACCCCCCAGTAGTAGTAGTGTCCTTATACATAATGCCCCCCCCAGTAGTAGTAGCTTCATTATACATAATGCCCCCCCAGTAGTAGTAGCATCCTTATACATAATGCCCCCAGTAGTAGTAGCGTCCTTATACATAATGCCCCCTCAGTAGTAGTAGCGTCCTTATACATAATGCCCCCCCAGTAGTAGTAGCATCCTTATACATAATGCCCCCCCAGTAGTAGTAGCGTCCTTATACATAATGCAACCCCAGTATTATTAGTAACTTCCTTATACATAATGCCCCCAGTAGTAGTAGAATCCTTATACATAATGCCCCCCCAGTAGTAGTAGCGTCCTTATACATAATGCACCCCAAGTATTATTAGTAACTTTCTTGTACATAATGCACCCCCATTAGTAGTAGCGTCTTTATATATAATGCCCCCAGTAGTAGTAGCGTCCTTATACATAATGTACCCCCAGTAGTAGTAGTGTCCTTATACATAATGCCCCCCCATTAGGAGTAGCATCCTTATACATAATGCCCACCCAGTAGTAGTAGCGTCCTTATACATAATGCCCTCCCAGTAGTAGTAGCGTCCTTATACATATGCCCCCCAGTTGTGGTAGCATCCTTATACATAATGCCCCCACAGTAGTAGTAGCGTCCTTATACATAATGGCCCCCAGTAGTAGTAGTGTCCTTATACATTTTGCACCCCCAGTATTATTAGTAGCTTCTTATACATTATGCACCCCCATTAGTAGTAGCATCCTTATACATAATGCCCTCCAGTAATAGTAGCATCCTTATACATAATGACCCCCAGTAGTAAAAGCATAATTATACATAATGAACCCCCAGTAGTAGTAGCGTCTTTATACCTAATGCAACCCAGTAGTAGTAGCGTCCTTATACATAATGCCCCCCCAGTAATAGTAGCATAGCATCCTTATACATAATGTCCCCAGTAGTAGTAGCGTCCTTATATGTAGTGCACCCCCAGTAGTAATAGCGTCCTTATGCATAATGCACTTCCAATAATAGTAGCATCCTTATACATAATTCACCCCCAGTAGTAGTAGCATCCTTATGCATAATGCACCCCCAGTAGTAGTAGCATCCCTATACATAATGCCGCCCCAGTAGTAGTAGCGTCCTTATGCATAATGCAGCCCCAGTAGTAGTAGCATCCCTATACATAATGCCGCCCCAGTAGTAGTAGCGTCCTTATACATAATGCACCCCCATTAGTTGAAGCATCCTTATACATAATGCCCCCAGTAGTAGTAGCGTCCTTATACATAATCCCCCCCAGTAAGAGTAGCATCCTTATACATAATGCCCCCCAGTAGTAGTAGCGTCATTATACATAATGCACCCCCAGTAGTGGTAGTAGCGTCCTTATACATAATGCACCCCCAGTAGTAGTAGCATATTTAAACATAATGTACCCCCAGTAGTAGTAGCATCCTTATACATAATGCCCCAACAGTAGTAGTAGCATACATATACATAATGACCCCCAGTAGTAGTAGCGTCCTTATACATAATGCCCCCCCAGTAGTAGTAGCATCCTTATACATAATGCCCCCCAGTAGTAGTAGTGTCCTTATACATAATGCCCCCACTAGTAGTAGCACCCTTATGCATAATGCCCCACTCAGTAGTAGCAGAATCCTTATGCATAATGCACCCCCAGTAGTAGTAGCATCCTTATACATAATGCACCCCCAGTAGTAGTAGCATCCTTATACATAATGCCCCCCCCAGTAGTAGATGCGTCCTAATACATAATGCCCCCCCAGTAGAAGTAACGTCCTTATACATAATGACCCCCCAGTAGTAGTAGCATCCTTATACATAATGTCCCCAGTAGTAGTAGCATCCTTATACGTAGTCCACCCCCAGTAGTAGTAGCGTCCTTATACATAATGCACCCCCAGTAGTAGTAGCATCCTTATGCATAATGCACCCCCAGTAGTAGTAGTATCCTTATACATAATGCCCCCCCAGTAGCAGTAGCGTCCTTATACATAATGCCCCCCCAGTAGTTGTAGCATCCTTATACATAATGACCCCCAGTAGTAATAGCATCCTTATACATAATGCCCCCACAGTAGTAGTAGAGTCCTTATACATAATGCCCCCCAGTAGTAGTAGTGTCCTTATACATTATGCACCCCCAGTATTATTAGTAGCTTCTTATACATTATGCACCCCCATTAGTAGTAGCATCCTTATACATAATGCCCCCCAGTAGTAGTAGCGTCATTATACATAATGCACCCCCAGTAGTGGTAGTAGCGTCCTTATACATAATGCACCCCCAGTAGTAGTAGCATATTTAAACATAATGTACCCCCAGTAGTAGTAGCATCCTTATACATAATGCCCCAACAGTAGTAGTAGCATACATATACATAATGACCCCCAGTAGTAGTAGCGTCCTCCTTATACATAATGCCCCCCCCAGTAGTAGTAGCATCCTTATACATAATGCCCCCCAGTAGTAGTAGCGTCCTTATACATAATGCCCCCACTAGTAGTAGCACCCTTATGCATAATGCCCCACTCAGTAGTAGCAGAATCCTTATGCATAATGCACCCCCAGTAGTAGTAGCATCCTTATACATAATGCACCCCCAGTAGTAGTAGCATCCTTATACATAATGCCCCCCCAGTAGTAGATGCGTCCTAATACATAATGCCCCCCCAGTAGAAGTAACGTCTTTATAAATAATGACCCCCCAGTAGTAGTAGCATCCTTATACATAATGTCCCCAGTAGTAGTAGCATCCTTATACGTAGTCCACCCCCAGTAGTAGTAGCGTCCTTATACATAATGCACCCCCAGTAGTAGTAGCATCCTTATGCATAATGCACCCCCAGTAGTAGTAGTATCCTTATACATAATGCCCCCCCAGTAGCAGTAGCGCCCTTATACATAATGCCCCCCCAGTAGTTGTAGCATCCTTATACATAATGACCCCCAGTAGTAATAGCATCCTTATACGTAGTGCACCCCCAGCAGTAGTAGCATCCTTATACGTAGTGCATCCCCAATAGTAGTAGCGTCCTTATACGTAGTGCACCCCCAGTGTTAGTAGCGACCTTATACATAATGCCCCCCAGTAGTAGTAACGTCCTTATACATAATGACCCCCCAGTAGTAGTAGCATCCTTATACATAATGTCCCCAGTAGTAGTAGCATCCTTATACGTAGTGCACCCCCAGTAGTAGTAGCGACCTTATACATAATGGCCCCCACCCCAGTAGAAGCAGAATCATTATGCATAATGCCCCCTCAGTAGTAGTAGCATCCTTATACATAATGCCCTCCAGTAATAGTAGCATCCTTATACATAATGACCCCCAGTAGTAAAAGCATAATTATACATAATGAACCCCCAGTAGTAGTAGCGTCCTTATACCTAATGCAACCCAGTAGTAGTAGCGTCCTTATACATAATGCCCCCCCAGTAATAGTAGCATAGCATCCTTATACATAATGTCCCCAGTAGTAGTAGCGTCCTTATATGTAGTGCACCCCCAGTGGTAATAGCGTCCTTATGCATAATGCACTTCCAATAATAGTAGCATCCTTATACATAATTCACCCCCAGTAGTAGTAGCATCCTTATGCATAATGCACCCCCAGTAGTAGTAGCATCCCTATACATAATGCCGCCCCAGTAGTAGTAGCGTCCTTATGCATAATGCACCCCCAGTAGTAGTAGCATCCCTATACATAATGCCGCCCCAGTAGTAGTAGCGTCCTTATACATTATGCCCCCCAGTAGTAGTAGCGTCGTTATACATAAAGCACCCCCAGTATTAATAGTAGCTTCCTTATACATAATGCACCCCCATTAGTTGAAGCGTCCTTATACATAATGCCCCCAGTAGTAGTAGCGTCCTTATACATAATCCCCCCCAGTAAGAGTAGCATCCTTATACATAATGCCCCCCAGTAGTAGTAGCGTCATTATACATAATGCACCCCCAGTAGTGGTAGTAGCGTCCTTATACATAATGCACCCCCAGTAGTAGTAGCATATTTAAACATAATGTACCCCCAGTAGTAGTAGCATCCTTATACATAATGCCCCAACAGTAGTAGTAGCATACATATACATAATGACCCCCAGTAGTAGTAGCGTCCTTATACATAATGCCCCCCCAGTAGTAGTAGCATCCTTATACATAATGCCCCCCAGTAGTAGTAGTGTCCTTATACATAATGCCCCCACTAGTAGTAGCACCCTTATGCATAATGCCCCACTCAGTAGTAGCAGAATCCTTATGCATAATGCACCCCCAGTAGTAGTAGCATCCTTATACATAATGCACCCCCAGTAGTAGTAGCATCCTTATACATAATGCCCCCCCAGTAGTAGATGCGTCCTAATACATAATGCCCCCCCAGTAGAAGTAACGTCCTTATAAATAATGACCCCCCAGTAGTAGTAGCATCCTTATACATAATGCCCCCCAGTAGTAGTAGCGTCATTATACATAATGCACCCCCAGTAGTGGTAGTAGCGTCCTTATACATAATGCACCCCCAGTAGTAGTAGCATATTTAAACATAATGTACCCCCAGTAGTAGTAGCATCCTTATACATAATGCCCCAACAGTAGTAGTAGCATACATATACATAATGACCCCCAGTAGTAGTAGCGTCCTTATACATAATGCCCCCCCAGTAGTAGTAGCATCCTTATACATAATGCACCCCCAGTAGTAGTAGCATCCTTATACATAATGCACCCCCAGTAGTAGTAGCATCCTTATACACAATGCCCCCCCCAGTAGTAGATGCGTCCTAATACATAATGCCCCCCCAGTAGAAGTAACGTCCTTATACATAATGACCCCCCAGTAGTAGTAGCATCCTTATACATAATGTCCCCAGTAGTAGTAGCATCCTTATACGTAGTCCACCCCCAGTAGTAGTAGCGTCCTTATACATAATGCACCCCCAGTAGTAGTAGCATCCTTATGCATAATGCACCCCCAGTAGTAGTAGTATCCTTATACATAATGCCCCCCCAGTAGCAGTAGCGTCCTTATACATAATGCCCCCCCAGTAGTTGTAGCATCCTTATACATAATGACCCCCAGTAGTAATAGCATCCTTATACATAATGCCCCCACAGTAGTAGTAGAGTCCTTATACATAATGCCCCCCAGTAGTAGTAGTGTCCTTATACATTATGCACCTCCAGTATTATTAGTAGCTTCTTATACATTATGCACCCCCATTAGTAGTAGCATCCTTATACATAATGCCCCCCAGTAGTAGTAGCGTCATTATACATAATGCACCCCCAGTAGTGGTAGTAGCGTCCTTATACATAATGCACCCCCAGTAGTAGTAGCATATTTAAACATAATGTACCCCCAGTAGTAGTAGCATCCTTATACATAATGCCCCAACAGTAGTAGTAGCATACATATACATAATGACCCCCAGTAGTAGTAGCGTCCTTATACATAATGCCCCCCCCAGTAGTAGTAGCATCCTTATACATAATGCCCCCCAGTAGTAGTAGCGTCCTTATACATAATGCCCCCACTAGTAGTAGCACCCTTATGCATAATGCCCCACTCAGTAGTAGCAGAATCCTTATGCATAATGCACCCCCAGTAGTAGTAGCATCCTTATACATGATGCCCCCCCAGTAGTAGATGCGTCCTAATACATAATGCCCCCCCAGTAGAAGTAACGTCCTTATAAATAATGACCCCCCAGTAGTAGTAGCATCCTTATACATAATGTCCCCAGTAGTAGTAGCATCCTTATACGTAGTCCACCCCCAGTAGTAGTAGCGTCCTTATACATAATGCACCCCCAGTAGTAGTAGCATCCTTATGCATAATGCACCCCCAGTAGTAGTAGTATCCTTATACATAATGCCCCCCCAGTAGCAGTAGCGCCCTTATACATAATGCCCCCCCAGTAGTTGTAGCATCCTTATACATAATGACCCCCAGTAGTAATAGCATCCTTATACGTAGTGCACCCCCAGCAGTAGTAGCATCCTTATACGTAGTGCATCCCCAATAGTAGTAGCGTCCTTATACGTAGTGCACCCCCAGTGTTAGTAGTGACCTTATACATAATGCCCCCCAGTAGTAGTAACGTCCTTATACATAATGACCCCCCAGTAGTAGTAGCATCCTTATACATAATGTCCCCAGTAGTAGTAGCATCCTTATACGTAGTGCACCCCCAGTAGTAGTAGCGACCTTATACATAATGGCCCCAACCCCAGTAGTAGCAGAATCATTATGCATAATGCCCCCTCAGTAGTAGTAGCATCCTTATACATAATGCCCTCCAGTAATAGTAGCATCCTTATACATAATGACCCCCAGTAGTAAAAGCATAATTATACATAATGAACCCCCAGTAGTAGTAGCGTCCTTATACCTAATGCAACCCAGTAGTAGTAGCGTCCTTATACATAATGCCCCCCCAGTAATAGTAGCATAGCATCCTTATACATAATGTCCCCAGTAGTAGTAGCGTCCTTATATGTAGTGCACCCCCAGTGGTAATAGCGTCCTTATGCATAATGCACTTCCAATAATAGTAGCATCCTTATACATAATTCACCCCCAGTAGTAGTAGCATCCTTATGCATAATGCACCCCCAGTAGTAGTAGCATCCCTATACATAATGCCGCCCCAGTAGTAGTAGCGTCCTTATGCATAATGCACCCCCAGTAGTAGTAGCATCCCTATACATAATGCCGCCCCAGTAGTAGTAGCGTCCTTATACATTATGCCCCCCAGTAGTAGTAGCGTCGTTATACATAAAGCACCCCCAGTATTAATAGTAGCTTCCTTATACATAATGCACCCCCATTAGTTGAAGCATCCTTATACATAATGCCCCCAGTAGTAGTAGCGTCCTTATACATAATCCCCCCCAGTAATAGTAGCATCCTTATACATAATGCCCCCCAGTAGTAGTAGCGTCATTATACATAATGCACCCCCAGTAGTGGTAGTAGCGTCCTTATACATAATGCACCCCCAGTAGTAGTAGCATATTTAAACATAATGTACCCCAAGTAGTAGTAGCATCCTTATACATAATGCCCCAACAGTAGTAGTAGCATACATATACATAATGACCCCCAGTAGTAGTAGCGTCCTTATACATAATGCCCCCCCAGTAGTAGTAGCATCCTTATACATAATGCCCCCCAGTAGTAGTAGCGTCCTTATACATAATGCCTCCACTAGTAGTAGCACCCTTATGCATAATGCCCCACTCAGTAGTAGCAGAATCCTTATGCATAATGCACCCCCAGTAGTAGTAGCATCCTTATACATAATGCACCCCCAGTAGTAGTAGCATCCTTATACATAATGCCCCCCCAGTAGTAGATGCGTCCTAATACATAATGCCCCCCCAGTAGAAGTAACGTCCTTATACATAATGACCCCCCAGTAGTAGTAGCATCCTTATACATAATGTCCCCAGTAGTAGTAGCATCCTTATACGTAGTCCACCCCCAATAGTAGTAGCGTCCTTATACATAATGCACCCCCAGTAGTAGTAGCATCCTTATGCATAATGCACCCCCAGTAGTAGTAGTATCCTTATACATAATGCCCCCCCAGTAGCAGTAGCGTCCTTATACATAATGCCCCCCCAGTAGTTGTAGCATCCTTATACATAATGACCCCCAGTAGTAATAGCATCCTTATACGTAGTGCACCCCCAGCAGTAGTAGCATCCTTATACGTAGTGCACCCCCAATAGTAGTAGCGTCCTTATACGTAGTGCACCCCCAGTGTTAGTAGCGACCTTATACATAATGGCCCCCCAGTAGTAGTAACGTCCTTATACATAATGACCCCCCAGTAGTAGTAGCATCCTTATACATAATGTCCCCAGTAGTAGTAGCATCCTTATACGTAGTGCACCCCCAGTAGTAGTAGCGACCTTATACATAATGGCCCCCACCCCAGTAGTAGCAGAATCATTATGCATAATGCCCCCTCAGTAGTAGTAGCATCCTTATACATAATGCCCTCCAGTAATAGTAGCATCCTTATACATAATGACCCCCAGTAGTAAAAGCATAATTATACATAATGAACCCCCAGTAGTAGTAGCGTCCTTATACCTAATGCAACCCAGTAGTAGTAGCGTCCTTATACATAATGCCCCCCCAGTAATAGTAGCATAGCATCCTTATACATAATGTCCCCAGTAGTAGTAGCGTCCTTATATGTAGTGCACCCCCAGTAGTAATAGCGTCCTTATGCATAATGCACTTCCAATAATAGTAGCATCCTTATACATAATTCACCCCCAGTAGTAGTAGCATCCTTATGCATAATGCACCCCCAGTAGTAGTAGCATCCCTATACATAATGCCGCCCCAGTAGTAGTAGCGTCCTTATGCATAATGCACCCCCAGTAGTAGTAGCATCCCTATACATAATGCCGCCCCAGTAGTAGTAGCGTCCTTATACATTATGCCCCCCAGTAGTAGTAGCGTCGTTATACATAAAGCACCCCCAGTATTAATAGTAGCTTCCTTATACATAATGCACCCCCATTAGTTGAAGCATCCTTATACATAATGCCCCCAGTAGTAGTAGCGTCCTTATACATAATCCCCCCCAGTAATAGTAGCATCCTTATACATAATGCCCCCCAGTAGTAGTAGCGTCATTATACATAATGCACCCCCAGTAGTGGTAGTAGCGTCCTTATACATAATGCACCCCCAGTAGTAGTAGCATATTTAAACATAATGTACCCCCAGTAGTAGTAGCATCCTTATACATAATTCCCCAACAGTAGTAGTAGCATACATATACATAATGACCCCCAGTAGTAGTAGCGTCCTTATACATAATGCCCCCCCCAGGAGTAGTAGCATCCTTATACATAATGCCCCCCAGTAGTAGTAGCGTCCTTATACATAATGCCTCCACTAGTAGTAGCACCCTTATGCATAATGCCCCACTCAGTAGTAGCAGAATCCTTATGCATAATGCACCCCCAGTAGTAGTAGCATCCTTATACATAATGCACCCCCAGTAGTAGTAGCATCCTTATACATAATG